>NC_053426.1:13397320-14039462 GCF_007990345.1 Gossypium hirsutum | reverse complement strand
AAGTAGCCATACCTTGAAACAATTTAATCACAACAATCTTGCAAGTTATGCAAGTCATATGTATCGCCAAATACAAAGCTAATTTAATTTTCAGTTACCTTAGAAGAATTAAACATGCACTGATTAAGTATTGAGTCCATTAATTGCAATTTCAATCCGTTTAAACAATTAATTCTTTAGTTATCTAAACAATTATAATGCCAGATAACCTAAACATGATTTTACTTAATCAAGCATTTCACTGAGGCCTATAATAGCATAAACACTAATTTAATAATTCAAGTAGGCAAAATATAATCAACCCAACACGAACTAAATTCAAGCTAAACTGATTAAAATAAACATTTCAGAAACAATATTTTTCATAGATATGTTCTTCATAAAAACAACAGAAATTAAAAAGAAAGGGAACAGAAAGCAAATCCAGTGTTTCTCTACAGCTTGACTGTTGCTCCGTTCTTAGTCTCCGTTGTCTTCGCCGAGCAAGGCTTCTATGAATCCTTGATTGCTGCCCAAGATGGCTGAAGAACACCTCTTTCTCAAGAGAGAAAATCGGCACAAGAGGAAGGGAAAATGGGATGGAAAAATGGAGAGGAAACTTTGAGAGAAGTGAAGAGATGATGAGAGAATGTTGTGGAATGAGGGATGTTGAGGGATGCTTTGAAATGGGCAGCATAGGGTGGCTTTTATATCTGAAGAGGGCTGCTAAAAATATCAAATTCAGCTGCCAAGAGAGCCCTCCCATGGCCGGCCACACACATGGCAAGGTTGAAGCTTTCAACCTTGCTAAAAATAGGCTGGGGCAAATCTACAAAGCCTAAAATAAAGGTGGGGTTTGAACGTAATTTGGAGGTTTTTCAATGGCCTTTTTGCAAGCACATTTTATCAGCTAATTTTCTGATTTGGGTCAGCCAATGGACGGTTCTGGTCAGCCCAATTAGTGGCTGGTTCGGCTCACTTCATTCGGTTCAACCAGTGCGGTTCACTAGGCCCTTTCTTCATAATTAATTAAAATTAATTCATTTAACCTAAATTAAATAGGAAATAATTTAATTATGAATTAATACACATTTTTGGACCGTCTTGGGCTGGAAATTAATTGGCCTCGATACTTCAAATTGCTCTCGGTTTTGTTCTTCTCGCAGTGTTCACCGCGCCCTTTTTCTCCAATTGTGTAATTCTGTCAAAAATAACCAAATTTAATCAAAATTAACTACAAAATTAATTAAAATTCATAATGTTCATATTTTTAACATAAGTTTATTATTTGATAATATTTAATTATTTTTTGACAAGAATTTAACTGAATTTGCATGAATTTAAGTAGAATTGGGTATGAAAAAGTATATAAATTTTTGTGTTTCCACACCCCCAAACTTAATTCATTGCTCGTCCCGAGTAATGTGCAAATTTTGGAAAGAATCTCTCAGAAACACCTTTGAAAAATTCCTTCAGAACAACATTTTTCCCAAAATTATGAACTTAAAATACTTATGCTCAAAGACAAGAAATCTGTTAGTTATGCTACTTAAGTATCCATATTGTTCAACTTAAATTCAACCACTTATTATTATAGAAAAATTTAGACTAAATGATTTTGTTATAAAGACATGTTAATCCTTACCAATTTGATTTTTATTCCTTTATTAGAGACTAACCTGCAATCATTAAGCTTAACTTATGTCTTCATATGTTGATCGTAGTAATTTCTCTCCACTAATGTAGGTAGCATGAGGACTTTGAATCAATAGGTCTTTATTAGGGTTGTAATGTGGCTAGGCTAGGGGTAAGTGAAAGATGGATAAATTTTGGTTTTAAAAAAACCCTAGACTCAGCATCAATTGGACCTTCAGAGTTTTACCTTCGATACACCAACTTGATTTTCATATGATCTTTTTCAAATATATGTGCTTTTTTTTTCAATTAACACGAGCACTTATTTTGTGTACTGTAATTCTCGAGCAATTGATACTTCTTGTCAACTCCCCCAAACTTATTTTCGAACAACATCTAGAATATTGCCGAGTCTAGTGTTTGGGACAATTTTAAGATTATTAAGCAAAAAGTAATGGCTAATTATTATAAGGGTCGGAATAAAATCAGGCCATATAGTCTCAAAGTTGGGTTTCAATGGATAAAATATACCATGGTGGGCTTGAAAGGCTCAAATGGTCCAAACAATAGTTGCCTAAATCATTTCCAACGTTTCATGCTCCCTAGGATTTCGCCTCATGACACTTACTAAGTCAATTCTAAAGACTTAAACTTTCATGCATACCTAACTTTCCTAAAGAACTAAAAATTTTATGGTACGAATTTGCATGCTTTTTTAAAAACACATTCATGTCATTATTAAGCTAACATAATAATTTATTGAAATAATAGAACTTTATTCATACTTAAATTGAGCATACTTAACAGAATTCAAATTTCTGAACAAAATATATCCTAATCATAATTAAAAGAAAAATTTTATCCTAAGTGGAAATAATTCAATTTCTCGGTCCCCCCAACTTAAAATGAACAATGTCCTCATTGTTTAAAGTGAATAGATACTATACACCAGGTAGGATTTTAGAAAAGAGGAGGTGAGTCAATTTGACTGCTTAAGTACCAAGCTCTTTCTAAATCCAATCCTAGACATGTATATATCTATTGCCTAAGTTTTGTGACTTTCTCACATTTTATTAGTAATTTTCCTCTATTGTTTTATTATACAAAAAATAGAAATAAATTCCTAATTAAACTTAATCCTAAAATGACCTAAGAACAGAGATAAAATAAAGTCAAGATCCTCCCTTTATTTATTTGCAGACCCTTCTGTATTTGACTCATCTTTTGCTCCATCACTAATGCCTTTGCATGAATCGCTTCGCTCCATTTTCGAGAGTGGAGTCCATGGCTCGAATATGAAATCTAGAAATTCAGGCACAAAAATAAATGGGTCATTGTATATTTTCTTAAAAGCACTTCTCATTGAGTCATCCCTTATTTTTGAGTATCTATAGTAGGCTTGTTGCTGCCATTGCATATGTTGCGTTAAGTCCATCAGTTTTGATAGCTCATCTCGAAGGTCTAGGCTTGACGATTTAGCTCGAAACATTGAAGTTCCAGCATCCGATTCATCTTTTGGCTCAACTGGGTCCACCTTATCAGGGACTTCAAATGATTGCATCGTGGGATCTTCTTCTTCATCAGGTTCCTCAGGCTCTTCACTTTCTTCAACTCGTTGTTGTAGAACTGAGTCTCCGACTACTCGGTAGAGGTCCCAATCTGTAATTGTGCCTTGGGTGTACCCTGTCTTCTTGACATTAGCAAGAATTTCTGCTTTCAAGCACAGAATAGTTATTGTAAAGGGGAAGTAAGCAGGGCCAGAATGTCTAGCGGCACAGTTTCGAATTTCTTTCAGGATGATCTTTCCCATATCAAGGCTCTTACCCGTTAAGATTGAGTATAGTAAGACCATTCGCTCCAATGAAATTGTAGTCCTATGTGAGCTAGGCAGAAGGCTGAAACGGATGAAATAAAACCATACCTTTGCAATAGGTGTTAAGTATTCTCTTCAACACGTGTGGGTTCCTTGTTTCGACACAGTCCAACTGAAACCTTCAATTGTAAGCTCCTCGAGAATTTCTCACAGATTTTTAGGCTTGATATTGCTCATCAATGTGGAATATTCATCGTTTTCGAGATCTGGTAATTCAAAGAATTCATTAATAGCATTTGAATTTATCGGTACCTTGATTCCACGAACTGGAACTTCTATCATCTCGCCTAAAGTTAAATTTGCATAAAACTCACGAACTAGTTCCTCATCCACACTTGGTCTCTTTTCACAAAACAACTCCCAATTTAGGGTTTCAACAACTTGACGAATACGAGCTATTAAGTCTCGGTAGTTGCTTTCCTTTAAAGTGAAGCCTTTTTCTGGATGCATCTGTTGGTTTTTGAAGATACTTTCGTATCTCACTTTGGCTTTTTCACAGTGGAATTTGTTTTGTATTTCATCAATTTGACCGGAAGCACGAGTTCTCTTGCGAGGCATGTTTAAACTGATCATAAGATGGAAAAATTAGTTTCTCAATAAATTTTAATAAAAATTATTAGTAATTCAATGATTTGAAAAATTAATTAATTAAAATTAAAATTAAGAAAAACTAGGTCTTACCACCTTTTTTTGTAAAAATATAAAAACTCTAGGAATTAATAATAATAATGAAGAAAAAGATGGGAATTTAAAAGAAGGGTTGGAGGTTTGTGGCTTAGGATGGATGGGAAAGGAATGCCGCACAAGCAGCTAGGGCGTGCGGGTGTGGTGCGTGTGGGAGAAGCGGTGCGCAGTAGGGCTGGTAGTAACACGGGCGTTCGGCAGCAGGTGGGACTCAGGCAAACGTAGGATGGTGCGGAAGGCAGGTACCGCGCGCGGGGTGAAGGCCTGGTGCGAGCTGAGGCTAGGGCCGCTCGAGGCAACGCGCGCGTTGTGCGCGGGACGTGCGTGCGATGGAGTTGGGCATGTGCTGGCCGACTGCTTGGAGCTGTTGCTGCTTGAGGTTTTGAGACTTGGGTATTTTGGTGCTTTGGGTTTTAAGTGTTAGGTGAACGGGAAGATGGGTAGTATTTATAGAGGGAGAAATAAGAATTAGAGTAGAATTCTTAAAACAAATTAATTAATAAAAATTCTAAATTCTAATCTTATATAAAGATAACAACAATTAATAATTAGATATATGCATATATTAAACTATTAATTGCTATTTAATTTATTAAAACAAAGATAAAATCCTAATTTCATGCTAAATTGATAAAGATTAATATATAAATAGATATAATTATATATTAAAGATTATCATCTTATTATCAAAACTTATCAAACAAAATCCAAAAATTGATAATAATTAATATATATATAATGGGTATAATTATATATTAATAACTATCATTTTTTAACTAAAAACATTTATTCTAGAAGCCCTTTAAAAAAATATTTACAAAAAGAGGCATCTAGTTTTTATTATTTACGAAAAGAGCAATCAAATTTTAAAAATAATTCAATTTAATTCCCTAGACTTAATGAAAATTAAAAATTTGAGTTGCAAATTAAAAATTGGATCAAATTGACCCTTTTATTTGAAAAACAAAAATTTATTTTATTGATTAGGGAAAAATTTCTTGGAAAATTATGTTAAAATAAATTTCCAGGAAAGATTGGAGGGGTTACAAATGGTCTCGCTTAAGTTCCAACCTCCTAGACAGAATTTATTTAAACATACTAAACCCGAAAAATAGACCCTAAATTATTTTTTAACAAAACACGAAAATTATTAAATATCTGACAAAATGAACGAGACGTTATCCCGTTCGGTTTTATTCCCCCAATAGTGTTTCAAACGTTGAGCATTAACTTGGAAATTACCTCTCTTACCTTGGAGTTCAACAACTCCGTATGGATAGACTCTGTGAATTGTAAATGGACCGGACCAACGTGATTTTAGCTTACCTGGAAAGAACTTCAATCTCGAGTTGAACAACAATACTTGCTGACCTGCTTGAAATTCTCGAACCCGGATGTGTTTGTCATGCCATTTCTTGAGTCTCTCTTTGAGTAATTTGGCATTTTCATATGAAAACATTCAGAATTCTTCTAACTCGTTGAGTTGGAACATCCGTCTTTCTTTTGCGAGTTTAGGTTCTAAGTTGAGTTGTCGAAGAGCCCAATAAGCTTTGTGCTCTAACTCCAAAGGTAGATGACATGCTTTACCGAAAACTAGCCTATAGGGTGACATCCCTAAAGGTGTCTTGTACGCTGTTCTATAGGCCCATAAAGCGTCATCTAGTCTTTTGGACCAGTCTTGTCGGTTCGGGCAAGCTACCTTCGCCAATATGCCCTTGATTTCTTTATTTGCCAGTTCAACTTGTCCATTCGTCTGCGGTTGGTAAGCCGTTGCAACCTTGTGTTTCACCCCTTGCTTGTCTAGTAACCATTTTAACCACTTGTTCACAAAGTGGGACCCTTCATCACTAATGATGGCTCTCGGGGTTCCAAACCTCGTGAACACGTGTTTCTGCAAAAACTTCATCACAACCCTAGCATCGTTTGTCGGATATGCCTCTGCCTCGACCCACTTGGACACATAATCTACTGCGACCAGTATATACTTGTGATCAAAAGACGAAGGAAAGGGCCCAAGAAAATTAATACCCCAAACATCGAATAATTCGACCTCAATGATGTTTGTTCGAGGCATCTGATTTTTGTTGGTGATATTTCCAACTCTTTGACATCGGTCACAACTCTTTACATATGCATATACATACTTGAATAGTGTTGGCTAAAAGAATCCAGCTTGTAATACTTTGGCTGCAGTACGAGTTCCTCCGAAATGACCCCCACTTGGGGCTGAGTGATAGTGGTATAGAATCTGTGGTATTTCTTCTTCTGCCACGCATCTCCTAATCATCTGATCTGCACACTTTTTAAACAGATATGGTTCCTCCCAGAAATAGTACTTCACATCGTGAAGAAACTTTCTCCTTTGTTGATATGTCTTATCATACGACATTAAACCACAAGCTAAAAAGTTAGCAATATCAGCAAACCAAGGAGTATTATGGACATGACTTACCTTCAGTATATGTTCATCTGGAAATGTTTCTTGAATCGGTACAAGTGGAGAATTCCCTTCTTGCGGCTCCAATCTGGACAAGTGATATGCTACTTGGTTTTCTACTCCCTTTCGATCTTGAATTTTCAAATCGAACTCTTGAAGTAGTAGTACCCATCGGATCAACCTCGGCTTAGCGTCTTTCTTGGCAAGTAAATATTTAATTGCAGAGTGGTCTGTATAGACAGTTACCTTGGTACCTACAAGATAAGATCGAAACTTGTCCAAAGCAAATACGATAGCAAGTAACACTTTTTCTGTTACCGTATAATTTAATTGAGCTTCTGTCAGAGTTCGGCTTGCATAGTAGATGAGATGAAAAACTTTGTTCCTTCGCTGGCCCATGACAGCTTCTATTGCGAAGTCACTTGCATTACACATCAATTCAAATGGCAAGTCCTAGTCCGGTGTGACAATTATGGGTGCCGTGACTAATCGATTCTTCAAGTCATTGAAAGCTTTTAAGCATTCTTCATTAAATTTGAATATCGTGTCCTTCTCCAATAATTTGCATAAAGGTTTAGCAACTATGGAGAAGTCCTTGATAAATCTTCGATAGAACCTGGCGTGGCCCAAAAAGCTCCTAACACCCTTTACAGATGTTGGAGGTGGGAGTTTCTCAATAACATCTACTTTTGCTCTGTCTACCTCGATCCCATGTCTTGTTATTTGATGCCCCAGAACGATACCTTCTCGTACCATAAAATGGCACTTTTCCCAGTTAAGGACTAGGTTTGTCTCTTCGCATTGCCTAAGTACCTTAGCCAGATTGGCTAAGCAATCATCGTACGTATCTCCAAACACTAAAAAGTCGTCCATGAAAACTTCCAAAAATTTCTCAACCATGTCAGTGAAAATAGACATCATACATCTTTGAAATGTAGCAGGTGCATTACATAAACCAAATGGCATGGGTCTAAATGCAAATGTACCGTACGGGCAGGTAAATGTGGTCTTGTGTTGATCTTTTGGTGCTACCGCAATCTGGTTGTACCCTGAGTATCCATCGAGAAAACAGTAGTAATCTCGCCCCGCGAGTCTATCCAGCATCTGGTCTAAGAACGGCAAAGGGAAGTGATCCTTCCTAGTTGCCTTGTTTAGCTTCTGGTATTCAATGCAGATTCTCTATCTCGTAACTGTTTTAGTCGGTATCAACTCTTTATTCTCATCCTCTATGACCGTGACACCTCCTTTCTTTAGTACGCACTGGACCGGACTTACCCATGAACTATCCGAGATGCGGTAAATGATACTCGCATCTAACCACTTGATAATCTCTTTTTTCACTACGTCCTTCATGATTGGGTTCAGCCTTCGTTGTCCATCGATCATCCCTTTTTCACCATCTTCTAGGATAATCTTGTGCATGCATACAGATGGACTAATACCACGAATATCGGCTATGGTCCATCTGATAGCCTTCTTAAATTGTTTCAGAACTAAGATAAGTTTTTCTTCCTGCTCAGTAGTTAACCCTGCTGAAACAATCACAGGCAAAGTAGAAGCATCACCTAAATAAATATATTTTAAATGAGAAGGTAATACATTGAGTTCTAGTTTAGGTGGCTCATCAATTGATGCTTTCGGTTGTGTGTAATCTCTTTCCTCTAAATCCAAAGATTCGAAACGGGATTGTGGATTAAATCCCTTTTGATTAGCTTCTAGCAACGCTAAGTTTCCATCCTTATCTTCATCACTTGGAGGGTCTGATGTCAAAATTCTTTCCAGAGGATCTTCAACAGAGTTGAGTTCCTTCTCCACTATTAAATCCTCTAAGTTGGATACTGCAGAACAATCATCTATTGTGTCAGGAAATCGCATTGACTTGAAAACGTTAAATGTTACCTGATCGTCCTGAACGCGTGTAGCACCCCAAACCCGGCCCAGACGTTATGGCCAAATTCGACATGCCACATCGAAGCATTCAAAATATTTTCGATCCAGAAAGAAAACTTACTGAATGTTTTAAAAGATGATTTCATTATAGGTTAAAGTGAATGGAAGCTATGCACCAGGTAGGAAACCGGAAAAGAGGAGGTGAGTCCATCGGACTGCTTCAGTACCAAACTCCCTTTGGATCCAATCTTAGACATGCAAACCGCCATTGCCATACCTTAACGTCATGTATATTTCTAGGAAACCGATTTGATTAAGTCCTTTTTAGGAAAAATGATTAATTTTGGAAAATATCTTCATTGCGGAAGCTTTGCTTGTTTTCGTGTTATTTTGAAATCAATTACTATTTTTTTGAAAACGCGCCCTAAAGCTATCCAATTTCAACAGTTAAATATAAATATTACCTATCTTAATAAAACATATAAAAACCATCAAAAATAATTAAGCGGCCTTATTACATTTAAAAACCCAAAACTTCAAACGTAAATAAAAGGATGTCCAGTTCACCAGAAGAAAATCAAACTTTCAGAACGGGTGGCCACTTCGAATTCCCTCACAGCTCCAAGCCCACTATGGTTGGGGATTACCTGCGTGGATGAAAATAAAAGGGGTGAGTTTGGGGAAACTCAGTGTGTAAAATAACCCAACCATAGTCTAAATCAGCTCAACCCACAGAAACAGAATAAGTTGGCCTTAGCCCAGAACAGAATTCAGAATAAAGCCTACAGGCCCATAAAAGAACAGAACAGATATTACATGTTTATGCAGAAACCCAACCCAGATTCATTCATAACACCCCCGTACCAGCCTTACACCATGTGGGGAGACTACTCGACCCACCCAACCACTACACACCATAGAAATCGCAGCGAGGCTGCCAGATATTGTGACGAAGTCACCAGATACAGATATTGTGGCAGAGCCACCAGAACAGATATATGTGGCAGAGCCACCAGATCAGATAATCGTGGCAGAGCCATCAGAACAGATATATGTGGAAGAGCCACCAGATCAGATAATTGTGGCATAGCCACCAGGACGCTTCCTCCATAGTATAACCCAAGTCCCCATGCAACAGATATATAATCATGGCATACATCATACAGAATCAGATCGTCATGCTTTTCAGTCAAAAGTAACCCTAGGGGTATAATGGTAATTTTGCATACATAGGGGTATTCAAGTAATTTAACTATTCTTAAGGTTTTCATACATAACATAGCCATTTACGTACAATCAGAAACACTTACCGCATTTTCTTACCAATTTGGGCTCGTTGGCCCATTATCCTGTTTTTGGTCCATTAAGCCCAAAAATATCGAAATGCACAAAATCGCGCACTCTGCAGTCTTATCACTTTAATTTACCATATATATCACACTATTAATCTCATGAGCATTCACACACTCGCAAGATCTCAAAATACCGACTTTTCGGTATTTCAGCTTTTCGGCTTGTGCCGATCTAGTCTATAAGAGGGTGTTAGTTACACACCTGTTTGCGACGATATGCTGACGAGATCCACACACGAACCGCCTACAATTGGATTACTAACACGTTAATCTAACTATTCAAATACAAACTACGTATTAACCCCTTACAATATTCGGCCAACCACACCTACAGATCAGAGTAAGCTTATAAGAAATCAATAAGCAACTCATTAACAAATTTTTGTCAGTGTTTACCACATAATCATAATTTCACTGCAAGCTGTCTTCCTGAGCAATAGTCACTAAATCATTTATAACTGGAGCTACGAAACTCCAAATCAAGTGTCCTTCTGGTTGCTAAGAACGTCTCCCCAGGATAATTGGTACTTCTTTGTTTGTTTCGAAATCTAAAATTACAAAATCAGCAGAAAAGATAAACTTATCTACACGTGCCAATACGTCCTCAATTTTTCCTTCTGGATGTGTTAAGGATCGATCTGCTAGCTGAAATGTAACCATAGTAGGTCGAACTTCACCTATCCCCAATTTCTTAAATATCGACATAGGCATCAAGTTGATACTTGCGCCCAAGTCACATAGTGCCTTACCACAATAAGCTGCTCCAATGTTGCATGGAATGGTAAAACACCCAGGATCCTTCAGCTTAGAGGGTAATTTGTCTTGAAGATATGCACTGCATTTCTTCAAGAAAGCTACCGTCTTAAATTCTCCAAGTCTTCTCTTCTTGGATAGGATATCTTTCATGAATTTTACGTAATTTGGCATTTGTTCAAGTGCTTCAACCAACGGGATGTTGATATGAAGTTGCTTGAGTACGTCAAGGAACTTCTTGAATTGGACCTCCTGTTTTTGCTTCTAGAGTCTTTGAGGGTAAGGTGGTGGAGGTTTATATACTGGAGTTGGTACTAGTTGATTTGTCTTTGGCGGCAATTCTACTGCTAACGGAATGGTTGGCTGATTAGAATTGCCAGGTTCTGAGGTTACCTTTTCAGGTCTTGCAGGTTCTGGTTCTAGTGGAACAGGAACTTCAACACTCGGTTGAACTACTTCCGAATCTTGAGCTTCAGCATGCTCCTTTTCAACTTCAATGATGATGGGCTCTACCGTTTTTCCGCTCCTCAATGTTAGTGCTTTATAATGCTCCTTCCCTGGATTTCTCGAATTTTCCGTATCACTAGGTAAAGCACCTTGTGGACGGTTCCTAAGTTCAGTAGCAAGCTGGCCCACTTGATTCTCCAAATTCCTTGGAGTGGCATCATTCTTCGCCATGTATGCCTTCAATAAATTCTCTAAGCAATTGGACGATTCAACCTGAACTGGTTTCTGAACTTGCTGTGAAAAACTAGGCGGCTGGGTTGGTCTAGGTTGGGCGTAGTTGTTACTGCCTCCAGCCCTTTGGTTACTCCAGGAAAGATTGGGGTGATTTCGCCATGATGGGTTGTAAAACTTGGATTGCAGCCCTTGCCTTCCTCGATTCTGGTTCTGATTACCTATGTAGTACATGGATTCTGGGTTTGACGGACATTCTTCAAACACATGTCCTTCCCCACAATAGACACAGGCTATATTCTCATATTGGTTAGGTGGTTGAGCTGCAAAACTGTTAGACCCATTAGTGGTAAGATTCTTTAACATTGAAGATATCGAAGATACCTGGGATGCAAGTGAAGTGAGAGCGTCCACTTCAAGGATTCCAGCAACTCTTCTTCCTGACGTTGCTCGATTGGTTGGCAACTGATAATTGTTACTGCCGATCCTTTCGATGATTTCATAAGCCTCATTGTAAGACTTAGATAAGATAGCACCGTTAGCAGAAGCATATACTACCTTCCTTGTGTGAGCGTTGAGACCATTGTAAAATGTCTCAAGTTGGATGCAATGCGGAATTCCGTGATGAGGGCACTTTCGTAATAACTCTTTGAATCTTTCCCATGCCTCATACAAGGACTCATCATCCATTTGTTGGAAAGCAGTGATCTCATTTCTCAGCTTAGCAATCTTGCTAGGCGAGA
This sequence comes from Gossypium hirsutum, assembly GCF_007990345.1. Lineage (NCBI taxonomy): Eukaryota > Viridiplantae > Streptophyta > Magnoliopsida > Malvales > Malvaceae > Gossypium > Gossypium hirsutum. The sequence continues at coordinate 14,027,438 of NC_053426.1, read as the reverse complement.
AATACTTCACAAGAAATCTCTCTACTAACTCTTGCAATATAGAAATCGAGTTCGGTGGCAGTGAGTTTAACCAGGCTCGAGCTCTATCCCTCAGCGAGTACGGGAACAGTTTTAATCGTAACACACCTTCGAGTACTCCGGCTAGCTTGAAAGAGTCGCTCACCTCCATAAATAGTCTTAAATGAAGATGAGGATCTTCAGTAGGCATTCCACTAAACTGGCCCACTGTCTGAAGCATCTGGAACATGACTGGCTTCAGCTCGAATTGTTGTGCCTCGATCTCAGGTCTTCTAATACCTGGATTAAGGTCATTAAAAACTGGCACGACATATTGTCGTAAAGCTCTATCCCTATCATCAGCAATAAGGATAGGATTTTGAGGAAGGTTTTCTCCGTTTCCTTGATTGATATTCTTGAAATTCATCTCTTCGATCCTTCTCTAGTTCACTTGTCTTCTTCGTGGCGAAAGGTTCGTTCTATTTCAAGGTCCACTGGGAGTAAGTCGATAATTCGATCAATACTCATAAACACCTGAAATAATCAAAGAAGAATTAATTAAGTAAGTGAAATTGAACAGGAAAATAAAAGAACCAAAATGTAAAAATAAATTCACAAATAATGTTTTTTTTAAAACAGTCCCCGGCAATGGCGCCAAAAACTTGGAACGGTGGAAATGTGCAAGTGTACACAATCGTAACAAGTAATAAAGTGACGAGTAAATGTCGAGTTATCGTACCCACAGGGACTGTAAAAAGCACTATTTATGAAATTAATTAAAACACTTTGGTGAGGTAAAAATAATTTTGGTTTGAAAAGAGTGATTTATAAACTAAGATTTTAAGACTAAGCAAACAATTTAAATAAAATAAAAGAGTTCTTGTGCACGATTTCAATTAAGATTTAATCAAGATGATATTATTGTGTTGGATTAATTATACCTTTTTCACTTAGAAATATTAAATTCATGCTTACGCTGTTATGAATAAATTGACGACAACCCGGTAATTTGCTAACTTATGAACATATTTACTAATTAAAAAATTCCATTTATCTCTTGAACATATCTCTATGCCAATTCAACCGACTAAACAGATTTAATAAAGTAAACATGCTATCGCACATACATACTTATTGAATTAAATTATCTCTCGCATATTCCTATGTCGATTCAACTGATTAATTCAATTTAATAAACATGTAAAAGATTATGTGAAGTAACAAAGTATCCATACCTTGAAACAATTTAATCACAACAATCTTGCAAGTTATGCAAGGCATATGTATCACCAAATACAATGCTAATTTAATTTTCAGTTACCTTAGAAGAATTAAACATGCACTGATTAAGTACTGAGTCCATTAATTGCAATTTCAATCCGTTTAAACAATTAATTCTTTAGTTATCTAAACAATTATAATGCCAGATAACCTAAACATGATTTTACTTAATCAAACATTTCACTGAGGCCTATAACAGCATAAACACTAATTTAATAATTCAAGTAGGCAAAATATAATCAACCCAACACGAATTAAATTCAAGCTAAACTGATTAAAATAACCATTTCAAAAACAATATTTTTCATCGATATGTTCATCATAAAAACAACAGAAATTAAAAAGAAAGGGAACAAAAAGCAAATCCAGTGTTTCTCTGCAGCTTGACTGTTGCTCCGTTCTTAGTCTCCGTTGTCTTCGCCAAGAAAGGCTTCTATGAATCCTTGATTGCTGCCCAAGATGGCTGAAGAACACCTCTTTATCAAGAGAGGAAATCGGCACAGGAGGAAGGGAAAATGGGATGGAAAAATGGAGAGGAAACTTTGAGAGAAGTGAAGAGAGGATGAGAGAATGTTGTGGAATGAGGGATGTTGAGGGATGCTTTGAAATGGGCAGCATAGGGCGGCTTTTATAACTGAAGAGGGCTTTTAAAAATAGCAAATTCAGCAGCCAAGAGAGCCCTCCCATGGCTGGCCACACACATGGCAAGGTTCAAGCTTTCAACCTTGCTAAAAATAGGCTGTGGCAAATCTACAAAGCCTAAAATAAAGGTGGGGTTTGAACATAATTTGAAGGTTTTTCAATGGCCTTTTTGCAAGAATATTTTATCAGATAATTTTCTGATTTGGGTCAGCCAATGGACGGTTCTGGTCAGCGCAATTAGTGGCTGGTTCGGCTCACTTCATTCGGTTCAACCAGTGCGGTTCACTAGGCCCTTTCTTCATAATTAATTAAAATTAATTCATTTAACCTAAATTAAATAGGAAATAAATTAAAATTAATTTAATTATGAATTAATACGCATTTCTGGACCGTCTTGGGCTGGAAATTAATTGGCCTCGATACTTCAAATTGCTCTCGATTTTGTTCTTCTCGCAGTGTTCACCGGGCCCTTTTTCTCCAATTGTGTAATTCTGTCAAAAATAACCAAATTTAATCAACATTAACTAAAAAATTAATTAAAATTCATAATGTTCATATTTTTAACATAATTTAATTATTTGGTAATATTTAATTTTTTTTTGACAAGAATTTAACCGAATTTGCATGAATTTAAGTAGAATTAGGTATGAAAAAGTATATAATTTTTGTGTTTCCACTTTGTCGTGATTATAGTAGCAAGATAATCTCCTTTAAATCAACAAATAAATCCTTGAAAATATCCCTATTTCTAAAAAATAGCATTTTAATAATAAGACTTTCATGCTTATCAAATCACCTCAAGTAGCTTGGTTAGGAGTCTTAGCACTTTAGTCGGTCCATGCTTCTAGTTTTACCAACTATGTCACTTTCAAGTGGATCAAACTCAACAAAAACAAAACCTATTTAAGGCCCAAGTCGATGGCTCAAGTACAGAGACAATTTCGTTATAAAAGGACATGGAACGAGCATCAACAACTTTCCCAACAACCTCCCTGATAACTCTAAATTATATAGAAATTTATAGCACATTCTGACTAGTAATTCATGCAAATTCTGAGTGTTTTGATAGAAAATTTTGTATTTTTACTAAAAATTTTGAAAATAGGACAAAATTAAAGATAGTTTGTAATATTACTCCTTTACATGCTAATTTTACATATTTTTTGCTAAACTGGTCCACTTTGGGGTAAAAAGGAGAAAAGTTCATTTGAAAGTTCACCTGTTCGATGCTCGATACTGTAGCATTCTCTGCAGCAAAGGCCATGCAGACATGGGTTGATGGTTGATCAGCTTGGTGCATCCTAAAAATATTTATTGGACTTCTAAATTCAATTTGGCTCAACTCGTAATTGGATCATTGAAGTGGACAAGTCTACTTCTTAATTTGAAGCCCAAACCATCCATTAAGGAGGAAATAGCCCAAATTCGGCTATGTGAAGCCCAACTGTCCATAAATTAATTAAATTAGACTCTAAGAATTTTTAAAAATCACAAAACAGCCCCAACAAATTCCTCAAGTGACCATTCAACTCCCTCCTATGAATCAAGCTTGGATTAGCTAAGTCATCCACCATCCTTCCTTAAATCAAGGTGGCCGATCATGCATGAGAGAACAAGGGGGGATTGACATGCTATTTTTACCAAACTCAAAGGCTTCTCACAAGTATAAATGCCCCTTGCCATTCTTCCATTTCATTTATCCCTTATTCACCATCTCTTCTCTCTTTTCTCTTTTCTCTTTTCTTTCACTCTCAATATTTTCCCACTCTTTAAAGAGTTTTGCAAGGCTTTGAGAGTAGCCCCACTCGGCCATATTAGGAGCATTTCAGCTTGGTTATCAAGAAAAGAGGCTAAGAGCGAAGGAGGACTGAAGTGAGTTGTGCCTTAGAGAACCACCAGAAACAGCTTAGCATTTCTTATCCCTTCAATCTTATATTTTTGTTCAATTCAAGAAACATGATTGCAACTAAGTTTTTTGCTTTTAATATAATCATGGTTGCTTAATTTTTTCAATGTTAGAATGATTCAAAATCTGTAGCTTAGATTATTTAATTCTATCAATGATGTTATTTGCCTCAATTGCTTATTCATTTAGATAAAACCATGAATATGTCATTCGTGCTTTATAAATGTAGGGATGCAATTGAATTAATTATTAAATTAGAACCAAGTTGTAATTAATTGACACAATATTTGAATGGTGCATGTTTGATCTATTTATGAAAATATTAGGTGAGATTTGTAATAATATCGAAAAAACTTTATTACCTTGTATAACCTTAGGATTTATGTGATTAAACTGTTCATTATAAAAATATTAGTGTTACCTCGCATAATATATTTTCTGCTTATTGAACATACTAAGTTGTTGAGCTAGACATATGCTAGAGTTAATAATTTAATAAGTATGAATTATTAGACGATGCCTAAAAAGGTAACTGATAAGGAATGGGTGTGCATGAACGCAAAGCAGATCATAAAGTTTGTTGAACTCGTGGATTTGACTTAGAGCTTTAGACGTTTGGAAAGTAACTTTGATTTTGACACAACCTGAAACATAATCAAATCCATGTCAAATAAAACAAACAAACAAATAAATAAGATAAATAAATAGGATAATAAATCAAAGATTGGAACAATAAAGAAGAAAATAAAGAATATAGATGAAAAAATAGAACATGATATGTAGAAGTCCTAAGAAACCCAGGAAACATGAAGAATCCATAACCCCCTTCAGGCGGCTCTAATTTCCACTCCAAGATAGAAAACTTGGCAAGAAAAAGTTTGAAGATGATCCCCACAATTTGAAAAGATTGTTAAAACTCTTCTAAAAGAAATTCAAGAGAAATTCTTGAAAAAAAACTCAAAGAGAATTTATTAACTTAAAAGAGAAGTTAAATAAGAATGAATTGAATTAATTGTGTACACTGCAAAGGCCTTTATATGGGCTAGCTAAATAAATCTAAATAAAACATAAGACTTCGAGAGAAGTCAAAGTACTCGTAATTAAAATCGGGTTAATAAATAGCTAAGTTAGCATGGATTTTTCTGTAACATCATTAGCATTATTTAAATATCTCTAAGTTAGAAAGAAAAATTATTCTAGCACATGCATTCTATTATGATTTCTCATAAAAACTTGCATACTTATTTCTTTCTTTCTTTAATTTAATTTTAAGCATACTTAGGTTAGTTTAGTATAATTAGAAATCCGTCACTTTAATTTATTTTCATCATCGACCAATTTGCTTAGTAATTAATTTTGCAATACTTGATTTACATAAACAATTTCTATGGAGACGATAACTTTTACTCACTCCTTTAGTACTTGTCAATGATTGTGTATACTTGCACATCAATCGAATTATTTTGAGACACTCCCCCTTGGAATTTTTGACAAAACCCTGTAGCAAATGGTTAGCCCACAATCCAAACAATCTACATAACAAGGGAATTAGTATATGTCTCCCCTTAAGAGGTAGAACCATGCTCGATCACACTCTCCCCTATCGACATGTTTGTTTATCACATAATTAATTAAGCATGTACCATGATCATAAATAAACAATAGCATATCAACATCATCTTTTTTAAAAATCAACATTATCTCTCCCTTTAATAGAGCAGAATGTAGCAACCATAGCTAAGAAAAAATATTTCTTTTGCTACTACCATTTCTCCCTCTTTTTGAAAACTATGTTAAAAGTGCAACAAAAAGAAATCAACCATAAGTGAAATCAAAGTACACAAGATCACCAAATCAACATCCCCCTTAGTCTATTCATCTCTATCGGCTTGTTTCATGGTGTTTAGAGGGGATGAGATCAATTGCTATCTTATTAACAAGAGGAGTTGTAGCTCGAGGAACAACAATGGTTTTTTTCACAAAACCTAGATGATGTTTCTCCAATCTTCGATATATTTTTAATATGGTCATCATGAGTTACACAAACATCAATCAAATGTTGATATTAATTATTCAGTGCTCAATCCTTCTTTACCCAAATCTACCTATTTTGTGGTCTATTGTTCTATTTGTTGGTCGAACATTTTTGGCAACTGAGCTAAACGTCTTCCAATCTCGCATCATCTTAAAATAGTAAGGTATGATGTGTCCTTTCCCACATTAATGGCAAACAAACTTTCATTTCTCCTTGTTACATATATGTTGTTGTCTAGATGTTCTTCCATTAATTATTGCAACATTAGATTTAGCGTTCCTTGTACTTTGTAACAGCCCCTTTTTAGGTCAAATCTGAACAGTGGTTTTGAGACCACAAATCCGAAGTCAAAATATTTATTTGATTATTTTTATAAGGTTTGCAGCATGATAGATTAATTATGTAAAATTTTTGTTAAGAAATTTTACCGTTTAAATGCTCAATTTGGTAAAAAGGACTAAATCGCGTCATGCGTAAAAGTTGAGTTCTATTGTTTAAATGTATTAAATAGCTATAGAATTAAAATGTATGAGTACTTGGTTTGAAATTAGCTCACTAATAACATGAGTGGATGGTAAGGGACTTAAATTTCATGATTTTTATGTTAAATTACAAAGGTTAAAATAGTAAAATGGCTATTATGATTTATTAACTAAAACACAATGAAAATTTTTATTCTTCATTCATCTTCTCCAACTGAAGGAAGGGAAAAGAATAGCCATTTTTAAGCTTCAAATATTCGGTCACTTCACCTTGAGCATCTAAGACTATTTTAGTTCGGTTTTTAATGATTTCTATGTTTTTGAGCTCGTTGCAGCTTAATCTAGTTAGCCCATACCTTAATTTTTGAATTTGTTCATGATTTTGAAATGTTCCATTGTTGAATACTTGAGTTTTTTGATATTTAATGATAGATTATGGGAGCTTGATGATAGTTGAACTAGTTTTGTAAAGTGACTTTTGACAAAAATGTAAAATAGGGATTAAATTGTGAAATTGCAAAATTTTGTAGTTAAAAGTGTGAAATAATGAAAGATATAGGCTGCTAGTAGTATATAGGAAATTTTGCTTGACATTGGTTGGTATTAAATTGCATGAATTTGCAATTTTATGTGTTAAAGACTAAATTGCAAAGTAGTCAAAAGTTTAGGGGTAAATTTTTAATTTAGCCAAAATGAATGTTTAGGCTAAATTGAATTGAATAAAAGTTTCAATGAGTTAATTTGATATCATATAGATCAAGATAAGCAAATACCGGAATTAGATCAGAGAAAAAGAAATGTTGGCGAATAGACGATAGTTTTCATCCGAGCAGCTCAAGGTAAGTTTGTATAATTAGAATAAAACTTTTCTATACTTGTATTTGTTGAAATGAATGTATATAATTGAAATACTTGAAATATGAATGCCTTGATGATATATTGTATTTGTTACCGAGCCCCGTTTGAACTATATGAATTTATTGTATACGATGACATATTATTGAGATTACCATATTGGTTGAGCTCCTGCATTTGTTGCGGACTCACCACAGCTCGTATGAGCTTACTGATTCAGCTCGTAAAAGCTTACTGTTTCAGCTCATTGGAGCTTACAGATTCAGCTCAAAAGAGCTTACTGTTCAGCTCAATAGAGCTGACCATTTTCAGCTCAATAAAGCTTACTGTTTATCAGCTCAGGAGGAGCTTACCGACCATTACTCGAAAGAGCATGTATGATGATGAATTGATAGATTATTGACATTGTTCACTCAACTATCCTTTGAAGTTCTAATAGGTTCAATGGGTTTAAATACTATTTATACGGATAAGTTACGGGTTATAAGTGATATTAATGTTATATGTATGATATGTGAATTTTGGAATAATATAGAGTATTATAGTAATGGATGGTTTATGTTTATGTTAAATGACTAACATGTGATGACTATGTGTGAATAGGTGAAGGTTAAATTGAATTATTGGCATTTTTATTTATTGCTTGATTTTGTATAAATGGTAAGTTTAATTCTGAATTATACGGGTTTACTAAGCTATAAAGCTTACTCTGTTTCTTTTTCAATGTTTTATAGAGGCTCGTTGCTCGTTCGTTTAGGACAAGTCAGAGTTGCACATCACACTATCCAAATTCTGATTGGTACTTTTGAACTTGTAAATTTGTAAATATAGCAAGTATAGGCTAGTTTAAGGGATGATAGTTATGCTACTTGATATCTTGACTTTGGCATATTTTTGTGTATATGTTGAGCTATGTGATTTGGCATATTTTGATGTTATATTTTGGTTGAATTGAAGTGTTCAATTATGGTATGTTTTAGCAAGGAAAGATGGAGTGAAATTATGCAAATGAAGTCTTGATAAATAGATGTTAGATGAATGGATTATACATGTGGTTAAATAGGTATTTGGATATGTAAATGATAAGTTTTGATATGGCTTATAATGTGTATTGAAATGGTTATTTTGGTTGTCAATTGAATTGTATAAATGTGGTCAATTATGTTTGTAAATGCTTGTATTTTTAGGGTGGAAAAATGGCTTTGCAAATGGCCTATTTTTGTCCACACAAGAAGAGACACAAGTGTGTCTCTCAGCTATGTGTGACACACAGTTAAGTTACATGGCCGTCTGTCCCCTAGGGTACCCTACAAATTAAGTCAGTATACCCTACAGGTTTGACACGGCTTAGACACACAGGCGTGTCTATTGGCCGTGTGTGTCACATGGGTTTACACATGGACGTGTGATTGACCGTGTGACATAAGTCAATATACCCCCTAAATGACACACGACCTAGCGCACGGGTGTGTAGTCAGCCATGTGACCCAAGTCAATTTCGACCACGGCCAAGGCACACGGGCGTGTCTCTGGCCGTGTGGTGCAAGTCAGAATGTATGCCCTATTTTCACACGGTCTAAGACACGGGCGTGTCTACTAGCCGTGTGAGACACACGGCTTGTTCACACGGGCGTGTGACACTTGAAAGGTTGAAAATTTTATAAGTTTCTAAAATTTTTATATGTTATCAATTTAGTCTCGAATGGATAATTAAGGCTTTGTATGCTTGATTTAGGTATATAATGAATGTGAATGAGTGATATTTACTGAATTGTAATGTTATTTGATAAATTATTGTACTGAACTGAGTTATAAGTCCGGTAATGCCTCTTAACCTATTCCGACGACGGTTATGGGTTAGGAGTGTTACATACTTCTTTTTTGATCATTCTTCAATTTGTAACAATGACATCTAACATGTTCATTTTTTCAAACATGTTTTCCATTATTCTTTTTATTTGTCTCAAAGGAAGGAGTAGCAACCATCTCATTAGATTTAACAAAATTCATAGGTTTTTTACCAAGTGCATTATATCATTAACAAAATAGTTTTCTTACACAACAGATATTTAAAATTTTAAAAATCGAACCGATTTTTTTTATATTTATAACAATAAACTCTTTATGAAATTGCACCTATGTTTCCGGCTAGACGGATCCTTGTCATTCCTGACTTTCAACTGAATGACCTTCTCTGCTATTCTTATACCATGAACTACTTCGAGTGTGGGCTTGATTGAATTCGAATCAAATAGAGAACCATAAATTATTTACTTTACTTTTAGTGAGAAAGTAAATCTCTCTTTAACAGAAACAAGTAAAATTGTTATTTTGGAAAATAAAATTTAGTCTTAGAAAACAAATTATCACTATTTCGGGCAGAATAACAATATCTCAAAGATATGTTTTTAGCCCTACAATGTCATCTATTTATAGGAAGAAAATGTTAAACCCTTGTTGAATTAGTATGAGCTTATTTAAATAGAAAAACAAAATCCTAGCTCAACTAGGAGAGAGAGGGGCAACAACCCTAGTTAAATAAACTAGGGTTTCTCGTCCCATGTATTAACATGAGAGGCTTTTGGGCCTCTCCCATACCGTGTCCAATTATAAATACTTCATAGACTTTTAACCTAGTACTTTATAATTCAATCCAATCCAATATTTGTTTTTTTATTTCCCAAAATAAACATCATAAATTAATTTAAATAAATAAATAAATAAATTCCTCAATTAAATAATTTTTTCAACCCGATTCTAATTTTGTTAAAATCATGACAATTGTACCGTAAAAGAATCTATGAGAAAATATATTTAATATTTCTACATTCAACGAATTCACTATGACTAATTAATTTAATTCCATTTTCGAACTTCAATTATTAATTTATAATTCGAAAAACCATAAATTAATTTTTTAGGTCATTTCCATTTAGAGAAAATCACATTCATCTTAATGTTTCTCATTTCTCTAACTTTACCATTTCTATCTATTTTTGTTCATTTGATTCAACACACAATTCATTTTCGATTTCAGTGAGCTAGCGGAAGGACTGGTTGGACATATATGATTAGGGCTCAAATGTTTAGGGTTTAGGATTTAGGGTTTTAGGCTTTATGGTTTAGGGTTTAAGCTTTAGTGTTTATGGTTTAGGGTTTTAGGGTTTAGGGTTTAGGTAATAAAATCCAACTTTTCATCTATTAATTATAAACTCATTTAGTCACGAAGTCATTCCACTATAGTATCGTGATTGAGCTCTCCCTAATGACATACCATTGCGAAAGCAATTCAATCAATACTCATTCAATGACCTTGTCATAATTATGTTACCCTCATAAGATTGTAACAGCCTATTTTCAGTTAAACTGGAATAGTGATTTTGGGACCACAAATCCGAGTCCATAAGAAAATTTATTTTAAAATTATTTTATGGTCTACCGTATGATAGGAATATCATATAAAAATTTTGTTAAGAAAATTTTACCGATTACATGTTTAATTGATAGAAGGACCAAATTGCATGAAATGCAAAAGTTGAGTCCTAGTAGCTATAAGTATCAAATAGTTATGGAATTCAAAATTGGAGGTCCTTATATGGCAAATAGACCATTAAGAGGAGTTAGTAGATAAGTATGATGATTCATCATAGGAAACTTAAATAAAAAAAAGGACTAAATTGGAAAGTAAAAATAATAAAAGATAATAAATGATTAAATAAAGAAAATATCATCATTTTATATCATCTTTCCCAAATTAAAGACATCGAAACCCTAGTTATGGGTGTTGAACTCAAGCAAGCTATTTTGGCTTAATTAGGTGTGTTTTTTTGTCCCGTTTTTAATAATTTTCATATTTTCAATATCGAAATAGATTAATCTAGCTATCTCGGGGATTAATTTGTAAAGTTATCAAAGTATTATGGTTTTTTCATGGATGAATATGTATGAATTATGAAGTTTTATGGTAGAAAATGAAATGTTGTTGATAGATAAACAACTTTTGTAAAGTGAATTTTAATGAAATCGTGATTTAGGGACTAAATTGAAAAGATGTAAAATTCATGGAAAATTTTTGAATTTATGAAATACATGGGCTGTTATTGTGACATATGAAATTCATCTAGGCTTGGAATAAGGATTAAATTGCATGAATTTCATTTTCTGAGCCTAAGGACGAAATCATAATTAAATGAAAGTATAGGGGCAAAATGGTAATTTTTCCTAAGATGTGAATTGGATTGAATTGAAAATGAATTGTATTAAATTGAGCTAAATTTACTTGTATAGATCCGGATAGACCAAATACAAAATCGGATTAGTATATTACAAAAACACTTCTCAAGGTAAGTTCGTGTAACTAAATTTAAAAATTATATGTTTGAATTGAATGTTATGTATGTGTATTGTATAATTGACATGTATTAAAATCGGTCACATATTCGATAATGCCTGACAAGTATTAAGTTCCATTTGAATAAATGAAATTCGATGGATACTGGGTTCCCAAATTGTTTGTGGTCCTGCATATGTTGCAGACACACCATAACTCGAAAGAGCATCAAGTTATTAGCTCTCATGAGCATCCCGATATTTGATACTCTCGAGCTTCCCGTTATATGGTTCTTGCGAGCTTCCCGTTAATAGCTCTTTGGAGCATCCCGATTGGTTGTGACTCTGCATGTGTTGTAGGCACACCACAGCTCTTATGAGCGTCCCGATATATGACTCTCCAGAGCTTTTCGATATGGCTTGCTTGAACTTTCTGATATATGGTTATCTGAAGCTTCTTGATTAATGGCTCTTCAGGAGCTACCCGTTATTGGCTCGCATGAGCTTCCTGAATATGGCTCTTATGTGCTTCCCGTTATACAGCCCAAATAAGCTTCCCATTATATGGCTTGAGAGAGAGAGAGCTTCCTGTTTATGTGCTCGTATGAGCATTCCCGAATATGAATTGAAGGATTTACAGTTTTGTACACTTCAAGTGTACTACCTATGCATCCATCGAATTTCAAATAAATTCAATGGGCAAAGTTTCAACATGTAATAATCTGAACTTGAGATGAATTATTATGGAAATGTATACGTTATATGAATATATGATGTGGAAAACATATGTATATGAAAATTGTTACATGATAAACTCATCCTTGTTTCTTGATATTCACATGAAGTACATGACTAACATGTTTCTTGAGGTTATATGTGTTTAGGCAAATTGCCAATTTTCTTTGGATGAATTTTGCATGCTTACTTTAAATGTAAATGAATGGTAAGTTAATTTCTCATTATACGAACTTACTAAGCATAATATGCTTACTCTATTTTATTTTCCTCTATTCTATAGTAATTCGGAAGCTCATTAGGTTGGAAACTTGGCGGAGATATCATCACACTATCCATCGGCTCATCTCGGTATATTTAATAAATCAATTTTGGTTATAATGGCATGTATAGGTTAACTTGGCCAATGTTGGCATATAAATGTTTTGGTTGTAACTAGCCATTGAAATGGCTTGTGATGGACACGTTTTGATGTGAATATAAGAGGCTATATCATGTTTGATATGTGTTTGAAATGGTTGATTGATAGAATCACATTGGTATATTAATGATTAAATTGAGTTAGCATATTTGGTAAAAAATGCATATATATGAATTTGGTAAGTTAGGTAAGTCTGTATACTTGGTTATAAGAGGTATTATATCATGTATAAGTGTAACACCCTTAACCCGTATCCGACGTTGAAACAGGGTTTCGGGGCATTACTAGAATTTGCAGATCACCTAAAAAACATTCGATTAAATACTTACCGATTCAATGTATCATATAAATAAATATATTACCATTCAATCAACAGCTTGGCACTTGTATAAGCATCAAACAGTGACATTGTTAGTATACTAGTACATATTTCATATAAATTCAACATTGATATACTTATTTTCTCGACATGTCACACTTGAGTTTAATAATTGTCTTTACCTACATAATTTTCTTGTATCAACATATCAAAGATAATCATATATGTACATGTCATAAAACATATTATTCTCTTACCGTTTCTTCATAAGTATATATCATTCATTTCATTATATCAATGTTTCATGCTCCATCATTTCCATATATTTTATGTATATTTATTCTGGCAATAGTTTATATCAAACTTAACATAAATTATATTCCATGTACTTATACTTATTTCGTTTATCTATCTTCATAATTATTTCATACAACTATTTTGTACATATATTTTCATATGACCAGTTCTTGTAAACATTTCACACAACCATTTCATTTAACCATTCATCATCTAATACATATTACCTGAATATCAATTATTCAACAGATGTCATAGCATCTCCCATCCACGGTCTTATTTATTTTTGACATGATGCCATAGTGTCTTTCAAGTATGGTCTTACTCATTTTCTGTCATGTTGCCATGGTATCTTTCAACCATGGTCTTATTCTTTTCATGTCATGTTTCCATGGTATCTTTCAACCATGGTCTTATTCATTTCCCGTCATGTTGCCATGGTATTTTTGAACCATGGTCTTATTCTTTTCATCTCACGTTGTCATGGTATCTTTCAACCATGGTCTTACACATTTCATATCATGTTGCCATGGTATCTTTAAACTATGGTCTTACACATTTCATATCATGTTGCTATGGTATCTTTCAACCATGATCTTACATATTTCATTTCAGAGAGCACACTCCAGCGAACCTCATCCTTACAGCGGGATTACCAGTCCAGGCTAAATCCCCTGTAATATAAACTCATAGAGTATTGTTGGGATTACCAGTCCAGGCTAAATCCCCTGCAACAACAATTACTCTAATGAGCTTGGATCTGAATTTCCAGTCCAGGCTAAATTCAGACCCCAATTCGGATTACCTGTCCGGGCTAAATCCATTTTACACATATTCTTCGGGAGGGCTATAACAGGATAGGATCACCCGACCGGGTTTTACCATTAATTCCTTTTCAGAGATCCATCAAATTTTCCTTTCATTCAACTGAGATTTCTTTCCATTTTTATCAAATATATCAATGTTTCATCAATTTTCATACAATGAATATTCAAATCATATTCAAATCATATTCACATCAATAACATACATTTCAAGCATTTAAGAACATAATTCAAGTTACACGAACTTACTTGGCGAAATTGCAAAAATATCAAGATTCAGTGGCATTTTGGTAATTTGCTATTTTCTCAATTTTCACCCAATCTTAAATTGATAATTTCATTCAATTTATTAATTAAATAATAAAACAATTCATTCGCTTCAATTTGGTCATTTTTGACATTATTACAAAATTGCCCCTTGAAGTTTTACTTTTATTCAATTTAGTCTCTAAGCCTAAAACATGCAAATTAGCCATGCTAGCTGAATATTCATATATATTTTCCTCCTCCTCCTCTCCATTCCACATCCTTAATGTATAAACACACTTGTAAGTAACATTATCTATAATTTTTATTATTTACTTTTATGAATACTCAAGCTATCCATCTGTGTCATAGTCACTAAATTATTTATATCTGGAGCTATAGAACTTAAAATTAAGATCTGCTAATTTTCCTTGGAACTAGACTCATATATATTATTACCATAAAATTTTCAGAATTTTTGGTTTAGCCAATAAGTACAGTTTATTCTTTAAAGTTATCCCTGTTCTGCTATCTGACAGTTCTGACCCTTCTTCACTAAAAATTAAATATCTCCTCGTACAGAATTCGAATTATGTTCCCGTTTATTTATCCTAAAAATAGACTCATTAAATATTCTAAAAATATAAATTTAATCCCCTAATTATTGTTCTCCAATTTTTTATGATTTTCCAAAGTCAGAACAGGGGAACCCAAAATCATTCTGACCTTGTCTCACAAAATTTATTATATCTCATGATTTACAATTCTATGCTTACACAATTTATTCTATAATAAAATAGACTCAATAAGATTTAATTTCATATTTTATTCATCCTATAATTCGATTTATACTATTTTTGGTGATTTTTCAAAGTTAGACTATTGCTGCTGTCTAATACTGTTTTAGTGCAAGATATTAATTACCATGTTTATAACACTCTTATTTTCTTTTTCTACACTATTTCTCATAACTTTCTCTTATTTTCTCTTCATTAACATATCAAGAACATAGGACCATATGTAAGGAAACTCTACATTAACATTAATCCCATACTTTTTCAATAATATCAAACTTAAAAATATATTGAAATCATGATGTTCTTACCTTATTTTATTGATTTCAATTTTCACCTTGATTTTCTCTCTCCTTCAGCTTTCATTTCTTGAATCCAACTTGATATTCTAACTTCCGATAGCCTTCTTAACATTTTTCTCTCTTGGTAGCTATGGAAATTCTTTTGATTTTTTTGGTGAAAATGGTGAATTTTTTGTAAAAAGACCAAATTGGAAAGAAATGAAAACTTCTTTTCTTCTTCTTCTTCTCACGTTGATTTTGCATGGGAAAAATGGATGAGAATTCCTCATCTTTCTTTCTTTATATACTAATAAAATAATAATAAAATATCTTATTAAAATATTAATAAAACAATATTTATCTAATTAAATAATTATAAAATATCAAAATATCTCTAGCATCATTATTACTTTCTAGATTTCTCTCCCTTCTAATTGACCATTTTGCCCTTTATTCTCTTTTAAAATTCCATCCTTGAGTCATCATTTAATTTGGTAAAATTGCAATTTAGTCTCTCATAGTTCTTCACCTATTCAATTTTGTCCTAATTCATCCATTTTCCTTAGTTTCTAGATCATTCCACCCTTAAAATATTTACACTATTAGTCCTTTAAATTTTTTATATTTACACTTTAACCCCTCAAATTTTGAGTATTTACGCTTGTGCAACAAAATTTTTTTCTCTTTTACAATTTAGTCCTTTTTTGAATTAATATATCATAATATACTTCCCAATATTGACATAACTCAAAATTTCACTTTTTGTCACTTTATTTTCATATTTTACTATATCAAGGATAATATCTTACTGTAAAAATTTTCGGGGTATTGCAATAAGACTTGATTTTGAATGGATTTGAATGTTTTGTATTGGCTTGAAAATATGTTTAATTGTTTACGTAGGTGGAAGGCAAATTTGGGTGAGAAATATGGCCTGGGAAATGGTCTATTTTTGTCTACACGGGCAGATACACGTGCGTGCGCCTCGGCTGTGTGTCACACACGGCCTCACGCACGGGCATGTGGTTTGGCTGTCTGTCCCCTTCATCTTAAAAATTTCAAAACAAAATGCTCAAAATTGATCACACGGCCTGGCACACGGGTGTGTGACTTGGCCGTGTGACCTCTGCACCTATTTAATGCAAGTTATTATGCTCACACGGCCTAGCGCATGGACTTGTGACTTGGCCGTGTGACCTAAGCTAGAGAGTTACACAGGTATGGACACGGGCTGGGACACAGCTTTGTGCCCTATTTCGAATGCCCATACAGCCTGAGACATGGGCGTGTCTCTTGGCAGTGTGAAGCACACGGCCTTGCCACATGGGCGTGTGTCCCCTGTACCTTGAATTTTTTTGATATTTTGCGAAAAATTCTTTGAGTTCCTGATTTAGTCCCGACTTGATTCGAAGGTGTTATTCTGGGCCTTGAGGGCTCATATAAGGGACCATATGATTGATTTATGTTTGTTTTCTTATATGAATGTCAAGTTATATGAAATGTCTATATTTGATCTATAAATTATGGTAATACTCCAAAACCCTGTTCCAGCGACGGATATGGGTTAGAGGTGTTACAAAGATATCCCTAATCTCTTTGGCATAAATCTACTTTCCCTAATGACATACCATTACGAAAGCAACTTAATCAATGCTAGTTCAATGCTCATAAGATATCCTTAATCTTTTTGGGATAAATCTGTTCTCCCAATATGATCATATTTTATCTAATGATAACTATTAAAACTTCCTTCATGAAAAGTCAATTACTATCATGAAGTAATTAAGTTGTTCATCACAAAGACAAATAACCCGTGGCTACATTTACTTTTCATCTATCATGTAATGCTAATGAGAGGATATTATTTATCCATTTCTTGGGCTATAAATTCCACTGTTGTAAATGATGTTATATACTATAGAAGTCGTATACCCAACGCACCAGCTTTCGATTCCTTATCTATTTGAACTCGGGCTTTTACTTACACCAAAGAATACGAGTCACACATACATAGTCCATGCCACACTATGAACGTTACAAGTGAATAAATCCATAAACGAATTTAGGATCTATTCTACTTTTGGTACTGTCTAATGTACTGTCAGTCTAGTCAGTCATATCCTCGTCTCTATCTTCTAGGAGTCATTCACTTCGATGCCCAAGACAAGGTATCTCCTCAATTGGTTTTAATAGATAAAATATTAGTTTTTCAATCGATTTACTCCTTTCTGATTATTCTGATTAAAATAAGGACATGTTTAAGTTCGTCTACTAATATAAGTTGTCTTTTTGTATTACTATCCAACCACGTGATGTCGCTTAGCAATAATTAAACACTAGACAACCTGTGAGCTAATATTTGCTTCTATTTTACTTTACATGAAAAAATCACATGAGGACAATATACAAATGGTATTAATGTAATTTATGAATAATTTTATTAACCAATCTATTCAAAAAAAACTACAAGTGTAGATAGACGAAAATTCTACATTTAGGGTACCAAATTCAACAGTCTAGTCTTTCCAAAATAATAACAAGCATATGTTCCATTATTCTTTTTATCTATATCAAAGGAAGAAGTAGCAACCAACTCATTAGATTTAACAAAATTCATAGGAGATGTAGGTTTCTTACCAAGTGCATTATGATCAGGTTTGGACATCCCAACAGTTATGTTACATTCACTTTACCTTTCATATTTTTTGAGAATGGCCTTGTCATCATTTAACTCTTTCTCTTGTTAATCTTTCTAAGTCCAATATTCACATAATCTTTCTCTTTGACCATATTTTTGAGCTTTTGTTTTTCTACTTTGAGAATGATAGCTTCTTCCATCAATGACTTGCTCAATTGACATAGTGGTTCCATGTTCTTAAACATATAACTGAATACACCATCATCAATGTCATTTTTTGAATTTGATGCTTTAATCACCAAAGGTGGATTGGGGATAGAATGAACTTTCTTCTTGGACTTCATTATTGCAAATCGTATCTTAAGATCTCCTTCAAGTAACTCTTGAAGTTAGCTCTGATACCAATTGAAAAATAATACTTTGTTGATAGGATAAATCAATTTTACTTAATGTTCATTGTAATGACAGTTAGAATGAAAACAGACAGTGAAAAAAATAAAAGTAGAAAAGAATCGACACAATCGATCTTTGTTAATGCAATTTAGACACAACAGTCCTATGTCTGCTGAGCCTCGCCTAGTGATTGATTTTATTCAATAATCGTTTAGATCACTTATTGGCTAAAGCCCAATCTACCCTTGCACAAAGAAATAATTGCAGTCCCAATACTGACCTCAATTGTCACAAATCACTCACCAAAATACCTCACAATACAATCAATAAACTTTAAAAAAAAACAGAAAAGAGTGTCACAAAATAACCACAAGAACATAGCAAAACTGTAGACAAAGACACTCTAAAACTGCTCTAAACACAAGAAAGAAATAAAGGTTGGTAATGAGAAAAACTTATGAAAGTAAAGATCTTCCAGCTCTCTCTATAGTGATTTACCAAAGAAGAATGAAGCCTACTTATAAGTTATTATAGCAACAAGATAAACTTCATTAAGTCAACAGATAAATCCTTGAAAAACTCCCTTGAATAAATGTAATATTTATCTCTAAAAAATAGCATTTCAATAATAAGACTTTCATGCTTATCCAATCACCTCAAGAAATTCAGTTGGGAGTCTTAAGACTATAGTCGACTCATGCTTCTAGTTTTGTAAAATATACCACATTCAAGGGGACTAAACTCAACACAAATGAAACCTATTCAGGGTCCAAGTTTGTGGCCCTAATAGAGAGACAGTTTTGTTATAACATAACATAGAACGAGCAATAATGTAATAGCCCGATTTTAGGCCTAGTCAGAACAATGATTTTGGAACCACTAATCTGAGGTTGAAGAAATTATTTTTTAATATTATTTTATGCGTTGTATCATGATTATATGAGTGTATGAAAATTTTGGTGAAATAATTTTAACGATTTCATGCTTAATTGAGAAAAAAGACTAAATCGCATAAAATGCGAAAGTTTTGTTCTACTAGATAAAGGTGTCAAATAGCTATGGAACATTAAATTAGAGGTCTTTATTGAGTAAATAGACCAAAATTTTTTTAATGGCTGAACATAGAGACAAAGAAATTGTATGGTCAAATTTAGGTGAAATTTGGTGACTAAATTGACTAGATTTATAATATAATAAAAAGAAAAAGATATCACCTTTCATCTCCCTCTTCTCCACCAAAAATATTAGCAAAAATAAGGGTTTTGATGGCCATTCTAGATAATTTTAGTGTTTTTGGAACACTTGTAGCTTAATCTAGCTAATGAGGGGACTATTTTGCAAAATGGTTGAAGGTCTAGGGTTTTTCCATGAGATTTTTCATGTTGTTTGCTGAATTTTCATGGAAGAAAAAGAATCACGGTTGTTAAATAAATAACTTTTGTGAAAGGGGTTTTCATGAAAACACCTAAGAGGACCATTTTCTAAAGTTTATAAAATCGGTTGCAAATGTGTGAAATAATTGAACTTGTGAGATGCTTAGGCTTAAAGTAGTTTCGGCTAAGATTGGTTAATGTGGAAATTCGATGAAAATCGTTTTATGAGCCTAAGGGCAAAACAGTCATTTTACCAAAATATGAATTATGAAATGTATTGATTAATATGATGACTAAATTAGTGAAATTTTATCATTTTAGATCAAGAAATATGAAATTCAAACCTAGACCGGGGGAAGGCCAAGCTAGTAGACTAAATGCAGCTAGTCGTCCACTTTTTGTATATCGAGCTAAGTTGTACTTAAGTAAGGAAACTTTATCGCTATTATATGTTGAATTATTAATTTTGCGTAATATGGTTTAAAATGCTTATGAATAATGCATGATGAAATTTAATGTAGTAAAGTCCCGATTAAACCTAAGAATAGATTGGATATTCATGCTATGACATTTGGGTGATATGTGTACTAGTATAAGACCATGTCTCGGACATGGCGTCAAACACGATATGAGAGCCAGTATAAGACCATGTTTGGAACATGGCATCAACAATGTTATGAGAGCCAGTGTAAGACAATGTTCGGGATACGGCATCGGCGTTATTAGGTGCGCTAGTGTAAGAACATGTCTGGGACATGGCAATGGCCACATTATGAGAGCCAGTTTAAGACCATGTTCAGGACATGGCATCGGCATTAAGACAAGAGCTAGTGTAATACCATGTCTGGAACATGGCATCGGTCTCGACATGTGAGCCAGTGTAAAACCATGTCTGGGACATGGCATCGGTAATTTACCCTCTTATGTAAGGCTTGTCGGATATCCTTTAGTATTCCAAATGTTTTCATGGGTTATTCTAAAGCTTATGATAAAGATATGGAAGGATATAATCATGTTGTGAGTGGTACAGGTTCTCATTCGAAACTTATGAGATATAAGTCTAATTATGTTGCCTTAATGGTAAGAATAACATGAGTAAGTTCTATCTATGAAAATGATTTTGGGATGATTTTGTAATCTTTGACTTATACTTGTGATATATGAGTATGTAGCGATATCTACCTTTGTTCACTCAAGAATGTTGCGTTGATTTATAATATGCTATGTGTTTAAAAATGCATGGATGATGTTGTTACTTATTTACACGCAACTTACTAAGTGTTATGCTTACTCCCTCTCTTTTCCATTTTCGTGTAGTTTTGCTAACTTAACACTGAGAATCAAAGGACGTCGGAGGCACCGATTGCACTATCACCTGAAGCTTTTGGTATAGTTAGTTTAAATGTTTTAAGTTTGGCATGTATAGGGACTTGATCTTTTGCTTAGTGTCATGTTAGTTTAGCCACAAGTGTTGGCTCATATTCATTTTGTATAGGCCATTAATGTTGGCTAATATTGATTATTATTAGATGCATTTGATGAAAATTCTAATGGCTATGGCTATTTTGGTTATGTGTGTTTATGCTTGGATTGGTTATATTTGATGTTGAGTAGGTTAGTGCAAGTAAGGGTGGCAAAAAGACTTGGTAGATAGCCTTGTTTTTGTCCACATGGGCAGACAAACAGGCGTGTGTCTAGACTATTTGTGACAAACGGCTTGCCCTATGGGCGTATGGTAAGGCCGTGTGTCCCCTGCACCTAAAGTTGGCAAAACAGAATGCCCAGTAGCAACCACATGGGTGGAGACACGACCGTGTGTCTCAATCGTATAGAGGGCACGACCTAGTACACGGACGTGCTCTTAAAGGGTTGTTGGCGTCAGAAACAGAACGTCAAGGCTTTTGTACACGGGCGTGTCATGGCCGTGTGGGAGACACGGGCTAAGGACACGGGCATGTCCCGATATGTTCAGCCCGTGTGAGCCACACGGGCCTTCAACATGGCCATGTTAAGAGCATACACAGGCGTGTCACCCTCTCAAACGAGCGTGTGCCCCTATTTTCTTTGAAAGTATACAAAATTTTCTAAAGTGTTTAGTTTATTCTCGAACGATTTCCAAATTGTGTTTTGGACCTCGTAGGTCTATATTAGGGTCATTAAGAGGAAGTTTGAAAGTTTTAAAAATCGAGGAATATTTTATGACTCGAAAATATTTATATGTATATGTTTAAGTCCAGTAACACCTCGTATCCTGTTCCGACTTCGAACTTGGGTAAAGGGGTGTTACATTTAGTGGTATTAGAGCTACGGTTTAGTCGATTCTTAGACTCATGTAGCGAGTGTACAAGTCTAACTATATATGCAAAAAATACATTGTGATAGTGTGGCGACTCCTGACGAATTTAAATTGTGTTTTCATATAGTAAATGGATCCCGATGGAGCAATGCTGAATGATGTAGAGAGTAATGCGTCGGCTCCCGCTGAAAGGACCGCACCAGTAGAGAGCGGGCCCGTGACAAGGAGTTAGGGTAGAGGGGATAGACAAGCCTACCTTCATATGATGGATGCCTAGTATTCGGAGTTTATTCGTGCAAATCCGAACACTCTACCTCCCCCACCCTCTCTAATCCCTCAACCTAACCCCGTAGCGCCCCAAGGGGTAGAGATGTTGAGAAGGGAGAAACCTCCGGTTGAGAGAATTAGGAAGTAAGGGGCCGAGGAATTTAGAGCGAATATAGATGATGACCCCGAGAGGGCGAAGTTCTGGCTAGAAAATACCATTAGGGTATTCGATAAGTTGTCTTGCACACCTGAGGAGTGCATGAAGTGTGTTGTATCACTCTTGCGAGACTCGGCCTACCAGTGGTGGAACACCCTTGTGTCAGTTGTACCAATGGAAAGGATTACATATGAGTTCTTCCAAGAAGAATTCCAAAAGAAGTATATTAGTATGAGGTTTATAGATCAAAAGATGAAGGAATTTCTAGAATTGAAGTAAGGTCGAATGACAGTAACAGGGTATGAGCGTGAGTTTGTGAGGCTCAGAAAATACGCTAGGGAGTGTGTATCTACCAAACCCATCATGTGCAAGAGATTTGAGGACGGATTGAACGAAGACATCTGATTATTAGTTGGCATCTTAGAGTTAAGGGAGTTTGTGGTGCTTGTTGAGAGAGCTTGCAAGGTAGAAGAGTTGGTCAAGGAAAAGAGAAAAGCTAATAATGAGTCTCGTGACTCAAAGAAAAGACAAATGGGAAGATCATTTCAGACCTCATCCAAGAGATCGAGAGAGTTTCTTACTCGATCAAATGCGTCAGTAGGATTTTCGAGCAGAAATAAGAATAAGCAGTATACAGTGTCTAAAGCTCAAATCACTTCTATCGTGAGTGTTGGTAGTGCTCAATCAAACAGACCAGAATGTTCACAGTATGGTAGACGCCATTTTGGAGAGTGTTGAGGAAACGAAAGAGGCTGTTTCAAAACTGGGTCGTTAGATCATTTCATCCGAAACTGTCCTAAAATGGAGGAGAAAGGCGAAAAGCAAGATGCGAGAACGAGTAATGCTCCTTTGAAAGGTAGACCACAGAAGAATCTGAGAAGAGGGGCTAATAGCAAAGGTGCGCCTAGAGATTCCATCGTGAGGTCCGAGGGTAGAGCCCCTGCAATGACTTATGCCATTCACGCTCGCAAAGAGGCATCGTCACCGGATGTGATTACAGGTACCTTTTTTCTTCATGATATTTCTGTTGTTGCTTTGATTGATCCGGAGTCTACCCATTCGTATGTTTGTGTAAAACTGGTGTCTAGCATGAATATGCCTGTCGAGTCTACAGAATTTGTGGTAAAAGTGTCAAACCCATTAGGCAAACATGTGTTAGTTGACAAAGTGTGTAGAAACTGTCCTTTGATGATTTGATGTTATTGTTTTCCAGCTAACCTCATGTTATTGTTGTTTGATAAATTTGATGTTATTCTTGGTATGGATTGGTTGTCTACCCATGATGTTATAGTGAATTGTGGAAAGAAATTCATTGAACTAAAATGTGAAAATGGAGATATTCTTCGGGTTGAACCAGGTGAACCGGGTAGGTTTCCTGTAGTGATTTCTTCTATGACGTCTGAGAAATATATGAGAAAAGGATATGAGTCTTATCTCGCATTTGTGTCAAGTGTTGGAAGTAAAGATTGAGTCAGTGCCAGTAGTATGTGAATTTTCGAATGTGTTTCCGGAAGAGTTGCCCGAATTGCCTCCAATTAGGAAAGTTAAGTTTGGTATTGAGTTAGTCCTTGGTACAGCACCTATATCAATTTCCCCGTATAGGATGGCACCATTGGAGTTAAAAGAGTTGAAGGCTCAGCTATAAGAGTTAACAGATAAGGGTTTTGCGAGACCAAGCTATTCTTCATGGGGTGCTCCGGTACTTTTTGTGAAAAAGAAAGACGGGTTGATGAGATTATGTATAGACTATAGACAGCTCAATAAGGTGACGGTGAAGAACAAGTATCCCTTGCCAAGGATCGACGATTTGTTTGATCAATTAAAGGGAGCCACGGTGTTTTCTAAGATAGACCTGAAGTCCGGTTATTACTAGTTGAGAGTTAAGGAGCAGGATGTGCCGAAAATCACGTTTCGAACGAGGTATGGGCATTATGAGTTCCTTGTCATGCCCTTTGGCTTAACGAACACTCCCGCCGTGTTTATGGACTTAATGAACCGTATTTTTCGTTGTTTTTATCGATGATATATTAATCTATTCTTGTGATGAAAGCGAACACACGAAGCATTTAAGAACTGTTTTACAGACTTTAAGAGACAAGTATTTGTATGCCAAGTTTAGTAAAAATGAGTTTTGGCTCTCAGAGGTCGGATTTTTAGGACACATCGTGTCGGGTGATGGAATTAGAGTTGACTCGAGTAAGATCTCGACTATTGTTGAGTGGAAACCACCGATGAATGTATCGGAGATTAGAAGTTTTCAAGGCTTAGCGGGTTACTACAAACGATTCGTTAAAGTATTCTCCATGATTGCTACTCCAATGACGAGGTTGCTACAGAAAGATGTCAAGTTCGAATGGACAGAAAAATGCCAACAGAGTTTCGAGAAACTAAAGGCGTTGTTGACTGAAGCTCCAATTTTAGTGCAACCGGAACCGGGAAAAGAATTCGTAGTGTATAGTAATGAATCCTTGAATGGATTAGGATGCGTGCTCATGCAACAAGGTAAGGTGATAGCATATGTCTCGAGACAACTGAAGTCGCATGAGAAAAATTATCTGACTCACGACTTAGAATTAGCAGCCATAGTGTTTGCACTAAAGATTTGGGGACACCACTTGTATGGCTAGAGATGCGAGTATTCACTGACCATAAAAGCCTAAAATACTTGATGACTAAAAAGGATTCGAATCTACGGCAACGAAGGTGGCTGGAGTTGATTAAAGATTACGAGTTAGTAATTGACTATCACCCGGGAAAGACGAACATGGTCGTAGATGCATTAAGTAAGAAGTCATTGTTTACCTTGAGAGCTATGAATGCTCAGTTGTCTCTAATCGAGGATGGTTCGATTCTAGCAGAGTTGAGAGCTAGACCTATGTTTCTTCAAGAGATTTGTGAAGCTTAGAATAGTGATAAAGATTTGCAAGCAAAGATGACTCAGTGTGAGACAGTTGAGGAATCAAATTTTTGGATTAGTATCGACGGTTGTTTGATGCTCCGAGATAGGGTCTGTATACTTAGAGATGATGAGCTTTTTGGGAAAATTCTTCACAAGGCACATAGTAATTGTATGTCAATCCATCCGGGTAGCACCAAAATGTATAATGACTTGAAGAGATTGTATTGGTGGCCGGGTATGAAAAGAGACATCTTAGAGTTTGTGTCGAAATGTTTAATTTGTCAGCAAGTGAAAGCCGAGCGCCAAGTACCTTCAGGTTTACTTCAGTCTGTGATGGTTCCTGAGTGAAAATGGGATCGAATTACTATGGATTTTGTGATGGGATTATCGTTGTCACCAAGAAAGAAAGATGTTGTTTGGGTCATAGTTGATCAATTAACGAAATCAGCTTATTTTATTCCGGTACGTATCGACTACCCACTTGATAAGCTAGCCAAGTCGTATGTTTCTAATTGTGAGACTTCACAAAGTGCCCTTGTCAATTATTTCGGATAGATATTCGAGGTTTACTTCACAGTTTTGGAAAAAGTTACAAGAAGCCTTGGGAATAAAGTTGAGTTTTAGCTCAGCCTTCCATCCGTCAGAAAGAGTAATTCAGATTCTTGAAGACATGTTACGGTGTTGTATCATTGAATTCCAAGACAGTTGGGAAAAGTATTTACTACTAGTAGAGTTTGCCTACAACAATAGCTATCAGTCGAGTTTGAAAATGGCGCCTTATGAGGCTTTACACGGGAGTAAGTGTCGAATGCCTTTGTTTTGGACCGAACTCAGAGAAAATCAGATTCATGGGGTCGACTTAGTCAAAGAGATCAAAGAGAAAGTTAAAGTAATTCGTGATTGTTTGAAGGCCGCTTCGGATAAAAAAAAATCCTACGCGGATTTGAAACGAAAAGAAATTGAGTTTCAAGTGGGTGATAAGGTTTTTTTGAAAGTGTCCCCATGGAAGAAAGTCTTCAGATTCGATAAGAAATCAAAATTAAGTCCACGTTTTATTGGACCTTATGAGGTGACTGAGAGAATTGGACCGGTAGCTTATCGACTAACCTTGCCATCCGAGTTAGAGAAGATCCACAATGTTTTCCATGTGTCAATGTTGCGCTGTTACCGTTCTCACTCTTCGCATGTTCTTTCGACAATAGAGATTGAGATTCGATCAGATATGACTTATGGCGAAGAACCGGTTAAGATTTTAGCTCGGGAGGTTAAACAATTAAGGAATAAGAGTATAGCACTTGTAAAGGTATTATGGCATAGACATGGGATAGAAGAGTCCACACGGGAGCCTGAAGAGACAATTAGAAACCAATACCCAAACCTTTTTAATGGTAAGATTTTCAGGGACGAAAATCCCTGAGAGGAGGAAAATTGTAACAACCCGATGTAGGGCCTAGTCAGAACAGTAGCTTCAAAACCATTAACCCGAGGTCAAAGAAATTATTTTTTAATATTATTTTATGTGTTGTAGCATGATTATATGAGTGCATGAAAATTTTGGTGAAATAATTTTAGCGATTTTATGCTTAATTCGAAAAATGACTAAATCGCATAAAATGCAAAAGTTTTGTTCTACTAGCTAAAGGTGTCAAATAGCTATGGAACATTAAATTAGAGGTCTTTATTGAGTAAATAGACCAAAATTTTTTTAATGGCTGAACATAGAGACAAAGAAATTGTAGGGTCAAAGTTAAGTGAAATTTGGTGACTAAATTGACTAGATTTATAATATAATAAAAAGAAAAAGATATCAACTTTCGTCTTCCTCCTCTCCACCGAAAATATCAGTAAAAATAAGTTTTGGAGCTTCAAAAATTTCTGCCACTCTTTACCCTTACAAGTGATTTTGATGGCTTTTCTTGATAATTTTTGTGTTTTTAGAACCTTTGTAGCTTAATCTAGCTAATGAGGGCACTATTTTGCAAAATGGTTGAAGGTCTAAGGTTTTTCCATGAGAATGTTCATGTTGTTTGCTGAATTTTCATGGAAGAAAATGAATCATGGTTGTTAAATAAACAACTTTTGTGAAAGGGTTTTTCATGAAAACACCTAAGAGGACCATTTTGTAAAGTTTATAAAATAATTGAAATTGTGAGATGCTATAGACTTAAAGTAGTTTTGGCTAGGCTTGGTTAATGTGGAAATTCGATGAAAATCGTTTTACGAGGCTAAGGGCAAAATGGTTATTTTGCCAAAATATAAATTATGAAATGCATTGATTAATATGGCGATTAAATTAGTGAAATTTTATCATTTTAGATCAAGAAATACGAAATCTAGACCTAGACCGGAGGAAGGCCAAGCTAGAAGACTAAATCCAAGTATACCGAGGTAAGTTGTAGTAAGTAAGGCAACTTTATCGTTATTATGTGTTGAATGATTAAGTTTGTGTAATATGGTTGAAAATGCTTATAAATAATGCATGATGAAATTTAATGTAATAAAGTCCTGATTGAACTTATGAATAGATTGGATATCCATGCCATGACATTTGGGTGATATGTGTGCTAGTGTAAGACCATGTCTAGGACATGGCGTCGGCCACGATATGAGAGTCAGTATAAAACCATGTTTGGAACATGACATTGGCAATGTTATAAGAGCTAATGTAAGACCATGCCTGGGACATGGCATCGGCATTGTTAGGTGCGCTAGTGTAAGACAATGCCTGGGACATGGCAACGGCCACATTATGAAAGCCAGTGTAAGACCATGTCTAGGACATAGCATCGGCCTCGACATGTAAGCCAGTGTAAGACCATGTCTAGGACATGGCATCAGTAAATTATCCTCTTATGTAAGGCTTTTCGGATATCCTTTAGTATTCCAAATGGTTTCACGGGTTATTCTAAAGCTTATGATAAAGATATGGAAGGATATAATCATGTTGTGAGTGGTACAGGTTCTCATTCGAAACTCATGAGATATGAGTCTAGTTATGTTGCCTTAATGATAAGAATAACATGGGTAAGTTCTATCTATGAAAATGATTTTGGGACGATTTTGTAATCTTTGACTTATACTTGTGATATATAAGTATGTAGTGATATCTACCTTTGTTCACTCAAGAATGTTGTGTTGATTTATAATATGCTATGTGTTTAAAAATGCATGGCTAATGTTGTTGCTTATTTAAACGCAACTTACTAAGCGTTATGCATATTCCCTCTCTTTTCCATTTTCGTGTAGTTTCGCCAACTTAGCACTGGGAATCAAGGGACGTCGGAGGCATCGATTACACTATCACCTGAAGCTTTTGGTATAGTTAGTTTAAATGTTTTGAATGTGGCATGGATATGGACTTGATCTTTTGTTTAGTGTCATGTTAGTTTAGCCACAAGTGTTGGCTCATATGGATGTGATATTCATTTTGTATAGGCCATTAATGTTGGCTAATATTGATAATTATTATAAGTATTTGATGAAAATTCTAATGGTTGTGGTTGTTTTGGTTATGTGTGTTTATGCTTGGATTGGTTATGTTTGATGTTGTGTAGGTTAGTTCAAGTAAGGGTGGCAAAAAGGCTTGGTAGATAGCCTCGTTTTTGTTCACACGGGTAGGCACACAGCTTGTCATATGAGCGTGTGCTAAGGTTGTATGTCCCTTGCACCTAAATTTGGTAAAACAAAATACGCAGTAGCAACCACACGGGAGGAGACATGGTCGTGTGTCTCAACCGTGTGGAGGGAACGATCTAGTACATGGGTGTGTACCATGGTCGTGTGCTCTTAAAGGGTAGCTGACATCAGAAACAGAATGTCAAGGTTTTTGTACACGGGTGTGTCATGGCCGTGTAGGGGACACGGGTCATGGAGACGGGCGTGTGCCAAGCCATGTCAAAACCCTGTAGGTTCGAATCGAAAAAATAAGTTCACATGGGCTAGGGACACGGGCGTGTCCCGATATGTTCAGGTCGTGTAAACCACACGGGCCTTCAACATGGCCATGTTAAGAGGATACACGGACATGTCGTCCTTTCACACTGGCGTATGCCCCTATTTTCTTTGAAAGTCTACAAAATTTTCTAACGTGTTTAGTTTATTCTCGAACGATTTCCAAATCGTGTTTTGGACCTCGTAGGTCTATATTAGGGCCGTTAAGAGGAAGTTTGAAAGTTTTAAAAATAGAGCAAGATTTTATGACCCGAAACTGTTTATATGTATGTGTCTAAGTCTGGTAACACCTCGTATCCTGTTCTGGCGTTGAACTTGGGTAAGGGGGTGCTACAAATAATAACTTTCCCAACAAAAATAAATATAAATTTTGATTACTAGAATTTGGAAATTTTGAGTTTTCCAATGAAAGATTTGAATTTTTCAATCTGAAGTTCCAAAAAGTGAAAAACATGAAATTTTGGTATCACATTACATATATTGGTATCGCTTCAAAAATTTTGGTATTTGGCTAGAAATTTTGGTATCTATTAGAAATTTTAGTATCGTATTAAAAATTAGTACATGCTATTGTTCTCCACAAACGGGCGAGAAAAGGAAAGCTTTGGTATATCAAAGTATCTAATGATTTTCAATAGAAGTATTGGCATCACATTAAAAATTTTGGTATTCGATAGAAATTTCGGTATTTATTAGAAATTTGGATATACTAGATTATCAAATGATATTCCTTAGAAATTTTGGTACACATTAGAAAATATGGTATAGTACTAAAATTTTTGGTATATGCTATTGGTCCTCTCATATAGGCAGGAAATGGGCAATTTAGGTATACTATCTAATGGTTTCCATTAGAAATATTGTTATTGCATTAGAAATTTTGGTATTAACTTAGAACCTGTTGATTTTGTAACACCTTTTCATAATTTGGTGTGAAAATTAAAGGGTAAATAAACTTTGAAGGTAATGTCAACAATCTAGGCTAATTGTAAGTGATCATGGGTTTCCTTGTACCTTAATGTTATCTTGATGCTAGTATAAATATGTTTAAGTTATTGTTGATGAAATTGGTGTTGGTAATATTGGAGTTTGTTATACTTACTTTTGGCAATGATGAATTATAATGGACTAAATTTTGGTACATTGGTTGGAAATTGATCTGCCGTAATTCGGTGTAGCAGATTAAACTAGTTTTCACACTTTAGGAGCTTGAATACAAGCACTTTTGTTAATTTTTAGTTAAAGTTTTTGTAATATTATCTAAATTCAATAAAGTGTGTAATTTGAGTCTTTTATTGACCTTAAGGGTCGAATGAGGCATAAGCATGAGCTAATATACTTTGTGAGTGTGTAGGAGACATTAGAAGGCATGCTAACTCAATACTGGTCAATGTGTAGCAACATAAAGAGTTGGATGTCGCAACATGGAGAGTATAATAGAAGAATTCCAAGACTACCTTCGGTGTCATGACGTAGTCTGAGGATATCATGACACCTCTAAAGATGCCCTAAAGATGAAACATACTGCCCTCGATGTTGCGACATAAGACCTGGTGTGTCGCAACATCACCTCTGTATGGGAAATAATTACAAGTAAGGGGCATTATGGTCCACACAATCAAGCATTAAGCATGAGGACAACAACTGACCTAGGATTAAGGACGACGACCACTTTAAAGTTTATAAATAGGCTTAACTAACACATGTTATAGAACTTTTATATTATATAATTTTCTTCCTAGTTCTAGTCTTTAGTTTTTCTCTTTTCTTAAGCTTTAAGTTTATTTCAGTTTTCATTCTTTGCTTGGTAAAGGAAATCATATTTTTGAAACGTGATCAAACTCTGTAAGGATTCGACATTCTATTCTAATACAAATCAGGCTTATCCTAAACCTTATATTCTTGAATTATTGTTCATGCCTATTCTTTCTATCAAGTTTATATTGTTTATAAGATCCATGAGGAACTAATCCTCCTGTGGAGGATTAGCGCGTGGAGGTATGATTAATTAATTGTTTTCTAGGGTTCTCTTAAGTGGATCAGCTGTTTAGGAAAGGAAAAACTTAAACCCTATGTTGACAACCCTAGGAAGTCATCAAGGTGGGAATTAACCCAAAATTGGTATAGCCTATCTGTGAACACTTTAACCCTGAACTGGTCTAGACTGTGAGGTCGAGAGATAAGTAGTTCTTGTTGACTCGTTATTCTAGTGGAGGATCAAAAGATCCTGCTAGGATATCGACTAGTTGATTGAACAAGAAGACCTGAAGCGACAGGTAATTATGATTACCGAAACAAGCTAATCACCCATGCTCAGATTTGATAAATTTACTATTTGATTTCTCATTATTTCTTTATTTCTTTTCAGTTTATTTTAATTATTATTAAGAATCCTAAAAAATTTTCTTTTTATTTGATCATAATGTAATTCATCTAAAGTACTGATTAGATCTATTTATGCTTAGGTTAGAATTAGTTTAGTGCTTACCTCCCTTGGGTATAATCCTCAAAGTGCTCATCTACTCTATTGTAACTATATTACAATCTGACCCGTACACTTGTGGATAGCGCTTTTTCATATATTTTGTGTAGGATTTCTACTCTGGACATTGGTACGTCCGGAGATAATAAGAAATACATATTAGCAAGTTTTTTTTGGAAGGTATGAAATTGTTAGATTTGTTTATGCAATTATTGAGTATATATAGTGGTTATGTGAAGTAGATGATTGTCTTATGAAGTATTGAACATGTAAATATTGCATATGCATAATTTGGCATTAAAAGGAAAAGCTATTGGTATGTTTACTTGTAGTTTATTAAATTTAAAGGAAAAGCTATGGATACCCGTATTAGATTTGACTCTGATCCAGTAGATTTATGTTGCCCTATTTCTAGGATCTCCTCTAATTTAAACACATCAAACATGGATTAATAGTGTAGAAATATTAAACCAAGAATTAAGCACACATAATTGAGAACAAGATTAATGTATTTATTTCGTAAAAATAAAAATCAAATAACAGAATCCATCCTAGGGTTCATCTCCCTAGGTATTTGGAAAATTAGTTCATGATAGCAAATAAAAGCATCTAAAAGGCAGTATAACCACAAGAAACAAAGAAACTCATAATAAACTTTAAAGAAATCAAAAGGATACCTTCAATCTTGATGGAAATCTACTTTAGAGTCGGCTTCAATGGTGTTTTTCGAGTTGTTTTCTTTAGTATTCTCTGACGGCTCTCTCCCATCTTTTTATTTTTGTCATATATAGGCCTAAAATGCCCGAAAAACCTAAAATATGTGCATTCTCAAAGGTTTGGAGTGCGATTCACTATTTTCACACTGTCTGGTCCCATGTGGCTCATATGACCTTGCACCCAACCCGTGTTGCTCCTAAAACTTGCTCTGATTTTTTTTATTTTCGCTCATTTTTTGCTCTTTTTTTCTCCCAAATGCTTTCTTAAGAATAGAAACATGAATTTAAAGGATTAGGAGCATAAAATTCAACATTTTAAATCAAATAACATCCAAAAATGCAATAAGAATGATGCTAAAACATGTTACTTTTGGCATTTATCATCCATATACATGAAAATAGCCAAAAATTAATATATATAAGTTTTCAAAGCATTTTTAAACCAAAATTCTCAAATAGCAAAAGCTTGGAGAGTAGAAAACACCATTACTAACATTTATGGAGCTTTCTCTCTCTAGCTTCCATTTTCTCTCTCAAAAACCCGCGAAGCCCTAGGCTGGAAGTTGAGGGTTTGATGGTGGAAATGAGAGTAGGAGGTAGTTGCCAAGTAATTTCAACAAAAACTCAAGGTGAGTGTCAAGATTATTGACAAAAATTGAAGAAAGAATAAGAGAAATGAGAGAAGAATAAAAAAGACACCGTGGAGGGTGATGGCTGGCTGCAAGGCTGAATTAAGGCTTCCTCTCTTCATTTCTTTCCCTTTAAAAATTACCCAAGTGTGCCAAAGGCCCAAGTCCACTCATTCACATCCAAAGTTTCTAAAATTTGTGGCCTACTTCCTTAATTCATAATCCAAATGCCCAAATTTATTCCATATGTCAAATATCTTATTTAAACAATGTTTTTATCATCATATTTTTTAGGAATGACCAAAATACCTTTATAGGGTCAAAGTATCTTTTTGCCCCTTTTATGCCTCTAAGTACAATTTCTTCACAACAAACAGTTATTAATGTTCCGAATTATAAATTCTCATTTAAGAAACATCCTTGGATAATGAGCATTATACTTTTACCATTTTCTTGGTAAAAGTGAAAAAATTTCAATTTAGTCACCATACTTTCATTAGTATCCCCAAAAGTTATCTTCATCACACCAATACATATCCCAACTTATTCTTGTATCAGTGTTCAATAATAACTCACATTTCTCATTGTAGTCAAATTACACTTTAGTCCTTAAAATTTTCAAAATTTGTTATTTGGCCTTTTGTCACATTATCATTTCTAAGATTCTTTTCATCAATTCTCATATCAAATATCAACTTTTATTTCATAAGAATCCTTTACTCGATTCATTTCTAAATTTTCTCGCCAATTCTCTTATTCGTCACCAAAATAGTGTTATATGTCTAATAGAAAATTTTGGGACATTACATTGATCGGGACAAAACTTGAAGACTTATCTTCCAACAATGCACCTTACTTTGATCATTATTATAATATTAAATTTAGCTATTTTAGCTTTTGCTTAGAAGGGATTGTAATTGATATTTAGTATGTTAGTCTTGAAAAACTTTTATATATTTGAGAGACTTGTATAGGTTTTTCTACTGAATATTGCGAGCACTTACCAAGTTCATTGAGGAACGTTACTTGTGAGAGCTCATTTGAGAAAGTAAAACCTCTCGTTGTTGGTTTTACAACCTAAGTTCTCAAGGAGAGAATTTAGTGGTGAGATGTTTAGTCTTTGAGTACAAAAGTGTGGATTCTTCACTAGGGTGTGATAGAACTATGACCATTGGTGTATTTAAGTTTAAAGATAGTTAATTCATCTCATCGAGTTAGACTCCTTAGACTTAGAGAAACCAAACTGCGCAAATAATTTCTTGTCTTTTGTTTTTTTATTGTTTATCGCAGTCTCATCATAAGTGCCCACTTCCACTATCACTTCTGCTCATACTTTATTTCTTACAATTTAACAACTAATTAGGTCAACAATATATAATAAAAATTAATTAAAAAAAAGTAATAGAACAAATAAAGTTAAAAATAAAAGAATTTGAGCATGGCACATAAATACCCTCAAAGCTCAAAAGTATCATCAGGGATACTTTCTTTTTTATTTAACATTTTAGAAAATAATTAAATTTAAGTTTTGGTCTCTCCATTATGCCACATAAATACCTTTTTTATATATATTATAAGATATTGGTCAAATATCAATTTTGACATTTCAACTATACTAAACTTGAGATTTAATCTATATATTTTAATTTTTGGCATAATTTAATCTCTTCACTTTTATAATAACATCAATTTTTCTTAAGAATACTATTCCAACAAAAAAATCATTTTATCATGATGATTTTGAATAGGTGTTTTTAAGAAAAAAAAATCCTAATTAGTATTTTCAACATTATTTCTATTTAAACGACTATCAAGTGAATTTTTTAAAATAATTTCAAAATGTTACACCAGAAATTTTAATAGAAAAATTTTAATGATGGTAACAATTGGAGTTGGTTTTTTAAATTCGAAAAGTTGAATATTAAATCCCTAAAAATAAAAACAAGGGAACTAAATTTCAAGTGTACAAAGTGTATAGAGACTTAAAGCATATTTTAACTTTCAAATTTTTGTTGTATAATTTGATGCAAATAAATAATCAATCCAACGCAAAATATAGCCCTAAGAAACTACTATTAGATAAACGAAATGACCTACCAGTAGAAAAATTGTTAAATTTTGCTATTAGTCATGTACTTTGCGAAATTGTGGATTTAGTCTCTGTATTTAAGTTTGATCACTTTTAATCACTACACCTTTTGAAGTGGTCAAATTTAGTTCTTGTACTTCTCAAAATTTGAAATTTTATTCATGACTCAAACAATAGCAGCTAAATATGTTTGGTTAAATTTAATTATTAGTCTTGTACTATGCGTACAATTGTAGGTTTAGTCCATATTTTCTAATTAGACCATTCTAAGTCTATATATTTTTCAAAATTTGAAATTTCAATCTTAAAGCAAACAACAGTGATTAATCCATTAAATGAATTTCTTGCTGGTAATATGTAGAAATAATAAATTGACAAAAACAAACAATAAAACAAAACTAAGTCCTTCATATGACAGTGGTTAATCATTTTTCATATGTTTTGTAATAGGCCCATTTCGCCCGGGCTTACACAAAAACCAAAAAAAAAAAGAATCAAAATAAAAAACACCAAAATTAAAGTCCAAAAACAATCCTCATACAAATTGTAACATTTTTACAAATAAACCCAGCCCAATTACTAAATAAACCCCTAACCCAAATCAACAACCCAATACCCGAATAAATTAAGTCCCTAATAGGCCCAATCCCAGAACTAGCCCAAATGGCCCAAAATTTCTGTTCCAGAAATTGAAATCCGAGCTAAACAGCGCCGCAGCTCCCACGAACGTCCCCTCGCGCCGCAAGCAACCACCAGTGGCCTTCACAACAGCCTCCAGCCAGCCGATTTCAAAGCAGGCTCATAGGGCCCAAACATTGAAGCTTCTGGAAGCCTTCGCACTATCGCCCACGAGCAGTTTCTCCATGCACAGCTGTACCTGCAACAAACCCACAAGCCACAGCAACAGAGGAATAACAAAAAAGAAAAATCGTTCTGTAATTATTATTGTTATTATTTTTTATTTCACTTGGCTATAAAAACCGAATGTAATCTGTAAAAGAAAAAACTTACGCACACTATACGCATGCAAATCGAATAGAGAGGAAATCAGTCAAAATTTTCAAGATGATTTCTGATTTGAGTTTTTCTAAGTTTTTTTTCTTTTCGATTTGCTTTCTAGAATACATCATTGTTGCATTTTTTTAAAAAGAAAAAAGAAAACAAAGGAAGGAAGCAAACCTTACCGTGCGAATACGCCATGGATCTTCTCTTTGCTTCGTTGGAATCGAAGTTGAAGGAAGGTCAAAGCTGAGAGATTATTCCTCAAAGGCACCTTATCATAGAGAGGAATCGGCGGTTAGGGGGGAATTTAGGGTTTGCTAAAGGAAAAAGAAGGAAATTAATCAAATTCGGCTAATTTAGCCATTTTAAAGGATTGGAAACGGCGCTGTTTTGACCAACTTTAATGGTCTAAAAACGACGCCATATGGTAGTCGCGACCCGATGACCCGGCCCGTGTTCGGATGAGATCCGCGTGTTTGGGCCTTAGAGGAATAATTGCGTGCAAGGTCCTCCCCTTTCGCACGAGTCGTCGATTGCGCTTTATGCATTTTACTTTGTTTTTTTTAATTTGGCTCTATAATTTGCGCGTATTTTCATTTTGGTCCGCGGTACAACGCAACGTTTTGGGCTCGGGGTTATTTCCAATTCTAGTCCCTTCCATTTGCGCGCATTGCACATTGATCCTCTTTACGATTATTTTATTTGTAAATTGTCCCTTTTGTTTCAATTTTGTTTTAATTAAGTTTGTTTTATCCTTATTTTAACATTATTATAAAAACCATTATTATATTTTTTTCTCTTTTATTCTATCATTTTAACATTTTGAATACTATTTTATATATATAATTTGTAATAAAAATTCATTTTAGTTTATGTATACTATTAATTTTATATTATTTTCTTGTGAATCTATTCACATATTTTAATGTATGTATTCTTTTTGTTATTTAAGGGGAAATCCATCTACTTTATGTGTAATTTAAATTATTATTAGGCATATACTTGGTACTTATAGTTGACCTATATATGTTATTAACGCCATGTTATTTTATACATATAGATTTTATATTTGTATATATAATTGTGTTTTTTAATCTATTACATATATAATTTATAAATTAACTTAATTTTATATGCATTATTAATTCCATGCTATTTTTACAAATAATTATTTCTCAATCTATTTATATATATATATATATGTTTTGTAAACCTATTATGTGTATTTCCTAAGATTATATCTTATTATGTATTCTTGCTATCCTTTCATATTTTATATATTATTAAATTTTCCTTTATTGTATATATTTTAACAAATGTTTTTAACACTTTGTATGTTATTTGATCTAAAAATCTTCATTCTATAATACATATTTTGAGGATTACATATATATCTCTAGGTTGTTTTTACAAATAGTTTCAAATTCATCACATCAATTCATATATTATGTGTTCATCATTATTTAAAATTTGTCTTATACCATATTTTATCTATTTTTTTTTCATTTTGTTATGTATATTTTGCATTGGTTGTATTATATTAATCTATACATTATTGTTGTACTATTTCTTTCATTTTTATTATTATCTCAATTGTTCTCCATACATGCTAGGAAGGATGGTTTCATTTTGCTTAGATTAGCTATATTCAATTGTTTGATTTAGTTGGTTAAATAAGGTTATGTTATCTTCGTTCACCAAGTATTGTATTTTAAGCATGTATATTATCCCATGCTAATTATTTTTCTTTTGGTTTACAAAATGTTGCTTTATAATTCCCAACTCGTTAAAATCAACTATTCCATTGAATTTCAAATAAAATTAATATGTTTTGAGTTTACAAATTTTTTTAAAAATCCTAAAATAAGGCAATGTTCAGTATTTAGAAATTCGAGAAATCGTGCCCTAACGTGCTGGGTTTTGATTTTTCGTTGGACTAAATATCTGGACACCCTTTGTAACTTTTGACCTAAGAGCTTTTGGAAGTCAAAACTCGATCGTGTTCTCAAAAGTATAAAGGGTCGTGTCCTATCGTGCTGGATGTGATGCTTTATACTTTTGAAACGAGAAAGTTTTGACGACCAGCTAAAATCACTCAAATGTTTTAAAAAGGAACCACATTTCAAATTTTTTTAAAAAGCCTAGACATAAGGACATCAATTAATCAATCTGGTACCAGTTTTTGGGCGTAGTGAGGGTGCTAACCCTTCCTCATACGTAACCGGCTCCTGAATCTATTTTTAAATTTACGTAGAACAAAATTATTTTAAGTGAAACAAAATGTTTTATTAAGTGATCCAATCACACCTAAACAAAAAGATTGGTGGCAACTCGACATTTGGTTTTAAAAGTCAATCCCCGTTTTTTTCAAAATAAAAAATGGTTTTGACAGACGTGTTATTATTCATATGATAGTATGTTTACTGCATCAAAATTTGGAAATAGCAAAGCTTAATTCAATGAATTTAATAATTATCATTAGTTGAGGACTAAAATTTTAAATTTTTAAAAAGTATAAAGGCAGGTAGTAATAACAGAATTTAGCCTAGAACAATCATCTATCCATCCATCCGCCCGTCCACCCACCCACCCGCCAATCAATCTCTCATTTCTATTTCTGTGGGCACACCACAAGCATTCATGCCCATGCTTTAGAATTACACTCCATGCAGCAGATTTTTCAGTTAATTAGAAAAACCAAAAAATTAATCTTTATAAATGTGGAGTGATGTTCATCACATAAATTAGCTAGCTAGGTTAGGATCAGACTACAATATTCTATCTACGACAGCTAGCGTGTGAGGCTCAAATTTATCCCAAGGAATAGGATGCCACAGCAGTATGGATTGGCCCCTACATCATGACCTAATTCCTACAGAGCACCACCGATGAAGAAAAAGCAGCTCCAGCCTCAACATGACATCAACAAAGACCTTCAAATCATCAAAGCAGTAGCACAAGCCTGGCACTCTCACTCCGGTACCTCTAGGTCTACCAATGAATTCGATGCTTACCCACGTCGACATTTCAAAGCTAGGCCTTCAAGATTCAAGCTTGAAGCAATGAGCAACCCATCTGTGAAGCTTAAGGACGAGCGCACTAGTATTGCTAGTACTCCACATTGGGACTTCGCCCAATCACTGTGGGATTCATATGAGCTTGTCACCCTGGCCAAAAAGCTTGAGACTGCTCTGGTTCTCGATGACCCTTTTTCAGCAGCTGGGTCAGAGTTAGAAGGAAATTCAAGTAGAGCACAAAAAAGGGGAAAGGAGAGTAAGAACAGCCTTAGAAATCTGTTAAAAAGGGTGTCTTCTAGGAGATTCGTTGAAGCTGATATTAAAATCCCCCGTGAAGATAACAATGGTTTGTGATCCTTTTTCTGTTTCCTGCTAGTCTTAGGTCTATGTGAAGTGTGAATTGGATTGGTGGGTCAACAGTACCACATTTTTCGTCCTGCAACAATAAACATATTGATAGTAGTTCCTTTGGTAGTCTGAGATCCAACAGATAACCTATTTTGAAGGTTATCCATCCTCTTTTCCCAAGTTTTAATTGGAATCCTCTTTTCAATATCTGTGCATTTGGAGTCGTCTAAAAGTTGTTCAGATAACACATTAAAAATTATAATATATATTTTTATTTACAAGTGAGTTATTTAATGTGAAGAACCAACTCATTTCTGATCAAGTTA
Source organism: Gossypium hirsutum (assembly GCF_007990345.1). NCBI lineage: Eukaryota > Viridiplantae > Streptophyta > Magnoliopsida > Malvales > Malvaceae > Gossypium > Gossypium hirsutum. The sequence goes on along the minus strand of NC_053426.1, from coordinate 13,987,411 downwards.
TTTGATGTCTAGAAGACTAGAACCACCAAACTTGTAGGCTTGCACATGGAACAAGGTTTTTAGGATATATTTCCAGCGTTGCCACAATTGTCAGCTAGGCCTAGGCTTCCATTCACCTCAAGCATATTATTAGTTTCTTCAATCACATCGATATTTTATTTTTTATTTGCATTACAATTTAGGGTCCTACTTTGGAGTACTTGAGGTGTTAACACAAAACTTGAATCACTTGCTTCTTTGAATTGTTGGCTCAATTACTTTAAATTTAACTGTTTGATTACTTCAACAGTCAGGGTCGGGTCGGGTGCTAAGACTGATGAACCATTCACGTTATCTCAGTTAACAATTGGACAGGATCCAGAAGGCAACTCGATCAATACTATAGTGGCTTGATTAGATATGTTGTATATATATATATTGATTCTGCTGGAATTACTGCATACGAAGGTAATGTATATGTGTATACTATATATTAGTATTCATAAATAATTTTCAATTAACAGCAACTACATATCAGGCCACACCTAAGAGCAATTACTATGCTATCCAAGCAACCACCATTAAGAGCTTAGTTAACTTACAAAGAAAAAGAGAAAAAAGAGAACACAGAGTCTTGGTAGCTCTCCAAGACAGTGACAGGTCATTTATTTAACTAGTGTATGAGCAGCAATACTTCATATATTTAAGTTACGTGGCCTGTCGTTAAATCATGATCGACATGCTTGCTCCAAAAGTCTCAGACTCTAGTGCATTTTGAAGGTCTTCCATTTGCACAGTTCAAAGGCTTTGTGTTTCTGCTGGATGTAGCCATCAGCTTGAGAATCAAGGGTGGCTTCATCAACGGTCTCTGCATGCTCAACCACCTGAACCTTCTTTCGGGAGTTTGCCGTTGGGGACCGCTCAGCGCACTGATCTTCTTCTGGAAACTCAACCTTGTTGTTGAAGGCCTTGTGGACATTGGGCTACTGAGGGGCACCAGGGATCATGGTGGCTGATCTTTCCATTCGGGAAAGATGAGCTTGGTAGTCTTGGGACGTGGTGTCCCAACCGGAATTCTGTCTGGGAGTATATACTAAGCTCCTTCTCATTGTTGTCTGTACTACTCCCTTCGCTTCCAACTATGGCTATGAGTAAGCTTGTAATATTAGAAGCTGCACATTTATAGCAACCTTATATTATTTATTCGTAAGTGATAAGATTGCATCCTGTTCGCTGCTTTATCAAGTTGGATTCAGTTTAATCACATATAAAGACGGAGGAATAAAATATAGGTAAAAGAAAAAGAACCAACGACAGAAAGATTTGGTTAGAATGTGATGTCACCTGCTGCATTATTCAATGACCTATACAGGAATCAGAATTTCTTTATGATAGTGAACACGTGTTTGAGGTTCCAGTGGCTGGTTTAGGAGACACGTTTGTTAGAGCCAAAAAGATACCCTGAAAAGCAGATCCTCTCGAATTTTGCTAATGGGAATCAAACTAATTTGCCATCAACCCCTCTGAAAAAAAAGTTCCAGAATCGAATCCCTAGCATCAAGAAAAATTATTTTAAGCTTGCCTGCTTTCTTGGAACTATTTCACTGAAATATTTTGAGTAAGATATTGGAACCCCCTGCATATTTGGATCACATTCTTATAAAAACACTACTTGCAAATTGCAATGAAAATTGTTTTGAAGTGCATTAATGCAAGAGTATAACATAATTACGAAAAAACTGTTGCTAGTAATAGGAATCGTTTACAGCTACTCTAACCTCTTAGTCTGAGGCCGTGTTGCTTTCTTCTCCTTTAGAGTGATTAACACTTGTAATTCTTACAATTTCTTCTTCTTTTACAAGAAAAAAGAAAAGAAATTCCTTCCTACACCCATCTTATCATTAAACATTGTAATATACCCCCCAACTGACCAATTACTGATGATGATCAGAGCCATTTATTTCCAACTATGAACTATCGTGAGCACAAAATGACAGAAACATCAAGATGAGATAGATGCCAACATTTGCTTTTACCCAACTGAACAGGACTTCCACTTAGTGTCACTTATCATTCTAAAATATATACCGTTCGATGTTATCAAAAAGCTTACTTGTTAGGCAAGCGAGCCCTCTTTGGCTTCTTTTGATTCCAACATGGTCAAAGCAGAAGAAGAAACTCCTCTGTTTTTTATCTTTCCTGGCTTTGGGGGTTTCCTCAGAATCGTCACGGACTCCCATCAAAGAGCTCGTACCTGGAGACTCGGGCGCCAAGATGGAGTTCTCTGAAGCAAAAATTCGAGGAGGAATAGCTGTTGGCTCAGGAGGACACATACCAGAAATAAAATTTAGGAGCACCTGGATTATTTCACTGAAATTAGGACGAGCATTTGGGTCCTCCTTGATGTTAGAATGATGGCCAATTCCTCCGGCAGGTTTTCAGCACTAGGCCTCACATTCTGTATTGCAAAACATCAGCTAAATTTAACAATACTTGAAATACAAAAGGTTTTAGCACACAAGCTACTTTAATCAATCAGTATAACACGACTGGACTAGAAACGTTACATGGGGGGTTATTACCTTAAAAGCAGCTGAATATGCTGCCTGGAGATTTGACATGCCTTCAAATGGTAACTTGTTGTGCAGGAGCTCCCATAGCACAATCGCAAAGCTGTAGGCATCCACTTTATGGTTATAATGCTTCGTTTCTCCTTGCCTTAATGTGACAGTGCTGTACAACTATCATAGTTTAGCCACACAACCAAGATTAATTAGTGGTTTAGTATGAAAAGGACTGAACAACAAACCAAGGTGAAAATATAAGTACCTCTGGAGCCATCCAGCGGTATGTTCCTGTTTCAGCGGTATGTTCCTCTCGCGCTAAGCCAAAATCTGCTAGTTTAACTGTTCTATTGTCTGCTGTCAAAAGCAAGTTTTCTGCAGAGAGAATATGCAGATACAGTGAAAATTATGACCTCCCAATGCTATGTTGAATCATTCGTGTCGCTAGCATCAAGTTTTCTGTTTCAACCGTTTGAGGGGGCATTAAAGATGGATGTGCATAACTTCTAGTTAAGCAGGATTAAGTTGTAACACATAAGTTAACTCACACAACTGGTTCTCTTATGTCAAATGTTATTATTTTCTTTATAGCCATTATACAAGTACAGCAAAACAACAACAGACAAATATAAGATGACAATAAAACATGAGACCCTAGTTTCACCACCTAAAACAATCAATATGCAGCTTAATAGACTTAACGGTAATGATTTTATACCTTTTGTGATACTATCTTTAGCAGGACGAGTGAACCCAACATCTGGAAGAGATTCAATTTGGTTTCCATTGGAAGCAAATCCATGCTTTTCTCCAATTATATCGGATGCAACTGATTTTTACTTATATAATACAATTGGGGCTTTTATAGGTTCCTTGATGCCAACCAACTGCATCAGATTTATATGCAACACAATACTTGCATGTCAAAATGCCCGGCTCTACACAATTTTTCATTCTGAATACTGAGCTGAAATTTAATATTTTCCTTACAACTTCTTAGAGTTCCCACCCATTTTCACATGCATGAACTGCATAATCTTCTTGCATCCCTTCATAGTTCTTAGAGATGAAAAAACTCAATAAAGCCCACCGGCAATCAAGAAACTAATTCACTTAATTGATGTGGCCATCTGATTCAAAATTGCCCTATGCCTCCGTAAAGCAAAATCCAAACCTTATCCACGTTCAAATTTCAAAACCCAGAAAATGCAGATGTAAAATGAGAGAATTACCAGGCTTCAGATCACGGTGTATGATCCCATGAGAATGCAAGCATTCCATACCACAAGCTATATCAAGTGCGAAACCAATAGCAACACGCATATCTAAGCACCTCGGCCGCATGTTCAGCAAATACCTCCGTAGAGTCCCACCCAGCAGAAGCTCAGTAACTATCACCATTACAGGCTCCTTGCAGGCACCAATAAACTGTTAAAGACAAGGGTTCAACAATCAGAGTTAGAATTGAAAGAAACTATTACAATGGCTAGTCAAGTATTATCATCACTTAAACATCACATAAGCAACTATGCTAAGGGAACTGTATCCAATCCTACCTTCACTAGATTTTTATGCTGCACTCTAGACAACATTGCAACCTCTCTTGCAAACCGTCCTTCTCTCTTGGCTATCTCCTCAGGAGTTTCTCCCTTATGAAGTATTTTAATTGCAACAGTCTGGTTTTTATATCTGCAAAAAGAGGAGACAAAAGAAAGAAAGTTGAGAGAGAAAAGGTGACATTGCTACAAACAATATATATATATATAAAATTACGGATAAAACGGGCTGAAAACATATTCAAGATCTCAATCCAGATGCAACTAAGTATAATTCAATGAAAGTCTTCACTATTTTACAAGAAGAATTAGGTATTCCCACTCCCCAGTTTCTGTTTGGGAAACAGATTAAAGTTTTAGACAAAATGGGGAAAGAATAGAACATAAACTAGACATGAATGCCTGGAATATCAGCTAAACGTAAAACCCACAAATAAATCAGAAAGACTACTAATTCCCCCAATTGATAGATTTTGAACAATGTAATGATGAAGTAGGTGAATTTGGCAAAGAGAAAAAAAAGTTGGGACTCACAGTGAAGGCGTTACCAGAAAAATACAAACCAGTAATCAAAGATGGAAACAAGTAAAGGATTTTGCAAACTTACTTTCCCTTATAGACCTTGGCATGAGCTCCTTCTCCGATTCTTGGACCAACAAAGAGATGCTTTGGATCAATCAACCATTTAGCATCCAATTTGAACTCATCAGCCGTGTAAATCCTACTCCCAGAATCCATAATTCTAAAAGAGGAAAGGGCTCAAACATCTATATCTAGCAAGTAATCATCATAAAAGTTTACCCCCTTTGTAAATAGTAAAAAAAACATATATCAGAAACTCGAAAAGATGGAAGCTTTTTCAATGCTCATTCATTCACCAAAAAGCTGGAGTTATGGGAAGAGAGTGAGAGAAGCAGAAAAAGATATGATCTGGGGTGGTGAATGTTTTCGATAATAAACCTCAAAGATGCAATGTTTCATAAGTGTAATGGGTTGGATGTGTCCTAAATGAAAGAAGGCAAAAGAAACGAACCCCACGTGTACTGTACTGTAGTTAAAGATGGAGGAAAGTAGATGGTATGATGAAAGATACCCCAAACTACAGCAAAGTAAGGAAAGCAAGGGAAGATACGTTGAAAGTCCAATCTCCAAACATGTGTCATCAAAACTCATGGGGAAAGAAGACTAGAACAACATCAAATCTGCTCTTCATCATTTCCTAATCTTTCTCCTTCTAGTTCAACTTGACTGACTCCTATTATTTCACTCCATCTGGGTGCTGTCGTATAACAAGAGTGCTAATGTAAAGTTAGATTTTTCTATAGCCGGCAATTAACATGATGATTTTCTTTTTCTAAATATTTTTTGACATTTAATTACAATTTGAGGACAAACAAATATAGTTTATTAGAAATCTTCATAAGCATAAAGCCACATAATTATTTTTAGATTTGTTCATGAATTCTATCTTAACTCGATTTTAAAAAAAAAATTAAACTCGGGCCTAAACTTGACTTAGCCTAGCCAACTCAAAAGCCTATATTAACTTCTAACTTAAGGTTTTGGATGAATTAGTTAAGAATTAATATAGTTATTACCTTTTGGTCTCAAATTAACTTAACTAACAGACATAAGTTATTTATCTTTTGACTTCATAGTTTAAATTGGGTTAAATCAAGAGATGTTTGATAAATTATTCTTTTGACCTCATCTACCTAAAAAAAACTTACTAGGGTCGTCAATCTAAGGTTTAATTGCACTCAATTTAATTCAACTAATTCTAAAACAAACCCTAATGCTTCAGTCAATTAATTCCACCTCTGCTTGTTAATCTCCCTACGGGTTTAGTTCCTCGTGAATCTAGATGCAAATTTCACTAATTTCAATTCACGCATTCAAACAAATATAAAAATAACAAAGAAGGGAAAAGAGATTTTGATCCATTGGGATGTCGATTAGGCGCGAAACTGAAAACTCGTTTAACAGTCGTTGAACAAAACTCGATCATAATCCGAACTAAAATTGCAATTGAATCCAAAGCTGAAGTAGCAATAAATTCCCAATTAACAAACCTTAAATCCATAAACTAAAACTAAAACTAAGGGAATAAGCTCCATCAATTAGGTATTAAGTGTTGCTATATATAGTCTGCTATTTTCTGATCATATTAGGTCAAATACAAGTGATTAAGACGGATTAAAATGGCTTGTCAGACGAAAACACCCTTAGCTATAATTTGGCCTCGTTGAATTGATGTCGCGACACCACAAGACCAGTGTCATGACATTTAACATGAAATTGGAACTTCCTTGGCCTTAAAGTTGGGTGTTGCGACATTGCACTCTGGTGTCGCGACATCAAAAGTGAATGATTTCTCCTGAAAGTTCAAAGTAGAGTGCCATGACATTGACACCTTTAATACCCCAATTTTGCTTTAAAGTTGATGATCGTGACACCACCGGCGGATGTCGCGACACCTCTGGTGGATGTCGCGACATTGAAGTTGTTTCTTCGATTCATTGGCCTAAAATGGTGTCCTGCACACTCAATTAACCCAGTAGTCTTTCATTAGGCCTAGATTGTCCTAACAGGTCATCAAAGCACTCAAAAACACTTATTTTATTGAAGTTGAATATGAAATACTAAAACAAAAAACTCCTAGAAAGCTAATCAAATTACCTGAAAATAAGCTAATTAAATGATAAAAAAACCTAATTTTGGCAAATTAGTTGGGACTTAAATCATCAGTTGTATTGTGAGAAATATAATAGATCATTACTCTAGGTAAGGCCCACAAGTGTAGGCTAAAGTTGAACTGCGTAAACAATATCAATGTTCCTCTTTACATATATGCACTTTTGGTTTCACGATTGAAACTATGACTACAGTTCCAAGCACTATTTTAGCAACAGTTTTCTGTTTACTGAAGTACGTATCCCATCGTTTCTATAATTGGTGTCAAAGCCTCTCTCTAAACATAAATAACAATTATCTTGGTTGATATACTTGTTTGGAATGGAATGATCTTCAATCTCATGCCCCTTATGCTCAATGGAGTAAATTGTACATATTGGAAAGCTAAGATGAAAGTGTTCTTTAAGTTAATGGATGAATGAGCTTGGAGGATTGTTGTAACTGGATGGACTCATCCGTTAACTGAAACTGAAAGAGTAAAAACTCTCAAGGCCAAGGCACCCTGGACTACTGAAGAAGAAAAGACTGCTGTTACCAACTTTAAAACCCTTTATGCTATTTTTTTGTTGGGTAGATGGAGAGGAGCTCAAGAAAATCTCTGAGTATGCTGAAGCCAATGAGGTCTAGGAAATTCTAAAGACAACCTATGAATGGACTAATACATTGAAACAATCAAAGCTTCAAGTCTAGAAAACTAAATTTGAGATTCTAATGATGTAGGAATCAGAGACCATTTGAAAGATCTATGCAAAACTCTATGACCTAAACAATCAAGTTTTTGCCTTAAGGAATGAGTACTCAAACTCTAAACTTGTAAAAAAGGTTTTTAGGCCAATACTTGAGAGGCTCAATATCAAAGTAACAACCATAAAAAAGGCCAAGAATATTGATGCATGGGAATTGATGAGCTAATTGGATTTCTCAAAACTTTTGAAATCAAGATGGAAAAGGCTAAGAAGGGCAAATTAAAATTTGAGAAGAATATTGGTTTTTATGTGGCTGAAACTGTGCCCATTAAATAAAGCACTATTATCAAATAGATGTAAGAATAATTGGCTTTACTTACTCAATGGTTTAACAAGATGGATAAAAAATTAGTTTTGGAAGGAATAAAAATTTTGAGTCATCTAAGGCTATCCAAAAAGGAGAAAGAAAAAAATAAAGTTGAGTTAAATGAACTTGGTAAGGAGAAGAAATAAGGAATTCAATGTCATGAGTGTAATGGCTTTGGGCATATCCAAACAAAATATGTAAATACTCTTAAAAAGAAAAAGAGATAATCACTATGTGTGACCTAGAGTAATGAGGAAACCAACTTAGAATCAGAGCAAGATAATGAACAAGTGAGAAACTTTGTTACTTTCACATCAAAAGTGGATAAACCAGATGCTTTTGAGTGTGAATCAGTGACCACCTCCGAATGTACTAATGTCAGGAGTGTGTAAACTGCTACAAAAGATAGGAAATTAGGTGGTGTCCACAAGTGTACGAATTAAATTGTAATATAGTTTGTTAGTACAATGAAGTATTAAGAGTATTTCGAGGGTTGTACCTAAGGGATTACAATTTAGGGAAAACTGATATTAAGTTAATTACCAGAAATAATTACTAATCTACTTAAGTCACGAATTAATAATGTTAATCTGGAAACAAGATGATAATAATAAACTAATTGAACTAAACCTAAATCTACTCCTAGGTTAATGTATCTGCTTCTCTTATTCCTTGTTTCGACTATGCGAGTTCTTTTAGCCTAAATCCATTGATTTACTTGATTAATTATTGATGTAGGATTCTAAATAATTGGCTAGTAATTAATCTAGTAAGACCTCTCAGCCTTCTATTAACTTAACTAGTCGACAAGAACTACTTATCTTTCAATGTCACGATTCAAGCCGGGCCAGGATAAGGTTTTCACGTATAAGCAATACCAATTTCAGTTTCATTCCCACCTATATGATTTCTTTGGGTCATCTATCCTAGGGTTTAAGTTTTTCCTTCCCCAACCACTAATTTTCTAAATGATGCTTGGTAGGCAATACCGATTTTGGGTTCATTTCTACCTAGATGACTTCTTAGGGTCGTCAATCCTAGGGTTTAATTGCACTCAACCAGATCTAACCAGTCCAAATGAAACACTACCTTCCAATCAATTAATTAAGTTAATATAGTTGAAACATGTAAAATATGTATAAAGCCTAAATTGATTCTAATCTTTACACAAACATTCAATTAATAATGTTAAAGAAAGAAATATAAATAATAGAATAAAGGAAAAAGATGTTCATGAATTTATCGATGGAAGCGTGGTTCTGAAATAATATCCACTCGTGAAAGTCTCACTTCAGAATAGGATCTTCCGATTACAATAACATACATAAACTAAGCAAAATTTAAGAAGGAAATAAAAATGTCAAAATAACTTCTGTTTCCCTAAAATTATGTGTTTAATCTGATCATAATAAACTTTGTATAGGCTAAACTCAGAATATTAAAGTGCCTAAACTATTCTTGAAGTAATTAGAGTTCAATTAGGAAAAATACTCCTAATTGCCCTAAAAAACGTAGCTGTCACATACAGGGATTTTTAGGTCTTGCAGAAGTCGTGTTGCAACATAGAGGGTGTATCGCGACACAGTATTGGCGTGTCGCGACACAGCAGACAGTTTCATTCCAGGACTTATTTTTTCTTTTTTCTTTAGTGTTGTGACATTGGTGTCTTGGTGTCGCGACATGGACATTAGTTTTGGTTTGAATATGCATCTTTAGCTCCTGATTTGTACTACAAGACCATGTAACTTTATTTAGATATATAAGATGTAATAAAAACTACTAAAAAGCATAAATTAGTACTTCAAACATGGAAACCTAAATATATACTAAGATGCTTTGATTTAACTATTAACCAAGCTAAAGTTATGTGTAGAAAGGGATGTAAATAATAGTGTTATTCATGGAAAATAAATAAGATGAGTGTAATGAAGAAAAGAAACATGAAGAATTGATGAAATCCTACAATTTCATGTTGAAAAAATGAAATATTTTGTGTGATGTTATGTAACACCCTTCACCCGACCCGATCGTCAGGTTTGAGCTATGGAATGCTATAGTCAATGCTAGAGTAAATACAATCAAATATAATACATTGTAAAATAAAAATAATTTAAACACAACAATTACATAACATAATCACATCATACAACCTTTCTCGAGTTTATATGAGCCTATGAATGCTCTAAGATTAACCCAAAATTGAAGCAGGACCAATTTGCATCATTTTTAAAATTTTTCATTTAACATCGTGATGTGGAGGGTTTTCTCGTCATGACGTGACTAAATGTTTTGACCTCATTGTGATGACAGGGTTCCTCATCATGCTATGGTCTAAAGTTCAAGCCTCATTGCGAAGACCATTGCTTGACATTGCGATGTGGACTCTATTTTTGGCTCGAACTATGTCTTTTGATACTTATTTCATTCAACCGAGCCATGGCATGCAATTGGTGCATCAACACTCACTCAAACCTGCATAAGGACATTCCAAAATATACCTATTCACCACATTCAACCAAATTCAAGTAACCAATCCAACCTAGCTTTCAGGTGATGCCAAACCATTCCAACTTAACTTATTTAAGTTCAACCTAACAAATCATACATTAGTTCATTCTAAAACTTTATTTACCATGTCATTTCCCATTCATTTGGTTATAAAAACATCACATACCTAGTTTGACACTTAGCCAAAACATACACAACTTTAAAATCCATAATCAAAGCTTAACCTAAAGTTCAAGCAAACCAACATTTCCAAGCTAGCACACTTTAATACATGTAACAACCCGATTTTCAATGGTGCCAGAAATGGTGGTTTTGAACCACGTTCTCCAATAATTGAGTCCATAAATATTATTAAGTAATATTTAAATTTATATTGAATTTTTTCTAGTGAAAATTTTTAATTGGATAGTTAGTTAAAGTACAAATGAATTGACCCTAAAGTTAATGGTGTCAAAAAATGAGGTATCAGGACCTTCAATTCCGTAAACCGAGCTCTTAAACATTTTTATTAAATATTTACAAAGTTATTGTATAGGAGAATTGAATTTTGGATTAGTAAATTTGTCGATTTAGCGATTAATTAAGCTATAAGAATTAAATCGTAAAAACCAAAAAAGTTAATCACTATTGATTTTTATTAGTTAAAAGGATTAATTAGTAAATGTTCAAGGATATATGAAGAAATTGAGAGCCTCGTCATTACGAGCCCTAGCCCAACCACTCGAAACAGTGTCTTCTCTTTTCCTCTGTTGTTTTTTTTGTTCTCCCGACACCTCAAGCACCCATAGTTCTTCAATTTTCTTGTTTCTAAACATTAATCCTTCAATTTTTAGTAATTTCTTTCATAAATATATCCTCCAAGTTGTAACACCCTTTGCTCGGCCCAGTTGTCGGACCTGAGTTATAGGATGTTACAATAAAACATGGACTTACAAAACCATTAGAAAAATCTTTTTTTAAGTCATTATAATTCAATATGAAATCTTTGAACAAAAACACGTTGCTAGAAAGGAAAGGAAAGGAAAATGAATTTCTACCACTGTCTATCCGTTAGAAAACTGTTGACCTGTCATCAAATGTAGCTGTTAATTTGGGTCAATTCCGCACTTAACGAGCTTGTTTTATAAGCAATTTAGGATTTTATACTATGTTTTCAGTAGTTAGGCCTTAAGAGTAAAAGTTAATAAAATAAGTGTTTTTAACACATTTTGTGGATGTTGTGACCTAATAGGCCGATATGAGCCTTAGGTTGTGCTAATATGTTCAATTGAGTAGGATGAAGATATAAAGGCCCAATTGACATGGAAGCAAAGGACGAGTGATGTGCAAGCCTCCTAGGACGTCAAAGTACCAAACAAATGACACAAGGCTGGAAGTGGGTGTTGTGTCACACCATTCAAGGGGTGTGGCGCGACACACATTGACGTGCTACCCAAGTTTATCAGGGTTATTTTTGTCCACGCAATTAAACTTATACAAAGACCTAAGACATGCTGAAGACTTAATTTGCATTGCCGAAACCTTTATAAATAAGACATTAGGGGTTGAATGTAACTAAGTCGTCCTAGATACCTTCAAAAAACCCCTAGTAGTTTAGGAGTAGGATTAGATTATTTTCTTTTCGGTTTTTTCAATACTTTTTGTTTTTCCTCTTGAAATCAGTTTTGATTCAAGAGTCTATCTATTTAATTCAAGTACTTCAGTTTGTGTGCTTTTGCAATTGATTTAATTCTTTATTCCAATAAAAAGATTTACTACTTTGTTACTCACTCGATATTCAATCCACGGTTATTCAAATCTCTTTTCTCTTTCGAGTCTATCATGTTCTTCACATGATTTGTTCAATCAAGGAAGAGAATATGAATAACGTAAGTAGCTAAATCCCTTAGAGGATATTAATGAGTGAATAGAGATGTGATTAATAAATGATTTAGGGTTTCTTGAGAAAGATTAGTTGGTATGAATTACGTATGTTTAATCCACTAGGATTGACAAAACTAAAAAGTTACCATAGGCTAGATGAGGTTGAGAGATAAGTTAAATTAATTAAATCGTAATTTATCTTAGTTGAGAAAGTGAGGTCAGGAGATAAGCGAGTATTAACCAATCGATTAGTTAATTAGAGACCAGGAGATAATAATTGGTTAATCGGTAGCTAATTCACCCTAAAACCCTAATCCAAAGTTAGTTACAAACCCTAAAGCGAGTTAATCTTCTTAATTGGTTTATTGATTTATTTCGTTTGTTTATTTTTCTTTATTTATTTATTTTTATCTCTTCAACTTATTTTATGGTTTATCGTAATATAGGGATTAATTACTATTACTTGGACTTGTTATTGTAAAAATGTTTTCATTATTTATTCCATCCTCCATTGAGTACAATCATCGGAATACTTTCAAGTATTTTATAAAACTATATTACAATTTGACTCGTGCACTTGTGGACACCACCGGTCTTAATTCTTATATTTTTGGTGTAATATTTATTCTATCAACGGTAACACATTTATAGAGGGTCAACTGTCCTCTAGGAATTTTGATAACGCTATGAGTGTTCGCCAAAACAATCCACCGATAATTATCCAGAAGTAAGTGCATATTTATCGCATGCAAATATTTCTATTTCAAGCGTACTAATAGTCTACGCTAACATTAAACAAGTATCACAATAGAGTAACTACATATATATACACCTCATTCAAAACATTGTCATTCTTTCACGTACAGTTCTGCTAAATGGACCCCATATATATGCCATTAACCTGGGTAGAGTTAAAAATAATTCTATCGAAACATAAGCTAGATAGTGTAAATTGTGGATCAATTTGCCTACTGAGTTCCACCAAAACTCTACAAGGAAAGGAAAAATTAAACGAGGTAAGCATTAAATATGCTTAGTAAGTTCATAGATTTTAATACATTAAACTCACCTAGCAAAACATTTAAACACACATATAACTTAACTAAATTCTTGATCCTGTTAACACATTACACATGTACAAGTTGAGTACATCCCATTCAAACATATAACCTATCCATCATTTCGTTACTCATTCATACATCAATTCATACAAATCATACTGTTAGCATTTTTATTTCAAGAACAATCAACATGATGAATCAACGTGAATACAAAGGAATACGTGGGTAACCATCCTGTAACCTCCCCAACCCGTTCTAGAAGTTATGGCCAGGTCATGAAGACTACATTATTAATCAAAATGACTAACCCCATAGACCATAAAAACCCTATTTTATTTCACTTTGGTAAAATTGCGGTTACATTAGAATTAGTTTGAAAACTTTCACTTATTTAGCCATCTATACTTAAGATCCATTTTACTAATGATAGTGACGTTTTTGGGAAATTCGTTGTTTATTGCTTTGTTTTGAAAAAAAAACTCATTATCTTTTAATGTAGTGGAAAGATACTAATCATGTTAGGCTTTAGTTAAGTCGAGCAACATATCTGATTTGTGGAATTCGATCAACTCTTTGTGGATTTCGTGCTTCAATTAAATACAATTCCGGATTCTCTTAAACCCTCGTCTCTTGATTTGCTATTAATGTTCATCTTCTACATAAAGTTTATTATGTTTTTGAAATCCATGAGGAACTAATCCTCTTATGGGGGATTAGTAAGTGGAGGTATGATTAATTGATTGTTGTGTAGAGTTTTCTTAGAGGATCAGTTGTTTGGGAGAGAAAGAACTTAAACCCTAGGCTTGACGACCTTAGGAACTCATCTAGGTGGGAATTAACCCAAAATTAGTATGGTCTATCCATGAACACCTTAGCTCCGAACTGGTCTGGACTATGAGGTTGAGAGATAACTAGTTTTCCCGACTCGTTATGCTGGTGGAAGATCGAGAGATCCTACTAGGGTAACGACAAGTTGATTGAATAAGGAACGTGAAGCAACAATTATTTATAACTACCAAAGCGAACTAATCACCCATGCTCAGATCTAATTCAGTTTCCATATCAAATTTCTCAGAGTCTTCCCTTTATAGTATTTTATTCTTAATTTATAAAAATACCCAAAAATCTTTCTTTATGTTTATTCGTAATATAATTTATTTAAAGTACTAATAAGCTCTATTTGTGCTTAATTTAGAATTAATTTAGTGCTTGCCTCCCTTTGGGATGATCCTCAAAGTACTCACCTACTTTGTTGTAACTATATTAAAACTTGACTCGTATACTTGGAGACAAGTCGGTACGTTAGGAGGCAGTCAAGTTGTTGGAATCATTTTCAAGGAGGCAACATCACTATATTGATTTTAATTTTTTTACTTAATAAAATAATTAGGAAATTAACAAATAATAGATATGGGTTCTATATTTTAACTTTATTGACACCCTATTATTTGTTTTTTTTGTTTGTTTGTTTTTATGATTTCAAGGTATAGGAAGACATTCGCAAGGATTCTTACATATCTAAAATGATTAGCAACTAATTCTTTACAGTTATACCATAGATCAAGCACCAATAATATTTGACCTTTGCAATCTAATAAGTAACCTTTAATGACATGATGCAAGCATTGGGAGTTTTTTTTATGCAGTGTGGTTGCGCTCTAGTATTACACGCCCCATTATTTATGGTCCTCATTTTGAATTAAATCATTCATTACTAACCTGGATTTCTAATAATGTCAAATTTAATAATTATAAAATAGAGGATCTTATAGCCTTCCTCTAGTAGTTTAAACACATATGCAACACTATTGCTTATGTTGGGGTTCCAACAGATACTATTAAATTATTACTAATACCATTCGCATTGGATGAGAAAGCGAAAGCCTAGTTAGATGCAGTTCTACCTAACACTATCATTACATGAGCTAATTTTGTGTGATTATTTCTTCGACAGGTTTTGCCTATGACTAAGGTATTTAGTATTTATGAAAAATTATTTTAATTCAAACAGTGCATTACTAAAACATTAGGGCAAGCATAGGAAATATTCAAAACAATTCTTGGGTCAGTGCTAAGAGGAGACATGCATTTTGCGGTCTAAATCCAACATTTCCACGATGGATTAGATAGCCAAAATAGGAAAAAAAATTTGACATTATAACTGGGGGAAGTATCTAGAAGAAAATTGAAAAGGAAGTCATGGAAATATTATAAGATTTTAGTGAAAATGAATGAATTTACCTGGGGGAAACATCAAGAGTTGGAAGCTGGGCAACTGGTAGAATCCAAGTCAGAAAAGCAAAAGTGCAACAAACTGCAATCGATCATAGCAAATTTGGCTGAGCACGGTAAATATGAATCGAAAGAAAAGAAATGGGATGATACAGAACAAGAAAATGACCAGATAGCTCAATTTGATCGATGGCGGTACAGCAAGGGACAACCATAACAAATCAATCTAAATACAATAAGAATGGTACCCTCCATTATCAAATTGCCCGAGTTAGAGTTAAAGCAATTACCAAAACACTTAAAGTATGGATATTTGGGGGAATAAAATACACTACTGTGATTATAGCTGCTAGGTTAAGTTCGAAGCAAGAAGAGGCCTTGTTAAGTATTTTAAAAACTCACAAAAAAGCCATTGGATTGACGATTGCTAATATTAAGGGAATCAATCTTGTACTTTCAACATAAGATTAGATTAGAAGAAGGGAGAAAACCAGTGGTAGATGCACAGCTCCGGTTAAATACGGCTATGAAAGAAGTGGTAAAAAAGAATTACTTAAATGGCTGGATGCGGGTACTATTTATGCAATATCTGATAGTAAATGGGTCAGTCCGACATAATACATCCCAAAGAAAGGGGGATTTAAGGTGGTTTAGAATGATAGGAATGAGTTAATACCAACAAGGACAATCACTAGTTGGAAGGTATGTATAGACTATCAAAAATTAAATGATGCAACAAAAAAAGATCATTTCTCACTTCCTTTTATTCATCAAATGCTCGTTAGATTAACAGAAAATAGCATTATTGTTTACTTGCCGGATATTTTGGATATCATCAAATTTTAATACATCCAAATGATTAAGAAAAAACCACATTTACATGTCCTTTTGGCACATATGCTTTTAGACGAATGTCATTCGGACTATGTAATGCTTATGTAGTGCATGTCTATTATTTTTGCTAATATGCTGGAAGAAGACCTGGATCCGTTCATGGATGATTTCTCAGTATATGAAGAATCCTTTCGAAAATGCTTGGATAACCTCGAGAAAGTTCTACAAAGATGCGAAGAAACCAATCTAGTACTCAATTGGGAAAAATGTCACTTTATGGTAAAAGAAAGATTGTTGCAGGGAAATCAAATATCAAGGAAAGGTCCAAAAGTACATAAGGCTAAGATCTAAGTTATCAAAAATATCCTAAACCCTACAACAGCTCGAGGAGTGAGAAAATTTTTGGGTAATACTGGATTCTACAAGTGATTCATAAAATATTTCGCTCACATTTCTAAACCATTGGATCAACTGCTTCAGAAGAAGATACCTTTTATATTTGATCATGATTGTATCAAAGCATTTAAGATAATAATAAAAAAAACTTATCTCTGCACCTATAATCATTACTCCTAACTAGTCAGAACCCTTTACTATAATGTACGACACTAGCGATTATGCCGTGGGAGTAGTATTGGGACAAAAGAGAAACAACATGTTTGGAGCTATTCATTATGCAAGTTAGAAACTTAATTTAGCATAATTTAATTATACTAATACTGAAAAAGAAATGCTTGCTATCATGTTTTCTTGTAAAAAAATTCACCCTTATTTGATGGCAATAGAGTTTATGTTTAAACTGACCACTCTACATTACAGTACGCCATGAAAAAGAAAGAAACAAAAGGCAGGTCAATGAGATGAGTATTACTACTTCAAGAATTTGACCTTTGGATAATAGATAGAAAATGAATAGAAAATCAAATCACAAACCATTTATCTAGAACAAAAAATGATTTAGAATAGCAAAACTCTAAAGAAATGAATGAGACTTTCATAGATGAACAATTATTTAGGATAGATGCCTAGCAAATGAGGGTCAGAAGTAATAGAACACCATGGTATGCAGATTATGTGAATTACATTGCTAAAGACGTTTTTCCACCACAAGTATCATGGCAACAAAAAAAGATGATCATGCATGAATCAAAAAATTATACTTGGGAAGATCCGTATGTATTCCAGCAGTGCACAGATCAATTAGTACTAAGATGTATGGAAAAAAAGAAGTAAACGATATTTTGCAAGAGTGTCATACATCACTATGTGGAGGTATTTCGACAAAAAAAGACAGTTTAGAAAGTACTGTAATCAGGATTTCGTTGGTCGACTATGAACAGAGATGCTTATGAATTTGTACAAGGATGTGATAGATGCCAAAGAACTAGAATTATATCGAGAAGAGATGAAATGCCACAAATTGAGATACTCGAAGTAGAAGGATTTGATGTTTGGGGAATTGACTTCATAGGACCCTTTTCCAAGTTCTTTTGGGAATCAATACATCCTATTAACTGTCGATTATGTTTCCAAATGGTTCGAAGTAGTGGCATTACCTACTAATCATACAAAATCAGTAGTTAGATTCTTAAGAAAAAAATATATTCGCTAGATTTGGAACACCTCTTACTTTGGTAAGTGATGAAGGATCTCATTTTTGCAGTAAACAGTTTGAAGCTACTCTAGTCAAGTACAGTGTGAGACATCGGATGATAACAGCATACCATCTATAAGCTAATGGCCAAGTAAAGGTGTCCAACCGGAAGATTAAATGAATTCTTGAAAAATGGTAAATCCAAGTAATCCAAGTAGGAAATATTGGTCGTCAAGATTAGACGATACGTAGGTGGCTACAGAACAACATACAAAACTCTGTTAGGAATGCCTCATTACATATTTGTTTATGGGAAAAATTTTCACTTGCCGGTTAAATTAGAAAAGAAAACATACTAGGCAATCAAATAACTGAAATTAGATCCAGAGTTAGCCAAGAAAGAGAGACTATTTCAATTACAAGAATTGGAAGAATTTCATTTTATGGCTTACGAAAACACCAAGCTATACAAGGAGAGAAGCGAACCTAGGTATGACGAAAAAATACGAAAATGTGAATTTTTTCCTAGACAAAAAGTGTTGTTTAATTCGATATTAAAATTATTCCCTAGTAAGTTGAAATCCAAATGGACTGGCCTATACACTATAAATCAGGTAACACCTCATGGGGCAATAGAACTTATTTTAAATGAAGGACAACTATTTTTGGTAAATGGATAGAGAGTAAAACATTATTTCGGGAGGACAACCAAGGAAATAATTGACACTCAAGCCTTACAATGCAAATTTTTATAGGAACGAGAGTATATTAGAAAGTGAATGAGAAATAAATGAAGAAAATGAGGCAACAGAAGATCCTAAGGTAGAGAAAGAGGACAGAAAAAACTGGCATCAACGTCGCGACACTAGCCATGCATGTTATGACACCATACAAAATTTAGCATAGGTAAATTGTCCTCAATGTCGCGACATTCATAGAAGATGTTGCGACACCTCTACGTAAGTTGTGGTCCATCTTTTAACTAACATCTGATGTTTTTATAATTGAATTTTAGTAGAATTTTTTAACTCTTCATTGATCAGGAATAATTTAACTAACATAACTATAACTCTTAATTATATCATTATCTTCCTCTAAGATAAATAGACCACCTAAATCTTTTCATTATCCCCAAACATTGTGTAAAGAATAAGATCTCTCTGTCTCTATTCAAAGAAACACCATAATCTCGGAGAGCCATACCACAACAACATTCAGATTTGAATAGTTATATATTTTGATATTACATTATAAATGCATTTGTTGAATTTTAGGAAAACAACATAGACAAATATCTATAACAATTACAGCCATACACATTCATCCAAGAATAAGGATTCGACCCATTAATGAGGAACTGTAAAGGAGTGTGGGAAATTGCAACAGAAAGAGAATGGACTAACTTTTGCTTGCCACTTGAAGAACCAACAATAATACCCGTGGTGCAGGAATTCTATTTTGCGTTAAAAGAGAGAGAATCGACAAGACCGTATTATGAGCTACGGACATATGTCTAAGTCAAAGGGTTAAACGTTCTGGTAACTGAAAGAAGTATTTGTCAATTTTATGATGCTTCGTATTGTTATCGAGATTACCTATACAAAATAGATCTCAAAGAATTTAAAAAAGTAGACATGGAGGAGGTTCTGAGATTTTTAACAGAAGGGAAAAAAGTATAGACGTATCAAACAAACACAGCAATACATGAGACATTCAACCAAGTGTTAATGACTCCAATAGCAAAAATATGGATAAAGTTTGTATGTTCGAGAATTTGGCCAATAGCCGACATCAACCCAACACAAATTTTTCTAGTTTATACAATCTTATAAAAGAAGCAAATATGTACTGGTAATTGGATATATCGAAACATGATTGAATGTTTAAGAAATCAGGCAAAAGGAACCTTCTTTCCACACCTTATAACGGAGTTGTGTAAAAGAGCCGGAGTACCTATGGAGGGGATGGATAAGGAGATAAACCTCCAAAAAACTTTCTCCAAAAAAGTTTCTAGGAGACAATGTTTATAAGCAATTTTTAATATTAGAGAGAAAACAAAAAGAAAAGAGGAGGAAAAGATGACTTCAAAGGGAAGATGAGTAATAAAATGTATATACTTATATATATAATAGGACAATTTTTAAGTTTAGTTTATTTTACGCTAGGAAAGTTACTTTTTTTCTTTTAGGATATTGTAATTAATCATATTTGATGAAATAGTAGAATTGAAAAAAATATATTGATGAATTTTTTAATAAAATCCCCACACAATAGAAGCACAAACATCGTAAATCAAAGGAGGAAGTACCCACCAGTAGCTTACGGAACTACCACGTTCAATCGTGTAACTTCTTTCCTTATCTTTTCAAGACTATACAGTGAGGACAATATGTTATCTAAATTGTGAAGGGGTAATATAGAAAATTTGTTTCAATGTTTATGTTTTTCTTGACAATGGTGTGCTTGAGCTTGTAGAAATACAAGTGATTGGTTAAGAGCATGTATATAGGTTGATTGTATTTACTATAAATTTGGCATGATAGTAGATTATTTTAAATTTTTTATTATTAGACTATATATTACACTGTAAATAGACATTGAGCAATTGAATGTACCATATGATATAAGAAATACAAGGAAATGAGTATGCTAGTATATATGATAAATTGTTGAATTTGTGATTGTTTGGTTGACTAAATTTGTGAATATTGAGATACTTAGGGATGACCTAATGTTTTGTTTAGTATACACCCAGAGCAAAAAAGTTAGCCCTATTTATTCATCCTTAGTACCTATATTTAAGCCAGAAAACACTTCTTGATGAACCTTCATGCAAAATTCGAGCAAAAAACATTCATTTGTATTTTCCCTTTTTCTTTGGTCATAAACTACACAACTATAGATGTCTGGCCATATGTATTAAGGGTTAAGTAGATACATTACAACAGAATTTTGTAAAAATATAGTGAAATAGGAAGGATCAGTGCGATAGAGTGATTACAGGTTAGTCAATACGTGCAGAAAAAGAAAAACTCATAAAGAAAATTAAAAACAAGTATAAAAAGTTCTTGAAATTAAAAGCAGTCGTGAATGAGAAATGTATTGAAAAAAAGGAAAGAAAAGTGGCAAAGTTACCAAAAATAGAAAGGCTCGTTCATTAGTGCACACAAACTCATGATCTAGCCATAGTTGTTGTACTATGTTGTGATTTCCTATGTGGAGAAATAAGGAAGGCGAGAGAAGGAGAAATAAGGTGGTGAACAAGTAAGGGTTGCTAGGGGGGAGAATAGTGAACAATACAATGTGCAAAACTATTTTCATGCTTGAAACTATTTGATGCTTACTGTTTTTGAATTCCATACTCGTTTTAAGCCTTAGAACATTACAAGCTGAAAAGTCCTATGTGATCTAAGTAGACTTATTTACGAATTGATATCATACTAATAATTGTATTTACAATTGTTTGTATTCTACTAGGCTAATTAAATTACCTGTATAACTTGTTGATGGATCCTTACATTTGAAACCCTTAATGTTTGTATGCTTTGTAATATACTGAACTTAGGTGTTTGATATCAAAAGTGGTAAGTCAGCTATATATCATGCCAAGATTATGTGTAAATATAAAATGCCTAGTCATGTGCTCCAAAACTAACATTTGTACCATATTTTTTAAAGGTCGTCCTTTAATTGCTGCTTTTGTTTGCTTTGCTTGAGGACAAGCAATGACTGAAGTGTAGGGGAGTTTGATCTGCTGTAATTCGGTGTAGCAAATTAAACTAGTTTTTGCATTTAAGAAGATTGAATACAAACGTTTTATTATGTTTTAGTTGAGTTTTTATAAGTTTATTTACATTCAATAAAAAGTGTAATTTGAGTCTTTTATTGACCTTAGGGGTCGAATGAGGCCTAAGGATGAGCTAATATACTTTGTGAGTGTGCATGAGCCATTAGAGGGCGTACCAATTTAATATTGGTCATTGTGTTGCAACACGGGGAGTTTGATGTCGCAACATAAGGAGTAGAGAGAAAGAATTCCAAGACCGCCTTCAGTGTCATGACATAACCAATGGATGTTGCGACACACCCTTGACGCTACCTTGAATACGAGTATATTGCCTTTGATGTCGCAACACAGGCACTAGGGTGTCGCAAAATCGGTCCTGTATGAGAAATACTTACAAGTTAGGGGCGTTTTGGTCTACACAATCGAACATTAAACATGAAAGTATCAGCTGACCTAGGGTTGAGGATAATGACAACCCTAACTCTATAAATAGGCTCATTTAACACTTGTTATGGATAGCTTTTGATACCTTATAATTTTCTTTGTAATTTTTAGTTTTTATTTTTTATTTTTTCTTAGGCTTTAGGTTATTGTCAGTTTTACGTTTGTCGGGAGATCTGATTTGTGGAACTTGATCAACTCTTTGTGGATTTAGTGCTTTAATTAAATATAATTTAGGATTCTCTTAAACCTTTGTCTCTTGATTTATTATTAATGTTCATCTTCTACGTCAAGTTTATTATGTTTTTGAGATCTATGAAAAACTAATCCTCTTATGGGGGATTAGCGAGTGAAGGTATGATTAATTGATTGTTGTGCAGATTTTTTTAGCGGATCAGTTATTGGGAGAGGAAGAACTTAAACCCTAGGCTTGACGACCCTAGGAAGTCATCTAGGTGGGAATTAACCCAAAATTGGTATGGCATGTTCGTGAGCACCTTAGCCCTGAATTTGTTTGGACTGTGCGGTCGAGAGATAAATTATTCTTATTGACTCATTATTCTGGTGGAAGATCGAGAGATCTTGCTAGGGTAACAACTAGTTGATTGAACAAGGAACTCGAACAAACAATTATTTATGCTTACCGAAGCGAGCTAAAATCACCCATGCTCAGATTTGATTCGGTTTCCATATCAAATTTCTCAAAGTCTTCCCTTTATAATATTTTATTCTTTATTTATTAAAACACAAAAAATCTTTCTTTATGTTTATTCGCAATATAATTTATTTAAAGTACTAATTAGCTCTATTTGTGCTTAGGTTGGGATTAATTTAGTGCTCGCCTCTCTTGGGTACGATCCTCAGAGTACTCACCTACTTCGTTGTAACTATATTACAACCTGACTCATATACTTGCAAACACCGCCTATTTGACATATTTTGTGCAGGTTTTTTACTCTGGACGTTGGTACATTCGGAGGCGGTCAAAAACAAACTAACACTAATAAGAAAACTAAAATTTATATTGATAATTGTTGTTAAAAAAAAGTCAATTTATCATAACATCGACCAAAATAAAAAAAACGAAAAATCATCCTCAAGTTTATCACTAATTTATCATTTCCACCCATACTACAATCTTTTACAAAGTCATTGAATCCTAAACCTATTATCATTCTAAACTCAACCTCTAGAACCAAATTTAACCCCTAAACCAACATAAAAAACAAAATAATTTTATCATTTCATTCATCAATACCCAAATAAAAAATACAACAGCCACTAAACCAACACCCCACATTATCTGTTCTTTCTTTCTTTCCATCTCTATTGCCTTGATTTTTCTTAACAACTAAATTATGACAACTCTTGCACGAGGACTCGTTGGATTATCAAACCAGGTGAAGAAGCAGAAACGTCTTCGACCACCATAGTTTCTACACTTAAAGAACCTTCTACCAGGGTTACTATTGGACCACAATGTCCTTAATGGTGCTGAAAATCCACAATAGCATATTGGGATGGCATGGACTTCTTTCATTGCGGCTTTCTTCCCTTCGAATCTTACACCTTCTCCTTTGCCTTGTATTCTCAATAGAAAGAAAATAATTTTTTAGGGGCTCTACCAGTATAAGTCCTTTTATAAACATTAAAAAAAATAAAGATTAATTTAATGATGTGTAAAAGTATATACACATGGGGTACAGTCAACTTTTTGTGGCGGCCTAATTAGCATTTCATTTGGGGTTTAACAAAGGAGTGGCTAAAATTATCAAAGTTCTTAACAATAATGCTTAATTTGACAAAAAAAATAGAGTACCAAAATAGGAACATTGTAATTTTAGATTGATTATTTAAGTAGTTTACTTTATATAAATTTTGTCAAATGCACAAGTATCCCATTGGGAAAAAAAGTGTCCAAGAGGGTCTATTTGGACATCACAAAGTAATTGGATGAAAATATAATTACTAGCTAATGTAATTAAAAAGAATGACTATTCTCTATATCATGTTTGGTAGTACAAATTGAATTACACAATTACATATTTTCAAAAAATATTAATTACTATATAAAAATTATCAGTACGATAAATTTTTTAAATGAGTAATGAATATTAATATCAAATAATCATATGCAATATGTTAATCCTAGAAAGCAATTGATAATACACTTACTAATAAAAATAACAAGAAAAATAAACACGTAAATAAATATATTATAACACTTTTATAACATTTAAGTTATTTTTTACAACATAGAAGATACCTTTAAGAAATCTTTTAGGATTTAAATAATATGATTTTTTATTATAACTTTATAAAATCAACATAAATTATTTTTGTAATATAATTTTTTTAATATTTATGATTTATACTTTAGAAAATTTTGGCCATAACCATCTTAAATACTTATATGTGTTCATACTTATAATATAATTTTTTATAGCTTAATCTTGTATAAAAATAATTTCCTAAGTTAAATAATGTACGAGTATTTGAAAAGCAATGGGATAATTAGATTTGGATGTAATTATCCAGGTAATTACTTCAATTACTCCTTCAAATCATTAGTTCAATTTCCACCATCTTCTAAGAATTGAAAAGTGTGATTGGATACTCCAATTATATCCTATTTAATGGGATTCACTAATTACAATGATTACTTAAACATGTTACTCCTATATAATTACAAGTAATTACATTAAAATTCAATGACTAGTAGCTTTCTAAACACTACTTAAGTATTAAATTATGTCCTTTTAAGTAAAATATTATATTTGATATACTGATAATATATATTTTTAGTCTACAAACAAATCAAAAAAACTGATATATGACTTTTTGCTAATATATATTTATTATAATAGATTAATATACCCTGTTAACTCCTTAATTATGAGTTTAGTGTACCAAATATTTTGCCCCTATTAAACACTGCTCTAAGTTCCAACTCAATCCGTAGAATAGAGTCGTTTGCTTGCTTGGGGGAAAAAGATAAAAGACTGAAAAAGACGGAAAAAAAAAAGCAAAAAAGTCAATGAAATTTCTTATTGGCTAAGCTATGCGAGCCGCTATAAATAAATAAACAAACCCAAACGAAAGAGGAAAAATAATATCTTTGGATTGAAACAGAAAAAAAGAGCTTCCGCCATAAGGAAAGGAACTCCGCGGCTTCCGTTCCGTATTTACTCGGCCACTCCCTTACAAAATAGAAACAGAACCCTTCATTACCTCAAATATTCGTCTCTCTATTACTCTTTTCCTCTAGGGTTAGGGTTTTCTTTCCCGATTCACCTCTTCATTTTCTTTTCCGTTCTCTTTCTTCTGATAAGCTATGGAATCTAATCTCGTTATCAAGGTTTGTTCTTTCATCTTTTTATAACCTTTTCATCTCCCTTTCCATACACAACACTGCAGTTTCAGTATTTTATCTTATGATAAGCTCCTTTTATTCTTTTTATTTGTTTATTTTTAATATTTTCTCTGTTTCCTCGGGAAAAATGTGGCTTTTTGTTTTGTTTTGTTTTTTAATTTTTAATTCGAGGCTGATTATGTCCATCCTGATTGTTTTGCTTATTTTGATTTGTGATTGTCAAATACAGTGAAGGCCTTTTGCCTTCAAATTCTGAGTTAATTTCATGAATATCAATCATGCACATATGATAATTGTAATGTCATTTTTAGAATGAATATCAATCATGCAGTGAAGGCTTTTTGCTTTAAATTTCTAGGTTGATTTCATTGAGTGTACATCATGCATAAATGATAACTTTTTTGTCAAATTTAGAATTAATTTATGATTAACCCTAATTGTTCCTTCTGATATATTTCTATTGATTTCTTGGTTCCCTAATCATAAAATGTTACCGATACCATAATTGTAGTCAGTTGTTAGAAAAAGATGCTTTGTTTATATTTTTTATTTATTAAATTTATTTTTTAGAATTCTTATACTATATATTGTTGCAAATGTGACGGATGCAGGTTAAGTATGGAAATACTCTAAGGCGTTTCAATGCTCGAATTGTTGATGGTGAACGCCTGGATCTTAATATGACTGGACTAAGGGCAAAAATTATGGGGCTTTTCAATTTTCCTTTTGATACTGAACTTACTCTGACATATATTGATGAAGATGGGGATATTGTTACCCTTGTTGATGATGATGATTTGTGTGATGTGATGAGGCAACGCCTTAAATTCTTGAGGATTAATGTGCAACTAAATAATGACAAGCTCAATAAACCTTACACAAGATCAAGTGGTGGTTCTACTCCCTTGAGATCCCCATCTGTTCAGCCTCCATTGCCAAGCTTTAATACTGCTTCTGCTGATGCACTGAATTCTGTACCAGTGCCTCTTCGTGATGCTCTAACTGAAGTTTTCTCAAAGCTTTCCGTAGAAGTTGCTTCGAAAGCTTCATCTGCCAGTCCATTGTTGGGTGATCTTTTGGAGTCCTTGTCTAAGATGGGACAATCCTACTTGAGTCCTGCTTCCCAACCTGGAGTTGGTGCTGATTCTGGCATTCCTGTTGGATCTTCTGAGAGCCCTTCTGGACCATATGCTCCAACTGGTGTTTTACCAAAATTTACAGCTGTTGATTCAAGCTTCAAGACTGGCAAGGAAGCCAACACTGAAAACGCAGCAGATGGTGTGGATGTACCTGCTGTTTCTGATCCAGCTGCTGTTGATTTGAATGCTGACCCTCTTTATGATGCCAACCTTACTGGATATACTACCATGCCCTCTGGACCATCTGCATCGAACATTTGTGCTCATAATGACAAGAAAAACACAAAGGAGAACAATGGACGTAACAAGGGGAAGAGTGTGAGCATGGATGCATCAACTCCCTTCTTTGATACTACAAGGAAAGATTATCCTTCAAATGAATGTCCCTTCAGTGGAGTGCCTGTAGCAAATGGCCCTACTGTGCCTCCGTTTTCGTACCATCCCTTCAGTCCAAGTAAAAGGAGCTTTGTATCGACTGATGGAAATGTCTTGTTTGGTACATTCCACAAGGGAGTTCAGTGTGATGGTTGTGGGGTTCTTCCCATTACTGGACCTCGGTTCAAGTCTAAAGTGTAAGAAATGTTATTAAGCACTGATCATTCCTTCTTGGACTTGATTTTTATTGATTTTATTACTCACTGAACTTGCGAATGCAGAAAAGACAACTATGATCTCTGCAGCATCTGCTTTTCTAAAATGGGAAATGAAGCTGATTATATAAGAATGGACAAGCCTATGCATTACCGGCATCCATGGTGTTTCAGGGCATCAAATGATCATGTAATTTTCTTTTCATGTTTGCTTGTTAACTGTTCTCTACCTTTCTATGATGTGGGGTCTATTTTTATTTATAGGTTCCAAGAGTTGGCCCAGCACTCCCTCATGTCTTGAGGAATCGTGTACTAAAGTTGTCTCGGCCTAAACTAGAAAGTCACTTTATCTTGGATGTCAATGTATTGGATGGGACTGTAATGGCTCCATCTACACCATTTACAAAGATCTGGCGAATGCGCAACAATGGTACTCTGCCCTGGTATCGTGGGATGCAACTTGTCTGGATTGGGGGAGACAAGTTAACAAATGCAATCTCGGTTGATATAGACGTAAAGTGTTCGATCTTCTGCATTTATTGCAATCTGCTATATCATTTCATGTGTACTCATTAACTAAATGATTTTATTGCTGTGCTTAATTATTTGTTTCTTCCTCCCCACTTATGACAGATTCCCGCCGAAGGTGTGCCTCTTGATGGGGACCTGGACATTGCTGTTGATTTTACTGCACCAGAGTTGCCTGGTCGGTATGTTTCTTACTGGAGGATGGCATCTGAATCTGGCATTAAGTTTGGACAACGTGTTTGGGTTCTTATCCATGTAAGTCTTGTATTTTCAAAGAGGTTGATATGCTTTTAGAGCTTTAGTTTTCTCAACAGTTGAGTCACTTCTAATTACAATTTGTTAATGCAGGTCGATGCTTCCCTGAAGGATTCAAGTTGTGATAACCTTCAGGATTTTAACTTGAATTTGCCGCCTGAAAGCAGTGGCCAAAAAGACTCTCACATTGCGGATATGAATGCTGATTTTGTTACTGAGCTTTGTAGCTCTGGTGCAGGCCCCGTGCCAGTGAAGCACATGGTTACTGAACAGTCAACAAAGGAGCAGACAGTAAACAACAGTGATGTCCCAGACCCTGTTCCTACATCCTCATTCGTGAGTTATCCCATCATTGATCAAGGTGTTGTAGTACCTGTTTCCCAACCACCTATACAATCTTCATCTGAGGCATATCCCATCAGTGACCAAGGCTTTTCAGTGCCTGCTGTTCCTCAAACTCCATCTTCATCTGTGTCTTATCCTATCATTGATTTTTCAGAAGCTGCTCCTGTTGGACCCTCTCAAGTGCCAGACCCTGCAATTAGCGTGCAAGCACCTAGTCAAGGGGAGAGTGAAAATGTTGTTGAGCAGTCTCTGCTTAAGGAACTTGAAGATATGGGGTTCAAGCAGGTTGATTTGAACAAGGACATTTTGAGGAGGAATGAATATGATCTGGAGAAGTCTGTTGATGATCTTTGTGGGGTGGCTGAATGGGATCCGATACTTGAGGAGTTGCAGGAAATGGTAATTATCTGCAACTATCATGGTCATGCACTTTTTTTTTTTGGGTGATGTCGATGACATTGGGTGTTTGTGTGGGTGCAGGGTTTCTGTGATGCTGAAACGAACAAGAAGCTGCTGAAGAAGAACAACGGAAGCATCAAGGGAGTTGTCATGGATCTGTTAACAGGAGAAGGTGCTTAAATTATTAATTATGGATGATGGCTCTTGGTTTCTAGGCATTTTATTATATAAATAAATGAGTGTGCGCATCTAAACCGTGTCTTTATGAAGTAGCTGCCTTTTAATTTCTAGTCTTCTGAAGTATGCAGGGGCTAAAGAAAAGAGCTGTAAACGTTTCTGTTTATTTGAACTTTGAAGCCTAAAGGCTATAACTACTTGTGTATATATAGTTATTTACATTAAATATATATTTGTCCCATTTGTCTTGAAAAATTAAATTCAAAAAATCGAGGGAAGGTGACACTTATCTAGCCATACATCGGATCATTATAATTTTGTGAAAGGGGACGAGTTATAAGGTTTGATTTTTATTTTTATTTTTATTTTTTTGACATTTTGAGCTCCTGTTTTCAATGAATAACTCAACTGTTTAGAAACATCTACACGTTTTAAATAATAACTTTGGGCTTTTAGTAATGCTTTTGTGTTTTACAAATTACTTTGTCTTAGAGAATTTTTCATGTTTGAAGTGACGCTCTCACTTGTTAAGTAATGTTTTATTCTCCATAAATTGGTTTCTTTGAATTCTTCATTTGTTAAGCAATCATCTTAGTTTACTTTGATTAAGAGGAAGCAGTTATCAGCGAAAAGAAGACGAGAGGATGGGAAAGTGACAATTAGTTTTGTACCCTTTGATGGACCCCTCTTGCTCCCTACAAGAATAAAATGAGACTATTAATTTCCTTATAGATCATCACATTGATGATGTGCAAATAAACACTAACAAGCTCAACTAGATTTGCATACAAATGAGAAGAACTTCCTTTGGGGAGGGTGATTGGATTGCTGAGATGGATGGACCATCTCTAAATTCTCTTCACAACGTTGAAACTTTTTGGCATCGTGAACAATAGTTACCTCCCAATAGTCCGGAGCATTGTTCTTGATCCATTCTCCTATCCCTTGCTTGTCTGAACAAAACATTTACAGACATCATCTTATATCATACATACATAAATAAGGTTTTAAGTTTGACAACATGATTTAAGCTTAGGCTTTTTGGTGCTTCAACCACTTTTATGAAACAATTAATATTCAATCATGAATAATGATGTGCGGTAGTGGGTGTTTTGTTCTGAAGACGAGGGTGGCCATGTTGAGTACTGGAATGAGTTGGTGAATTGGATTGGACATGGAATTGACTCTCAATCAGCATCCTATCCACCATCAACTGTGCATGGTGATTAAGCAAGAATACATTTTTATTTCCGTTCTTACAAATTGTTAAAATCCTTTTGGTTTAAATATGTCAGGGTCTCTGTATTCTTCTTTAATCATCATTTGAGACACCCAAGTCAAGTCATCTTTTCCAATCCTTATAATTTCCATCAGCAAAGTTCTTTCTCACTTGTCCAATCTCTGCCATTTCCGGAGACATCATTGTCCGAGTTTGCTGCCGGCACTACTTTTCTTCATCTATAGACATAAAGAACGAAAAGGTAGTGAAGTGGAGGGTGAAAGAAAGAGCCAAGATAACAAGATTTCGGCGTAAGCGGATTGGAAGTGTAATAGTCATTCTTTGCTCTCAATGCCACAAAACAAAGAGAGGGACATTCCCTAATTTTAATATGTCAAGGTTGTGGATTTGGATATATATCAAATAAGTCTCTGGACAAGATAGAAATAGAATAGCACGCCACAAAACAAAACAAATAAATAATAGGACGCTTCCCTTCTAAATTTCTACATTCTAGTTAAATATTTGTTAACATTTACTTTTATTTTCAATAATTTAATCCTTTTAATAATTAAATTTAAAAAATTAGGTTTAATTGTTATTATCATTAAAGTTATTCTATTAATTTCTCTAATGTTACATTTTGTTTTTAAAAAGGTTTATATAAAAAATAGGTGCTCAAACTGTACAACTTTTCTTATTTAAGTACCTAGAGTTTTTTTTTTGTCAAAGTACATACTTGAAGTTTTATCCCATTATCACTTTAAGTATCAACCCTTAAATTAAATAATTTAGTTTTAAATATTTTTTCAATTAAAAATGCTACACATCATAATTTGATTTTTCTTCTGCCATAAACACATAATTTGATTGGTTCAATCTTTTTTTTTTAATTGGAGTCAACGTTTTAAATAATTTTTATTTAATTAAAAATGATACATATTATAATTTGATTCGTTCAGAAGGTTTTTAACGGAAGGTAACGGTTGATACCTTAAGTGGTAACAAAATAAAACTTTAGGTATCAAAAATAAGAAAAATTGCATAGTGTGGGTACCTATTTTCATATAAGCCTAAAAAAATACACTTGGTATTCATGTACTAATAAAAATAGAGTTGAAAATATTGATTAAGATTTTTTCTTAAAAAACACTTATTTGAATTCATCATGATAAAATATAATTTTTTTTCTATTGGAATAGTGTTCTTAAGAAAAGTTTACATCATTTTGAATGAAATAATTAACAATAATAACTAATCAGACTAACTAATGAATTATAGGAGAGGGATCAAATTATGTTAAAAATTAAAGTATATAGATCAAATCACAAATTTCAATTTCAACATAATTTAGGAGTCAAAATTAAAATTTGATCATTGATTTATAAAATTAAAAGAAAAAGCGACACAAACTAGTCACATGTCAATCTCAAAAAACTTAAGACATTCAATATATAACAACTTAATATTTTGTTTGCAAAGTTAATGATACTAACTATTTCGACTAATTAATAACATTATAAAAATTAATGAATCAAATTATGATAAAAGTTGATGCATATGACTTAAATCTCAAATTTAGGCATAATAAAATGATCAAAATTAGAATTTAACCAATTTTTTAAAATGTAAAAAAGGAAAAAAATAAGGAGAGAGAAAAAGTCGACATGTGCCACATTGACAACAACATGTACACTACTTATTATATATTAGCTTCTAATATCACATATATCGCATGTAATTTTATGAAATATTGTATTTTCAATTGCAATAATTAACTTAAAATATTTTTTATTTGAATTATTTAATATAATTAAAATATATTAGCTTATCAATTCAAATATTATAATAGAAATTTTTCAAATCATAATTAAAATATTTTTTTAACATACTCAACATACAATATAGTTTTACTTTTTGTGATTAATGCAAAGTAACATTATTCAAAACAATAGTTCATTAATATACTCAACTCTAATATATTAATTAAGTGATAATTAAAATGCTTAAAATTCTATTCAAGTAATAAATCTATTTTACATCAATAAAATTAACACAACTTTTTTAAAATAAAATTAGCATAAATTTTTTACCTTAATTTTTTAATTAATAATTTTAATTTTACTTATCACAAATTTTTTCTTATATTTTCTATTCAAATAATAACTCTATTTCAAAATTAGCACAATGTTTTTAACTAACAATTGTAAATTAAATTGTTTTATTTTTAACTATGTAATAATTACCACAACTTTAATTAAATTATAATTATTTTTATAGGTATAATTATAGTTTAAATTGAATTTAATAATATGATGGAAAATAAATAATATTCTCATCAATTCAAAAGTTTTTCCAAATTTGTGCTTTTATATATACTAACTTCTAAGGTCACATCATTTAATATTTAAGTAATTTTTTAAATATTGTATTTTTAATTTCAATAATTAGCATAAAATAATATTTCTTAATTCAGTTATGAAATATAATTAAAATATATTACCTTTTCAATTCAAATACTATAATATAAAATTTTAAATAATAATTAAAGCATCTTTAGCTTTTCTTTTTTGCTAGAAAGCTTTTTTTAACATATTCAAAATACAATTTTATTTTATTTTATTTTATTTAATTAATGCAAAGTAATATTATTTAAAATAATAACTAACTAGCATAATTAACTCTAATATTAATTAAGTAATTATTAAGATGTTTAGAATTCTATTTAAGTAATAACTCCATTTTACATCAATAAAATTAGCACAACTTTTGTTTAAGTAAAAAATTTTAAACTAATAATTGTAAATTATAATTATAATTATAATATCACAACTTTTTTTCTATAGTTTATGTTTAGAGTTCTATATAATTCTATTTTAAAATTAGCATACTAAAAATTATAATTTTAATTAGTTTTAAATGTGTACTTCTATTAAATTATAATTATTTTAAATGTATAATTATCATTAATTTTATTTTATTTCAATTTTTTTAACTAATAGTTCTAAATTAAATATTATAATTATTTTTAAATGTGAATTTAGTAATTTTATGAAAAATAAATTATATGCTTGTGAGTTCAAAAAATTTTCCAAACTTTAAACATATAAAAATATTAATAGACATACACTCTTTTACAATCATGCAAATGTTGAAACTTTTCTTGGATTTATAGAAAAATTCACAATTAAGTAAAATTCAATTCTACAAATGTAGAATTCTAATATACATATTTTTTAGTATATATGATTTATGTATGGTTTGTGTCAATAAAGTTTTAAAATTTATTATTTAACCATGTAGCGTGGTGTTGCTCACTTCATCCTTTAATTATATGAAGTTCGGGCTTCGATCATTGTCCCTATAAATAGAGCACATTTCATGGAAAGTTGTTTACCTCCTTGGAGAGTACTAGTAACAAGGGGATTAATCACGGCTACAGGCGTCCGGCGGTGGATACCCTAGTTTCAACTGTAGGGAATTAACCCGTATATGCAATGAATAAGTAAACATAATAAAATCAAGAAGATTAAACACGTAAATTTTACATGGAAAACCTCCTTAAAAGAGGATAAAAATGTAACGACCTGAATTTTACCGTTACCGAAAAAGTGTATTTTCAGGTCTCCGTTTCTGAAAAACGGATTCTTAAATATTTATTAAAAATATTTACGAAGTAAAATGAGTGGTTAATTAGAGTTTAATTAAGTGAATTTAATTTAATTAAGAGTAATTAAGAAAAAGGACTAAATTGAATAAGGGGTAAAAGTTGAATTATAGATTAAAAGAAAATAAAAAGGACTAAAAGGGCAATTATACAAAAAGTATAAATTGAGGCGGTTTATCGTGAAAAAAATCTAAGATTTTTTTTATGTTTAGTATATTATTATATTATTATATTATTATATAATAAAGATATTTTATGTTTTAAATATATTATATTATATTATATTATATTATATTATATAAACTAAAGAAGAAAATGAAAGGAAATAGAAACAGAATGAAACGAAACAGAGAGCAGGGGAGAAAAAGAAAGAAAGAAAGGGAGAAAAGAGAAAATTTAAGGTTTGAAGCTTTAAGCTTTAATAGGTAAGTCAATCAAGCCATTTTTACTTAATTTTGATGTTTTAGAAGTTTTAGAACAAAGTTTTGATGAAATTAAGTTGATATTTTAAAAGTTATTAGATTTCTAGATATTGTCCATGTTAAATAAAATGATGAATTAAGGGCTAAATTGATAGAAATTCAAGTTAGAAATGATATAAGGATTGAATTGTAAAGTGATTCATAAGTTTTATGCTTTAAGGACTAAATTGAAAGAATTTCGAAATTATGGTTTTATGATGAAAAATAGATAATTATGTCTAAGTTTGGTTAAAAATTGAGTAGAAATAAAGTATGAATTAAGATAGAAAAGTAAGTGAATTTAGTTAGAATTAAATTGAAATTAAAGTAAATCAACATTTTGTACTAAGACTATTTTGGATAGCAGCAGTAGTCTAAAGTTTGAAAAATCACCAAAAATTGTAGAAATTGAATTAGAGGATGAGTAAAATATTGAATTAAAGATTATTGAGTCTAGTTTCTTATAGAAGAAACAATATAAGCAATTGAATTGTAAATTATGAGATATAATGAATTTTGTGAGACAAGGTCAGAATGAATTCGGGTTCCCCTGTTCTGACTTTGGAAAATCACCAAAAATTGAAGAAAAATAATTAGAGGCTTAAAGTTATATGTTTAGAATCCCTAATGAGTCTATTTTCAGGAGAAATCAACGGGAATAGGGGTGAATTTTTAGTGAAGAAGGGACGAAACTGTCAGACAGTAGAATAGGGGTGAATTTAAAGAATAAACTGTACTTAATGGCTAAACCAAAAATTCCGAAAATTTTATTGTAAGAAGATTTGTGAGTCTAGTTTCAGGAAAAATTAGCGGATCTTAATTTAGAATTCTGTAACTCAAGATATGAATTAGTAATGTATTAATGATTATGAATTGTATTAATTTCGTAGTCAATGTGTTACCGGAAATCTCGGCTACGAAAGGACAAGACAAAGTCAACGGGAGTTAGCTCGAAAATTACGGTTTGTATTTCTATAATCCGAAATTAGTTATTATTTGTTATATTTATATACATATGGCAATTTTTAGTATTAGAATTATGATGTTTTACAATTGGAATGGATTGATTTTGGTATGCAATGAATTTATTGAATTTATATTGATTGAAATTATTTTGATTGAATTTATATTGATTGAATTATATAATATATATGACTTATGTAGAAATTTGAATATTGAATGAATGTTATATTGAAAAATATATTGATTGGAAATATGAGGAAATTGATATGAATATATGAGATTGTGATATTTGAATATTTGGTATTGAAAAGTAAATTGAATTGTATTGAATTATGAATTAATGTGCATAATTGAAATATATTTGTTGAATTGAATGAAATTGTATGAATTGTGAAAATGGGTAAATATGTGTAATTATCGGAATGAGATATTGATGAAAGAATTATTAAATTGAGAAAGTGAATGAAATACCCTATTAACTAGTTGGGCTGAGTCAGATATAATTGGCATGCCATAGGATCTGGAAGTGTACGGGATTTGTCGGCTTTATCGATCAGGCACTTTATGTGTCGTATTTCAGGCACCTCGTGTGTCGTATCAGGCACCTCGTGTGTCGTTTTAGGCACTTTATGTGTCGTATACTGACCAGGTACTATGTACCGTTTTAGGCACAATGTGCCGTACTGGTGTGTTTGGATTGGAATCCGTGTATCCGTCAAAGTCCGGGTTTGTTAATAGGGGTAAATAAGTGAAAGATAGATCGAATAAATTTGATTGATCAAGCTATTGAAATGAAACGAGAAATTGAATTGAGAATTGAAAATTTAGATATGAAATCGAAAATATGAACCAAAGGTTCATGAAATGATTGGAGTTCGAATTGATGATATATGATGCCACTTGATGAATTGAAATGTGATTTGAGATATATGAATCGTATGTATATACTGAAAGCTATCAGGGATAGTAAGTTGATATGATATAAATGAAATTGACTGTTATTGAAATGAATTAAAATGGAATATGATTGATAAGTGTATAGTTGAATATAGTTTAATGATATTGAATTGTGAGTAAATTAATGAAAGCTATACCGAGTAGTAAGTGAAAGAATGGAGTAAATAATAATGGATTTAGTAAAGAATTGAACAATTATGTTATTGTGTTTATTATATGATTTGTATAAAATTTATATGGTAAGTAGTTGAAATTTATCTATGAATAAATAATTGAATAATTTTAATTGTTATTATGATATTAAGTATTTGTTATATTATTAATTGTTCGGATTATAGAAATACCACTGAGTATACCATACTCAGCGTACGGTTTGTTTCCGTGCGCAGGTTAAGTAAAGATAGTACGTTGAATCAGCATCCCAAGACGATCCCGAATTCATTAAGGTAAAGTATGTTGAGTATTGATAATGGCATGTACCAAGGATGTTTAATGAGAGTCATTTAGGTTGTAAAAGTATTGATCAAATGAGTAAATTATGGTTGGCAATGGTATGTAGTATGAATTTTGAAATTTACTAAAAATTCGTAGTGATTCTAAATTAGTCTCGAATTGAATTTACTGTTCATATTGGACCGCGAGGGCCCATTAAAGGGACAACATCTTAAAACTAGGATGTGTGTGAATATTTATTTTAATTAATGACCGAAATTGGATTGTATTGACTGGTAATGTCTCGTAACCCTGTTCCGGTGACGGTATAGGGTTAGGGGACGTTACAAAAAAACCCCGAGTAAAAGGAAATTTCAATGTAATAAAGGAGAGTACAAAAGGTTGAGAGAATTAAAGGAAAACCCGAAGCCCCAAAAACAAAACCTTTAAAACAAAGAACAAAATACTCTCAATCTAAATATTTTTGTTGTTGTTTAAACCTAGAGTAACTATGGCCTATTTATAGGATGAGATTCGTAACATATATGACTACAACAACCATAGGATAATAAAAAATTAAATAGAAAACTAAACACAGAGTTTAACCGAAAGAAGGAAGCCAAGAAAACTTAGACTGCACATCACCAAGTCGTGACGTGGCTTGATGTGTCGTTGGGACATGAAGGACCATTACATTGTCAGGATAAAGTTTTGTTGCTTATCGGGATGAGATGACCATCGCGCCATCTCGATAAATGAGTGCTGCTCGTCGGGATGTCATGTACTGTTTGGTCAAAATAAGAGGCATTCTCCTATAAATCTCCACCTTGACTCATATTTAGACTAAACTCCCTTGCCAAGCCCTATTATAGGCCTAACTGATTCTTTATCGGATACTTACCAAGTCCAAGCAATGCTTGAACTTTGAAACTAGAAGACTCTTTGTCAACATGTCGGTCGAATTGTGTTCTGTGCCAATTTTAAGAATTTGAACATCCCCTTGAATGATCACCTTTCGAACAAAGTGATAACTAATGTCTATGTGCTTCGTTCTCTCATGATGCATTTGATCTTTGGTGAGTTGTACGTCACTTTGACTGTCACAATATACGACAATTGCCCCTTTTTCACTTACCAATTCACTAATCAGGCCCCTTAACCAAATTATTTCTTTTACTGCTTCAGTAATTGCCATGTATTTTGCTTCAGTAGTCGACAAAGCCACTGTAGCTTGAAGTATAACTTTCTAGCTAATGGCACAATTCTCAAAAGCAAATAGGCAACATGTGAGAGACCTTTTTCTATTTAAGTCTCTTGCATAATCAGAACTAACATATCCGACTAAACCCTTTTAAATTCTTCTGAACTCTAAACACATGTTAGAAGTACCTCGCAAATATCTGAAAATCCATTTAACTACATGCCAGTGTGACTTACTGGGATTGGCTATGTATCGACTAACAATGCTAACAACATATGAAATATCAAGACGAGTGCATACTATTACATACATCAAACTTCCAACTACGCTTGAGTAAGGTACTTTTGACATTTACTTTTCATCTTTTTTATTTTATGGGGAATCTAAATTTGAGAGTTTAAAGTGTGCAGCTAAAGAAGTACTTATTGATTTTGGATTTTTCATCTCAAATCACTCAAGTATCTTTACAATGTACCTTTTTTGCGATAAAAATAATTTCCCAAAATGTCTATCTCTCTAAATTTCTATCCCTAAAATTTTCTTTGCTGCACATTAATCCTTCATCTCAAACTTAGAGTTAAGCATGGTTTTAAGACGATCAATTTCAAATGGAATCTTAGTTGCAATCAACATATCATCAACATAAAGCAACAAATATACAAAAGAACCATCATCAAGACATTGTAGGTAAACACAATTGTCATACTTACTTCGAGAAAAACCAATACTCAACATGAATGAGTTGAACTTTTTATACCACTACCAAGGAGACTGCTTTAAACCGTACAAAAACTTTTGTAAGAGACAAACATGATCTTCTTTACCTTCAAATTTGAAGCCTTCTGATTGTTGCATGTAGATGTCCCCCTCAATATCACTATGAAAGAAAGTAGTCTTCACATCTAACTGCTCTAATTTAAGATTGTTTGGTGCCACAAGAGCCAAAAGCATCCGAATAGACGTATGTTTCACAATGGGAGAGAAAACATCATGAAAAAAAATTTACTCTACCAGATTAGGGTTACAGGATGTTACGATAAATAAACAATCAAGAATATGCAAGTTCAATCCAAAAATTCAATTTAATCATTCATTAATAGATAAACATTCATAACCATACTATTCATATAAAATGAGACTTAAATTGAGGTTCTAAAACTCTAAAATCAATTTGGAAACAAGTAGGGACTAATTTGAAACAAAACAGAAGAGTAACGTAAAAACAAAAAACATGGGTCACATGGTTGTGTGGTCAGACCGTGTGATAGGTTTAGTTAGTGTGTGATATGGGACATAGCCGTGTTGTTCAACCATGTGTGAGGACTAAAATCGTGTGGAAAGAGACACACGGCCGTGTCTTCCAATCATGCAACTAATTGTTGTCGTGTGCGCAAAATGAAAACAAAAATTACACAGACCACACAATCGTGCCAATAACCCATGTATGGCACACGGCCGTATGTCAGGCCATGTCTCGGCCCATGTGACCTGAAATGTATCTTCAATAACAAGTCAAACTTTTCATGCTTACTTAACCTACAGTGTGCCATTTACCAATCATTCAACCTATTCAAATTACACCAAAAACATACCAAAACATGCCATTTGCCTAGTTCTAACCAATATGCCATAGGGTATCATCACAAACAATAATAATCTCAACTAACAGCCAAAGTTATTTCCTAATTAATTCAAGCTTGCCTAATAATGTTATACAAAGTGTCAAATGACCAAATAAACATTTTTAAAATCTACCGAAAAATAGTTGGATAGTGTGATCTTTAATTTTATCTGATTGCCCAGTTCCACAAAATGATATCTACAAGAAAATAGGAAAGAACAACACGAGTAAGCTTTAAGAAGCTTAGTAAGTTCACAGGTTGAAACGATATAACTTACCAAATTTATAGCTTAATAATTAGCAAACTCTTTAACTAATATTAACTCTATCAACCACAAAAATTCAATAGGTGAAGATCATATAAATGATTCATTTGATCATCTTATTTGTACGATATCAACATTACCAAGTCATGATATAATATCAGAAATCATGAAAATGTATACAAGTCATTAACAAGGCATCATAACCAAATATCAATTACATATCATAACCATGTCATTTAATCGTTGAAAATTTTTCTGATGAATGATATAAACAGATACGGATACACGGTTATCCACCCAAGACATGCCAAAATACTCAACCAAGCCAACCCAACCAAGAACATGTCTGAGCACTAAGTGCCTAACTCGAAGGCTAACATCTCTCCAGAAACATGCCTGGGCACCAAGTGCTAAGCCCAAAGGCTTTACATCCACCCCTAGAAACATGACAGAATCATTGTAAATATAACTCAGCAAACCGCAACAAATGTTGGAGTTCTATATATTTAATGTATAATAACAAATCAAGAATCATCATCTCAGCATAAGTCAATCTAGTACAGTGCGTAAATAACTTATTTGCATGTCAATTGTATCCTATCCTATGTTCATCAAGGCTCGATACATGTTTCAATATAACAATTTACATTTCAATCCACTTCTAACCTTATAATAATTACAACATTTAACACTCAAAATATATATTGAATTCAATAAAACATAATTAACATACACAAAACAATACTGTATGAACTTACTAGGTCTAAACTGCAGATATAGTAATATCATAAACTAGTTAGCAATTTTCATTTTTCCATGATTTTCTAACGGTTTTTGATCTATACAATGATTTAATTCAATTATCAGTCCCAAATACTTTATAATAATTCATTTAATGCATATGACTTCTTTATTGACATTGTACTTTATTCAATTTAGTCCCTAAAATTGAAACAAACTTAATTTTACAATTAATTTGTAAAATCATATTGCCGAATTCCTAATCATTCATAATCAGCCCTCTAATGTTGAAATTTTACAGGAAAACCATGCCAATTTAACATTTTTTAGTTTAGTCCTTAAACTTAAAAACTATACAAAATCTTTTTGCAAAATAGTCATAATTCATCATCAAACTTCAAATGAAACCATTAACAACTAAAAAGCCTCAAAAACATCAATGACAAGTTTTCAAAACTTTGACAGAATCACAAATTAGTCCTTAGCCTAGATAAATTAAGTTACAATGATCTCAAAAACATAAAATTCATGAAAAATTGACTAATGAAACATTTACATGCAAGGACAAAACTAATCGAATGCTTCAAGCTTTTCCTTCCACGGTTTCAGTCACAAAATGAAAAGAAGAAGAAGGGTGTTTTGTTTGTTTTTGTTTTATTATTTTTAATTACTTTAACCTTAAATTTTAATTAACATTTTTAATTATAAAACTTAATTAATAAGCACATGACCAACCATTAACATGCATCATGGTATAATTACTACATAAATCATCCTACTTTAATTATTTAAGCCATTTAGTTAAGAAAATCAATCAGAAGTAATTTTT
Organism: Gossypium hirsutum; assembly: GCF_007990345.1. Classification (NCBI taxonomy): domain Eukaryota; kingdom Viridiplantae; phylum Streptophyta; class Magnoliopsida; order Malvales; family Malvaceae; genus Gossypium; species Gossypium hirsutum. The sequence continues at coordinate 13,946,082 of NC_053426.1, read as the reverse complement.
GTAACTTTTATTATTTAGCCCTTTTTTCTTTAATTAGCTATCAAATCACTAAAATTTTCAGGCCAAACTTCAATATACTTATATAGTAACTCCGTAAATATTTTTATTTACGGGCTCGGTTTACAAAAACGAAGTCCTAATACCTCATTTTCTAAAACCACTTGACTTTAGGAATAACCTACTTGTACTTAACTATTCATTCAAATAGCAAAAATTATCAGTTTAAAATTTAATATGACACAAATGACCTTGTTAATATTAATTGTTTAATATTTACGGGCTCACCATCAGATTCGTGGTCTCGAAACCACTATTTCTGACACCACTGAAAAATAAGTTGTTATAAGAAATCTCCACTAGTTATGTTAAGTGGGAGGCTTTGATACCAATTATCGACCTCAAAGCAGTTTCCAATTAACAAGCTAAATATTAAAAGAAGTGACTGCAAAAGTTGGCACTTCCCCAAGCAATACAAAAACACATAGTAAATAGGGGACAACAAAGTTTATTTATGTAGTTTAGTTTTCTTACATCTATGAAGCCTAGCCTAGTGAGAAAATTCCACTATCTTCAAACAATTACAACCAATGATCCTAATCTATCAGACCTAGTGATAATTCCTCATTCTTGCACCTTTGAAGACTAGACCTCTCACCACTAAGTTCTCCTTTTGAGAACTTAATTTGTAAAATCCCAACACAAGTTTTAAAATCTCAAATACGCTTTCAAAAGTAATGTTCCTCACTTGCATAGATAAGTGCTCTCAATAATCAGTACATTAACCTATACAAACCTCTCAATTATATAAAGTTTTTTAAGACTTGCTAACATAATGAAGATCAATCATAATCCCTTTAATAGCTAAATTAGTTTAATACAATATAATAATAACAATCAAGGTAAACATGGACTATTGAAAGATATGTCTTCAATGTTTTGATCTGTTCCAACTTCTTTGATCTAAAGAATTTAATATACCTGATTCGATCTAATTTGATTCTCCAAATAAATTTCTGCAAGCGATATGATTTTCATTGATAGGTTAAATATAATCCACGATCTTAGCTTAGGCCAAAGATATGGTTCAATAAACTGTCAATCTCTTAAATATAAAGCACATTTTAATCCATCCATATTTTTCAATAAACACTTCTTCACCAAAGAAAAATTAGAAGCCTAAAAAATAGTAATAAATATACAAAGAAAATCATAAATATAATAAAGAGAAATTTATATGCAACATCATAATATTTTTACACTTCTAAAAGAAAATTAAATATTTAAATCAATTAAAATCCTCATATTAAATAAAAGTAATCATATATATATTTATCTCAAGTGTTTTATCAGTTGTTGTCATGGATCAACTAGACACCAACTCAATTATGAAATTATTAAAATACTCTTCCGTATACAAATTAAGATATATTTTAATGAAAGTGTTTTTGTCTTATTTTATATAATAAATCAATAAAAACTTATCATAATGAGATTTGAATCTAAAACACCATACATGATAAATAATTAACTTTATTATAACTAAAACATCAAATATTTTTTATGTGAATTTTTAATAAATATATTTCGTACATAATTTTTCCATCCACATTGTTATTTTATTATATAAATCTAGTATTAATTAAATGTTTGACACCCTTTTGACACTTGAAAGATTAGGGCTCAAACCTCTTTTTGTCATTCTTCTCCTCCAATTAGTAATATGTACCGAAAATAAGCATTTGGAAATTATTTTCAAATACATTGTTAGAATTAAGTGACCCAAATTCTTATTTAAATAAAATATGATGGAAAATAAAATAAAAGTAAAATCCATATAGAACTAGACTTCTTTTATTTTATTTTAGAATAAGGTTTTTAAACCTTATTAAACTCCATCTATTTTATATTGATTAGGATAAGGTGTTTCAATCCTATTAGAATATGGCTTTGCAAGCCTATAAATAGACATAGTCTATTCCTCTTGTATTTGATTCAAATTTTTCGACATAGTGAATTTTCTTCTCCTCTGCCCGTGGTTTTTTCCCGAAAGGGTTTCCACGTAAAATTTGTGTGTTCTTTATTTTATTTTATTTTATTTTATTTTTCACAAATTGGTATCAGAGCTTCTGGGTTATTCATCTCGATCACGGTAATGGCGTCTTTGAAGTATGAAATTCCGTTTTTGGATCGCAACACCAGATTTGCGTTGTGGCAAATTAAGATGCAAGCAGTTCTTGCACAGATGGATCTGGAGGATGCCCTGCTAGGGATAGATAAGATGCCTTCGACATTAACAGATAAAGAGAAGAAGCGTAAGGATCGAAAGGCATTAGGACAATTACATCTGCATTTATCCAACGAAATTTTGCAGGATGTGATGAAAGAAAAAACTGCCGCTGCATTATGGAAGAGGCTAGAACAAATATGTATGTCGAAAACTCTAACAAGCAAGTTGCATATGAAGTAGCGTCTTTATGCTCATCGTTTGGAGGAAGGTGCGTCTGTACACGAACACTTAACAGTGTTTAAAGAAATTCTCTCAAACTTGGAGGCCATGGAGGTTCAGTATGATAAGGAAGATCTAGGGTTGATTCTCCTTTGTTCGTTGCCCCCGTCTTATTCAACCTTTAGAGACACGATTTTATATAGCCGCGAGTCTCTCACAGTTGATGAGGTTTATGATTCTTTAACCTCATATGATAAGATGAAGCATCTTGTGGTTAAACCCGACTCTTAGGGAGAGGGTCTCATTATTCGTGGGAGACAAGATCGGAATGCTGATGATGATCGTGGTAGGACACAGGAACAGAATCCTCGTGGTAAATCTAAGGGTAGATCGAAGTCTTCAAACAGAGGTAAAACTTGTAACTTCTGCAAGAAGAAAGGGCACATTAAATCTGAGTGCTATAAGCTACAAAATAAGATTAAAACGGAGGCTGCGAATCAAAAGGGAAAACAACTAGAAAATTCTGGAGAAGCTGATGTTGTAGAAGACTACAGCGATGGTGAACTTCTAGTCGCTTCTGTCAATGATTCTAAAGTAAGCGAGGAGTGGATACTTGATTCAGGCTGCACCTTCCACATGAGTCCCAATCGGGATTGGTTTACAACTTACAAAACAGTATCTGAAGGTGTTGTTTTGATGGGAAATAATGCTTCGTGTAAAATCGCAGGTGTTGGAACAATTAAAGTTAAGATGTTTGATGGAGTTGTCAGAACACTTAGTGACGTGCGGCATGTTCCAGAATTGAAAAGAAATTTAATTTCTTTGAGTACTCTTGATTCAAAAGGGTACAGATACACAGCTGAAAGTGGGGTTTTAAAGATTTCCAAAGGGTTCCTTGTTGTGATGAAAGGGCAGAAAAAGATTGCCAAGTTATATGTTTTACAGGGTTCTACTGTTACTGGTGATGCAGCTGTTGCTTCCTCTTTCTTGTCAGATGATGATATTACTAAACTTTGGCATATGCGCCTAGGGCATATGAGTGAGAATGGCATGGCAGAATTAAGCAAAAGAGGACTTCTTAACGGGCAAGGAATTTGCAAACTGAATTTCTGTGAGCACTGTGTTTTTGGGAAGCAAAAGAGAGTTCGATTCACTAGAGGAATCCATAACACGAAGGGAACGTTGGAGTATATTCATTCTGATCTGTAGGGGCCATCCATAGTGTCTTCGAGAGGTAGAGCTAATTATATGCTAACCTTTATTGATGATTTTTCCAGAAAAGTTTGGGCGTTTTTTTTGAAGCATAAAAGCGATGTGTTTTCCGCATTTAAGTCTTGGAAAATTATGATTGAAAAAAAGAAGGGAAAACAGATAAAATACCTCTGTACAGACAATGGCTTAGAGTTTTGTTCTGATGAGTTTAATAGATTGTGCAAGTCAGAAGGGATCATGAGACACTTGACAGTTCGTCATACTCCACAGCAAAACGGCGTTGCAGAACGAATGAACAGAACGATCATGGAGAAGGTTCGATGTATGTTGTCAAATTCCAATTTACCGAAGGCATTTTGGGCAGAAGCGACCTCTACTGCATGTTTTTTGATCAACCGATCTCCATCCGTTGCCATCGAGAAAAAGACTCCACAAGAGGTATGGTCTGGTAATCCTGCTAATTATTCTGATTTAAAGATTTTTGGGTGTCCTGCGTATGCTCATGTTGATAATGGAAAATTGGAACTGAGATCTATTAAATGCATTTTTCTTGGTTATAAAGCTGGTGTAAAAGGGTATAAGTTATGGTGTCCTGAAAGTAGAAAAGTTGTGATTAGCAAAAATGTTGTTTTTGATGAAACTGCTATGCTACCTAACTTATCTCTTAAAGACTCTTCCAATAAAGAAAATCAAAAGCAGGTGGAGCATCAGATTAATACAGAGTCAACTCCTCAAGCCAGAACAAAAATTGAGAATAGAGTTGCTTCTTCACCACAATACTCTATCGCCAAAAACATAACTAGAAGAGAAATTAAACCTCTAAAGAAGTATGCTGAGGTTGATCTAGTTGCTTATGCTTTAAATGTGGCTGAAGATATAGATGCGAATCAAGAGCCATCTAATTATTCTGAGGCGGTTGGCTGTGAAGACTCAGAAAAGTGGATGTTTGCTATGCAAGAAGAGAGGGAATCACTCCACAAAAATAGAACATGGGACCTTGTGAAACTTCCTAAAGGTAAAAAGGTTGTTCATTGTAAGTGGGTGTTTAAAAAGAAAGAAGGGACTCTAGGAGTTGAAGAACCCAGATATAAAGCAAGGCTTGTTGCAAAGGGTTATAGTCAAATTCCAGGAGTGGACTTCACAGATGTGTTCTCTCCAGTTGTTAAGCATAGTTCGATTCGAGCTTTGCTTGGTATTGAGGAAGATATTTACATGCAACAACCAGAGGGTTTTATAATCTCAGAAAAAGAGGACTATGTTTGCTTGCTGAGAAAGTCCTTTTACGGTTTGAAACAGTAACCAAGACAGTGGTACAAGAGGTTTGATTCCTTTATGACTTCTCATGATTTCAAAAGAAGTAGTTTAGACAGTTGTGTTTACTTTAAGAAAAACAGTGATGGTTCTTTTGTGTATCTACTTCTTTATGTTGATGACATGTTGATAGCAGCAAAAGATAAAGGAGAGATAAGAAAGGTTAAAGCCCAACTAAGTGAAGAATTTGAGATGAAAGATTTAGGACCAGCAAAGAAGATACTTGGTATGGAGATTCTCAGAGATAGAAAAGCAAGTAAATTGTACCTAAGTCAGAAGGGGTACATTGAGAAAGTTTTTTGCAGGTTCAATATGCAGAGTGCTAAGCCTGTTAGTACTCCTTTAGCAGCCCATTTCAGACTTTCATCGGCCTTGTCTCCTCAATCAGATGATGAGATTGAGTACATGTCACATGTTTCATACTCTAGTGCAGTGGGATCTCTCATGTATGCTATGGTTTGTTCACGTCCAGATTTATCATATGCAGCCAGTGCAGTTAGCAGATATATGGAAAATCCTGGTAAAGAACATTGGAAAGCAGTTTAGTGGATTTTAAGATACTTACGAGGCACTACTGATGTTTGCTTACAGTTTGGAAGAATTAAAGATGGAGCTATAGGGTATGTTGATGCTGATTTTGCTGGAGACCTTGATAGAAGAAGATCTCTCACAGGTTACGTCATTACAATCGGAGGTTGTGCAATTAGTTGGAAAGCCACTTTGCAAACTACAGTCGTTTTGTCTACCACTGAAGCTGAGTACATGGCGATTACTGAGGCTTGTAAAGAAGCTATTTGGTTGAAGGGACTATTTAGTGAACTCAATGAAGACCTTCAAATCAACACAGTATTTTGTGACAGTCAGAGTGCCATCTTTCTTACAAAATAACAAATGTTTCATGAGAGAACAAAACACATTGATATTCGGTATCATTTTGTTCGTGATATTATTGCTCGTGGTGATATTATCGTGAACAAAATTAGTACTCATGAAAATCTTGCAGATATGATGACTAAGTCACTTCCTATAACCAAGTTTGAGCATTGCTTAGACTTGGTTGGTGTTCATTGTTGAAGTTAAACCCTTAAGGGGTTTTATGGAAGAGGTGGAGAACTTGTTTATTGAAAGTTCGCGATGAAGAACTTGTTCATTGAGAATTTGTGTCAAGGTGGAGATTGTTAGAATTAAGTGACCCAAATTCTTATTTAAATAAAATACGATGGAAAATAAAATAAAAGTAAAATCCATATAGAACTAGACTTCTTTTATTTTATTTTAGAATAAGGTTTTTAAACCTTATTAAACTCCATCTATTTGATATTGATTAGGATAAGGTGTTTCAATCCTATTAGAATATGGCTTTGCAAGCCTATAAATAGACATAGTCTATTCCTCTTGTATTTGATTCAAATTTTTTGACATAGTGAATTTTCTTCTCTTCTGCCCGTGGTTTTTTCCCGAAAGGGTTTCCACGTAAAATTTGTGTGTTCTTTATTTTATTTTATTTATTTTATTTTATTTTTCACATAAATTGTTGAGTGTTTTTCTCTATCTTCTTTAGATGGTAAGGTTGTATATTCATATGATATGGTTATTGTTTATTGATGTGATATCCTAGGTAGGTTCCATGCATGTCAACATGTACTCTACTCTAGACTTAACATGTAACGACCCGAATTTTATGGTTATCGAAAAAGTGTATTTTCGGGTCTCCGTTTCTGAAAAATGGATTCGAAAATATTTATTAGAAATATTTATGAAGTTAATTGTGAGGCTTGTTGTGTGTCTAATTAGGCTTTAATTAAGTGAATTTAGCTTAATTAAGAGAAATTAGGAAAAATGATTAAATTGAATAAAGGGTAAAAGTTTAATTATAGATTAAAGAAAAATTTAAGGGGCTAAATAAACAATTAGACTAATTGCTTAGAATGAGGCAGTTAATGAGTATAAAAATCTTGAGGTTTTGTTATTAATCTATTATTATAATAATTATTATTAATTATTATCATGGTTTTCTATTTAAATATTATTATTAATATTATTGTATTATGAAATAAAATAAATTAAGACAAGTGTATGATAATAAGATGGTACAAGTGTAATAATGTATATACATTCACTTGTATTATAATTATTTATTTACTTAAAATTTAAGTTAAAAGATATTTATTAATTAAATAATTATATTATAAGATTTTTGTATGATAAAAAATAAAAGAAAGACAAATGGATGGTTATGATTATATAAAAATGTAAAAATATTTATATGTACAATTGTGATATATGTATTTGTTATTAAATAGATATTTATTATAATTATTAGTTTTATATTAAATTATTAAATTAATATTAAATTATATTGTTATTATAATGTATTATTATTAATAATATTATTAACTAATATATAGATAAACTAAAGTAAAATAAAAATGAAACAAAACAAAGAAAGAAACATAATAGGTTGAAACGAACAGGGGAGAAAAGATGAAAAGAAAAGAGAAGGGAGAAATAGGGATTTTAAAGCTTGGAACTTAAATAGGTAAGTCAATTAAGTCTTTTTCTTTTAATTTTGATGTTTTTGAAGTTTTAAAAGAAGGTTTTGATAAAATTAAGTTAATATTTTAGAAGTTCATAGGTTTTCAAATATAGTTCATGTTGAACAAAATGATGAATTAGGGGTTTAATTGATAGAAATTTTAGTTAGAATTGACTAAAGGATTAAATTGCAAAAGAAGCTATTAGTTTTACATAGTAGGGACTAAATTGCAAGAAGTTTTAGATTAGGGTTTTATGATGAAATTTAGATAGTTATGTCTAAGTTTGGTTGAAAATTGAGTAGAAACAAGGTATGAATTGAGATGGAAAAGTAGGTGAATTTAGTTAAGATTAAAATTGAAATTAAAGCAGAAATTGAATAAGAAATTTAAATATTAAATGTAAATTAGTATTGTATTAACGATTATGAAAATTGTTTTAATTTTCGTAGTTAACGTTGTGCCGAAAAACCTTGGCTAAGGAAGGAAAATGCAAAGTCAACGAGGGTTAGCTCGAAAATTACGGTTGGAAATTACGGTTTGTATTTCTATAATTCGAACTTAATATTTAATAGTTGAAATTATTATTTATTATGTATGGTAAGTGCATTGAAATGATTATTTGAATTGGAGTGAACATTGGTTGAAATTGAAAAGTGAATTTAATTTTTAATGGTTGTATTTTGATTAAATGTTATGGTAAGTAATTAAGGTGAGAATTATTTGTATTGAGTTTTACAATTGAAATGGATTGATTTTGTATGTGATAAATTTATTGAATTTATATGGATATATGTAATTGATGTGGAAATTGAATATTGAATGTATGTTATATTGAAAATTAAATTGATTGGGAATGTGATGAAATAAATATGAATAGGTGATTATTGTGAAATTTGAGTGTATGCTAATGAAAAGTAAAGTGAATTGTATTGAATTACTAATTTATGTGATTAAATTGAAATGTATATTGATTGAATACTGAAAATTTATTAAAATCCTATTAACAGTATCGGGCTAAATCTGATATAATTGGCATGCCATAGGATTGGAAGTGTTCAGGGATACTTTGACCTTGAGTCAATGAGGCACTATAAGTGTCGTACTTTTACTTCAACTTCAAGTCGATTAGGCACCATGTGTATCGTACTGCTATTGTTACTTCGGTTTAATCCGATGAGGTACTGAGTACCGTACTACTGTTTACTTCGGCAATACCGATGAGGCACTGAGTGCCATACTGGTGTGTTGGTTGGATTCGTGTATCCGTCAATGTCTGAGTCATGTTAATAGGGTGGATAAAGGTACTGAATGACTAACTGTTACTGAATTATTGATTGTTACTGAATAACTGGTTGCTACTGAATAATTGATTGTTACTGAATGATACTGATAAATTGATTGATATTGAAAAATATTGACTAATATTGAGCTTGGAATAAAACGGATTACTGATTGAAATGTGAATTGTTGAATATTATTTATTGATATTGAACAGTGAACAGAAACATGATTAAAACACATGAATTTATGTAACTCTAAAAGGGATATAAGTGATTAATATATTTGTTCAAGTGAATTGTGATCATATTGTGGAAAATTATATAGGTTAGTAGATGAAAGAATTAATTGAGTTATAAAGGATTTATCTATGAATTGAACAATTATATAATTGTAATTGTTAAATGATTTTTAAATGAATGTTATATTTTCATATTATTAAGTGTTCGGATTATAGAAATACCATTGAGTTCATACTCAGCGTACGGTTTGTTTCTGTGCTCAAGATAAGTTAAAATCAGATCGTTGGATCAACATCCCAGGCCAATCCCAAACTCTAAGTGGAAAAGTTATAAAGGATTTATCTATGAATTGAACAATTATATAATTGTAATTGTTATATGATTTTTAAATGAATGTTATATTTTCATATTATTAAGTGTTCGGATTATAGAAATACCATTGAGTTCATACTCAGCGTACGGTTTGTTTCTGTGCGCAAGATAAGTTAAAATCAGATCGTTGGATCAACATCCCAGGCCAATCCCAAACTCTAAGTGGAAAAGTATATTATTTATTGGTAATGGCATGTATTTAGGATATCATATTCATATGAGTGTCATTTTGAATTATGAATGTAAAGGTGAAATAAGTAAACTTTAGATTTGGTAATGGTATATGGTAGGAATTAGCTTAATTAGTATGAATTTGAACTATTTGAAATGTATGTGAAATACTTAAAATGATTCATCATATAGGCACATAAAATATCTAATATGACATGTTTTGAGTAGGTTTGAATGAGATTTAAAGTAATTGAATGAATGATTATTGGAATATTTGGTATATTAAGTTGCAGGGCTGGTAAATTTGTTGTTTAAGGCTCATTTTGAGTCCACACGGTCTAGTACATGGGCGTGTGGACTGGCCGTGTGAAAAGTGTACAATAATAATTTCAAGTCAGAGAGTTACACGGGCTCTCAACACGGTCGTGTAACCTAGCAACATGGCCGTGTGAACTAGTGACACAGTCGTGTGAGTCACATGGGCAATCCGCACTAGTGTGTGGGTATTGTTCATAAGGAAAATTTTGAAATTTTGAGAAAAATTCATAGTGATTTTAGATTAGTCCCGAATTGATTTTACTGTTCATATTAGGCTTCGAGGGCCCATTAAAGGGACGATATATTAAATTTATGATAAGTGTAAACAATTGTTTTAATTAATGACCGTAATTGAACTGTATTGACTGGTAATGCCCCGTAATCCTGTTCTGGGGACGGATAAGGGTTAGGGGGTGTTACATAACACTTATTTATACGATGTGGGTTCACCTATATAGTGACGTACAAACCCACATCAAACAGTCCCATGTGTGATATCGTAGGAGTGTAACACCTTTAACCCGTATCCGTTGCCAGGATAGGGTTACGAGGCATTAACAATCAAAGTACAACTCAGAACAAACATTCATTTCAATTCATGCGTCAAATAATATAATCATTTCAATACTAATCATCTAGTAAATTTTTTAAATCAGTTTAACATGCTTAGATTCTAAAATTCATACACTTCCCAAATTAATATTCAAACATTATAACCAATGAATCATGGCAATCAGATACTTAACTTATAACTAAGTATAGTTCATTTCATATACCGATCATATATTAAGACATACACTAATATAAATATAAGTCATTAACTACTTTTCAAAAACACTATTTACTAATATGCTCTTCTTCACATTTTACTAAGTCAAGCCAAACCACATGATTTATTAATCATATATATATATACAACATTAACAACTTCACATAAAATCAAGTATAAAATTTGGTTTTACCAAATTATGCACATTTTATCAAAATATTAACTACCAATTTACATATAAATGCCGAATCAAATGGTACCATAATTACAATATCACTTGACTAATGAAATATCCAAAACACCTATCTATCATTTACCAAATTCATAAACCACATATATAAGGCACATTTTAAACACAAGCATTTAACTTAACAACTTAACCTTTAATATCTAAATAATGAACAAAACATATCATAGGCATGTAAAAGTATATTTTACCTATTGTTAGCCAAATATACACACCCCTTTATAATTTCCAAAATACATATGCATAGCCAAGCTTTTAACCATATATTTGGTCATAAAATTTATTCTTCGATAATTCAACCAATTTCACAATTTAAATCAAAACTAATTGCACCATTTATAACCGTACCTAAATGACCATCAAATAGTTTACAAAACATATTCATACTTTAACATTTCAAACCGTACATTAACAAACAATATGCAAGCTATCACATATACATAACCTAGCTTATATGAATAGATGAATTATATCAAAAACACATTATTTACCATTTTCAAACCGTTACCCATCATAAATTATACATCCAAAATAGGTCAATAATAAACCACAACTGAAACATATCCATCAACCATATTTACCTCTCTTCTTCTATATACCATAATTGAATATGCTTAAATACCAAATCATATAATAACATCTTAACAAAACATAACAATAAAGTTCACATATATATTTATCTGTGTATAAACCACAACCGAATCACCAAAACTACAACCAAACATAACCATAATTTGATCATACCTTGAAACCAAACTTAACAAAATAAACAAGCCATTTTCGCATGGCTTATATATATACATAACAAAATCGACATATCCAAATATAATCTAGCCTATACATGCCATAGATTCGAAATTCAACTTATAAAGTATCGAAAACAGTCAATAGTGTGATAAACTTCGCTGACGATCCCCGAGCTTGTAACTTGACTCCAAAATCTATAAAACAGAAGCAAACATACACATACAATAAGTTATCACAGCTTAGTAAGTTATAAGCAAATAACAAATCAATGAAATTATAAATCAATACAACAAAATCGAATTTTGCTATTATGTTCATATACAATTTCAAACTTGCAATTACAATTATCAAACATATAATTATGCCACAAATTCAAATTGGCCGAATTGACATATAGATTATAACATAATTAATTTTTCACTTCTAAGATCATATATATATATTCACTTTATCATATACAATTTGTATCACATACCAAACAACCAACCTACCTTACTTTTAAATAGGAAATTAACTATCACATACTTGATCGCTTTAGCTCGATTACACATTATACATTTTGTATCACATACCAAACAGCCAACTTACCTTAATTTCAAATAGGAAATTAACTATCACATACCTGATCACTTTAGCTCGATTACACATTCGATCACAACTTATCATTACCCGTTGAACCGTTCGAAATTGAATAGGATAATCTGATAATCACACATATCGTACAATGCCAACGTCCCAGACGTGGTCTTACATGTAATCACATATATCGGAATCACATATCGATGCCAACGTATTAAACGTGGTCTTACTCGTACACATATATCGGAATCATATATCGATGCCAACGTATTAAACGTGGTCTTACTCCCATAGATATATCGATTCCACGTTCTTACCCACACATCACATATCGGAATCCTATGTTATGACATATATATTCTATCTATTCCTAAGGCTCATACAGGGCTTTCGGATGTCGTAACTCGATCGAATCGAACTCGTAACCATTGCTCTCAAACATATATCATTTCGGCACATTCTTAAACAATTATAATAATTCAATCCAACATTTATAATATACATATATTGAAATTTACAACATCTATTTGCCTATAAATTTACCTCGGACAACAGTAATTGGAACGGAATGACTATTTGACAACTTTGGTTTTTCCCCGATCCAAATCCGATTTCTTTAGTTCTTGATTTAAAAATATTCAAATTAAACTCATTCAAACATAACTCTATTCAATTTAGTCCAAAAACACATAAATGGGCAAATTACCATTTTACCCTTTACATTTTACATTTTTTTTTACAATTTAGTCCAAATTGCACAAAACACAAAACATGCAAAATTTGCACACACCATGCTTAGGCCGAATGTTATCCATGTTCATAAAAGTCCATATATTTCATTTATTTCACATTTTAGTCCCTCAATTTATTATTTTTGCAATTTAGCCCTAATTAATCAAAATCATCAAAAATTCCAATACAAAACATATTAATTCAAAACATATCTTTCATAATTCATCATCTAACATCACAAAGCTCAATTATTCATCAATGGCATAACTCAAAATATTCATCAAAATAAAAAATTCAAGCATGGGCTTTGTATATTACACTGCAACGATCTCGAAAACGTAAAAATTATCAAAAACTGAGCTAGTTACATACCTTAATCAAACTCAACAATGGCCGAAACTTTGAAAACCTTTTTCTTTCTCTTTTATTTTAACATTCGGTTATGAAGAATGAATGACAAATGAATGATATTATATTATATGTTTTATTATAATAACATTTTATTATTCATTTACCATAATAACCTTAATGATTTAATATAACAGCTTAATAATGCATGCCATTACCGTCCATTCATTTATTCAATGGCATAATTGCAACATAAATACTTCAAATTATAAAGACACGTTCAATTCGGTTCTTACACATTAAACCATCAAATTTTCATTTTACGCGATTAAGTCCTTTTATTAAATCGGGCACTCAAACGACAAAATTAAAACACGAAAATTTCACAAATATTAATTCACACATAATAAACATAGAAAATAATTTTTAAATATTTTTCTGAGTTGGATTCATGGTCCCGTTCCGAATAGGGTCTAAATCGAACTATTACAGGGAGGGTGTAAGTTCCCCTCTTACGAACACTCAGTGTCATGCGATCTCAATATGCGAATCGTGTGGAATCTGACCCATAAAGGGATGTTCTAGGCAACACGGCCACTTCCTCTAGTCCTAGCCATGATGTGCTAACAAAAGCTACAAAGAAAAATTGAAAGAACGATGGAAATTTTAAGAAGATTACCTCTGAAATCACTCTCCTTAACAATCACTTTTTTTCAAAGCTCATATTCAAATAATGTGATGTTTAGGGCTCTGGTAACCTCCTTTTAAAAGGGTTTTTCTTCGCACTTTAACGATTCATATGACTAAGAAAGAGGGCATAATCAGCTGCACCAAGGGTACGTTGCAAATTAAAATATCAAACATATTCAATAAGTTTTTCCTTATGTTATTTTTTGCTTCATTGAACCAAGATTCAAGAAGAGTCACTTTATAACTATTCTTCGAACCAAGCGAGGGACAAATTGTTATGATACTTACTATTATCGACCTGTAATTGGAATAGGTCTGGATTAGATTCTACACGGTTTGCATATCAAGCTCATGTATCAAGCTCGTATGACACAAAGTGTTCGCAGGAGGGGAACTTACACCCTCCCACGAGACCACATGTGAGATCACACATGTGACCGTGCGATGTGGATTCGCATGTCACTATATAGGCGAACCCACATTGTGTAAACACATGTTAAGTCTAAAGTGGAGTACGTGTTGGCATGTATGGAACCTACCTAGGATATCACATTAATAAACAGTAACTATATCATATAAATATACAACCTTACCATCTAAAGAAGATAGAGAAAAACACTAACAATATTAATGGTCAACGTTTGAAATAGAGCTGATTATGGGTTGGGCCGTCCAACCCGGCCCGAAGGCTTGGCCGAAAAATAGGAGGGTTTGGGCAAAAATATAGGCCCAAAAAATGGGCTTGGACAAAAAAACGAGACCCGTTTAAAAAACAGGCCGGGCCTCGAACAAGATTTTTTGGCTCGGGTCCGGCCCGAATTATATAATAATTTATATTTTATTTTCTTTTTTATCATTTTAAATTTTTAATATAACCACTTTTTATTATATTTTTAATTTGTGTATTGTTTTAATATCATTTTTTATTTGTTTTAATATTTATTTTTATGTTTTTAAATGTATTTCATTTATTATATTTTAAATTTTTTATTTAATAAAATAAGCTAAAAAATTTTTAATATGGGCCAGGCTGGGCTGGTTCGGGCTCGGGCTTAGTAATTTTATTTTGGGCTAGACTTGAATAATTTTTTAGGCCCATATTTCGGGCCGGGCTGGGCCCGAGCCCAAAAATTGGGCCTAAAATTTTGTTTGAGTCCGGCCCGAATCTAGCCCAACCCGGCCCAAGATTAGCTCTAGTTTGAAATTAAGTTATTTTTAGGTTAATTCCAAATTATTTCCAAATAAAAGTAATAGTATATATTAAATTTTGAAATAAATAAAATTAACTGTTTTCAAATTAAATTCTTACATTTAAAAGAAATTGATTCCAAAGTTAAATGAAAATATAATTTATTATGGTTTTAATTATTAGTTTAATATTCTAGAATGTTGAGATGTCAATAAATGAGGTCCGTTATTTCTTTCGCTCAAGGTTTTTTTATTATGCATGAAAACTTTACTTTAAATAATACATAAATATGATATAAATAATAATGAGTTGTAATTATAATTGATTTTTTTAAAAAAAAGAAAGAATGGTATAAAAATTAATAATTGACATGACACATGATGAATTTTAAAGCCACCTACATGTTAAAAAACTTGGACTCGCATGTAAGGTTGTTTCAATTTTATTTTGTAGCCAATTGGGTTTTAATATAAGATAAGATATACATATATTAATTATTGACCAACATATAATTTTGGAAGATATTAGCTAGTGGAAGTAGGTGAGGTGAGTGAGCTGGGATTAAAGCAAAACAGTGTGAATATGAATAGAAAAACATAAACATGGACCATTTATCCATTTAGTGGATGCTCACTTGGCATCGATTGTTCATTGCCTGTTAATTAGTTTCCAGGATGTACTTCCACCATCAAAGAAAAGAGCAACTTCACTTCCCATTCAGTCCCATGTAATTTTTTACTGAAATATAGGATTAATTTGGAGGGATTGCAAATAAATATATACATTTTGGAGGGGTTAATTATATATTATCTTAATTTATGATAATAATTTATCGTTTGATTATTAATGTAATAATATAAGAAAAATTTATTTATTACATATATATTATTATAATTAGACATAAAATAAAAAAATAAATAAAATTTTTTATAAAAAATAAGACCCGTTTAAAATTTCTTTAATATTAATAAATTAATTTATATAATTAAACATTTATTTATTTTACATTTTTACATCAATCCTTTTTTTCAATCACTTTCATAATAATATGGGTGCACTCAAATCATGGGTCATTTCAACTTCAATAAAAAAGGTTTGTTTAATATTTACGCCAAAAGAGAAGGTTATTCATTAATTGTATTTACATAATGCAAGATTCTGGACATACATGTGGACAACGATTCCAACATTCACTTTTTTTTTAATATTAATTAAAGATTCTGAATAGAGAATAGATAAGGACGAGTCCAGTGATCAAGTAGAGGTATCTATTCATTAATTATTTGTTAAACAATACGTAATTACAAAGGCCATTATCGAATTCAATTAGAATAATATCTATCCATGTTGGTCTGACTCATTTATTCATATTTGGTTTAAGTCTTTTACTATTTCAAAAAAAAAAAATCAAAGTTTTTCTACATAAAATATTTTCAATTAAGCTTTCAAACCTTAAATTGCATTAATTAAAATTTTTTATTAACAATTTTTATCGTTGGCTATTAATATCACCCTTAATGATCGCATCCAATATTGTAAAATTTAATATTTTAAATATTACTTAAATATAAATATTATTGTTTTTAACTATGGTAAAGATTACTTTATAACTATTGTTATACTATTGTCTTGATTGGTACACGTGGCAATACGAGAATTAATCAGAGAGACATGCAAATAACTCTCCGCTTTATACTGTTTAGATGGTTACTCAGTGACCAACCACCCATGTGCTTCGTACCATCCACAGGAGGGACCATTCATCCTTAACCACCCGATTGGACTCTCTGTTAAGTCACCTTAAGAGGAGACCACCCAAGAACCATGACCTACGTATAAATACCCCAAAACACAATATAAAGAAGACTCTCTCATTCCTTCTCTACAAATCCTAATAGCCTTAGCTTTCCATTCTCCTCTCTATTCTTTGACTTTTCCGACTCTCGATCATGACGTGGGTGAACGACCTCTTCTCCTCTTTTTCCACCCTTATTGATACTATGTATCAAAAAATATATAAGTTTAATTTTAATGATATTAGACTAAATTTAAATAAACAAAATTTCAATTTTATTTTTAAATCATAAATATTATAATTGTAGATTGCATGAAATTCTATTTTTATTTATCATTTCTAACTTAAATTCAATTATTAATTAGTGAAGAGATTGTTAATTATTGTGACTACTAAATTATATAATAATAAAAAAGCGAAGGTGTTTATATTGGAATTTTCCCCTTCGCAAATGCTTATTTTCTTTCATTATCATATGTCAACTTTTTATAGTGTGAACACATTTGAAATTTAAAGACTTTATAATATAATATAATATATATGATGTTAAAATTATTAAAAAAATATTGTTTCGTGCTTTGCATGAGTTTAAATATTGGTTTGTAAATATTTTTGTTGTAATTGTAATGTGTGGGTTTCCTTTCCACCATGTGCTTTAGGTGGGTTTTGTTTGATTCTTTTAGATTAATCTAATTTTTGCCTAGTTCTTCGTTTGTTGTGAATTATATTGGTTGGATTCTACATTGTAGTTAGATTTAAGCACTCTTTTCATTTCCTTTGATTTAAGAGTTTTGGATAAAGTAGGTATTGTATAAGAAAAAATAAAAATATCTTCCTCTCATACCATCCAATATAAAAATACAGCTTCAATTTAATTATTATATTATTATGTCTACGGATAATTATTTGATATACTGACAGTGCCTTTATAACTCCACAAATGGTGTTAAAATATTGCCAAATGTCTTTAAACGAAGTTTACAAAATGAAATAAATAAATAAATAAATTGGACATATGGTGACATCTTAATCCTCTATTTAATGCCCAATTAATTAATGTTTTGTAGGGATATTTCAAAAAATAAAAACAATTAAGAGTGATATTATTTGATTAATACCATTATAGAAATAGGGGTAAATTGTACCACAGGTTACTTTAAAATAATGTCATTTCTATTTTGGTCATTTTAATTTGTTTTGTCAATTAGTCACTCTAATTAAAATAATTGCTCGAATTGGTCACTGTCATTAAAATTCCGTTAATCCACTAACAGATTGTTGAGGTGACATTTTTTTTTACTTTTGACTATAGCTAGGGACCTCTTTATAATCAATTTAAAACATTTTTATTTATTTATTTGTAACATGAAGATTTCAATAGTAGCATCATCAATATTTGAATCTCTATAAGAAGAGGGAATCCAACGATGGTGACGGCGAACCATAACTATGGCCCCACCCTTTTCGATGAGTCCATTTGTCAGTATAACACCACTTAGTCACCCTATTGCCACCAATGATCATGACGGCATTGTCTCTATTGTTACTTCAAGTAAAACTACTCTTGATTACTTATTTTTTTTGGTTTATTTTATAATTATATTTTTTCCGCAATTTAGGAAAAGAAAACCTATTACAAATGTTACAGAGGATTGAAGAACTAATCTCCAAAAATAAATTGTGCGATAGTTGCTTTGAACCAAAACTCAAATTCGCTTCCTACAGTTATCCAAAGCACTATAACATATTGGTTATTTATGTTTAAATTTGATTTCATAAAATTTGAAACAGAATTTCAAAAAGCATCATCTAATTCTTAAAGTTAAATCCTCTAAAAGAAAGAAATATGAAACAGTTAAATCTAATTTTCCAAATATAAAATTGTAAAAAAAAATAGTTATCAAACAAACAAAAAAAATGGAAGTAAAAGAGATAAATTTACTTGAAGTAACAATATTGTCATGGTCATTGATGGCTATAGGGTGATCGATAGTGTTATACTGGAAAATTGGCTCATCAGAAAGGGTAGGGTCATGATCATAATTTGTCGTCGCTGTAATTGGATTCCCTATTCTTAAAGAGCATTTAAATGACGATGTCACTATTGAAATCTTCGCGTTGTAAATAAATAAAAAAATGGAATAATTATGTAGAGGTCCCTAACTTAAGTTAAAAGTAAAAAAAATATCACATCAACAATCTGTTAGTAGATTAATAAAACTTTTAACGATAGTGATCAATTCGAATAATTATCTTAATTAGAGTGATAAAAAAATTTAAAAGAATGAAGGTAGTTTATCCTAAAAGTAAAATAAGAGTAAGTAAAGAAAGCAGTGGCGTGGGCCGTAGCCCACAAGTAAAAGTGAATATAGAGAAATTAAGTCCTTATAAATAAATAAGAGGAAGTTGTACGGCCTTATCAGGCTAACATTAGGATCCTCCTATCAGTGCATGTATCACCCCTTATCCACTCAAAATGATCCCTCTTATAAATCATTATTATAAGCTCCCCACCCAAAATCCTACAAAAACATAAAACAAAAGTAGGGCCATCACCTTATGGCCCATATCTACCACCATCAGTTTTAGTTTTGTTATTATCTGGCGTTAAGAAAAAAAGAGTAAAATGGGTCACCTATGATCTCCCGTCCAATAAATCAATAAAAATAGAGGGAGTGAGTTGAGAGTGAGATGGATGCACGGGGTTTCTGTACTTTCTCTTATATAGGAATAGGAGTAGAATAGTATATAAAGCCCTTCTATTCCCTTAACTTTTTCTCCGTCTATCCAACTCTACCATTGATTTTTTTTTCCTTTTTTCCTTTTGTTTTGTTTCTGGTTCTGGTTTCCTTTTTCTCTTCACATTTCTTTCTCCCGATGAGCAAACGCTCCTTTGTCGTTACAATTAGAGTTTATTGCCACTCAACTCACCACTATTTGATCTGACCTTGGTTATTTCTGCTTCAGTTTTTTCTCTTTTAATTTTTCTTGTATTTTCTTGAAGCTTCTTTCCAACGGAGAAATAGATAGAAGAGAGAGGGAGAGCCAGAGAGAGTCAACTGAGAAAGTTTTGCTGTATGTCAGTAGATTGTATTGAGACTTACTGCGGTGGATTTGGCGAGCTTGCAAACCCTTTACAATGGCCTCAGCTAAGAAAAAGACGACGCTTCTTTCTTCTTCATCTTCTTCCCCTTCTTCATGTTGCGCATCGCACTCTGTTGTTTCCGCCGCGCCTCCTGCTTCTTCATCTGCCTCCGCCTCCGCCTCCAATCTGCTGCACGAGTGGACCCTCGGTTCTACGGATCGCCGCGACGATAGCAGCGCCACCAAAGCTGCCATGGCGTCCTTGATTCGCCCCGTTGATTCTCTTCCTGACACTTCCACCAAAGGCATCTCTCTCTCTCCCTGTCTCTTTCGTTGTTGTAAGAAATGTGTTGGTGTTTCAGATGATCCTCAATTTAGATCCTAGCCGTTTTACATGTTGCTATGTATTTCTTTTTCTATCATCTCATGTTTTTCGGACTTTTTTTTATTTTCTGCATCGTTCCTCGTGCATTAATCATCCACGAATATCATGAACTACAGTTTCAGACTTCGATATATATATTCTTTTTGGAAAAAAAAAAGAAAAAAGAAAAAGGAATTAACTGCGGTTTAGTTTGTACCAAATGCATGTATATTTCTTTCTTTTATTTATCTATCTTTTATAGTTATATTGGAAGAATCTTGAAAGTGTAAGATTTATTTCGAGAAAGGACGATCAATTCATTACTTAATGCTTCACTTTGACCTTTTATTTTTATTTGCTCTGCTGCTTGTTGACCGATTTCTTTTTCCTAAAAAACATCCAAGTGAATAACTGCAACAGTTTTGTGTTTAACCGAACGTGTTTGAGAGTTATGCTGGTATTTAGTTATTTAGCACTCTGATGTCGACAAGGATTTTTCTCTCTATAATGTTCAATAAGATTGTTTGGTTGATTGTGCAGGCATCCAAATCTTGACAAGGCCTCAAACCAGTCATCCTTTGGACCCTTTATCTGCTGCTGAGATCTCTGTTGCAGTTGCTACAGTCAGAGCTGCTGGTGCCACTCCTGAGGTTGCAAATTTTTATATAATGCCTTTATTTTGTTGTCCTCCATTATATCATTTCCAAACCATTGTGCTTAAGATTTTTGATGTTTCTATGTTGTTTAAAATGTTGAGCTAAGTAATATTCTTATTTTTCTTTTTCCAGGTAAGAGATAGCATGCGCTTCGTTGAAGTGGTTCTTTTGGAGCCAGACAAGCATGTTGTTGCTCTGGCAGATGCTTATTTCTTCCCACCTTTCCAACCCTCATTACTTCCCAGGACCAAAAATGGCCCAGTGATATCTACCAAGCTCCCTCTCAGGCGAGCTAGATTGGTTGTCTATAACAAGAAGTCCAATGAAACAAGTATATGGATTGTTGAGTTATCTGAAGTACATGCAGTAACTCGAGGAGGGCACCACAGGGGAAAAGTAATATCATCTCAAGTTGTACCAGATGTTCAGCCTCCTATGGTAAGTCTCATTGCATGGACAGTTGTACTTTATGTTTTTCCCGTTTGCTAGATTTTAGAATTCTAGACTTATTGCAGTTAAGTGTTATGTTGTTTAAGACTCTTTATATCCCTTGAATTCTCCTACTTACATGTGTATGGATGTTTGGCCTTTCAGAAATATTTAAAAACTTTACCTTAAATTGAACGTACCTGTTTGGGACAAATGCTTATAATCTGACCCCTCTCCCAGTCCAAGTGCAAAGGTTAGGTTAAGTTGAACTACCAATTCATATTTTATTTCTCAGTTTTGAATTCCTTTCAGGATGCTATGGAATATGCTGAATGTGAAGCTGTTGTAAAAGACTTTCCTCCATTCCGAGAAGCAATGAAGAAGAGGGGTATTGAGGACATGGACCTTGTGATGGTTGATCCCTGGTTTGTTAAATCCACATCTTGATTGTATATAAAATGTTTGCCTTTTTTATCTGTGTCATGTTCTGGTGCTTATACATTTGGGTTTTAAATCCATTTTCAACAGGTTTGTTGGTTATCATAGTGATGCTGATTCTCCAAGCAGAAGACTTGCTAAACCACTTATATTCTGTAGAACTGAAAGTGACTGCCCCATGGAAAATGGCTATGCTCGCCCAGTTGAGGGGATTTATGTACTTGTTGATATGCAAAAGATGAAGGTGATTGAGTTTGAGGACCGTAAATTTGTTCCTTTACCTCCGGCTGATCCTTTGAGGAACTATACTTCTGGAGAAACAAGGGGTGGTGTTGATCGTAGTGATGTGAAACCCTTGCAGATTGTTCAGCCTGAAGGTCCAAGCTTTCGTGTTAATGGATGTTTCGTTGAGTGGCAGAAGGTAGGTCTGCATTTTTCAATTGATTATACTTTTTGCTAAATTCAGAAGCTCATATGAATGTTCTCCTTTCTTGTCTATTGTTGATAGTGGAATTTCCGTCTTGGTTTCACCCCAAAGGAGGGTTTGGTTATATACTCAGTTGCTTATGTTGATGGTAGTCGAGGTCGAAGGCCTGTTGCTCATAGGTTGAGTTTTGTGGAGATGGTTGTGCCATACGGGGATCCAAATGATCCACATTACCGAAAGAATGCTTTCGATGCTGGGGAAGATGGCCTTGGTAAAAATGCTCATTCTCTCAAGAAGGTTTGCCCATTATCCTGCCTACTCTTTATATTATAAATTTTAGTTTATCTAGTGCTGTTTTTCAACTGCAGTTAAAGTTTGTTCTACACAAAAATGCTGTTACAGGGATGTGATTGTCTCGGCTATATCAAATACTTCGATGCTCACTTTACAAATTTCACTGGAGGTGTTGAAACGATTGAAAATTGTGTCTGTTTGCATGAAGAGGATCA
The DNA here is from genome assembly GCF_007990345.1 of Gossypium hirsutum. Lineage (NCBI taxonomy): Eukaryota > Viridiplantae > Streptophyta > Magnoliopsida > Malvales > Malvaceae > Gossypium > Gossypium hirsutum. Next base: position 13,923,192 of record NC_053426.1, on the reverse strand, counting down.
TGGGATTTTATGGAAGCATCAAGATTGGAGAACAGGTTTGGCAGAAGTCCGAAGGTCTAGAAGGCTAACAGTGTCATTCATATGCACTGTTGCTAACTATGAGTATGGATTTTACTGGCACTTTTATCAGGCAAGTCTATTTCCATCTCCACATATTCTAAATTGTGATGCCAGCAAGGAAATATAATTTATGTTTATAAACAGATCACTGTTGAAAATGTTTAGAATTTCTCAAGGTGCATTCAGGGAATTTTCATAATGAATTTTAGCTTTGCTGCAAACTTCAATGTTGTTATACCTTTGTATGCCTTTTGAAGATTTTCTTGACCTTTATTATTGGTCACTACAGGATGGAAAGATTGAAGCTGAAGTTAAGCTTACTGGAATTCTTAGCTTAGGAGCATTACAACCTGGGGAATCTCGAAAATATGGTACAATGATTGCCCCGGGTTTATATGCACCTGTTCATCAACACTTCTTTGTTGCTCGTATGGACATGGCTATCGATTGCAAACCAGGCGAAGCTTTCAATCAGGTATGTTGCTTTGTATTTTGATATTGTTATTTCCTTAAAACGTTTCTCTACTATATGATATAATTTCAACTATATTCCTAGGTTGTTGAGGTTAATGCTAAAGTTGAGGAACCTGGGGAAAATAACATTCATAATAATGCATTCTATGCGGAAGAAACCCTGCTTAAAACAGAACTCCAAGCAATGCGTGATTGTAATCCCTTAACAGCTCGCCACTGGATTGTAAGTTTCTGTGTCTTTGGTGTTGAATTGCCTGTACGTGTTGCTTGTTTCACCTTAGTTCTATTCCTAGTATGCCTTTGGTGTTCCATATAATCAGCAAAAAATTTCTACTGCCTTCAATTTTGTATGTAGGTGCTTTTACTGCGTAGAAGTACTTAGATTTTATGTTCTCTAGAAAATTGTAGCGACTTACTTCTGTTTCTCCTTTCTTGCAAAGTGTCTAGTTTTCTTTTGGTCACATGCTACTTTCTAGTATTCACATGATTTTTGTCCTTCTCTTACTACTGAAGTTGTTAGTATTACCATCTCACCAGTGGATGTACCATTTTGTTTAGATGTTTTAGTATTCTCTCTCTCTCTCTCACACACACATAACCCATTTCCAAGCTCCTTAACAAAATATGTACATAAGAACAATTCTTCATTTTTTGCATCAATATGCTTATATGAAAGTATAATATTTTAAAAAAAATTAATAAAATATACTGAAATATTGGAAAAATATAGTAAATTGTTATTAAATAGGTTAAATAGCCTAACTTTAATGAACATCTTTTATTTGAATGAAATTATGAAAAAAGTAAAATTGATAATGAGTGAAAAAATTAGGAATTGATTGAAAGAAACTAAAAAAAAAAAAATCTGGATCCGACCGTTACTGTACCAGTTTTCCTCGAAACTGATCTGTCCTAGCTTGTACCACTGATAACCATGGTTGTCCTTATCATTTAGTTTTCAAACTCTTGATCAAGTTTTAATCCATTGCAAGCTTAAAAATATTTGATGAACTTTTCTTGGAATGATCGTTGTTCCTGTTTCTGGGTTGGTTGTGATGTTTTTTAGTCCTCAGTCATCCTCAAAGATTATATTCTAGCTTACAGCTGTCAATGGTCATTTTAACATATAAATGTTGGTTTTATTGGTTTCATCATATGCTTGTAGCCTCAGGAGTGGTGTATCCAGCAGGTTGATCTAAGAGTCAATTGCACCTGGGGAACATATTCAATAAGAGTTAATTGAGGCAAAGTAATATTTTACCAGAAATAAAAGTTAAAAAAAAAAAAGTTTTTTACATTCATTGATTTGTCTTAAGAGTAAGTATTTTTGTTAATTTTTCTCAGTTGTGTTTCAGTATGTTGATAAAAGTAAGATGTGTGGCATGGGACTTCAATTTCTGGATACTAGTATTGTGATTGTGTAATCTTAATCGTGCCTATCCTTTTATTTTATCTTATAAATAAGTGATAGTGTGATACATATTTATGTGCTCAATGAATGCATAATTGCAATATGGCAGGTGAGGAATACAAGGACAGTAAACAGGAGTGGTCAACTGACTGGTTATAAACTTGTACCTGGCTCCAACTGTCTACCACTAGCTGGTTCTGAGGCCAAGTTTTTAAGAAGAGCTGCTTTCTTGAAGCATAACCTTTGGGTTACTCAGTGTGCTCCTAATGAGATGTTTCCTGGAGGAGAGTTTCCTAATCAAAATCCACGTGCTGGTGAAGGATTGGCTACATGGGTCAAGCAGGATCGTTCTCTGGAGGAAACTGATATTGTTCTCTGGTTTGTTGAATTGGTCTTTCTTATTAAAGCATTTACTTTTTAACACTTTATGCTTCACAGCTGTTTGCCAATACAGCACTGGTGTCATGTCAAATTGCTGAAAGAAGAAGGCAGTGTCCTTTTCCTTTAAAATCTTCTTTATGATTGGGCTATGGAGACTTGTGGTTTTGTCCCTGTAGCATAATAGGGGAGAATGGTTGTGGTCTTGACTTCTTTCTAAATAAAAATGCATTTTCTTTGATCCGTTTTGTTTGGACCAACCATAACGAGTTATTACTACTGCAGGTATGTTTTCGGAATTACCCATGTCCCTCGACTGGAAGACTGGCCTGTGATGCCAGTGGAGCGCATTGGTTTCATGCTGATGGTAACCATCTAATTGAGTTCAGACTCCAGCCATTTATTAGAATTGCTTTAGTACTCTCATATGCTTTGTTTATGCTTATGATCACTTGTTCTGCTAGCTTATAAAGGCCTTTGATGGGGCTTCCTTTCTCACAAGCAATTAGGGAAAGTTGTTGCCACCTTGAAAAACTAGTAAAATTTACGTTTTTTTTATTGTTGAACATTTATTTAACGATAAGGTTAATGCATTATTTGGGGCTGAACTTTGGCAAATGTTCTCACATAAGGACCTAAACTTTCTCTGAACTTGGCAATTATTCTCGCATAGGGGACTAACTTAGACAAAAATAAAGTTTAGGTTTCAATGTGAGAACAATTACTTAATTCAGGCCCCAAAAAATGGATTAACCTAGAACGAAAAATAGTAACGGATGTTGGCTTTTCTGTTTCTTGTTAGTGGAAATTATTTGATGTGATGAGCAGGTGTTAATTAATTAGTTGTCTGTTGTGTTGGCTTTATATTCAGCCGCATGGATTCTTTAACTGCTCTCCTGCTGTGGATGTCCCTCCAAATGCGTGCGAATTGGATACGAAAGACAATGATATCAAGGAAAATGTGGTACCCAAGTCTATGCAGAATGGTCTGATGTCAAAACTTTGAGCATATATTCGGCCCTGGAGGCATTGCATTTGTGTGCAATAAAAACATGGTACTATCAATTACCATCACTGCTGTAGAATTTCATATAAATTTGTCTGCTTTTTAAGGGTTTGTGTACTAGGATGTGTGAATTATTATTGTAAAAGAATACTTTTTTTTTCTTCAACAAAACAGAAAAATCTATATTTTTCTTTGTAAAAATGACTTTGATAAGCATAGCATGCTTATGCCACTTGTTTGGAGTGTGGTAGTAGGTAGGGTTGGAAATGATTTGAGGTTGAACGACTAATAGTTTGTTTACTTTTATGTTAGTTTGTGCCCTTTGTGTTTGTTAAGAATTTTAAATTATGTTTGTTCTCCTTGTATTTGTTTGTTTAAATTAATTGAATTTTATTGTGAACAATAAATAAACATATGAACAAATAAATGCATTTTTATATATATATAATAATAGAACATAAATATTAATAATTACATTATAAATAAATAAAAGATTATTAATTTTAATATTAATTATATAATAATTGAAAAAGAATTCACTAGAACTCTCTCAACGTGGGTATTGGTAGAGCGACTAAGATGGTCGCTGCAGGGAGGATGATCCTATTGACACGGGTGATCCGACGAATTGAGTCTGTTGAGGGAACTCGGTCTTCTTTCAAGGATATGCTCCTGGGAGGTGGTATTACCAAGTTGGAGGCTCGCGAAGTGGATAACTTGGAAGTTACAGGAAGGGGAAGTAATCACGACAGTCATAAATGGTATACCGTCTATATGTTTCTCTGAGAGAAATTCACTTGTTGGTTGAGAGAAGTATGTGTCTTTCAATGGTTATCAAAATGGGAAGGAAAGTTTATTCCAACGCCTTATTAAGGTGTATTTTCTCTAGAAATCAAAGTTGACAATTCAATTGATGGATTTTGAGAATGATTACTATTGGGTGAAATTTAAGGAAGAAAAAGAATACATTAAAGCTTTGACTGAGGGTTCATGGGTAACATAGACACTATTTGACGATTCCTCCATCGTCGTTGTTTTCCACAAGTCAAGATTATCTGCGAAGGATTACTGTTTGGATTCATCTTCCGTGAATCTTCCTATGTTTCATCGAACGAATCATCTCCTTTAGATGCGGTGTTCATCTTTTGCTAACTTTTAGGTAAGTTCTTTTACCATTTCTGTTAGATTTCGTACTTTATTCCTAAGTTTCTCAAGGTCTTGGTTGTCACGTCCTTGATCCATGAGAGTGGCAAGGCTCTTGGTCCTTTGCTTCTTGGGCTGGCCGTCCTCAGCGTGGACATGGAAGTTGTCCTTGTCTTGCTTCATTCGTGCCTTGGGAAATTTTTTTTGCCCATCACCTCTTTAGAGGCATACTTCTTGATTTTTCCTCGAACAAAATGTTGTGGATGAGAAAGTTCCACTGTTCATAGCGGTGAAGGTTCACGAACAAGGTGTGCTAGATATTAGGATGGAGTAAACAAAAACTTATGAAGACGTCCAATGTAAGTAGGGAGAACCTTTGTTCATCATGGTAATGTCTTGAGCCTTTGATAGTATTAAAAAAGTGACTGACTATCGTAATAGAATCTCAAATAAATGTAGATGTCAAGAATACTACAAGGTAGTGAGAAATGATCATGATGGGACCTTGGACAAGCATAGTCGCTTAGAGTACTTTAAGAGAGTGAGCAACAATCGTGGTGAGGCCTTCAGGAATAAGTGGATTCCTAAAGTGTTGTAAGGGAGTGAACAACAATTGTGGTAGGACCTCATATGGATGTAGGCACCAAGAGTGCTTCAAGGGAGTGAGCAATTATCATGGTAGGGTCTTAGACAAGGAATGACATCAAGGATGAAAGGCTCGTCCTTTTTTCGTATTTGTTTTGTGGTGAACATTCCTTAGACACCTTGAAAGAGGAAACAATCGCAAGTAAGCATAAGAGGTTGCTTTTATGGCATACTTCAACGATTAAGTCAACTTATCAAACAAGAATAAGTAAATCAAATGAAAAATAATTTAAGTATGAGAATCAAATTTGATGCGCTTGTCTGGCAAGCATGGTGATACCCTCGACCGATGCTTAAAGCCTAAAGTAATGGATTTTGTTCGTAGGGGCCTAGAATTTTAGAAAGATAGAGAGCACTAAAGAGAGGTACTCTTAAAATAGAGAAGAATGTGAAAATGAGTGAAGATTTTAAGAACGAGATTTGTAAAATGAGTTGTGTATGAGATATGTAGATTCTCCTATTTATACCCAAGTTCGTGGCCAAGTAACTTTTCCTATTTGCACAAAGTTACCGGTCACGTAGCTCTCACTGAATAGGGAGAGAACTGTGTGCTTAAGTTCATACACCTCGGTTATTGTCTAAGGATGTGAGTGATCCCTTATCCCTATGAGAAACCAAATGAATTTTCTGACTTCACGTGAGCTTTATAAGCCCAAGTGTTGAGCCCATGAAAGCCCATTGATGGATTTTCACACTTGATGGTTCTAAGAATGGCTTCGGATTGATATCAAAAGTGACCTACAAAATATTCCTCCTATGACTATTCTAGATATGTCTGTCAGCACTATAGAGACTCAGTTTCACCTTGTTCAATGGTGATGAGCCATGTAAGTGGAGAAGCCAGTAAATTTGTGGATTACACTTGATGTTTGCATATCATCAGTGATCTCATAATAAATGATCCTAAATCTCCAGGCAACTCTTCCATTGCATATTTTTCCAATGTCTCCATTGATTTCAACTAACATATTCTGGTTTACCTCGCAGCAAGTATTCAAGAGGATCGACGTCTATGTGAAGACAATTGTAAATTATCTAAATTGGAAAGCTGTCCGGAAAGCTCTTCATGCTCAGCTTGTTGGGGTTAAGAAATGGACTGTCTGCAGTAAGTACTACTTCTTACTTTGAGCTAAAAAATACTCCGTAATATAAGAAAAGTTGGTTGGATCTTGCTTGAGCCATATGCTGCTAAATTAGTTTATTCTTGTATTAGTTGACCAATACTCAATTTTTAACTTTCTTTTGCAGAAATGTAGACTACTTCCAATTGCAGTCGAGGGAACTGAAAAGAAGACTACAGTAGAGAGCTGAAGAAAACCGTGTTAAAATCTAATGATTTTTCTGCGTATTCTTGCATCTACCAGACCCAAGAAAAGGAAGAAGCCAAATAACATAGATACACGAACTACGAATAACCAAATATATAATCCGGTAATGACCAGGACGCTTAGCCGCTTTAACTATGAACAAATGTTTTCCAGATAGTAGAAGTGGAACATAATCACATTAGAACGTATTTCAATATAATTCAAAACAATATATCCAAACAGTTTATTGTGAAGTTAAATTCTAAACTAACACTACCAGTATCTTTTTTGCCCCTTCCAATTAAGCAGGCGATTTGAAGTGTCAGAAATACACCTTCAATGCCAACGGGCAAGCTAGCGATGACTTTCAATTCAACTGCCAAGTAGTCCTTTCAATGAAAACGGAAAGGTAAAATGAGCATATATCCAAAAAAGGCTATTTGGTTAAACGACTGAAATTGGATCGCCCAATGACTCAGGCGTACCGCTGCTACCATTGAGAACCGTAACATTTCCATCGGAGTCAACATCAACGATTACTGAATCACCCTCCTTGATTTCCCTGGCAAGCATTTTCTCGGCCATGCTGTCCTCGAGAAGTCTCATAATGGCTCTTCTCAAAGGCCTTGCACCATAGCTCGGGTTGTATCCTTCTTCCACCACCCTTTCCCTAAATCTTTCAGTCACTTGAAGCTCTATCTCTTTGTCTTTAAGCCTGTCAAACACCTCCTTAAGCATTATATCTGCTATCTCCTTCACCTCCAACTTGGTGAGCTGCCTGAAAACAATCATTTCGTCCAATCTATTCAAGAACTCAGGCCGGAAATATTGTTTCAGCTCTTCCGTCACCAAGCTCTTTATTCTATTGTAACTGCTGTCTTTCTCATCATAATCAAGATCAAAACCTATCCGTCGGCCACCCTTCTCAATTACACTGCTTCCAACATTAGATGTCATTATCAGAAGGGTATTCTTGAAATCCACAGTTCGTCCTTTACTGTCTGTCAACCTTCCATCCTCGAGTATCTGAAGCATCATGTTGAAGACGTCAGGATGGGCCTTCTCAATTTCATCAAAAAGTACTACAGTGTACGGACGTCTTCTAACAGCCTCAGTTAGCTGACCACCCTCAGTGTAACCAACATACCCAGGAGGTGAACCAATGAGCTTGGACACTGTGTGCCTTTCCATGAACTCACTCATATCAAGTCGGATCATAGCTTCTTCAGAGCCGAAATAGTAAGCAGCTAGAGCCTTTGCTAGTTCTGACTTTCCTACACCAGTTGGTCCAGAAAAGATGAAGCTAGCAATTGGCCGGTTGGGGTTCTTGAGACCTACACGGGCACGTCGGATAGCGCGGCTAATGGCTATAACAGCTTCATCCTGACCAATGACTCGCTTATGAAGTGTCTCTTCCATCTTAAGGAGACGATCAGATTCATCAGTTGATACTTTCTCAACAGGAATACCAGTCCATGAAGAGACTATATGCTGGATGTCCACTTCTGTCACAACAGGACCTCCATCTCCTGCCTCAGCCTCAGCCTTGTTCATCTCCTTGTCTTTCTCCTGAATTGCAGTGATCTGAGCCCTAAGTTCAATTTCTCGATCACGTAATTCCCCGGCCTGTTTAAAGAAAGTAGTATGCATTGAGCTAAACCAAATTTTGTAAAAACCAAAAAGGAAAAAGAAATGGTGACTACTTAACAGCATTATAAGAAATCAAAATTTTGAGACCATCAAACAATCAAATACAAAAATGTTAAGACCCAAAGGAGGACCATTAATATATTTTGATCCACCCTCTAGAAGAAATAATGGGCCCATAAAACTAGAAAAACTTTTGTACCTTCTCAAAGTCCTGGCTGCGGACTGCTTCATTCTTTGACTTTGTGATCTGCCTCAGCTCTTTTTCAAGCTCTTTAGCTTCCTCAGGGAGCTGCACCAACAAGAATGCCATCAAATAAACTTAAGACAGAAAGGCAAACAAGAGTCACTTACGGCTAGATTTAAGAGAAGCACACCTGTGCATGACGAAGGCGAACACGAGAACCGGCTTCATCAATCAAGTCAATTGCTTTGTCAGGTAGAAAACGGTCACTGAAATTTACATAAATCAAAGTGAGAAATTTAGCGACTAAGAAATTGCAAATACTTTATGAAATAAGATGATCACATGCCTGATGTACTGGTATGACAGCTGTGCAGCAGAAATTAAGGCCTCATCTGTGTACCGAAGCTTATGGTGTATCTCATAACGTTCTCGCAAACCTTTCAAAATCTGTATAGTTTCATCAACAGATGGTTCAGGCACTTTGACCGGTTGGAATCTTCTTTCCAATGCTGGGTCTTTCTCAATATGCTTTCTGTATTCGTCCAGTGTTGTTGCTCCAATACACTGCATGAATTCAAATACCAATAGTTTGCATTAACCCAATACTGTTTTCAACAGTAGCACAAATACCAGATATAACAATATGCCTCACTTCACCTTGCTAAACAGAAAATCCTGACATAAGCAGGCAGCAATAGACAGGCCCCAAATAATTCAGACAGAAGTGAGATCATGACAATCAAGTTTAGGCTCTTACAATTGTAATATTTAGTGAAACTATAAACAGAAAATTGGCCTAGTATATTGATATGCAGCGCCAGCTCAACCCAAACCTAAAAAAGACTGACAAAAAATATTTTTCTATTTCCTTACTCTATTTGCTGACTTAAAATTAATATACAGACTACAATCTGCATTGCAAGAACAAGATTTACCTGCAATTCACCTCTTGCAAGAGCTGGCTTCAAGATATTGGCAGCATCAATAGCACCTTCTGCAGCTCCTGCTCCAATTAAGGTGTGCACCTCATCAATAAACAATATAATTTCATCACTTTGCTTGATTTCCTCCATTAGCTTCTTCAATCTTTCCTCAAATTCTCCACGATATTTAGTTCCAGCAACCAGGAGACCCATATCAAGTGTAATAACCTAACAAGAAAAGAGGGTCAATGAGCATTAGTCATTGAAAAAATAATAGAAAAAACAGTTACAAAAAACTTAATGTATCTTTGGGAGCTCGGGAAAACATGGGGAACTAGGTAAAAAAGGAAACCTTAGTGCTGAGAGAAACGAGCACCTCACTTATCATTTTTAACTAGCTTTGCACAAGACCCTTGCAGTTTGAATATCTCAAATTTCTTGAAAGTAATAACATACAAGTTCAGAATATAAGGCACTAAAATCTCCATGAATAATTTTTTCATGTCATGTACATTAATGCAGTAAAATCCACGGAGAATTACTCAATGCAGATAAATGTTATGCACGGATTTTAGTATGCAACTTGTGCAATGGAAGGAAGTTTAAGGCAGTTCTAATGGGAACATGCAAAAGAAATACCAGATCTGCAAGTCAGGACAAAGGCACAATTCTAAAAATGAAAAAAGAAATACCCTCAATTCTTTAATCCCTGTGATAAGATAAAGTGTGTATAAGAAAAAGAGACATTTTACGCACCTTCTTTCCCTCAATTGTATCAGGAACATCACCACTGGCAATACGTTGAGCAAGACCTTCTGCAATTGCAGTTTTACCAACACCAGGTTCTCCAATAAGACACGGATTGTTTTTGGTTCGTCTACCCAATATTTGGACAACACGTTCTATTTGATCCTGCCTCCCAACAACAGGATCCAATTTACCCTGAAAGTGGAAAAGACCTGCTTAGAAACGAGCACATATAAATACTAGGATATAAAACAGATAAACAAATTCTTTGCCTCCTCAGCTAGCTTAGTCAGATTGGTCCCATATTCCTCAAGTGTTGGCATCTTCGTGTTTCCACCTGATCCTCCAGTAACAACACTAACTTCATTGCCCTCACCAACCATACGGATAACCTAGATAATCAAATGAATAATTAACCCCATTGATTTTTATATTGAAAAAAAATGAACCAGAAATTTGAAACAAGATCAAATCTAAAGGCATTCTTACCTGGGTGCGGATATTACTTGGGTCAGCACCTAAATTCTCAAGAACACGGGCTGCTACACCTTCACCTTCACGAAGCAACCCAAGAAGAAGATGCTCTGATCCAATATAATTATGGCCTGAAATTTTCATAAGATAAGATTTACCAATTAATCAAAGTAACTTTTCCAAGTCAAGTCCATAATACTTGTTTTATAAACAAAATGAATAGAGGAGAAAGTCCTAAATGACAATTAGGGATTTCATGAGGCAAGCTAAGAGCTTACACCTACACATTATGGTTGTTTAAATAAGGAAAAGCCTCCTGACTACAACAATCCTTCGGTATTTTCCCAGCTTCATCAAGTCAAAAGTTTTTCCTATAGGTTAAGGAAAATGGAAAATTTGATTCCTTCAACTTGCCCCAAATAAATAAATTCTAACACAGATGCACATGACAGTATGAATTGTCATATAAGTAACCAACTCAAATAAAATGAAATTTGATAAAATGGTTTGAGTAACTCTCGATGCTAGCTAAATTCCCAGTTTAAAAGATGGCATAAATAATAAAAATCGAAAAAGGAGAAACTAAAAGATAGAGATACCAAGCTGGCGAGCTTCTTCCAACGAGAGTTCCAGAACACGTTTTGCGCGAGGAGTAAAAGGAATCTCCACAGCGACAAATCCACTTCCCCTTCCAATTATCTTCTCCACTTCTACACGTGCATCTTTAAGATTGATTCCCATGGATTTAAGAACTTTTGCAGCAATGCCAGTACCTTCACCAATAAGGCCCAATAAAATTTGCTCAGTACCAACAAAATTATGGCCAAGCCGTCTGGCTTCCTCTTGTGCAAGCATAATTACTTTAATCGCTTTCTCAGTGAAGCGCTCAAACATGGCCTTAGGTACGCATCTGCTACCTCTTCCCCGTTGAGAAGATATTGAAATTCCAACCTTAGAATGGAAATCTTGGCCATATCTGACAATATTATCTAAAGAATTTGAGCCTCGCAACCCAGAAAAACTCCTTATCCTCAATCCAGGAGTTTGTAAACTGCACATCATTTTGGCAGACCTCTTTGGTTTTCCAGATTCTTTAGACGCACCATGGCTACGACTAGAAAGTAGAGTAGGAACAATAGCAGACTGAGCCAGAATCTTAGCCATCACTCCTATGCAATCTACATTTGGTAATAAAACAAGTCAATTGAAACTAATACTTCAAAAGACACAATCCAAAAACTTGCATCATTCGCAAATTACAAGACTCCACTAAGCATGAATAAAGGTATAAAGCATTCACCAACAATCGCTTCAAAAGAACACAGTTGAACAAAAAAACAAGACAGCATATAGTCTCAAAGTCAACCAAAAGAGAAAAAAACCAGGTGCTTGTCTATAGATAATTTTAATTACCATAGTTATAGCACTTCATCGAGCAAAACATAAATTCATAGCATTTCGTCAAGAAACATTAACCAAATATACTCATCTTACCCTAATATATGCACCTTCAGATAACAAAGTTATCAGCATATGTATAAATAATTGATATAAAGCTAAGGTGCAATAATTAAATCTAAAAAAATGAAATAAAACGACTTACAAAAAAGCTTCGCACTTTCAATGGGCTTAATTTATTTAAGCATGGCTACTCACCTTATTCATAAGCAATCACCACAGAAAACAAAAAAAAAGAAAAAGAAAAAAAATACACAAATTAAAACCCAACCAAACACCATACCAAAACCCCAAATCAGATCTTTTGAAAAAAAACGAACAAAGACAGACAAAGATGAAAATCCAAACATTCAAAAAGCTCATAAAGGCATAAGAAAACATTAAATTAGAGCTAAAGAAAAACCCAGCAAAAAATATAAAAAACTCACCTAAATAAAAAGAAAGAGTCGGTGAAGAATTTAAAAAGCAGAGAAACTAAAATAGAAAAAAAAAAAGGGTATTCTCTTTCAGAAGCAGCAGAGTAGAAGAGACCCTTTCTCTTTTTTCCTTTTATCTTCTGGGAGTGGTCGGCCGAAAGATAAAATGAAGAAGATAGATGTGGTTTGTATTAACATTTTCTTTTTATTTAGTACTTCAGATATGTATACATATGATAATAACTACTCAAATCTAATATAATATTACCACAGATGGCACTTTTAATCTATTACCACATCATTTATATTTTTAAAAATTAAATTAAATAAACAATATTTAAAAAATTGTTAATTAGATAAATTAAAATATATTTAACATTATTAAATAAAAAATTGTTAATTAGATAAATTAAAATATATTTAACATTATTAAATAAAAAATTGTTAATTAGATAAATTAAAATATATTTAACATTATTAAATTAAATTAGATAGATAATTTTTTGTTTAAAATAAATTAGATAAATTTTTAAGTAGATAACGAGAAATTTTGAAAATTAGATAAAAATTTAATTAGATAATTTATACATTTGATTTAATTTAAATACTTTGTATGTATATTATATATATTATTATTTATTTTTTAAATTTTGGTTTTAACTTAACTTTTTTAAAAATTAATTATCACATTTTTAAAAGAGTATTTTTTAAATTACATAATTTATTTATTAATCATATTTTATGATTATTTTAAAAAAATTACTTTAAAATCATTATTATATGTTTGCTAGAACTTTTCATACTTCATCGGTAGAAGTATTCATGGGTTGGATTAGATTGGGTCTAAGTATGATATTAACATACATTGTGCTTACTCAAGCTCGGCCCAGCCTCAAATATGAGTTTAAAATTTTACCTAAACTCGCTCATATTTACAAAACACTAATTCAAACTAATTTTAAGCCAGGTCATATTATTTCTAATTTTTTTTAATATTTATGTTATATTATATTACTATTTAATAATTTTATACATTTCTATTTATTGAAATTTTTTATATAGTCATCTTAACATTATTTTAATGTTTACATTGGAGTAGTATTATATATTTAGTATAGGTTTATTTTTTTAATGTGTTCTAAATTACATAATATATATAAATAACATAATACAAAATAATATAAATTTAAAAATAGGTAGGGCTAGAGCACGAGCCCAGCCCATATTTTAAACGGGCCTATTTTTTTACCCAAACTCATTTTTCGAGCTTAATATTTTTATCTAAACCCTCAAAATTTCAGGCGGGCCTTCAAGTTTGGTCAGGTAGCCCGATCTATAAATAGGTCTATTCGCCGAGGATTTAAAAAGTATAATATATACTAGAAATCCTACTAGATACATATGTGTGTGAAAATCACAAATTTAGAATATAAATATGTATTTAGAAAGAGCTTTCAATACATAATGAAACATATGGTTTAAAACTAATTAATCATAATAACATATAAAATATGCACATTATTAGAATAAAAATTTTAGATTAAAATGTGAGATAATAAATTGCGTATGCTAAAATAAAATTGTATAAAATACATTAAATGAAGCTTTGGTTCAGTGGTAAGTTTAATATTTTATTAATTTAATTGATATAGGTTCAAATTTTACCATATGTATATTTTTATTGGTTGTTGTTAAAATAAAATGATTAAAGTATCCTCAAATAATATAAATTATTTTTATATTTTTATATAAAAGCAATAATTTAAATTACAATTATTTATTTATATTTTTATATGATTCATAAAAAGTTACATTTTTATATGAATTTCTTTAATTTGAATATTTCTATATTTATTTTTTTATTCTCCCAATCCTTTCATATGATCTTAAAATTAAATTTTAAATATTTAAATTATAAACATTTTCTTGAAAGTTATTTTTTTATTTTTCATGAGCTTTCAAGAAAAAAAATGTCAGTATGCCCTCTTCTTCAAATAGGTTTCAAAAGTGTTTTTTCCATCGCAGAAGTAATAAAGAATACGAAATTTTTGAGGTCAAAATTTTAGTAGAAAAGTGATTTTTCACCCAAACATAAAAACTGGGATATAATTGCTTTTGGCTTTTGTGTTTAGGGTGAAAATTATCAAAATACTCTTATTTATATTAATTATTTAAAAGGTATACAAAATATTATATTAATTTATATTTTATGTATCATTAGTTTTACAAATAATTTATATTTATTACTTAAAGGTATTTACAAATTAATTAATTAATTTTTAGTTTTTCACTATCATGTTCAAAAAAGACATTTTGAGCTTTCAACTACAATTAAAAATTAAAGCATTTTTTTACCACACTTTTCAAAAAACACTTTTTAATCTCAACAACAATGAAGAGTTAGCCTATATAAAGTTTAGATAGGCATTTAAACGTAATCTATTTGGGGATTGTTTTTAATTATAGGTATAGATATTATCTTAAATAATTATTATTCAGAAGAATAAAATTGAATATATGAGTCATTATAAATATTTTTTATTTAATAATTAAATAGTTCAAAAATTTAAAATTAAAACCAAAATATATTATCTAAACTTAAATAATCAAATATATATTGAATTTATTTCAATTCAAATATAAATAGATGTTATAATTTGATGTTTCGAAAAAAAATATTATTTAGTCATATATATCTTTTTAGGGAGAGTTTCCATCTCTTCAGCATGAAGAAAAGAAAAAATCATTATTTAATCATATATTTATTTTCAGTTGTTTTTTAGGCAGAGTTTCCACCTCTTTGCGTGAAGAAAATAAATTGATGGTAGAAGTTAAGGAGAAGGTCAATATTAAAAATAAGAAACATTGGTGCCAAATAGTTGAGTTATTGATAGCTTTCTAGTCATGAATATACGATATGTATGATTATTTTATCATTTTAAGTATATTTACATTAATGAGCTAATATTTTTATTATTTATCGAAAAAGATCGATTTTGACAAAACGCGTTGATATAAACGTGCTTTTCTAACATGACGATAAAAATACGTTAACGTGAACATACTTTTGCCTGTTCTCAAATTAAATTGTCATTTTTTAAAAAAATTATAAAAATAGACTAATTTTTTTGAAAATTTACAAGAATGAGTCTTTATAAAGACCCAAAGTGGCAACACCATTTTTTTTATTTTAAGGTGTCACCAATTAATATGAAAATAAAATTAACAAAGCAGATCTTTATATAGACCCAAAATCTCATTTCTCTTGTTTTATTAAGCAATGTGGGATATGTTACATGTGTATACATAGACTCGTGAATAAGTTTGCAGATTGTTCTTAAACAATATGGGATTCATTCATCTTTTAACTAACAACATAAGTTTAAAGGGTATTTTATATTTTTTTACTTATAGAGTTTAAATTTTTTTACAAAAATTTAACATTTGTTACATTATAAATAAAACTTTTAAACTCTATAAGTAAAAAAATTATAAAATATAAAATGGGTATGGTAAAATATTAAAAAATAAATATGTAAAAAATTACTAATAGTTGAGTGATCATTTTGTAAGTTTTTATAATTTGATAGCCAAAAAATCATAGTTAAGTGACTACTAATTTAATTTAATCTAGATATAAAATTATGAAAAATAATTATTATATTTTATGTATATTATATATTTCTATAAAAAACTTATTTAACATAATTATATACTATGTTTAAATAGATTATCTATCTAGTCAAAATACATCTGAAATAAATTTATCATCATTCATTAGGTGAAGAAAATTAAATTAAAATTAGGATTAAAAAATTAATGAGTATAGTAAAATAGATATATTAATTTTTTAAAATTACAAAAAAATACTATTTGAGTACCAAATACTCATCATTTATTTATTAATCAAACATTCATAATATAAAATAAAAAAAATTAAAAGTATAACTTCTAAATTTAAATAATGGAAAATTATTTTAAAAATTAGAATTGCATGTATATTAACTTCAAACATTTAAAACTGAATAGAAAATTATTGCATTTACAAGTTTCATATGTGTAATATATTTTTTTAATAGCCTTTTTGTATATGCTAACAATTCTAAAATGCAACAAGATTAAAGATCTCAAAAGATAATTTATAATATGAGAAAATGTTAACAAAATATAAAAAATAGAAATTGTTTTGTAAAAAAATATAAAATATAGTGTAGCCTTTAATCTTATGTTGTTAGTTAAAATATGAAGGAATTCCACATTGTTTAGGAACAAGCTGCAAACCTATTCACGAGTCTATATATACAAATGTCTCATATCCCACATTACTTAAGAAAACAAGGGAAATAAAACTTTAGGTTTATATAAAGATCTGCTTTGTTAGTTTTATTTCTATATTAATTGGTGACACCTTAAAATAAAAAAAAATAGTGTTGCCACTTTGGGTCTTTATAAAGGCTTATTCTTGTAAATTTTCAAAAAAATTAGTCTATTTTTATAATTTTTTAAAAAATGACTTTTTTTAAAAATTTAATCTAAGGACAGGCAAAAGTGCGTCCACCTTAGCATGTTTTGTGCTGAAATGGCAAAATCGCTCCCCTAGGGGTGCATTTTGCTGAAATTTCCCCCTAAAACGCTCCTACGTGGACGCGTTTTGCCAAAATCGACTCTTTCTGATAAATAATTCAGAAATTGACCCATTTTCGTAAATATACTTGGAAATGGGCCTTTTTAGGTAAATTAGTTGGATTTGTACTTTAGTCTGCAATTTATTTTTTATTTTTACATTTTTTCAAATTTTAAATTATTTACATATTTAAATAGAAAAAATGGATTATCGTAACTTTTAGAATTATTTAATCTATTCTAATTTATCTTTCAAATTTTAGATTAATATATATTGTGAGTCGATTCCATTGAATATTATTTATATGTTGTTATTTTTTTAACATTAAATCATATCTAAATATTCTATTATATGAAAAAAGCTTTTAGTAAAAAGTAAAAGAAAATAATTAGACCCTTATGAAAAAAAAATTGCATCCAATTGAGCTCTCAATTATTCAAAAAAAAAATTATTAGCCCTTCGTTAGTTGATTGGCTTGACTATTAATCTCGACGACATGGCAAACGGAAGCCACCAATCACTATTACATACATGTCACCAAAAAAAAATATTTCTTACAAAAAATAAAATATTTTTTAAAAAATAATTAAAATATGCATATAGAATAAATCCAGACAAATGGTTGTCCAGATTTAAATAAATCTGGACAATAAATTCGGATAACCATTTGTCCATATTCATTTTGGATGAGTGGGAGTTCTTCCAAACTAAATTTAGAAAGAAATACATTAGCCATAGGTATCTGGAAAAGAAGAAAAAAGAATTTCTAAAGTTAAAATAAGGAAAAATGACTGTGGATGAGTATGAGATGTAAATCATATAAAATGCAAAAGTTGAATTCTAGTAGCTACAAGGATTAAATAGCTACGGAATTCAAAACTAGAGGTCCTTATATGGAATTAGACCATTAAAGAAAAGTATGTAGATATTTTGGTGACTCATCCATGCAAATTTAGAAAAAGGGCAAGGACTAAATTGGAATTTGAAATAATTTAATTAGTTAAAAGATGAAAAAGAAAATATCATCTTATTTTTCTCATCTTCTTTCCCAAAAATACATGGAAACCCTAGGAGAGAGAAGAAACTTTCATGGCTTAATTGGGTAAGTTTCCTTATCCTGTTTTTAGTAATTTTAATATTTTTGAAACCGATATAGCTTGATCTATCTATTTGGGGGATCAATTTGAAGAGTTATCAAAGTATGGAAATTAGGTCATGGATGAATATACTGAAAATTTAAAATTTATGGTAGAAAATGAAATGTTGTTGATAGATAAACAACTTTTACAAAGTGATTTTTGATGAAAACATGATTTAGGGACTAAAATGTAAAGTTGTGAAAATTGATGAAAAATTCTGAAATTCATAGAAAATATGTGCTGTAAATTCTATATTGAAATTTCATTAGGCTTGGAATAGAGAGTAAATTGCATGAATTTCATTTTCTAGGCCTAGGGATGAAATTGGAATTTATGAAAAAGTTAGGGGCAAAATGGTAATTTTGCCTAGGACATAAATTGAGTCCAAACGAATATGAAATGTGTGAAATTGCAGATTAAAATTATTTATATAGACCCGGACAACACAAATTAGAAGTTAGATTAAGGAAAAGAAAAAGTTTCGGATTAGTAGATTTTATACGCGAACTAGTGTCGAGGTAAGTTCGTGTAACTTAATTGAGCATGTAAATATGTTAAATTGAACGTTGTGTTTGTATGGAATGTGACTTATATTGATATGAATGTTTGATTTCTATGATGAAGAATTGAATACATGTTTGAAACGGTGAAAAAGGGTTAAGCTCCGTTTGGATATTGAATTCCGATGAATATATGTGCTTTCCGGAAATGAATGAGGTCTTGCATTTGTTGCTGACGGGATTTAGCTCGGATGAGTAATCCTATTGATCTCATTATAGAAAGGACTTCGTCCGGATGGGTAATCCTGATATAATCCCTCTCAAACATATGTTACAATTAGGGTTTAGCCTGGATTGGTAATCCTAATTGAGCTCTTCTAAGCATACATTACATAATGGATTTAGCATGGATTAGTAATCCTGTAATATGATATGTGGCTCGAGAGTGTGGTCTTTGATTAAGAGCCCTAATGGGTACTCTTGGATAAGAATTGACGGGTTATTGAATTGTACACCTTGAGTGTACTACTTGAGTATCCATCGGAATTTCAATGATTCAACGGACAAAACTTTTGGCATGATGAGAGAATTATGAGATGAAATGATAATTTCTTGAAATAATATTGCATGATGAGCTCATCTATGTTTACTTGATTGATGTGAAGATTTTGTGACTAACATGTTTGATTGAATGCATGTGTTTAGGCAATTTTGCCAAATGGATGGAAAACATGATATTGTATGCTTAGATTTAATAAACGGGTTTGGTAAGTTTAGTTTCTGTTATACGAACTTACTAAGCATGTAATGCTTACTCTGTTTTATTTTCCCCTATTTTATATTGTTCGGAAGCTCGCGAAGGTTGGAGGTCATTGGAGCATCATTACACTATTCACTAGCTTATTTTGGGTATATATAGTTAAATCATTTTGGTATAATGGCATGTATAGGCTAACTTGGCCATAGATGGCTTAAATATGTGGTTTGTAATCTAGCCATTGGAATGACTAGTAATGGTTGTTTTTGATGTACTTGTAATGTCATACTATGGTAGCTATATACATGTTACATGGCTGTTCAAATTATGCCTATGATATAAAATATACGAAGGTAAGATTATAAACATATATGCATGTACATGTAATGATATGCCATGTTGAATGATAGAGTTTGCTTAATTTGAATGCTTGAAATGGTTGGTATTTGGATGTGAGTTTAAGTGCAGGTCATTGGTGTGATTTTGGGTGAGAAATGAAGCTAGAAATGACTTTATTTTGTCCACACGGGTGTGTGTCTAGACCGTGCGTGACACATAGCTTGGTACATGGGCATGTGGTTAGGCCGTGTGTCCCTTACACCTTAAATTCAAGAAAACAAAATGCTCAGAATTGAGTACAAGGGCAGAGACATGAGTGTGTGTCTCAGCCGTGTGTGCTACACGGCCTAGAACACGGGCGTGTGTCTTGGCCTTGTGAAACCTGCACCTAATTTCGAAAGAATTTAATTAACCACACGGCCTAGCACATGGGCGTGTGGCATGGCAGTGTGCGTAAGTCATAGAGTTACACGAGGTCGAACATGGCCACAGCACAGGTGTGTCCCAGGGTTACACGGGCGTGTGAGCCTTGTAACTTAGAAAATTTTTGAAATGTCGCGAAAAATTCTTAGAGTTTCTGATTAAGTTCCGATTCGATTTTAATGCTCATACTAGGCCTCAAAGGTCCATTTAAGGGACGATATGAATAATATTGGTTAATGAATAGTAATTTATGTGAGTTATCTAAAAAATATTCTAAAAGTTTTGGCAATACTCTGTAACCCTGTTTCAGCGACAGATACAGGTTAAGGGGTGTTACATCAAATGTTGGTAGGAGCCCTCAAAATCAGAGAGTTTGTTATTTTGGCAGATAGAAATCAAAAAATGGAAGATATATGTATCACTAAGAGGCAAGTTAAAATGAAACATCAGAATTCAACTAAGCGTAGTGTGTTTAAATGTTTTCTCATTCCTTTGCCAAATATATCTAGAGATGTTTCAAATAGGTTCATGCCTCATTCTAGTTATACAAGGAGATATCGATTACGACATATTAATTCCAGACCCTAGGCTACATCCATTGCCAGTGCGAGTAGTGTCCGCCAAGGGGATAAGCCGGTATGTGAGCATTGCAGTAAAAACCATTTTGGTGAATGTCGTTTAAAAAATAGGTCCTATTTCTGGTGTGGGTTGGCAGAGCATTGTTTAAGGGATTGTCCACATAAGATTGAGCCTCACGTAGAACAAGTCGTTAAACTAGCGACCACATCGCAAAGAGGTAAAAAAAGGGACCTGGAAATATTTCAAGAGCTAGTCACAATACAAAACGCAAAGTGACTGCGAGGTCTGAAGGTTGACCACCTGCTAGAGCATATGTGATTCGGGCTAGAGAAAAGAGTGTTTCTCCTAATGTAATTACTGGTACATTTTCTCTATTTGATGTTACTATTTGTGCTTTAACCGATCCTGGATCAATACATTCGTATATATGCACTGCCTTAGTAACTAAGAAAAATATGCCAGTAGAGTTGACTGAGTTTGATGTTAAAGTATCAAAACCTTTAGGATAATGCCTTGTAGTTAATAAGATATGTAGGAAGTGTCCGTTGAAAATATGAGGTTATGAGTTTCTTGCAGATTTGATGTTATTACCATTTGATGAGTTTGACGTCATACTTGGTATAGATTGCTTGACTGAATATGATGCCATTGTTAATTATATAAAAAAGCATATAGTATTGAGATGTCAAAATGGCGAATTAGTAAATGTTGAAACTGAGCGAGTTAATTTAGTTGCTAATATTATAACAACTATGAAAAATCAAAGGTTGGTAAAAAAAAGAGGTAAAACATTCTAGCTTACGTACTAGATACGAGAATGGCGTAAACAAAAGTTGAGCAAGTCCTGGTTGTGTGAGAGTTTGTAGATGTGTTTCCAGAAGAATTACTGGGACTACCGCCAGAAAGAAAAGTGAAATTCGTAATTAAATTAGCATATGAATTTGCTCCAATCTCAATTGCTCCTTACAAAATGGCTCTGAAAGAATTGAAGGAATTAAAAGTTCAGTTGCAAGAATTAATTGATTGTGGATTCATCCAACCGAGCATATCATCGTGGGGTACGCTGCTTTTTTTGTTGTAAAAAAGAAGGATGGAACAATGAAACTATGTATTGATTGCCGACAGTTGAATAAAGTTACAGTAAAGAATAAGTACCCGTTGCCTCACATTGATGACATATTTGATCAGTTGAAAGGAGCCACTGTATTCTAAAAAATTGATCTTCGGCCAGGATATTATCAGCTACGAGTTAAGGAATTAGATGTATCAAAAACTGCTTTTCAAACTCGATATAGGCATTATAAATTCCTAGTAATGTCGTTCGGCTTGACCACTGCCCTTGCTGCATTTATGAATCTTATGAATCGTGTATTTTAGCTATTTTGGATGTAACACCCCTAACCCGTATCCGTAGCCAGAATAGGGTTACGGAGCATTACCGGACTTATTTCATAAACAATCATACATATCATGTACATTTTCCATTCCCGAATAAAAGTCATTCACAATCAATCATACAGTCCGTAATATGAGCCTACGAGGCCCTAATCATGCATTAAAAGTGGTTCGAGACTAAAATGATAATTTAAAACATTTTTGGAAAACATAGAAAATTTTTCAATATACAGGGGACATACGCCCGTGTTGCCCGGCCGTGTGTCTCACACGACCAAAGACACGCCAATGTCACAGGCCGTGTGGACATTCGAAATGGGATCACTTGGCCATGTCCCAGCCCATGTCCGATCCCTTGTAACTATCTGACTTGGATTATACAGCCAACCACACGCCCGTGTGACTAGCCCGTGTACTATTCGAAATGGCCTCACATGCCCGTGTGCCAGACCATGCCAAAACTGTAGGGTGTACTGACTTATGTCACACGGCCAAGAGACACACCCGTGTGCTGGGCCGTGTGAAGCATACTGACTTGGTTTCTAATTAAACACTAGGGGACACACGACCATGTCACCTGACCGTGTGTCAAACACGGCTGAGACATACGCCCGTGTCTCTGACCATGTGGACAAAAATAGGCTATTTTCCAAGCCATTTTTCTCACTGAATCTTGCATTTACCTACACAAACCAAATGACATATAACATGGCATAAATAGGCATTCAAACCAATCTCAACCAAGCCTAATTCATGCTAATTCCATACCAAGAACTATAGTGTTCATAACATCATAATTTACCTATTCAAGACATGTCAATTTCATATTCACAAATCACCTAACTGGTTAACTTCATATATACATTATCTTGCCTCTCACAAGCATTCCATATCTCCAAATTTCAACCATTTGATACTCAAAATACCAATCCACAAACAAGCATTCACATAGCAATTACCAACCACCTAACAAAAGACCATTTGCACACATATATATACATAACCAAATAAACCAAAATAAGCCAAATCACATGGCTATACACATAACTAACCATTCATCATTTACAAGCCAAATCAAATGGCTAAATCCATTACCAACATATAGACCAAATTAACCAAAACTCCTATACATGCCATATAACCAAAAACACAAGTTCAGAAGTACCAAAATGATAGCTTGATAGTGTGATAAGATCTCCGACAACTCCCAAATCCGAGCAGGCTTCGATAATCACTATAAAACACAGAAAAATAAACAGAGTAAGCTATAAAGCTTAGTAAGCTCGTATGCTTAATAAGTGAAACTTACCATTCAATTACAATTCAAATACATAAAACATCTCATAATGTAATTCAATTTAAAATCCAAAACTTAACACTTATTCAATCTAAAGGTTAAACATGAATTCCATCAATTTCTTCTATTCAACGATTGTATAGTTCACGTACATACCTGTACTAGCTTGTATAAATTTCATACTCTTTCAATTCATCGATCTACCCATTGAACCATTTGGAATAATATCGAATACTCGGGCTATCAACGGGTTTGCTCACACAAGCTGACGGTCAAGATGTAACTACACGGTGTTGCTCACACAAGCTGACAAGGATCTGCAACACATGCCGGATAACTCAGCCACAGGTAGAACGTACGGACTAGCACCCAAACACAATAACCCCTAATGACATGACGTGTCATTTGTATCCTGTCTATTCCTAAGGTTCAACCGGGATTTCACATTGCCGAATCTTCGTCGAACATATCCGTAAGGTCATATTCACATTTAATTCAATAATAAAGCATTTAAAACACAATTATACTAATGCTTATTAACATACGAACTTACCTCGATTCACAAAAACGACGAAATGGATCGAGTAGTCCACTACTTTGTTTTTCCCTCGATCTAGATCTAAACTTCATTTTTCTTGATCTATATAATATCGAATTTAACTTATTCAATTATAATACTATTCAATTTAGCCCAAAAATCATATTATGTCAAAATTACACTTTTTCCCCTAATATTTCAAAATCTTTATAATTTAGTCCTTAGCTCATAAAAATACAAATTCATGCAATTAGGTCCCTACCATGTTAGCCGAATTTCCCTTATTATTGTAGCAGCCCATATTTTTTATTATTTCACACATTTACCACATAATTTTCATTTTTCACAAATAAATCCCTAACTTGAAATTTCACCCAAAATCACTTAACAAATGTTGTTTATCTAACAACAATCATTCATTTTCTATCATCAAACATCAAAATACACCCATATTCATCAATGGTAAGACCCTAAAACTTTAAATTTTTTTCAAATTAGTCCCTTGGCTAGCTAGATTAAGCTACAACGACTTCGAAAATATAGAAATCATTAAAGACGGGACAAAAATCACTCACCAATCAAGCCTCAAAGTGACTGAAACCTAAATGAACAAGAATGGCTTTCTTTCCCTTGAATATTCTATTGGAGAAGATGATAAGGGATAAAAAAATTGTTTTGTTTTATATAAAAAAATTGTTTTGTTTTATTTATTTAACAGAATTTACTAATTTACTTAATTAACCTTTTAATTTCAATCAAATTTCAACATTACCAATCTCATAAATGTCCACTAACACATTAATGGTCTAATTACCACATAAGGACCTCCACTTTAAGGTTCCATAACTATTAGCACCTTTAGCTATTAGAACACCACTTTTTCATTTTACACGATTTAGTCATTTTTATCAAATTGGGCATTGAAACGGTAAAATTTCTTAACAAAATTTTCACACAATCATACTATCATGTTGTAGACATTAAAATAATAATAAAATAAATATTTTGACCTCAAATTTATGGTCCCAAAACCATTGTTCTGATTTGACTAAAAATGAGTTGTTACATTGGATTAGTTTTTAGTTGTGTTCATTGATGATATTTTGATTTATTTGAAGAATTAAGTTGAACATGCCCAACATCTACGGACTATGTTACAAATATTGTGAGAAAAATGATTATATGCCAAATTTAGTAAATACGAATTCTAGCTATGAGAAGTCAGAATCCTTGGTCATATAATCTCTGCGGATGGTATTCGCGCTGATCTAAGCAAAATTTTTGTAATAATAAATTAGAAACCTCCAAGAAACATTTCTGAAGTGCGTAATTTTTTAGGTTTGATGAGATATTACAAACGGCTTGTCAAGAGATTTTGAATGATTACTTTCCATTGAAAAAGTTGTTACAGAAGGAGATTAAATTTGTTTGGTCTGAAAAGTCTTAGCATAGCTTTGATCAGTTGAAAGCAATGTTAACAGAAGCTCTTGTGTTGGAGCGGCCAAAATCTGGAAAGGAATTCGTTGTATATAGTCATGCTTCACTCAGTGGATTAGGTTGTGTTTTGATGTAAGAAGGTAAAGTAATAGTTTATGCCTCCTGACAATTGAAATTACACGAGAAGAACTATCCGATGCATGATCTTGAGTTGGCAATTGTTGTTTTTGCTTTAAAAATTTGGCGACATTATCTTTATGGCGAGAAATGTCATGTGTTTTCTAATCACAAAAGCTTGAAGTATTTGATGACTCAAAAGGAGCTAAATTTGTGGCAATGAAGATGACTTGAACTATTAAAAGATTATGATTGGGTAATTGATTATCACCCTAGAAAATCTAATGTGGTTGTCGATGTTTTGAGTCAAAAGTCTTTATTTTCCTTGAGATTTATAAATGTTCAGTTAAACTTAAGTTAGGATGGTTCTATTCTTGTTGAGATGAGAGTTAAACCATTACTCATTCAAAAAATTCGAGAGTTTCAAATAAACGACCCAAGTTTATTAGCTAAATAGGAGCATATTCAGGATAGTCAGACCTCTGATTTTACCATTGATAAAGAGGATAGTTTGTATTTTCAAAATCGAATTTGTGTGGCGAATGATGTTGAGGTTAAAAGAAATATTCTACAGGAGGCCTATAACAACTTTTACTCAATTCATCAAGGCAACAAAAAAATGTATAATGATTTAAAATAGAGTTATTGATGGTCGAGAATGAAACACAAAATGTAAGAGTTTGTCTCGAAATGTTTTGTATGTTAGCAAGTTAAGGTTGAACATCAAGTTCCCTCAGGTTTACTTCAAGTAGTGATGATTCCCGAGTGGAAATAAGAACGAGTAATAATGGATTTTGTAATCGATTTACCTTTGTCACCGAAGAAGAAATATGTTATTTGGGTTATTGTTGATCGATTAACAAATTTAGCCCATTTTATTCTGGTTAGGACTAATTGCCTGCTTGAAAAGCTAGATGAGTTATATGGTGCTGAGATTATATGATTGCACGATGTACCATTATCTATTATTTTTTATCGTGATTCGAGGTTTACCTCATGGTTCTGGAGTAAGTTACATGAAGCCTTGGGTACCAAACTAAATTTCAGTACAACATTTCATCCACAAATAGATGAATAGTCTGAGCGACTGATACAGATACTTGAAGATATGTTTCATTATTGTGTTTTGCAATTTGAGGGTAGTTGGAAGAAATTCTTGCCACTAGTAGAGTTTGCATACTATAACAGTTATCAGTAAAATATCAAAATGACAATATATGAAGCTTTATATGGAAGAAAATGAAGAACCTCGTTGTACTGGTTTGAGTTAAGTGAAAAGAATTTAATCTAAACTGATCTTGCACGTGAAACTAAGGATAAGGTTAGAGTTATCAGTGATTGTTTAAAAGTTTCCTTCGATTGAAAAAATTCATATGCAAATTTAAAAAAAAAAAAAGATATTGAGTTTCAGATTGGTGAAAAGGTATTTTTAAAGGTCTCAACTTGGAAGAAAATTTTTCGGTTTGGTAGAAAAGGAAAGCTTAGTCCGAGATTTATAGGACTGTACGAGATTCTTGAGCAAATTGGTCCAGTGGCATATAGATTAGCTTTACCTTCAGAGCTTGAGAAAATCCACAATGTTTTTCATGTATTAATGTTACGTCGATACCATTCTGATCTATCTTATGTAATAATTTCGATTGAAATAGAGCTACAACCTGATTTATCTTATAGTGAGGAACTAGTGAAGATTCTAGCTCGAGAAGTAAAAGAACTAAAAAACAAGCGGATAACTCTAGTAAAGGTTTTGTGTCAACGCCATGGTATTGAAGAAGCCACCTGGGAACCCGAGGAAACTATGAAGTCATAATACCCGAACTTCTTTTTAGGTAAAAATTTTCGAGGACAAAAATTTCCTTAGGGGAGAATTATAACAACCCGATTTTAGTGGTACTAGAAGCGATGGTTTTGGAACCCCGTTTATCGATGGTTAAGCCCGTAATTTTTTCATGTTTCATGATTACCAGTCTATTATATTGTTATAAGAAATTATAATTAGATAATTTAGTTGATTTGATAATTGATTTTTGTTTAATGACTAAATTGTAATGAAGGTAACAGTTAGTCATCCTTGACCTTTAAGAGTTAAAAGGTTTTATATAGCAATTGTCCACTTTCAAAGTTAGTGGGCGATTGATGCATGGATTTGGATGAACACCTGTTAGAATGTTAGTAAAATAAGACTTTGATAATTGTGAGAATAAGTATTTAAGTGGAAG
The DNA here is from genome assembly GCF_007990345.1 of Gossypium hirsutum. Classification (NCBI taxonomy): domain Eukaryota; kingdom Viridiplantae; phylum Streptophyta; class Magnoliopsida; order Malvales; family Malvaceae; genus Gossypium; species Gossypium hirsutum. The sequence continues at coordinate 13,895,552 of NC_053426.1, read as the reverse complement.
GAAATATAATAAGGAATTGGAGCGAAGGAAGCAGAAGAAGGATTGAATTCAAGTTGTTTGACTCAAGAAGAAAAGATTTGGATGTGACCTGAAAGGAAAAAACCAAATAAATTTAGAAAATACCAAAGGAAATAATAAAAATAAGAAAAAAGGATAAAAAGGATAAATGTTCAAAATAATAACTAATAGTGAAAATATAGATTAAAGTAAAGTGGAAGATGGAATGATAAACTGATGGATATGATGGATAGAATGATAAATGTCCAATTGAACCATTTGAGGTATAAATCAAAACAAACTCAACTAATGACTCCAATCAACCCTCCAAAAAAAAAATCATTGGTAAATTGAAGGGTGAAGAATGAATTCCCACGACTCCTTGAAGAAAATCGAGAAGAAAACTACTTCTAAAAAATCACAAGAAAGAAATCTTGTACAAAGAAACAAATTTGAAAACTTTATTAATGAAAACAATTGTCTCCCCATTGCACAATGAAGAAGCCTTTATATAGGCTAGCTAAGTACATCCAAATAAAACTCTAAAGTATACTGAAACTTTAATTAATCTAAATAAGAAGTAGTTTTAAACTAAAATTTTCTTGTTTGACTAAGAAACAAAAACTCCTAAACAACTTAAAATACTTAAACAATATCCAAAATTCAAAATTTAAAATAAATAATAAAACATAATAAATATAATATTGGGCTCATATATAATAAAAATTAAGCTTAAAAACTGAACCCAATATGATTTAAACTCGAATTAAAAGCTCGAAACTCGTAATTCCTGTTATAATCTCGTCTAAAAATTTTGCTCGAGCATGCTTCACTAAAACAATCATAGCTAGAGTTCCCAAGCCTGAAATTGAGTGATTCAAAATGCGTTTCGAAGATAAGATATAGATCTTTGAATACCATGAGATATATAAACTCGAAAATGTCCAAATCCTATCCAAAAAGTCATCATAAATCTAATAATTCCTAAACTTAAAATTGGCAGCTTCAGTGAATGGAATTTAATAAATTTCACCCCATCTGTGCATGTATCAAAATAGAATGATTTTCATTCTCATCTTCTTCTCCAAAATCTCACCATAGTAGGCAGAAAGAAAAGCTTTAAAATATCCTTAGCTTTCGGTCTTGGATGGTAAGTAAATTGTAGTCTGATTCTCATAAATTTTATGTTTTTGTGAATGTGATAACTCGATTTAGCTAACTTGTGTGTCTGTTTTCAAAAGTATTAAAGTTTTGAAGTGTTACCATTGTTACATGCTTGAGGTGTTGGTGATAATTAATTAGATTAGAAATTTAGATATGAAAAATATTTACCTGGTAAAGTGAAGAATTGTTATTCTTAATTATAAAGATTCAAGTATGAATGTTTGAAACGGGTTTAAATGTATTGTAACATGATGAATAGTATTTAGAATTTCAAGTGATAGAATTGAATGACTCATATATATAGATAGTGAGAAGATGAATGATATTTGGTTGATAAGAATTGAATTGAATTAAATTATGTTATAGATCAAGAGTTGAATCCGTAAAGAGAAGACCGCGAAAAAGGAAAGGTTGTTGAGTAAGCTTTATCGTGGTGTTTTACCATTCCGCTAGGTAAGTATATACAATATATAACAGTGTTTAATTCTTCTTTAATTTTATTATTTAAATTGTATAAACTAAATTTGGTAAGTTAGATTCGGTTTGTTAAATATAGCAATGAGATATTGAATTATGAAATGAAAGTGTCCCGATAAACTTAGTAAAAGAGTCGTACACATAGATACATGTTATTTCCTGATGATTCCAAGATCCAGCATTTGTTGTGGATTTGAAGATACATGTTGTAACACCCCTTACCCGTACTCGAGGCCGGGATAAGGTACGAGGCGTTATCGGACAAACATACAAACATTAAACTAAAATACGGGCCATAAAATTTCATTCATATTTCAAAATGTTCATTCACTTACACATAGTCCCTTATTTGAGTCTACGAAGCCCAAAACATACTTTAGAAAGGGTTTGGGACTAAACCGAGAACTTATGAAAATCTTGGAAATTTCTTGCTTTAAGGCTCCACACGCCCGTGTCCCAAAGTCGTGTTCCATACACGGCTAAGACACATGGTCGTGTCTCTGCCTGTGTGGAATATACCTAGGCTATTTTCCAAGCTTTGGTCAACCTTAATCTCTTACACACTTATACAAAATCAAAAGCATATAACATGGTATTCATTTAATGATTAAATATTCTCAATTAAACCACAAACATAGCATTTGTATGTCATCATACATGTGTCTCTCATACTCATTTTACCTTGTTTATTATAGTACCACTTATACATTTATACCAAGATTATCATCTTACCAAATATCTTCAGCTTAATCATCAAGCATTCATATTTAAAACTAGATCATATCTTTATAAAATACCACAATTCAGATACGCAAAATAACATGTTTGCCTGAAACATTTCAATTCAACTCCATACCTAACAAGCATTACAATGAGACTAGTCATATATATATACATGTCATGATACATATCATTCTCTTTCTGTTTTCTTGTAAACACATATCATTTATTTCATTATATCAATATTTCATATACCATAGTTTCCATGTATTCCACATATATTTATTTTCCTCCTCCTCCTCTCCATTCCACATCCTTAATGTATATAGCATTCTTGTAAGTACGATTTCACAATTTACTAATAAATGCTCACATCAAACTGTCCACACGAGTCATAGTCACTTACTTATTTATAATTCGAGCTACAGAGCTCCAAATTAAGATCCGTAAATTTCTCCTAAAACTAGACTCACATATATTTCCACCATAAAATTTTCATAATTTTTGGTTTATCCAATTAGTATAGTTTATTCATTAAAATTTCCCCTATTTCACTTTCTGACAGTTTTGACCTCTCTTCACTAAAATTTAATTATCTCATAGTACAGAACTCGGATAATGTTCTTGTTGATTTATCTTGAAAATAGATTCATTAGGGATTTTAAAAATATAAGTTTAAGCCTCTAATTAGTTTTATCCAAAATTTTGTGATTTTCCAAAGTTAGAACAGGGGATCACGTAATCATTCTGAACCAGTCTCACAAAAATATAAATATCTCAAAATATAGAACTCCTTTTCTTGCTCTGTTTCTTTTATATGAAAATAGACTCACTTAGATTTAATTTTATATCTCATTAAGTCTCTGATTCAATTTCTACTATTTTTGGTGATTTTTCAAAATCACGTCACTGCTACTATCCAAAACAATTTTATTGCTAATTCACTCTTTGACACTTTCTTTGTATTAACCTCATTTTAACATACATATCACAAATCATTTTCACCACATTTCATACATCACAAGTATAGGCCCATGATCACAAGGTCACCATAAAATCATTCTCATGTATAACTTACTTGTTTATAACCTCACTACATCCTGGTCACTTAATGAACACATCATTCACATAATGAAGTTCCTGCACTTATTCATCACAAAACTCACAAAGCAATACATAAAGAGTTTCCCATTGAACACTTCGGATCAATCCTCGATACTTGGTGGTTTCAACACATAGCTCCACCCATCATATAGTTCGGCTCTCTTGTACACATGGTGAACACTCAGTACCACCCATGTGACCTAGCCAATTTATCTCGTAGCTCTCTTGTCTACATGGTGTCCTTCACCTGGAACCACGCATGTGACCTAGCTACATATATCCCGTAGGTCTCTTGTCTACATGGTGTACACATAGTATCACCCATGCGACCTAGCTACATCATAATGTCTTGTAGCTCTCTTGTACACATGATGTGCGCTCAGCACCATACATGTGACCTAGCTACATACTATCTGTATCATCCAATCTTTCCGAAGGTTCAATCGGGATTTCTCTCTCTTTTCCAACAATTTCGCCAATCAAGTAATTATCCACAAACATATTTCCAATATTATTATAAAATATCATAATACAAGTAATATTGATGTATTACTTACATATAAAGTTACATCTCATTTAATATCAAGGCAATAACATTAAATTACACATTGCCTTATTAAAAATCATATGAACTTACAATTTCCCATAATATCCATAATCATAGAAATCACATTTATGTATGATAATTCAATGCACTTCATGTACCATAGACATATTTTTAAATCAATTCATAAACTTGGCACCATAATCATTTAATTTAATATAATTCAATTAATTCACTAAATTTAACTTTCAAATATAAATTACAGCATTATTGCTGTATTATTATCATACCAACTTACATACTTTCAACACCTCAGAAATCATAATGAATATATCAATTTTACATTGAAACATGCATAAATTAATGCTTATTATATATATGAACTTACCTCGATACTAAAACGACCATTTTACCAACTTTCCCAATTTTCGATTTTTCTCTCATTCTAGGTTCAAATCTTATTTTCCGGGATCTAAAACATCATATTTTACTTATTTAATTAATTTAATATTCAAAACAGTCCTTAACTCAAACTTTGGAAAAATTACAATTTGCCCCTAAACTTTTGCATATTTACACTTTTGCCCCTCGGCTCGGGAATTAAACTTCATCCCTTATTCTTATATTTTATGACATTTCTGATCACTTTTCCCTTCTATGGCAATATCAAATTCTCACTCTAACATATACTTATGACTATTAGGTATTTCTACCGATTAAGCCCTTTTACTCGTTTTCACTCAAAACCGAGTAGCACAAGTTGTCTAACATAATTTAAAACCTCATATTCTATTATAAAACAACAAAATAAACAAATTTCACCTACGGGTATTTTTCCAAATATGAACCCTAGCTTAAATTATTGCTAGAATAAGCTTAATCAAATTATTGGGATTCCAAAAACGTAAAGAACTTGAAAAACAGGGTTATAATGGACTTACTATTGAGCTTGGAAAGCTTGAAAACACTAGCCATGGCTTCCCCCATGCTAATTTCGGCCTCCATGAGAAAGATGAGTCAATTTTGGCTTTATTTTCCGTTTTTATTTCTTTTAATTACCAAATGACCAAAATGCCCTTGCTTATTAAACTTTCAAAAATTCCATCTATGTACAATTTTTGTCCATCACTTAGAAATTGGTAAAATTTCTATTTAAGACCTCCTAATTAATATTTCAAAGCAATTTCATACTAGAAACTTCTAGAATGCAAGTTTTGCAACTTATTCAATTTAGTCCCTAACTTTAAATTGAGCACTTTATGCATAGAATTTCTTCACTAAATTTTCACACAATCATGCAATCATATCACAGACCTCAAAATAATCATAAAATAATTATTTCTATCTCGGATTTTGTGGTCCCGAAACCTCTGTCCCAACTAGACCCAATTTTGGGCTATTACACATGTGACATAGAATTAGCTTGGGCTGGTAATCTGATGTCATTTTAAAGGTTTAGCCTGGATTGGTAACCTTACATGTATATATAGCCCTAACCAGGCTTTCTTTGTGTCGATAAAGGTTTAGCTTAGTAACCTGACACCTTTGTATATGACTAGCTTAGAAGAGACTTTGATGTAAAGAAAACATGTATTTCGAGTTCTTTTATGATGTTTCATCGAGTATGGTAGATTATGCAATGAGTGAAATTGGAAAATTATGGAATAGAGGTAATAGGATAATTGTTGTTAAATTTTGAATCTGTACCCTTAAAAGATAGATGGACAAATTGAACAGGAAATTTTAATACTTCGTGTTGCATATTTAGCATAGCGTATATGATTCATGTTATATCTGGTACCTTAAGTGTAGTATTTTCATCTAAGTACACTTGTAACTTTTTCAAATAGATTGATTATTAAAATTATTAATGAATTAAATTAATATACTTTGTATTATTATCCTCAAAGGATTTTTGCACGTAAAGCAAAATAGAAACAAATGTTGCTTATTGGTTTTCTATTGTTTAAATTGTTAATAAGTGATATTATGTGGTCGGATCGTAGTACGAAAAGACAACTTGTATTAGTGGATGAACCTAAACATATCCTTAATTTAATCGAAAATGAGCAAACCAATTGAAAGGCTAATATGTCATCTATCATGTCCAATTGGAGAGATGCCTTGTCTTGGGCATCAGAGTGGATGACTCCCAAAAGATAGACACATAAATGTCACTGATTGGACTGAAAGTACATTGAATAGGACCCAAGAAGAATATATCTTGAATTCATTTTTGGGTTTATTCACTTTTGTTTTGAGTCCTGAGTGGATGACAGACTATGTATGCGTGACATGTACATTTTGATGTAAGTAAAAGCTTGAGTTCAAATAGATAAGGAACTGAAAACTGGTGCGTTGGGTGTACCACTTATGTAGTATGTAGTGTCATTCACAATTGTGGAATTCATAGCCCAAAACATGTATAAATTATATCTTCTCATTGGCATTATATGGTTGATGAAAAGTAAACATGACCACGGGTCGTCCGTCTTCGTGATGGATAACTTGATCACTATTTGATAGTGATTGAATTTTCATAAAGAAAGATGTAATGTTTACCATGATATAAAATAAGATCATATTGGGAGAACGAATATTAGCCCGAAGAGATCAATGATATCCTATGAGGGTAACATATTAATGACAAGGTCATTGGACGAGCACTAAGTAGTTGCTTTCGTAATGGTATGTTGGTGGGGAGAGTTGAGTCAAGATACTATAGTGAAATGAATTCGTGACTAAATGAGTATAACTAATAGGTGAAAACTGTAACTTAATTATACATCATTTGAGCCTCAAATACATATGTCCAATAGGTCATTTCACGATCTCGTTGAAACCAGAAATGAATTATGTGTTTGAATAAATATGAACAGAATGAATAGTGTCAAACCCCAAAATTGGGCCTAGTATTTTTGAGGGTAATTTAGGGATTCTAGCTCAAATGTGTTCGAAAATTTAAAGCATGGTAAATCGAAAATTTGAAGCATGGTAAATCGAAAATGTCTTTGTCTATGGCTTTTGGAAAATCAAATTAATTTTTGAAAATGATGTTCTAAAACCTTTAATTTTGAATAGAGGACTAGGTTAAAGTTAGGAGTACCAAAAAGGAAGATATGCCAAAGTTTAAAATTAACCTATTTCTTTTTCCCCAACCTACAGCAAAACTCATGAAACCCCTTCCCCTTATTTTTGTTTTGCCATCCCTTGCATTCCCAAGCTCTATTCATTCAAATTTATTTCCGAAACTTCAAATCCTTTGATTTCTATCATTATTCAAGTGTTAAACCTCTCTAGAATTTTAAGAGAAACATTAAAAACACCATCAATTTTGTAATCTCTCAAATTTGTGGATTTTCTTGATTTTCTACCAAACATTCATTTTTCTCCCATCGAAGGTAATGATTCAATTTCCTGTTAGTTTTTTTTATGATATCTAGTCTTTTAAATATAGTTTTTACCTATTGAAACAATATCTTTGAATAAATACCGAAAATTGTGTCATTAATGGTAGATTTCAGGATTTTGAAGGAAAAATATTTTCCAAAGTGTTTTTCAAATTTTTTTAAAGTGATTTGAAGGTTTCTAACCTTTCCCTAATGTTTTGTTAAAGAATTTTAAGGTTTTATTGAGTATTTATAAAATTGCCAGTATAAGTTGAAATTGCGAAACCATGAATTTGTGTAGTTTTGTGTAGTTTGAAGGTTGAGAATTGTTCTTGGATGTATAATTAGTTGATTGGAATTAGTTTTATGTGATAGGAGCAAGTAGGTGTTGAGATTGTTACGTTTCGGCTAAGCTAGTCAGAATTTTAGTTTCATAAAGATCTATCTTAGGCTTGTGTTTTTGGTTGATTTAAGTGAGTCTACGGCTGAATATTAATTTTGTGATTTACTTTGGTGAAGCTTCGGAATCGTTAGGACCTTCTACAAGTAAAGCAAAAGGTAAGGAAAAACTAGTTTAAGCTTTCAGGATCTAGGAGAAAGCGTGAACGGTGAGTGTTCGGAATCACTGCTTGTAGACATGATTCATAGTGTTAATTGGGAATTTTGGAGTAGCTTGAAACTCTACTCTAAGTTTTGAGTGTAAGTTTTCTCATACCCTTGTTTAATTTTTGAAATATGGGATTATGTGTTGTGGAACTGTGAATTGAGATGTGATACTATGACATGTGAAATATGCTTGTGATGGCTATTGTGAAAGTGTTAATTGTGGGTATGTTGTACATGCCAATTAAATGTGATAACGTTGTCCTTATAAAGTGAATGTGGAGATAAAAAGTGCAGAAAACGGTAAGTAAAATGTGAGTAAAATGTGAGTTTAATTGTGGATATTTTGGCCTTGTGATCTTTGAGACCATTGGATATAGTTGGCATGCTATAGGATTTGTGAGTACTCACCCTTGTGTTGTGTTTTTGGGGTGTTAAGGATGAGGACAAATTTGGAGAGATAAGGGAATGTAAGCTTGACTCCATTCAATGGAATATGTTTTTGTGTTTGGAGAGTGTCAACTAAATGCTACACTTTTGGGATGTGTGGTGATTAGAGCTTACTTTTATGTTTCATAGCCTCATATGCCAAATTATCGTTTAAATATGATATTGCAATATGTGATGTGTGCGGACACAGGTGAATAATAAGCTAAATGAGTTGATTAATATTACATGAATATGTTAGTATGTTCTCTTGATGAATTACGTATGTTGTTGAGAGATTTGATCATTTTTGTTTAACGTGTGAATGCATGTCTATTTGGTGGTTATTCTGATAATTGACTAAGCTTGTTTAAGCTTACCCACTATTTTAAAATCTTTGTAAACAGTTAGCGTGCTGTGTGAGTGAAGCAAAAATTTCCAAGGGAGTGATCCAAGTAAATTTAGCATTTGAGTACATGATTTGAAACTATTATGTTGAAATATGGGAATAAGGTAATGTGGTAGATTTGTTACATGAATATTGCCATGATGTTTTGTGCAGAGGTATCAATAATCGAGTATTTAGTATCGATATCTCCATGATATTTCGAATGTGTAAGAAGTCAGTAGCTCATTTTGGTATTGATACCATTTCTCGAGTATCGATACTCGTGGTAAAAATACTGATACTTTTTTATAGGTATTAATTGTAACACCCCTCACTCGTATCCAACACTGGGATAGGGCTCAAGGCATTACCAGACTTAAACATTCATAAACATACAACACCGAGTCACTAAATTTCGCCCAAAATTAAAACTTTTAGAACATATGCTATCATCCCTTAAATAGGCCATCGATGCCTATAACTTACATTAAGGCGGTTTGGGACAAAACCGAAAGCATTCAGTAAACTTTGGACAACTTAATAAATTTCTAGCTTTGGAGTGCCATACGCCCGTGTAGGTGGGCCGTGTGGACTCACACGCCTGTGTGGCTTGGGGCACGCCCATGCCCTTAGCCTGTGGGTAACACTGACTTTTAAACACGGCTATGGCACACGCCCATGCTGCCTGTCCGTGTTCAATATTAACTTTGGGACACTGTTATGGCACACGCCCGTCTGACCTACCCGTGTCCTGTACTAACTTAAAATTTTAAGTGCAGGGGACACACGACCATAGCACACACCCATGGGAGGGAACCGTGTATCACACACGGCCTAGACACACGCCCGTGTGTCCAACCATGTGGACCGTAATAGGCTATTTTCCAAGTCTTAAGTCACCCCTTTTTACTCCTTATACCATTATACTATGTTTACAAACTTATAAATTAAACATCCATGTTCAGGGTATTATCAACTTATTACCATATCACACATATATTCCATAGCCCTGACCACCTCAAATGGTCCTAAGGCATTCACCATGTATATATGTTATATACTTCTTATACATAGTGAGCAAGCATAATCACATACCCACATCACGAGACATTTACATATATCATGGATGAATAGGCTTACAAGCCAAAATCATTATATGCCACATTTCATGGCTACATACAACAAATCATTATAAGCCAATACATTTGTCTAATCACAACGACATCGATCATAGAAAAACTAAGTCCCTATACATGCCACTCACTTGAACACGTTTAACATATACATGTCAATACTCCAAGGGTAAAGGCTTGATAGTGTGATGCTGCCTCCGGTGATCTCCAACCCCAAGCTGACCTGTCAAAACTAAAAGAAATGGAAAGGGGGAGTAAGCTTTACGCTTAGTAAGTCCATATGAAAATAATAAGCATTATTATAACATGTTTCCTTAGGTAACACAACTATAATTATGCTTTTATTCATATTCTGGTCAAGCTATCTACTCGAGTTATAGTCGATAAATTATTTATAACTCGAGATACGGAACTTCAAATTAATATCTGTTATCTATTCTTATCATAAAATTTTTAGAATTTTTGGTCTAGCCAATAAGTACATTTTATTATTCAAAGTCTCCCCTATTTTGCTGTTTGGCAGCTTCGACCTTTCTTCACTAAAATTTATTTATCTCCTAGTACGAGACTCAGATAATGTTTCTGCCTCTTTATCCTAAAATTAGACTCATTAAGGATTTTATTCATATGAATTTTAACTCATAATTATTCTTTTACAATTTCTAGTGATTTTCCAAATTTGAGACAGGGGAGTCTAGAATCACTCCAAATCTGTCTCACAAGAATTCAAATATCTCATGATACAGAATTCTTTTTCTTACACTGTTTCCTTTATGTGAAACTAGACTCGTTAAGGTTTCATTATATATTTTATTCAGTCTTTAATTCAATTTCCACAATTTTTGGTGGATTTTCAAAGTTGGACCAATGCTGCTGTACCAAATCTATCTTAGTGCAACAAGGTAATAACCATCACAAATTTGTCATAAAAATTATTTTCATAAATATCATTCATTCATTTGGACCATCGGCATAAGTCCATTTCATTTCACATGTCAAGCACGTGTTCATGGGTTTCGAGTACTTACCTATGTTATCATTTAGCACCGCACTCGTCCAAACATGACAACTCACATGCATCATAATATTATCATATAATATACATTATGTATCATGGCAAGAGCCTTTTATTTCATTTCTCATATTAATCTCGTTGAATTTTTCGGAATCTCGATGGATATCCCATTCACTATCAATTCATACAAGTGATCATTTCATATGTGCACTCCCGCGAACCTTACATCTTACGGCGGGATTACCAGTCCAGGCTAAATCCCTTGTACGACAAGCACTCTCAATGTGCTCGGATCTGAATTGCCAGTCCAGGCTAAATTTAGACCCTAATCGGATTACCCGTTTAGGCTAAATCCTTAATGTACACATATTCTTCGGGAGGCTCTATCACTTAAGGAACACCCGTCCGGGCTAGATCCTTTTCATACTTGAGATCACGGATTACCCTTCCGGGCTAAATCCTTACTGCAACACATGCAGGATCTCATTTCACATATAAAACATGGTTTATCCATCGAATTCCCTTTTTATTCAACCGAGATTTTTCTCTTTTCATCAAGTCTCTTATTATGCATAGTTGCTCATGCCATGTACATCCAATTCAACACATTTCCATGTTTATTTAGACATTAGTCCATAAGATAAACATGGTATTACATATAATTATAATTTGGCATTTGTTACAATATATAATCTTCATATAAACTAAATAAATATCCATCACCCAATGTTAACACATCAATTTAAGTTCAAGTATGAACAATAATATTATTGCATTATCATTGACATATGAACTTACCTCGGTTTCGAGTACGATTATTTATTTCGAGTTTGTGCTTAACCTTGTTCAACCTCGTTCTAAGTCCGAATCTTGTTTTCCTTGATCTATAATATCACATTTAGCCTACTAATTAGTCACATTATTCATAGGAGTCCAAAAATCACATTTTACAAATTTTCTTTTTGACCCCTAAACTTTTGCATATTTGTACTTTTTCCCTAATGCTCGGAAATTAAACTTCATCCTATTTTCTTCTGTTTTATGATATGCTGATCATTTTTCGTAACTATGACAGCCCCCAATTTCCACTAAATCACCCATTTATGACCAATTTTACAACTTTTACAAAACGGTCCTTTCAAACGTTTTCATCGAAAACCACTTAGTAAAAGTCGTTTATTAAACACCCAACACTCATTTTCTACCATTAGACATCAAAATGAATGCATATTACTCATGGGTAAATTTTTAAACATAAACCGTAACTCAAAAGAATGGTAGAAATAGCTAGAACATGTTACTGGGATTTCAAAAATGTAAAGAACTTTAAAAATGACGCTCGGGGGCACTTACAAATGAGGTTGGAAGCTTGAACCAAACCCTAACCATGGATTCCATGGGGGTTTCGGCTGGTACATGGAGAAGATGACCAAATTTTGGCTATTTTGGCTTTTTAATTCATTTAATTATTAGTTTACCAAAATACCCCTAACTTAAAAATATTTTATTACACCCATTTCAAGTCTATTTTTGTCCAAAAATTAACTAATGGTCTAATTAGCATTTAAGGACCTCCCATTTAAAATTTCATGACAATTAGACACCTCTAACATGTAGAACTTAACTTTTGCACTTTTTACAATTTAGTCCTTTTGACCAAATTTAGTGCCCAAACGTCAAAATTTTCGAACGAAATTTTCACAAATTCATTTTGTGAAATCATAGACCATAAAAATATAATAAAAATAAATTTTATTACATTAGATTTGTGGTCCCGAAACCACTGTTCCGACTAAGCCATAATTCGGGATGTTACATTTAATAGTTTGCTGGTTTTATTTTTATAGGGAAATAGAATGCTAAAATGGTATTGATTTTCTAAAAGGTATTGATACCTCTTATGAAAATATTGATTCCATCGAATGGGTATTGATACATACATGATTTTTTAATATTTTATGTTAAATGGTCTTTAAGCATGCTGTTAACTTGTTGTAAGGTTTATTATTGTATGTTTAAGCGAGATTTTAACTTTGTTAAGGAGAGATTAGAATTAAACCTCATATAGTTACTTATTATGATGCTAATCGCACGTCAATGAGATGCTTTATGCTTTTGATGGTGAGATGATGGTGAGCATCCTATTACTTGGGTTTAGGGATCGGGCTAGGTATAGGGTGTTATATTTGGTGGTATCAGAGCTTAGGTTATTTAACACTCAGACCTAAGTTATTGGTGTGTGGATTGGGGTTACGAAACCCATGTGTCTAAATTTTTCTAATTTTTTGAATTGTTTGAGATATCTTTGTTTGAACTGCATGAATTTGTTTGAAATTAGGGTATGGACGGGAACACATTACCTTTATTCTAAATTTTTCTTACAGGAACGTGACTTGGATAATTTCCCCGCCACTCACACCTCTTATTTGTTTGTGTATATTAGATTATTAGATTCGATATGCCTCGTAGACGTGTGAATGCAAATGCTCAAAAGGATAGTACATCCTTTGCACATCTTGTGCCATTGCGTAGAGTGAATATACCTGATGAGGGTGTTAACCTTCTGATGGAACCTATGATTGGAGTGTTTTAGAGGATTTCTAGTGCTAAACTTACTTTTACACCTTGCGAATCTTGTACCTGTTAGTCGAGGGTTGCGACTTGAAAGTCTGCGAGCATTAGGTGGGAAAGAGTTTTCTGGAGTGAAAGGAACTGATCTGACCGTAGCTAATTACTGGTTGAAAGGAGTTAAAAGGATCCTCAAGAAGATGTCTTGTTTTGATGAGGAGAAGTTGGGTTGTACTATGTCCCTACTTGACGGTGAGGCTCATCGTTAGTGGAATACTGTTAAGAGAGGTGCTACTTCTAATAAGTTGACTTGGGAATACTTTCTTGAGGTTTTTAAGAGGAATTTTGTGGGCGAACAGTACTAGAAGCTCGTAAATGTGGGTTCTTAGAATTAGTTCAAGGTAATTTCACAGTGGCTGAGTATGAGTCGGAGTTTGTACGACTTAGTCTTTATGTTCCTGAGATCGTTCTTTTTGAGAGGGGCTGTTGTAAGAGGTTTCATTTTGGGCTTAATTGTGAGCTTCGGGTTTACTTGATAGCTCAGAACTCGGAGTGGTTTGATGAGTCGGTTAAGAAAGCCAAAGCTGTTGAAGAGAGTTCGACTGAGTTGCCTTGTTTTGTGCTAATTGAATCAATTGGGCAATGAGTTGTTGCTCATATTGTTGCTCTTAGGTTGAGTCTAGAGGTCCAACTCGAGTTTATGCTGTTAGGGAGCTGGAGGATTTGGATTCGACTGATGCTATCGCAGATACTTTTACTTTGCAATCTATTCCGTTATTCTCTTTGGTTGATGCTGGTTCTACACATTCGTACATTCATACATTCGACTTTAGTATCATATTTGATCACTTATGCATACATGACTGAATTTACTCGGTGAAATGATTGAACTAATTTATGTGCATATTCTTTTTTGAATGATATGAATAAATTTGAAATTGTTTCAATTGATGGTCTATGGTTGAGTATATTATTACTATTGCTTAACTAAAGTAGCACACCAAATTACTGTATTTAAAAATTAACAGATACTTATAACCGATTATTCTTATTGGTATGATGTACAATGTAATTTAATGTTTAAAATTATAACTGTATGATTTGTTTTTCTTTTATTTTCTTTTATTTTATTTTTTTGTAAATGGACTCACATTGAGTTTCCATAGCTCACTCCCCCTAATTTTCATATTTATAGATAATCCTTCTGACTAGGACGCAAACATGACAAACGGAGGGTCTCGACTTTTGTTCCATTTATTTTGTTTCTGTTAATGTTATTGTTTTTAATTCCTTAGGAGGTTGAGTTATTTCCGTTTTCTTTTATTAAGAACCGCGGTTTGGGATTTGGTTTTAATTTCATTATTTGGTGCATCTCATTCAGTATAGGTTATAAAGTTAGGTTATTGTGTGTTAGTATTGGATTAAACTAATTTGTTTTATTAAAATGACTTAAGTTTTATTTTTGTTGCTAATTCTAATAAGTTAAACTAGAATATAAATTGTAAATCACCGGTATAAACTTGAGTTATAAAGGAAAATTGATTTTGATAAAGATCAAACCACTTCGGTGGTTAATGTAATCTCCCGAATTTGAGTCTACAGTCTAGGCCAGATTGAGGAGGTTACACTTTGTCCCACAACTGCCTTCAAATTCGTCCACCACATGTTTGGGAAAATGACCCTCAAAAAAATAATTTTTAAGCCTAAAATTGGTGTTTTCCTTTTCATGTATCGGATTTATTTCTTTATAATATGATCATAAGTTTATATCTGAACAAGAAAAGGAACATTTGAATGTTGATTTTTGTGGGTAAAGGTTTTGTGTTTGTTAGTTTGGTTTAGTGTACTCTAAATTTTATTTATGGTCTTCTTCCAATCTAGGGTTTGTGTTTGTACTTTGAAACTCTAAAGTGTCAATAACTAAATTAAGTACCTTTAGTGTACCAATTGTTTATGTTTTCTACAGTAAAGTTAAGGAATAGGGAAAATGGGAAAGTGTTGAAAAGAATGGGGTTTTGATTTTTTAATTCTTGGTGTTGCCTAGGTAGTTGGAAGATGGCGAAGTTTCCATTCGAAGATCAAAGGAAATTGAGATGCTAATTGTCGTTGGAGAGTGAGACGGTCGAGGTGAAGGAGGGAGGGACAATGGGGGAGAGGGAGGGGGATGCGGAGGGATTTTTTTATTTTTTAATATTAGTTTTAATAAGTAAAAATATTACTATTAATATTAAATTATAAAATCAAAAAAATAATTTCAATGTTTCTAATTTTTTATTTTGTCATATGTCGATTGGTGATTGGGCCTCATCATTGTTGACCAAGATTGACTGACGACTAACTAAGGAGAACTAACGAGGTGCCAATGTGAGAAAAAAATCAGTTTAGATACTAAAATTGATCAAAAAAAAGTTTAAGTACCTATTTAAGAAAATGAGTATATTTAGGGTGCAATTTTTATATTAAGCAGTTTTCACAAGGGAAAATGAAATTTGGATCTTTCTAGCAATTTAACGTTAGGAATGATATATAGTGTTACTTTTTAGGCTAAGAAAACAACAATGCAACGTATTCAGCCTCTAAATCCAATGTCCATTATTACATTCACAGTACGAATTAAAAAAAATTGACCTTTTCTAAAATATAAACTTATAATACATTGATTGCCTTGTGTGAGAAAACATTTAAAAGTTATTTAAAATAAAAATAAGAATAAAAATATCTTTACATTTAAATATTTTATACAAAACTTTAAAAAAAATAAATTGAATCATTATTTAAAATAAATAGTTCTATAAAAATCACGAGTTAAGTGAGATGACAAGAATCTTTTTTACCTTAACCAATAAGTTAGGATTTGATTATTGTCGTAGGTATGGAGCAGCTTTAGAATTCGTGGTCAGCGTTTATCCCTTAATGAATTGACACAATGCAAATAATTAATCATTAAACTCACTCTAATAAATACCTTAAAAAAGTAGATCTGTAAAAAACACTATATCTTATAAATAACTTTTAATACAAAGATATTTTATCTTTTTATAGTATTATAATAGTCAAATTTGAACATAAAACATTTTACTCTTTATAACTTTTTTTTGAAGGCTACTCTTTATAATTTTAACTTACCATTTATAACGAAAGTCTATTATCAATATATTTTTACATGTTATTTTCACCTTATATATGTGTCTTTAACTAGTTCATAGTGTGATACTATCTAATATCACATTAAAAAAAAAAAGCTAACTCAAGAATAGTTCGCATATATGGAAACATTTTTGGAAGTAACAATAATTTGTACTTTTTAAGAAGAAAATTAGTACATTAAAATTTAAAAATCCAATTATTAAGGTAGTGTTCGAAAAATTACCTAGTAATTGAATTTGTGTATAATTGTTTATAATTACACAATAGTGACATGTTTGCATAACTTGTAACACTCTCGACCCAGCCTAGGAGTTTCAACTAAGTCAAAGACGTTACATTCGATCACCGAAGTGATCTTGTAAAGTCACTTTTTTTTTACTTGCATTGATATGTAAGGAAAACAATCTTTTTTTTAGTAAAACATTCATTCATTAAGCCGACTTTTCTTAGAAATTTAATTATGATAATATTATTGTGTCGTTTTGAAAATGGTTAATGTTTTCAAGAAAAGAATTATCAAAACTTTAAGTACTTTGTAAAGTAGCGGAGGACATTTAAAATAATAATTCTCTAAACCGAATAACATGCAATATCAAAGCAATAATTAAGTAACATTGTAACACACCTAACCCATATCCGTCGCCGGAACAGGGTTACAGAACATTACCGGAGTTTACAAAACAAATACAATTAATTTATGTATTTTACTATTCATATCCGAAACAAATCATAATTCAATTATGTTGTTCCTTAAATGGACCCTTGAGGTCCTATTTATACATTAGAAACAAGTCAGGACTATAACAGCCTGATTTTGGGCCTAGTTAGAATAGTGGTTTCGAGACCTCAAATCTAATGTAATAAAATTTATTTTTATTATATTTTTATGATCTACAATTTAACGGGATGATTTTGTGAAAATTTCATTCGAAAATTTTGACGTTTGGGCACTCAGTTTGGTCAAAAGGACTAAATTGTAAAAAGTGCAAAACTTGAGTTCTATATGCTAGAGGTATCAAATTGTTAGGAAATTTTAAATTAGAGGTCCTTATATGGTAATTAGACCATGGGTTAATTTTTTGAACAAAAATGCACATGAAATAGGTGAAATAGAATATTTTTAAGTTTGGGGCATTTTGGTCATTTAGTAATTAAAATGAATTAAAAATAAAATTAAAAGCCAATTTTTGTCCATCTTCAAGCTATGGCTGAAAATTTCATGGAGAAACCATGGCTAGGGTTTTTCAAGCTTCCAAGCTCGATTATCAAGGAAAACGAGATTCGGACTTATATCGAGAAGGTACGAGATTATGGACTAAAATGGAATAATTAGCCGTGCTCGGATTTGAGGTAAGTTCATGTGATAATAATAGTAACAATGCAATGTAATACTTCAATTGTAAATTATATTATTGTCTCATAAATTGAATGAGTTGTCATACGGATGTATACGACGAGAATTTGACAAGTAAGTACCTACGATAATGTTATCGTTGATTGTGACTGAATCTAAATTGGTAAGTTGATTTGAACTTGTTGAGTTAAAGGCTATTGTATGATAAACCGTAATTTATACATATTTTTATCCCATGCTTAGCACATTTATGGATGATTTCTCCTTAGATTTGGTGAATTCAATGCTCCTAATCCTTTAATTTCATGTTTTATACTTAGGTGAGCACAGGAGAGTAAAAAGAGCGAGAAACGGGCCAAAAACGGAAAAAACGGGCCAACATGGGAAATCAACACGGCCTGGACTTCCTCACACGGGTAGGCCACACGGCTGTGTCCATTTGGCAGAATCGAAGCACGACTCACACGGGGAGACCACACGCCCGTGCCTATTTAACAGCCTTGACCACGGTCTGAAGCAATCGCACACGGGCATGTCCCTATCAAGCCCAAGTATAGTCATATTTAGAAAAGGCCATTTTTGAGGGCTCTTAGGAATTCTAAAGCCTATTTAAACACCTGAGGAGGCACTTAGAGGGGACACAGAGAGTAGGAGGCAATGAATTACTCAAGGAAATCCGATTGATCTATCTCAGAAGCTGGATTCATCGTCAAGACTGAAGATATCCCTTCAATTTCTTTTAGAAGTTTTGGGTTTTCTTTATGTTTTGTTATATTTATTCTTTTGAGACGTTTTCTTTCAAAAGTATGAACTAAACCCCCTAAATACCTAAGGGGAATGAAACCTAAGATGGATCTTGTATTTTATTATCTGAATTGTATGATAAATATTTGACTTATTCTTAATTATGTGTACTTAATTCTTGTTTGAGTATTCCAGGATATTGATTCAAGTTAATGCTCTTATTCAGAGGAGCAAAAGTCCTTGTCTAAGAGTAAATTTGTCGTAATTAAGTGGAGTTGATTGCACACCTAGAGATAGGGTGACAAGATTTTTCCGGATTAGGGTGAAACCTAATAGGGAGTCCATAGATCGAGTTAATGCAACACTAGAGTGTTAATTAGAAAGAGATTTCAATTAATCAACCTAGGGTTAGACGTTATTAGTCTCGAGAGGGATAATAATATAACTTAGGGATTCCTACGGATCAAGTCAAGTGAATAAATCGTCTGATTCAGAGTCAAATAACAAGTGAAGTCTAGGTGTATTTTTCCTTGGGTATTGTCTTAATCAATCAAGTTTTCTAAAAAGCTTTTCCCAGTTTTCTCTCTGTACACCCTTAGTTTAGTTAATTAGTTTAGATAAACAAATCCCCTAATTTTTAGGCTAGATAATAAAAAGAAAGTAGTTACTAGTACTCTTGGTTCCTTTGGGTTCGACAATCCGGTCTTGCTAAAGCTATACTACTGTTCGATAGGTACACTTGCCTTTATCGTGATAATAGTTAGTTTCAAGAACGATTAATTATAAATTTTTAAAACTTGTCGTGAATATCACATATCAGTATGCTATGCATAAGAAGTGATCTACAATATGTCTATGATGTGTGATGACAATGTGATGAATTGTGATTTTGTGTTAAAAAGCGATTATCATGATTATTAACATTATGTGAAATCATGAGCTTAATTACCATAATGAGATATATGATTCAATCTTAAGGACAAGTTTCAACGAGATATGTATTCAAAGAAGCCCTAGGTGACCCTGAGAAATGCTTAGGATTCAGATATCATGACACCATGGTTAATGAGATCCCCTGTAAGACCATGTCTGGGACATGGCATTGGCATCCAAGATGAAAGCCAGTGTAATACCATGTCTAGGACATGGCGTCGGTGTTGATATGTGTGCCAGTATAAGACGATGTTTGGGACATGGCATTAGCATTGATATGTGTGCCAGTGTAAGACCATGTCTAGGACATGCATCGGTGTTGATATGTGTGCAGTGTAAGACCATGTCTAAGACATGGCATTTGCGTTGATATGTGTACTAGTGTAAGACCATATCTGGGACATGGCATCAGCATTGATATGTGTGCAGTGTAAGACCATGTTTGGGACATGGAATTGGTGATGATATGTGTGCTAGTGTAAGACCATGTCTGGGACATGGCATCGAAACTGATATGAGACTTCGTATAAGAACATATCTGGGATATGGCGTCGACATGTGGATCCATGTAAGACCATGTCTGGGACATGACTTTGGTACTTTTTTGGTGTATGATGATTCCGAACGTCCTTCAGTATTCCAGGCAGTTCAACAGACCATTCAAGATTTTGGTTAAGAAGTGGAGTAATATGAGTGAGACTATGTGGTATAGGTATGTACGTGAATCTCTAAGCTCATAGTTATTGAGATTTTGAAATGTCGAGACCTCGGTGAGCTAAGATGTATGAATTATTATTATGAATTTTTTTACAATATCATGCTAAATTACACTGTGTAATTGAACATGGAATCCATGAAATGGTGAGTTCATGAGTAGTTGAAAATGAACTTATGACAGTTATCATCATATTGCACTAAAATAGTTTTGGACAGCAGCAACAGTCCAACTTTGAAAATCCACCAAAAATTGTGGAAATCGAATTAGAGACTGAATAAGATATGAAATTAAAACTTATTGAGTCTAGTTTCACATAGAGGAAATGGTGTATGAAAAGAATTTCATATTATGAGATATTTGAATTTTTGTGAGACAGTGTAAGAGGGATTTTGGGCTCCCTTGTTTTAACTTTGGAAAATCACTAAAAATTGTAAAAGAATAATTACGGCTTAGAACTGATGTGACTGAGTTCTTAATGAATATATTTTCAAGAGAAAAAAAATAGGAACATCATTTGAATCCCATATGATGAGATAATAAATTTTTAGTGAAGAAGGGTTGAAACTGTCAAACAACAGTATAGGGGAGACTTTAAAGAATAAACTGTACTTATTGGCTAGACCAAAAATTCTGAAAATTTTATGGTAAGAAGATATGTGAATCTAGTTTCAAGTAAAATTAGTGGATCTTAATTTGGAGTTTCGTAGATTAAGAGTTTAATAATTTAGTGATTATGACTCGAGTAGACAGCTTGACTGGAATATGAGCAAATAGTGGAATTATATACAACTTCGATCGTTTTACCATGAGAATACGTTAATAAAAAGAATTTGGCAAAAGCACGTTAATAAAAAGAATTTGGCAAAAGCACGTTAATAAATTGATTATTATTGTTTTCATACGAACTTACTAAGCTATAAAGCTTGCCCCCTCCTTTCCCTTTCTTTAGTGTTGTCATGTTAGCTTGGGGTTGGAGATCGTTGGAGGCAGCATCACACTATCAAATTATCAAGTTGGGGTATTCATAAACCTTAAGTGTTTTGAAGTGAGTGGCATATATAGATACTTAGTAATTTATGATATGTGTTTCATGATTTGGCCAATTGAGTTGGCTTATAAAGATTCATTTTTATAGAGCCATGAGATATGGTTTATATTTGATCTTTGGGTTGTAAACCTGATTGATTTTTCATGACTGATCTAATGTCTTGATGATGTGCATGTTGTGATGGCTTGGTATCAATGAATGTATGATATGGTATGCATATTTGATGGATGAACTTTGATTAATAGATATGACCATATTCTTAGTATAAAAGTGTAAATTTAGAGTAAGTTAATGATGTTAATGAAGAATGAAATTAATGTGGAATGCCTTATGGAAACATGTTAATGTGAGTGTGTGATATGTGAAATTAAGGATATGAATTAGACATGACTATGAATGCTAGATGACTAAGTGGAGAATATCAGGAAGATGACAAGGCCAAATGAATATGATTTGGTATGTCTAGACTTGATATAAAATGAGTATGAGAAACAAAAGTATGATGACATGCAAATGCTATGTTTGTGACTTAATTGAGGATGTTTAATCTCTAATTGGATGCCATGATATATGCCTTTGATGTTGTATAAGTGTGTGAAGGATTAAGGTTGACCAAGGCTTGGAAAATAGCCTAAGTGTTGGCCACATGGATAGAGACACGGCTGTGTATCTCAGCCGTATGGAAGACACGGCCTAGCACATGAGCATGTGTCTTGGCCGTGTGACCTTAAAATATTGATGACATCATAAATAGAGAGTTACACGGGGCTGAGGACACGGGCGTGTTTGAGCCATACGAGTGCGTGTGACCACACGGCCTACCCATACGGGCGTGTGACTTTCCAAAACTAGAAAATTTTCTAAGTGTTGTAAAAAGTTTGTAAGTTCTCGGTTTTGTCTGAACCACCCCCGATGTATGTTTTGGGCCTTGTAAGCCTGTATAAGGGACATTACGAATATGAATGGATGTTTTTAATTTGAACAAAATTTTTTATGGCCCAGTTTTACATAGTTTTGTACGTCTAAGTCCGGTAATGCCTCGTACCCTATCTCGGCCTCGAACTCGGGTAAGGGGTGTTACATTTAGTGGTATAAGAGGTATGGTTTAGTCGATTCTCAGACTAACCTAGCATGTGTGAGAGTTTAACTATACATGCCACATATAATCTGTGATAGTGTGATGTCTCCTGACGCGGATGAGATTTATCTCGCTTAGGCAGAGATACTCTCCAATCGAGCTACACCCGATCATGTTGGTAGTGATGCTAAAGTATCTGACCAGAGTATACTTATGATGAATTGAGGTTTATAAATGTATGAATAAAGGTTTATAATATAAATGGGATGACATTATTATGATGATGATGAATGTTAAGTTACATATGTGTATATATGAGAGTCGAGTTAGAGGCTTTGCGACCTTACCCCCTTACCAATAAGGTGTCTTATGGTGAAATTTCACGAGAATTATGCTGAATGAGTTCCTTAGTGAGAAACCGAAGAATTCAGTGGTAGAATAAATATAAAGGTGATCAGAAATAGTGAAAGGAATAATGTTTGTATAGTAAGATGTCTGAGTATGATAGTTCCAATTGAGCAGATTATGACCATCTCTTTTAGGGTATTCTGTGTGTTCAATTGTTCTCAGAGGTATTCATATGGCTATCTATCTTCTGATCAAATCCTTATTGTCAGGGAATGTTTCATAATCATGATAGCAGACGAAAGCATTATTAGTCTGAATGGTTTATAATTTGCATTACTTTAATTCTCCCTGGCATTCTATTACCATTTGCCTGTTGGAAATAGATGAGAAAATGCATATGATGCTATGATTCTAATTCTAATGATTGTTGCTCTATTCGGTATATATATGGAAAATGCATTGTCTTTGTAGCATTTGGTTTCAGCGAGTCTGAATGGTATTTTCTTCTGGATTTCTTTTCTTTGAGAGGATCATAGAGTTCTTTATTGTTTCATTTGGGCTGTGTTTTTAAAAGTTTTGTATGTCTATATATCTTGAATGCCAATGTCTCGGTTTTCTTGTTATTCCTAATGTTAAAAATGTCTAAAACGTGATTCGCTTGCGTGGGATATCCATGGGTTGGAACTAAATATGTCTATATGGCTATATCTCTAGTCCGATCATGGGAACACAGTGATACTGATATAAGGTTTTCTAATCTTCATAAAAAGGGTTGAAATTGGCCAAAGTATAGATTGCGACAGTTCGAGTTTAGGTTGTATATTGGTTTTCATTTTTATCGGTAATCTTGATTTCTATTGGATTAGAAAGAAGCTTTATGTTTTGTTTGAGCTGAAACAGTTTATAAAGGATTTTGACTTGTGTTGTGAAAGAATTATAAAAGATTGTTTGTTTGAATTGTTCTATCATCAGTGTGAGGGGAATACTTGAATTATTATTAATCCATAATTAAGATCAACTCGGTTTTTCAAACTGTATAGGATATTTGTTCGAAAGATTAAATGAGTTATTGATATTTGAGTCTATTTCCATGTTTGGAAACAGAATTTCATTTCTTTATGAGTAAAAGACGGGTATTCAGAATAAAGAATGTATATTTTTAAAAGACATTATTATGAGTCGAAGTTGTATTAATTGATAAAGTTATTGCCTTTATGAAAAATTGGATGGTTTGTTACATGCTAGTAAGGCTCAAAATAGTTGGAAGTATTGTTAATTGAAATATAAGATTTGAAACAGCCTGCCTCGGGCATAGTGTTCTTGATTTTTTGAGATACGATATTGAATAAATTGGGATCTGTTTCACGGCCAGAAAGCAACGTAATAGCTAAAAGTATCCAATGTTATGGAAAGATCCGAATTTGAGATAGCATAGATAATTTGAACCATTGAAAGATGATGAGTTAGTTATTGTTTGATCCTTGAGAACAGCAAAATGCAGTTATTAGTATGGGGGTTGAAAATCCTTGATTTCATTGAGAATGATGGTTATACGGTTGATCTTTTCTATTGACAGTACAGTCTTAGCTGGGTTCAAGATTGAAAATTGAAGTTTTATTGTAAGTCTGTATAGTTGGGAAATGCGTTAGTAATTTGTAAACTAAGGGAGTACAATATTGATACGAGAATGAAATGGGAAAGGGCTACTATATATTTCATAGTTGGATTATCCCCATCTCTGAAAAAGAGAAATGTTATGTGAATTGTTGTCCTCTGTTTAGCGAAATTGCAAATCATTTCGGCATGTACAGAATACTCGCTGGAAAGTTAAATGGAATTATGTGTCTTTGAGGTTGTCAGATTTCTTTAAATGTTAGTTTTCGTTAATTAGATTGAGATTCGAGGTTTGTATTCACAAACTAACGGGCCATATGAAATTATAGAGAATATAAGGCCGTGATGAACTAGCTAGTTTCACCATTCGAATTCGAAAGGATTCAAGTATGCCATGTGTGTGTGTGTTGTGACAGTATGGATCAGATTCTTCGTGTATATGAGTTCTCCGACATAAGTCAAGATTAAGTTGATGTGTTGTATAATGAAGAAATGCTCATGACCTTGGAACGAAGGATTGAAGTGTTAGGAACTAAAAGTTAAGTATTAGTAAAGCTTCTTTAATGATTTTTTTAAATAAAGAAGCTTATGCGGAAATCAAACCTCATTTCCGGTAAGATTTTCAGGGACGAAAATCCCTAAAGGGAGGGAGAGTTGTAACAGCCCGATTTTGGGCCTAGTCGGAACAGTAGTTTTGAAACCACAAATCCGATGTAAGAAAATTTGTTTTTATTATATTTTTATAGTTTACAATTTTATGGGATGATTTTGTGAAAATTTCGTTTGAAAATTTTGACGTTTGGGCACTCAATTTGGTCAAAAGGACTAAATTGTAAAAAGTGCAAAACTTGAGTTCTATATGCTAGAGGTGTCCAATTGTTATGAAAATTTAAATTAGAGGTCCTTATATGGTAATTAGACCATTGGTTAATTTTTTGGACAAAAATGCACATGAAATAGGTGAAATAGAATATTTTTATGTTAGGGGCATTTTGGTTATTTAGCAATTAAAATGAATTAAAAACAATATTAAAAGCCAATTTTTGTCCATCTTCAAGCTATGCCGAAACTTGCATAGAGAAACCATGTCTACGATTTTTCAAGCTTCCAAGCTCGATTATCAAGGAAAACGAGATTCAGACTTAAATCGGGAAGGTACAAGATTATTGACTAAAATGGAATAATTAGCCATGCTAGGATTCGGGGTAAGTTCGTGTGATAATAATAATAATAATTCAATGTTATACTTGAATTGTAAATTATATTATTGTCTCATAAATTGGATGAGTTGTCATATGGATGTATACGACGAGAATTTGACAAGTAAGTAGCTACGATAATGTTATCATTGATTGTGACTGAATCTAAATTGGTAAGTTGATTTGAACTTGTTGAGTTAAAGGTTATTGTATGCTATGCATAAGAAGTGATCTACAACATGTCTATAATGTGTGATGAATTGTGATTTTGTGTTAAAAAGTGATTATCATGATTATTAACATTATGTGAAATCATGAGCTTAATTACCATCATGAGATATATGATTTAGTCCTAGGGACAAGTTTCGACGAGATATGTATTCGAATAAGCCCCGGGTAACCCTGAGGAATGCTTAGGATTCGGATATCATGACACTAGGGTTAATGAGATCCCGTGTAAGACCATGTCTGGGACATGACATTGGCGTCCGAGATGAAAGCCAGTGTAAGACCATGTCTGGGACATGGCATCAGCGTTGATATGTGTGCCAGTGTAAGACCATGTCTAAGACATGGCATCGGTGTTGATATGTGTGCCAATGTAAGACCATGTCTGGGACATGGCAATCGGTGTTGACATGTGTGTAGTGTAAGACCATGTGTGGGACATTGCATCGGCATTGATTTGTGTGCCAGTGTAAGACCATGTTTGGGACATGGCATCAGCGTTGATATGTGTGCAGTGTAAGACCATGTTTGGGACATGGCATCGGTGATGATAAGTGCGCTAGTGTAAGACCATGTCTGGGACATGGCATCGGCACTGATATGAGACTTCGTACAAGACCATATCTGGGATATGGCGTTGACATGTAGATCCATGTAAGACCATGTCTGGGACATGGCTTTGGTACTTTATTTGGTGTATGATGATTCTGAATGTCCTTCAGTATTTCGGGCAGTTCAACAGACCATTCAAGATTTTGGTTAAGAAGTGGAGTAATATGTGTAAGAATTTGTGGTACAGTTATGTACGTGAATCTCTAAACTCATGTTTATTGAGATTTTGAAATGTTGAGACCTTGGTGTGCTAAGATGTATGAATTATGATTATGAATTTTGTTACAATATTATGCTAACTTATATTGTGTAATTGAACATGGAATCCATGAAATGGTGAGTTCATAATTAGTTGAAAATGAACTTATGATAGTTATCATCATATTGCACTAAAAACGTTTTGGATAGCTGATCGTGATTTTGTGTGATAAGTTTTATAAATTTATAATTAATCGTTCTCGAAACTAACTATTATCACGATGTAGGCAAGTGTACCTATCGAACAGTAGTATAGTTTTAGCAAGATCAGATTGTCGAACCCAAAGGAACTAAAAGCACTAGTAATGACTGTCTTTTTATTATCTAGCCTAAGAATAAGGGGGTTTGTTTTAACAACTAATTAACTAAACTAAGAATTCACAGAAAATATAATTGGGGGATTACTTTTGGAAAATAATTGAATTAAGACAATACCTAAGGAAGAATCCACCTAGACTTCACTTGTTATTCTGACTTCGAATAGGACAATTTATTCAATTAACTTGTTCCGTAGAGATCCCTAAGTTATGTTATTATCCCTATTCAAGAATAATAACGTCTAATCCCTAGATTGAATAATTAAGACTTTTCTCTAATTAACACCTTAGGGTTGCATTAACTCGACCTATGGATTCCCTTATTAGGTTTCACCCTAATCTGGCAAAATCTTGTCACCCTATCTCTAGGCGCGCAATCAACTCCACTTAATTATGACAATTGTCCTCTTAGACAGGGTCTATTCCTCCTCTGAATAAGAGCTTAACTTGAATCAATATCCTGGAATATCAAAACAAGAATTAAGAACAATAATTAAGAACAAGTCAAATGTTTATCATACAATTCAGAAAATAATAACAAGATTCGTCTTAGGTTTCATTCCCCTTAGGAATTTAGGGGATTTCGTTCATAACTAAAAAGGAAAACATCTTAGAAGAATAATGAATACAAAACATAAAGAAAACCCAAAACTCCTGAAGGGAAATTGATGGGAGATCTTCAGTCTTGATGATGAATCCGACTTCTGA
The DNA here is from genome assembly GCF_007990345.1 of Gossypium hirsutum. Classification (NCBI taxonomy): domain Eukaryota; kingdom Viridiplantae; phylum Streptophyta; class Magnoliopsida; order Malvales; family Malvaceae; genus Gossypium; species Gossypium hirsutum. The sequence continues at coordinate 13,867,718 of NC_053426.1, read as the reverse complement.
GATGGATCAATCGGCTTTCTTCGAGTAATTCCTTCCTTCCTCCCTATGCCTCTTCTTTTTCCTCTTCCTTTAGGGTGTATTTATAGGCTTTAGAATGCCTAAAAGCCCTCAAAATTAGCCTTTTCCGAATTAGATTCATTTTGGGCTCGGCAGGGACACGCCTATCTATGATTACTTCAGGCCGTGCTCGAGCCTGTTAGAATGGCACGGGCGTGTGCTCTACCCGTGTGAGTCATGCTTCGATTCTACCAAATTGACACGGACGTGTGGTTTGCACGTGCGAGGAAGTCCAGGCTGTGTTGATTTCGTAGTTGGCCCATTTTCTCCATTTTTGTTCAGTTTCTCGTTCCTTTCGCTATCCTATGCTCACCTAAGTATAAAATATGAAATTAAGGCATTAGGAGCATCGAATTCACCAATTCTAAGGAAGAATCATCCATAAAATGTGTTAAGCATGGGGTAAAAATATGTATAAATTATGGTTTAGCAAATACTCCCATACTTAAGCATTTGCTTGTCCTCAAGCAAAATTCTCAACTCATAATCAAAATAAAATTTTCTCAATTTATAATCTCTATCGAAAATATCTCAAACTAATTCATGAGTAGTCGTACATTGAGAATTCAACTAAAAGAACATTAGAGCTTCAAGCATTCCGAGTTGAGTATTTAATCATGCAAAACTTAGGCATCTCCCCTTATCTAAGTGGTTACCTCGATTCGAAATGTCACGGAGTTTAACATTCTCATTAAAGATTCACTCAAATCACTCAAAGTGTTTAAGGACAATGAAATTAGCACTCATCAGTCAATATGAAAAGTTATTACCATAGGCTTGCATGAAAATTAAATCTCCACCACTATAAATTGAGATGATACATCAATCAAAATGTCTTTAGAGGGTTGTAATGAGACTTGGTTAGGGGGTGTGGTCACAAGCTGAAAGAAAAGGTTAGAATCGAGATTGAATTGAAAAATTATCAAACTAGAAAATGACTAGTCATTAATTGCGTAAAGTAGAGCTTCTTCTATGAATATGGAATTTAACTTCTTTAGCTCAAAAGATCACTACTACTAATATGTATACATTTTTTATTTTTATTTTTAAGAACAAGTCAAATAACTAACTATTAAGAACAGGACATAGCTAAGCAATTTATTCAAATCAAATCTCGACAAAAATAGAGATCAAAATAATTGAGGGGATTTCAACAATAATGGGTTAAGGGTTAATATTAAGGGCAATACAAGAAATGACTTGTTAGCTCAATGGGGTTTACTAAGGGTTAATCGTGGAGGTAGGGTTTTCATGGCATGAGTGGGTTAATCCTAAGTGCCTCTATCATCTTGACATATCAAATCAAATAGTGTGGTCTTAACATGCATAATGAAGCAAGTTCTACAATAATAGTTCAATACTGACGCACTCATAATGAAAGTGAGCATGAAAGAATTAATAGATGCTCTTGAAGGCTCAAGATCTCACAAAAATTATAGTTTTTTTGATGTTTAAACTTGTGAATTCCAATTGAAGGTAATACCTAAACTTGAGGAAACAACCTAAAAGTTTTTAATTCTTCAAAAATCAACTTATCGTGCTTGATTCCCTAATGTCTTAAAGTTTAAACAATCAATGCATAAATGCCTATGTTTTAATTCAAGATATATCAATAAACATTATAGGCTAATTGGAATTCATTCTAATAATGATATGAGAAGATCGTATGAGAATAAAACAAAATTCAGGGATTTTTCTGATCTAAAAGACCCCCCACACTTAAGGTGTACATTGCCCTCAATGTACAAAGATAGATATATAGAAAATAATATAAATATAAGATAGGAAGAGAAGTGAAACTTCCTGAGTGATCAATGAATTTCCTTGAACTAGAGTTTTGGAGAATAATCGACGTGAGGGTGGAGGAGGATACTCCGGTGGTGGTAGAGGTTCATTAGTCAATAAGTCCTACACCAAAAGAATATTATATCTGGTGGTAGCTATGGTCGTGGTCGAGCAGGACTTGGCAGTCGTGGAGAACCTTTCCCGGTGGAGTTTTTAGTTTCTATGCGATGATGAGCTTAGGAGCTCTTTTTAACTGTAACAGAATCAAGAACTTTTTAAGTAATATAAGGAAGCATAATTACTCGATATGAAATAGCCAAAAGTAAAAATTGTTAAATAAAATTACAAAAACTAATAAAAACAAGCTTAAAGAAAAATAAAAAGTAGTTTTCAAATAAAAGTCAAAACATAAAAATAAATAATAAATAAAATTTTTTAAACATCTTCATCGCTAGATGGTTCGCGAGGTGGGGGTGACGATGAGATGTAGAAGTGCTGACAAATCTATTGTAGAGTAGCATCAATGTTATCGAAGCGCTGAAGACACTGTTGCTCGAATCGGGTAAGGTGCTCAGAGATGTCAGTGTATGAAGCTGCCGCATGAACTGGACGAGAAGGAGGTGGTGGCTGAGACGCTGGGTTTTCGTGCTGTGGAGGGACATCATCAGTAATGTCCTCGGGGGCCTCCTCCTTGGTAGATTAGGCGAGACGATATTGAGGAGGGTAGGTTCTTCGGCGCTTTTCCGTCATCCTTATGTTTAGCATGCTGGAGATGCCTTATGAAGACATCTGGCCAATGAGGGTCAAGGATGATTCTTGGGCCGCGGTGTTGAGGAGCCCGAAGTGTCTAGCCAATCGAGTAACATAGGGGCCAATGGAGATGACCCCCTTCCTATGCCGCTCCATCTGGTGCTGAATGGCAAGGGAAATAAAATAAGCAAGGTCTATGACGTGCCAGTGCGACATACACCATAGAAAGTAGGCATCGTGAGTGTTGACGACACCAGTGCTCTCTCGCCTTCTTGTTAACGTGTGAGACAAAATGGCGTGTAGGTACCTCATAGATGGAGGGAGAGCTGATGCCTTAGAGCGGCTAGGATTAGCGATTTTGAGTGAAGAAGATAATAAATAGTGTAGGGTATTTATAGATTTTGGGACACACGACCAGGAATACGCCCGTGTTCCCCAATTTTTGCCCGTATGATTCGTAAATTTTAAATTTGGGCGTGTCTGACAATTGGCCCACGCCCGTGTTCCTTAGCGTGTGGTTGCACACGGCCGTGTCGCACAACCATGTCTGTCTTCATTCGCTTCTCCCACGCCCGTGTATGTAGTCCCATGCCTGTGTTAATCTAACGAGTTCGACCATGGTTGCTTCTATATTCAAGAGCTTCGTTAGTAAGTTAGGTGTTAAACACTAAACTTTAAAGAAGTTAATATAGTGGGTTGCCTCCCGAGAAACGCTTATTTATAGTCTAAGCTCGACTTACCTCTCCATTGAATGGTCATGGTGGTTCGAGGAGTTTATACTCCTCATTCCTGCTATCATTCTCATCAAAATAAGGTTTTAGACGGGTGTTGTTTACCTTAAAAGTGCCGAACTTGGGATGACTTACCTCGACTGTACCGAATGGGAAAATGCCAAGACCGTAAGAGGGATTTCTTCATTCGGTTTGGTAGTGACAATGTGAGGATATGCAACATCTAATGAAACTTTATCTCCAACATTAAGTTGATTTGCGAAGGTATTGAGCTCGTTCTGGTGTAGTTTTGGTTTATCGTGGGTTCTCGGTTTATGCGTCCGCCATTCATCTAACTCCTCAATTTGTAGCCTTCGATTTTCATGAATAGGTCCTCTACTATTGCTTGAGAATGGCTCATGTATTTCCTTCAGACTCATTTCCTGCAAAGTAGGTTGCACCGTATTGTCAGTTTTAGTAGAATGGTTTAAACGATCACCTTCAATTTTCGATGTGTTGCTAGAATTGTAAGCTTGAAGGGTGATTGTTTTGTCTCCTACATGAAGTGTGAGCTCACCTGTGCCAACATCAATAATCATTTTAGCAGTTGCTAAAAAGGGCCTTCCTAAAATCAAAGGAGTATTGCTATCCTCCTCTATGTCTAGAACAATGAAGTTAACGGGAAATATAAATTTATCGATTTTAACTAGCACATCTTCAATAATACCCCTAGGAATCTTATAGTTTTATTTGCTAATTGAATGCTCATCCTAGTCTGTTTGGGTTTCTCAAGACCTAATTGTTTGAATATTTTGTAAGGCATGACGTTAATACTAGCCCCTAAATCAACTAATACATTATTAACATCTAAATTACCAATTAAACAAGGAATTGTAAAACTCCCTGGATCTTTTAATTTGTTGGGTAGCTTATTCTGTAAAATAGCTGAGCAAACTGCGTTTAGCTCCACATGCGACGCCTCGTCCAGCTTCCGCTTATTTGCTAAAAGCTCCTTTAAAAATTTCATTGTGTTTACCATCTGTGATAGAGCTTCAATAAACGGTAAGTTAATGTGTAATTTTTTAAGAGTTTAAGGACTTTACAAAATTGTTCATCTGAACGGTCTTTCCTTGTCACGTTGGGGCATGGCACATGAGCTTTATATTTGACATTCACTGATTTGTTTTTATTATGACCTACCTCACCTTGACCTCTGCTCGCCACAGTTTCTTGCCTCGGTTCTGGCTCAGGCTCAACGAATCCTTTTTTATCTTGAACATTAATTGCGTTGAGCTGTTCCCTTGGCTTGGGTTCAGTATTACTTGGCAAGCTACCTTGTGGTCGTTCAGAGATTAGTTTGGACAGCTGGCCTATCTGAGTTTCAAGCCCTTGGATCGACGCTTGTTGATTTTTAAGTGCTGTCTCGATGTTCTGGAAATGAGTTTCTGACACTGAGATAAATTTAGATAGCATCGCTTCAAGGTTTCGTTTCTTTTCCTGTTGATAGGGTGGTTGTTGAAAACCCAGAGGATTCTGTGGCCTTTGATTCCCTTGACCACCCTAGGAGAAATTTGGGTGATTCCTCCAACCTGCATTGTAAGTATTGCTATAAGGATTGTTTTGAGATCGAGGATTATTACCCATATAATTTAACTGCTCGTTCTCCATGTTGTGGCCATAAGTTGGGTATTCTGAATTGCTTGATCCACCTTTACTGACTTCACAGTGCATTACTGGATGAACCAGTGAAGAACCAAGTAAACCATCAATCTTTTTATTTAGAAGTTCTACCTGGTTTGACAGCATAGAAACTGAATCGATGTTATAAACACCTGCTGTTTTAGTTGGCTTAGTCCTCATGACTTGCCACTGATAGTTATTCATTGACATCTCTTCAATAAATTCGTAAGCCTCTTTAGGTGTTCTGTTATTGATGGTTCCCCCGGCTGCTGCATCAATTATCTGTCTTGTCAAGGTGTTCACATCATTGTAGAATGTTTGAACTTGCAACCATAGAGGTAATCCATGGTGAGGACACCTTCGCAGTAGGTCTTTGTATCTTTCCTATGCATCGTAAAGAGTTTCTAAGTCCATCTGCACAAACGAAGAGATATCATTATGTAATTTGGCTGTTTTAGTCGGCGAAAAATATTTTTCGGTTATTTGTTCCCAAGTAGTAATTGACCCTCGTGGTAACGAGTTCAACCACTGTTTAGCTTTGTTCCTTAATGAAAAAGGGAATAACCGAAGACAAATGGCATTATCAGAAACGTCATTAATTTTAAATGTATTGCAGAATTCTAGGAAATTTGCCAAGTGAGTGCTTGGATCCTTATCCTGCAAACCATCAAACTAAACAAATTGCTGTATCATTTGAATAGTGTTAGGTTTTAGTTCAAAATTATTCGTAGCAATAGCAGACCTAACTATACTTGACTCAGTTCCTGTTAAAGTAGGTTTAGCATAATCATACATGGTACGAGGAGCAGGATTCTAATTTGCTAGTTTAACGGGTATTGCAGGAGGTAGCTGATTGTCTTGATTTTCAGCCATCTCCTCGGTCATAGTTGAGATATCGTTCTCTTGCTCTTCCTCTGTGTATCTTAGGCTTCGCTTTATTTCTCTTCCGTTTCTGCGAGTTGTGCGATAGATTTCTTCATCAAAAAGTAGTGGTCCTGACGGGTTTCTTCTAGTCATAAACTATAAAAACCTGCCAAGAGAAAGAAAAATTAAATTAATAAATAATAATAAAAATAATTAACTTTCAAGAAAAATAAATGGCTAAAGTAATAAAAATTGAGTGTTCCTAATATCTTAGTTCCCCGGCAACAGCGCCAAAAACTTGATCGTGATTTTGTGTGATATGTTTTATAAATTTATAACTAATCGTTCTTGAAACTAACTCTTATCACGATGTAGGCAAGTGCACCTATCGAACAGTAGTATAGTTTTAGCAAGACCGGATTGTCGAACCCAAAGGAACTAAAAGTACTAGTAATGACTGTCTTTTTATTATCTAGCCTAAGAATAAGGGGGTTTGTTTTAACTAACTAATTAACTAAACTAAGAATTCACAGAAAATAGAATTGGGGGATTACTTTTGGAAAACGATTGAATTAAGACAATACCTAAGGAAGAATCCACCTAGACTTCACTTGTTATTCTAACTCTGAATCGGACGATTTATTCATTTAACTTGTTCCGTAGAGATCCCTAAGTTATGTTATTATCTCTATTCAAGACTAATAATGTCTAATCCCTAGATTGAATAATTGATACTTTTCTCTAATTAACACCCTAGGGTTGCATTAACTCGATCTATGAATCCCCTTACTAGGTTTCACCCTAATCTGACAAAATCTTGTCACCCTATCTCTAGGCGTGCAATCAACTCCGCTTAATTATGACAATTGTACTCTTAGACAGGGTCTATTCCTCCTCTAAATAAGAGCTTAACTTGAATCAATATCCTGGAATATCAAAACAAGAATTAAGAACATATAATTAAGAACAAGTCAAATATTTATCATACAATTCAGAAAATAATAACAAGATTCATCTTAGGTTTCATTCCCCTTAGGTATTTAGGGGATTTAGTTCATAACTAAAAAAGAAAACATCTTAGAAGAATAATGAATACAAAACATAAAAGAAAACCCAAAACTCCTGAAGGGAAATTGAGGGGAAATCTTCAGTTTTGATGATGAATCCGGCTTCTGAGATGGATCAATCGATTTTCTTCGAGTAATTCCCTCCTTCCTCCCTGTTCCTCTTCTTTTTCCTCTTCCTTTAGGGTGTATTTATAGGCTTTAGAATGCCTAAAAGCCCTCAAAATTAGCCTTTTTCGAATTGGACTCAACTTTGGCTCGGCAGAGACATGCCCGTGTGGCACGCCTGTGTACGATTACTTCTGGCCGTGCTCGAGCCTGTTAGAATGGCACGGGCGTGTGTTCTACCCGTGTGAGTCGTGCTTTGATTCTACCAAATTGACACGGCCGTGTGGTCTGCCCGTGTGAGGAAGTCCAGGCTGTGTTGATTTCGTATGTTGGCCCATTTTCTCCTTTTTTGGCCCGTTTCTCATTCCTTTCGCTATTATATGCTCACCTAAGTATAAAACATGAAATTAAGGCATTAGGAGCATCTAATTCACCAATTTTAAGGAAAAATCATCCATAAAATGTGTTAAGCATGGGGTAAAAATATGTATAAATTACGGTTTATCAATAGCAATAGTCTGAATTTGAAAATCTACCAAAAATTGTAGAAATCGAATTAGAGACTCAATAAGATATGAAATTAAAGATTATTGAGTCTTGTTTCACATAGAGGAAATGGTGTAAGTAAAAGAATATCATATTTTGAGATATTTGAATTTTTGTGGGATAGGGTAAGAGGGATTTCGGGCTCCCCTATCTTAACTTTGGAAAATCACTAAAAATTGTACAAGAATAATTATAGGTTACAACTGATATGAATAAGTTCTTAATGAATCTATTTTCAAGAGAAAGAAATGGAAACATCATCTGAATCCCATACGGTGAGATAATAAATTTTTAGTGAAGAAAGGTTGAAATTGTCAAACAACAATACAGGGGAGATTGTAAAGAAGAAACTATACTTATTGACTAGACTAAAAATTCTAAAAATTTTATGGTAAGAAGGTATGTGAGTCTAGTTTCAAGTAAAATTAGTAGATCTTAATTCAGAGTTCTGTAGCTCAAGATATTAATAATTTAGTGACTATAACTCGAGTAGACAACTTGACTGGAATATGAGCAAATTGTAGAATTATGTGCAACTTCGATTGTGTTACCATGAGAATATGTTGTAAGAATTTGGAAAAAGCACGTTAATAAATTGATTATTATTGTTTTCATACGAACTTACTAAGCTATAAAGCTTGCCCCCTCATTTCCCTTTCTTTAGTGTTGTCACGTTAGCTTGGGGTTGGAGATCGTTAGAGGCAGCATCACACTATCAAATTATCAAGTTGGGGTATTCATAAACCTTAAGTGTTTTGAAGTGAGAGGCATATATAGAGACTTAGTAATTTATGATATGTGTTTCATGATTTGGCCAATTGAGTTGGCTTATAAAGAATCATTTTTATAGAGCTATGAGATATGATTTATATTTGATCATTGGGTTGTAAACCTAATTGATTTTTCATGACTAATCTAATGTCTTGATGATGTACATGTTGTGATGGCTTGGTATCAATGAATGTATGATATGGTATGCATATTTAATGGATGAACTTTGATCAATAGATGTGACCATATTCTTAGTATAAAAGTGTAAATTTAGAGTAAGTTAATGATGTTAATAACGAATGAAATTAGAGTGGAATGCCCTATGGAAACATGTTAATGTGAGTGTGTGATATGTGACATTAAAGATATGAATTAGACATGACTATGAATGCTAGATGACTAAGTTAAGAATATCAGCATGAAGACATCCATGGTATAAGGGTATAAGTGTTAGTAAAGATGACAAGGCCAAATGAATATGATTTGGTATGTCTAGACTTGATATAAAATGAGTATGAGAAACAAAAGTATGATGACATGCAAATACTATGTTTGTGACTTAATTGAGGATGTTTAATCTCTAATTAGATGCCATGATATATGCCTTTGATGTTGTATAAGTGTGTGAAGGATTAAGGTTGACCAAGGCTTGGAAAATAGCCTAAGTGTTGGCCACATGGAAAGAGACACGGCCGTGTGTCTCAGCCGCGTGGAAGACACGGCCTAGCACACGGGCATGTGTCATGGCCGTGTGACCTTAAAATATTGATGACATCATAAACAGAGAGTTACACGAGCTGAGGACACGAGCATGTCTGAGCCACACGAGCGTGTTTGAACCAAACGAGCGTGTGTGACCACACGGCCTATCCACACAGGCATGTGACTCTCTAAAACTAGAAAATTTTCTAAGTGTTGTAAAAAGTTCGTAAGTATCAGTTTAGTCCCGAATGACCCCCGATGTATGTTTTAGGCCTCGTAAGCCTGTATAAGGGACATTATGAAAATGAATGAATGTTTTTAATTTGAACAAAATTTTTTTATGGCGCGGTTTTACATAGTTGTGTACATTTAAGTCTGATAATGCCTCGTACCCTGTCTCGGCCTCAAACTCGGGTAAAGGGTGTTACAAGGACTAAATCGAGAACGCAGAAATTTTTTTTCACGAAATATCAAAATTTTTCTTAGGTGTAGGGAAACATGCCCGTGTGGTTCTCACACAGCCAAGTGACACACCTGTGTCTTAGGCAGTGAGGGTATTCGATGTGAGGCACACAGCCGTGTCTTAGTCCGTGTTCAAATTAGGATAGCTACTGACTTGGGTCACATGGCCAGCCACACGCCCGTGTGCTATGCCGTGTGGAAAATTTTATTTTAAAAAATAGGCGCAGTATTCACACGCCCAAGACACACGCTTATGTGTTGGGCCGTGTGTTTCACACGGCTGAGACACATGCATGTGTCTCTGCCCGTGTGATGAATTTTGAGCATTCTGTTTTTCAGTTTTTAAGATGCAGGGACACACGGCCAAACCACACGCCCATGTGTACGGCCATGTGTCACACACGGTTGAGAACCACGCTCGTGTGTCTACCCGCGTTGACAAAATAGGCCATTTTTAAGCCTTATTTCTTTCTGAAATTTTTCCTTGTACCTACATTAATACTTGCATACATATAACAACCAATTCAAGACATTCAAACCAAGCCAATATTAACATTATACATGATATATCATCACATGTATTCTAACTTACATTTTGTAAGACACATATGTTTGCCATAATTAAGTCTAACCATACCAAGCACACATATATTAACCATATTATAACCTCAAGTATATATTCACTAAATATACCAGTACTAGCCAGTCCAATGGCTAGATTACAAACAATAATTACATGCCAACATTGGCCAAGTTAGCCTATTCAAGCCATTATTCCAAAATAAGTTTTCTATTTATAACAAATCGTGATGAAGGATAGTGTGATGATGCTCCGACCGATTCCAACCTTTACGAGCTTCTGAGCATTATAAAACAGAGAAAAGAAAACCAAGTAAGCATTTCAAATGCTTAGTAAGTTCCTATAACAAGAATTTAACGTACCAATCATGTACATTCAAAATAAGGATACAAACATCCATCCAAATCATTATGGCCATTTGCCTAAACACATATGATCTCAAAAACTTGTTAGTCATGTATATCATGTAAACATTAAATATCCAAGATGAGCTCATCATGTAATAACTTTCATAAACATGTGTTTTTCATAACATATTTTCATATAGCATGTGCATTTTTTATAATCAATCATCTTAATTTCAATTTAACCATGTCAAAACTATTCTTGTTGAATTTATTTAAAATATCGATGGATACACATGTAGTACACTCAAAGTGTACAACTTTGTAAACCTTCAAATCATATTCAAGGTACTCGATTAGGGCACATAATCAGGAAGCACTTTCTCGAGCCATATAACAGGATGCTCATGTGAGCCATGTAACAGGAAGCTTATCCGGGCTAAATCAGGAAACTCATAAGAGTTTAGAATAGGAAGCTCATTGAGCTTAATAGGTAACTCCGAAGAGCTATTATCAGGGAGCTCCGGATAGCCATGTAACAGGATGTTCAAGTGAACCATGTTAGGAAACTCACAAAGAGTCTATATTAGGATGCTCATAAAGAGCTGCGTTTGTGTCTGCAATATATGCAGGATCACAACTGGTCATATAACAGGACGTTCACAAAGAGCTGCGGTAGTCTGCAACACATGCAGAATTAGTACTGATCAGGATGCTCGCAGAAACCATATAACGGGAAGCTCGAAAGGGCTTATAACAGGATGCTCTTTCAAGTTATGGTGTGTCTGCAACATATGCAAAACCACAACCAATCGGGAAATCCTGTATCCATCGAATTCCATGTATTCAAACAGAACTTATCATGTATCGGGCTCTATCAGATATAATACTTATTTCATATTCATGACAATAATACAATTCACATACAAATTTTTCAGTTTAAAACATATAAATACACAATTTAGTTACACGAACTTACCTCGTCACTTGTTCGTATACAGAAATCTACTAATTCGACACTTTTTCTTTTCCTCGATCTAATTTTGTATTTGAGTTATCTGGATCTATGTAAATGAATTTAACGTCAAGTCAATCCATTTCATATTCAATTTAATTCAATTCACATCCTAGGCAAAATTACCATTTTGCCCCTATACTTTTCATAAATGACGATTTCGTCCTTAGGCTCGAAAAATAAAATTCATGCAATTTAATCCTTATTCCAAGCCTAACCAATTTTTACATATAACATTACATCACATATATTTCATGAAAATCAGAAATTTCCATGAACTGTACATCTTTACAATTTTGTCCCTAAATCACAATTTCATGAAAATTCACTTTACAAAAGTTGTTTATCTATCAACAACCTTTCATTTTCTACCATAAATTTCAAATTTTCAGCATATTCATCCATGAAAAAATTTCAATACTTTAATATCTTTCAAATTTATCCCCAAAATAAATAGATTCGGTTATTCTGATCTCAAAAATATAAAAATTACTAAAAACAGGACAATATTACTTACCCAATTAAGCTTGCTTGATTTTCTTTCTCTTTCCTAGGGTTTCCATAATATTTGGGGAAGAAGATGATATAAAATGATGATATTTGATATTTATTTTATTTATCATCTTTATTTATTTCAATTTCCAATTTAATCCTTTTCATTTTCTAATTTTCCATGGATGAATCATAAAAAATACGTACTAACTTTTCTTAATGGCCTAATTGCCATATAAGGACCTCAAGTTTTGAATTCCATCGCTATTTGATACTTATAGTTACTAGAACTTAACTTTTGCATTTTATGCAATTTGGTCATTTTCATATTAAACATGAAATCGGTAAAATTTTCTTATCGAAATTTTCATACGTCTTTCCTATCATGATGTAGACCATGTAATAATTTTAAAATAAATTTTCTTTCTAACTTGGATTTATGGTCCCGAAACCACTATTCCAATTTCACTAAAAATGGTCTGTTACAACTCTCCCCCCTTAAAGAATTTTCATCCTCAAAAATCTTACCAGTAAAGAGGTTCGTCTATTGCTTTCTCATGGTATCCTCCGGTTCCCAGGTAGCTTCTTCAATCCCATGTTGTTGCCAAAGAACTTTCACTAGAGCTACCTTTGTATTCTTTAACTCTTTTGTTTCACGTGCTAAAATTCTGATTGGTTCCTTACTGTAAGTCATATCAGGATGAATTTCAAATTTTGTCAGAGAGATAACATGTGAAAGATCTAACTAATACCGTCGCAACATAGACACGTGGAAAACATTATAATTTTTGTTAAGCTCTACTGGTAATGCCAATCTGTATGCAACATGTCCAATTCTTTCAATAATTTTGTATGTTCCAATGAACTGTGGACTCAATTTTCCTGTACGACCATACCGGAGAACTTTTTTCCAAGGTGATACTTTCAAAATACCTTATCATGAACTTGAAATTCTATCTCTTTTTATTTAAAATCAACATAAGACTTTTTATGATCAGAGGCTGCCTTCAAACTATTCCAAATCACCTTCACCTTTTCTTCATTTTCACGGACTAAATCAACTCCATGTATCTTTTTCTCATTGAATTTCGTCTAGTACAATGGAGTTCTACATTTACGACCATACAGAGCCTCATTCGGTGCCGTTTTAATTCTTGACTGATAGCTATTATTATGTGCAAATTCAACTAAAAGTAAATATTTTTCCTAGTTACCTTCGAATTCTAGCACAAAACACCGAAGCATATATTCTAAAAGCTGTATAACACACTCGAATTGTCCATCATTCTAAGGATGGAAAGTGGTGTTGAAATGTAACTGTGTATCTAAAGCTTCTTGCATCTTATTCCAGAACTGGGATGTAAATTGGGGATCTCTATTAGAAATAATGGAGACTGGTACTCCATGTAGTTTAATAATCTCAGAAACATATAACCCAACCAATTTATCTAGGGAGAAATCCATCCGTATTGGAATAAAGTGTGCAAACTTTGTTAATCGGTCGACGATTACCCAAATGACATCTTTCTTTTTCGGAGATGAGGGTAACCCTGATACAAAGTCCATAGTAACTCTTTCCATTTCCATTTTGGTATCGTAACTGGCTGTAATAATCCTGAAGGTACCTAGCATTTAGCTTTAACTTGCTGACATATCAAACACTTAGACACAAATTCAAAAGTATCACGTTTCATTTCTGGCCACCAATACATCTTTTTCAAATCATGGTACATCTGCGCTGTCTCAGATTCAAGTCTTTTTGCGATTTTAAATACTTTAAACTTTTATGATCAGTGAATATGTGAAATTTTCACCAAACAAGTAATGTCACCAAATTTTCAAAGCAAATACAATAGCTGCTAATTCTAGATCATGTATCGGATAGTTCTTTTCATGTGGTTTTAGTTGTCTAAAAGCATAGGCTATTACTTTACCTTTTTGTATCAAAACACAACCCAAACTCTTTATTGACGCATCACTATAAATCACAAACTCCTTACCCGATTTAGGTTAAACTAACACGGGTGCTTCAGTCAACAAAGGTTTCAATCCGTCAAAACTTTGCTGACATTTATCAGTCCATTCAAATTTCACATCTTTCTGTAACAATCTTGTCGTCGGAGAAGCTATCATAGAAAACCCTTTTACAAATCCCTAATAATAACCGGCTAATCCCAAAAAACTCCTGACTTCAGACACATTTTTCGGTGGCTTCCAATTAACAATCGCTGAAATTTTATTTGGATCCACCTTGATACCTTCTACAGATACTATATGTCCAAGAAGATTGACTTCCCGAAGCTAAAATTCACATTTACTAAATTTGACATATAGTTATTTTTCACGTACAGTTTGCAACAAAATTCTCAAATGACCAGTATGGTCATTTTCATCTCGAGAATATACCAGGATATGATCAATAAATACCACCACAAATCTGTCTAGATACGGTTTAAAAATTCTATTCATTAAATCCATAAATACTGTAGGTGCATTAGTCAAGCCAAACGACATCACAAGAAATTCATAATACCCATACCTAGTTTTGAAGGTTGTTTTCGGTACATCTGAGTCTTTTACCCGTAACTGATAGTAACTGGAACAAAGATTAAACTTCGAAATACAGTGGCATTTTTCCACTGATCAAACAAATCATCAATACGAGGCAATGGATACTTGTTCTTTATTGGGACTTTATTGAGTTGCCTGTAATCAATACATAACCTCAACGATCCATCTTTTTTCTTAACAAATAAAATCGGTGCACCCCAAGATGATGAGCTCGGTTGAGAAAAACCTCTATCAGTCAATTCTTGCAACTATGCTTTCAACTCCTTTAATTCAGTAGGAGCCATTCTGTAGGGTGCTATGGATATCGGTGTTGTCCCCGGAAAAAGATTTATAGAAAATTATTCCTCTCTATTAAGTGGTAAACCAGGTAATTCTTCCAGAAACACATTAGGAAGCTCACAAACAACCAGCACTGACTTGATCTTCGATTCAGAGACTTTAGTGTCCAACACATATGCAAGATAAGTACCATACCATTTTCTTATATATTTCTATATTAATATAGCTAAGATTACATTGGAAAACCCATCCAATTTATCAGATTCAACAGAAAGTAAATCACCATTCTGACATTTTAACACAATGTAATTCTGTTTACAATTTATCACTGCATCATGCGAAGTTAACCAGTCCATACCCAGAATTACATCAAATTCATCAAATGGAAACAACATTAAATCAACTGAGAAAAAATAGCCTCATACCATTAATGGACAATTTTTACAAACTTTATCCACCATTACATACTGGCCCAAGGGATTTGAAACTTTAACCATGAATTCAGTGGACTCAATAGGTAAATTTTTAACAGACACTGAATTCGTGCATATGTATGAATGTGTTGAACAAGGATCAACTACAGCAATAATATCAGTATCAAGAAGAGAAAATATACCAGTAATAACATCAGGTGCAGAAGCATCCTCTCGTGCACATATAACATATGTTCTTACCGGTGCTCATGCTTCAGATTTAACTATTGAATCTTTTGTAGCACCTCGGCTACTATTGACATTATTAGGGTGAAGCAGTAGTCTACCTCTTGAGCCGGGTTTACTTGGCTTCGAAGTCTGAACAATATCTTTTTCAAGCCTTTCTAGACAATCTTTATGATAGTGGTTGAAAGAACAACATCTAAAGCAGGCTCTGCTTCTCATACGACACTCCTCAAAATGAAATTTATTACACTGTTTACATCTAAGTTTGAGATTACCAACACTTCCAGCACTTGCTACTGGTGGAGACGGAGATCTCAGGTTAGAGGGTTAAGAACCTCGATTTTTTCCAGAATACCCTACAGATGGGATAGAACGATCATGATATTTCTTTGATTTCTTTGAAGCTGATGTTTGTGATTTCCTCATAAATCTTTTACTCGAAGTTCAGGCTTCTATCTTTGCCTACCTCTTTTCTTTATTTAATTCTTCAGCTTTATGTGCTTGGTCGACTAGTACAACAAATTCTTTTAATTCCAAAATCCCAACTATATATCTTCATCCAATCCCTTGTCAAAATGTTACACATGGCAACTTCAATCGGGATACACTTTCTGACATATTTACTTAACTAAACAAATTCCCGCTCATATTTAGATACAGTCATATTTCCCTGTTTAAGTTCTAAAAATTCGTTCTTTTTCTGATCAAGGGATCTCTGGCTAATGTACTTCTTTTTGAATTTTGTCTGGAAAAATTCCCATGTAACATTTTCCCTCGGTACAACAGATTACGGTATTCCACCGCTGGTAGGCTGAGTCTTTTAGCAGAGATACAACACATTTTAGACATTCTTCAGGTGTACAAGACAATTCATCCAAAACCCTAATAGTATTTTCTAGCAAAATTTAGTCCTTTCCGGATCATCATCGGCAGTAGCCCTGAATTCTTCTGCCCCATATTACCGAATTTTATCTACTGGAGGCTTACCAGTTCTAACAAGTTCATACCTTGTGGCATATCGGGAACTGGTTGAGGAGCAGGAGGGGGAGCTTGTTGTACAATAGGATTTGTTCTTAAATATTCAGTGAACCACTCATTCATCATTTGGAAGAAGGCTTCTTTTGCGTCCTCACTTTGGCTCTCAGATGTAGGCCTTCTACTACTACTAGATGCAGCTCTTTGAACTAATGCTCCAGCTTCTTCAAATTCAACTCTAGCTCGGTTAGACGACATTACTATATGAAAAACACATTTAAAATGGTCAGGAGATATCACACTATCACAAATTATATAATTACATGTATAGCTAAACTCGTACTTACTATGTTATTCTGAGAATCGGCTAAACCGTAGCTCTGATACCAATAAATGTAACATCATTAACCCATATCTGTCACCAGAATAGGGTTACAGAGCATTACCGGAGTTTACAGAACAAATATTATTAATTCATGTCTTTTACTATTCATATCTGGAACAAATCATAATTCAATTATGTTATCCCTTAAATGGACTCTCGAGGTCCTATTTATACATTAGAAACAAGTCAGGACTAACTCGGGAACTCAGAATTTTTTTTCGCGAAATTTCAGAATTTTTCTTAGGTGCAGGGAACACACGCCCGTGTGGTCAGACCTTGTGGCTCTCACACGACCAAGTGACACGCCCGTGTCTTAGGCCGTGTAGGTATTTAATATAAGGTACACGATCGTGTCAAGCCCGTGTTCAAATTAAGGTAGCTACTGACTTGGGTTGTAACACCCTTTACCCGTTCAATGCCGGAATAGGATACGAGGCATTACCGAACTTACATCGCAAGCAAACATACAAATCGAGTCATAAATTTGCATCCAAATTAAAACCATTTGTATTCAATCATAAAGTCCCTAATACGAGCCTACGAGGCCCAAAATATGCTTTGGAAGTGGTTTGAGGATAAACTGATAACTCAGGGAATTTTTACAAAACTTAGAAAATTTTTGCTATAAACAAGGGTCCATACGCCTGTGCGGTTTGGGACATGCCCGTGTGGGCAGGCCGTGTGGTCACACACGCCCGTGTCCCTAACCTGTGTAACTCTCTTTTTGCAAGGCATGAACAAATTGAAGTCACACAGCCAAGCCACATGCCTGTGTGCAAGGCCGTGTGGTTAATTAAGTTTCATAAAATAAGTGCAGACTTAACATGGTCAGGACACACACCCGTGCTTGAGGCTGTATCCCTCACGCGGCTGAGACACACGCCCGTATCTCTGCCTGTGTGCTCAATTCTGAGCATTCTATTTCTCAAAACTAAGGTGTAGGGGACACATGACCAAAACACATACCCATGGAATAGGCCGTGTGTCATACACGACCTAGACACACGCCCGTGTGTCTACTCATGTGGACAAAATAAAGGCTATTTACCAAGCCATTTGTCACCCTCATTTGCACACACACATTCACAACTTTATTGGCACAAATCATAGCATATTTAGACAACCAAGACATCTACAATCATAGCCAACACATGTAAATGTAATACTATCATCTAACATGCTAATGACATTTCATTATGCTAAATCAAACATACCAATTTCACATTCCAAAACACCACTAAAAACTACTTTCAATTTGCATTAACTTATCAAGATAATCCAATATACCAATAAAAATCCATTTCACAACAAGTCATTAAGCCACTATCAACATTTAGCAAATCAATATAAACTACATCACCAAAGGCATTGGCACATATATGCATATATGTATAAATATATATAAGCTTACAATTAAGTTAACCAAAATGAGCCAATTTCAATGGCCAAATACCAAATCAAACCTTTGACTATTACAAGCCAATACATTTGGCCAAAATCATAATGAAACATATAACAAAATGACCAAGTCCCTGTACATGCCATACACTCAAAATGTTTAAGATCATCGATACCCAAAATGACAGTTTGATAGTGTGGTGCGATCTTTGACGATTCCCAATCCGAACTAGCTTGGTGACACTATAAAACATGGAAAGTAAAACGAAGTAAGCTATATAGCTTAGTAAGCTCACATGAACAAAATAAGTAAATCTTACCATACATTTAACATTCAAGTAATGTAATATAAGATAGTGTAATTTACCATAATCTCATAACCATAATTCATTCTATCACAAACTTACCTTGAAATCATCATTTCACGAATTTAATAGTCATAAGCTTTATGCACATACCTGTACCATCTCGTAACAAGTTCATACCTATTCTCATTGTTGACATACTTAATGAACAACTCAGAATAATAATATTGGATACTCAAGAAACCTTGCACACAAGGTGTCACATATGTAGCCATTGCCACCTTTATCTCATAACACATATATGCTATCGAGCCATCAACGGGTCTGCTCACACAAGCTATCAGTCAAGACATAGCTACACAGTGCTTCTTATACAAGCTGCCAAGTAACCGCAACATATGCTAGTATACTCAGCCACCGATAGGACGTATAGGACCAACACCCAGATCACATAACATAATACCCTAGTGACATGTCACTTGTATCCTAATTTATTCCTAAGGTTCGATTAGGATTTATCGCTTGCTAAAATGTCATCGAATGTGTCCATAGAGTCGTTTACACAATTCTTACAAATTCTAAGCATTTAAAATACAATTATAATAAAGCTTATTTACATACGAATTTACCTCAGTTACAAAAACGATAAAAGGAATTTATTCGTTAATTACTTTGTTTTTCCCCTGATCTAGATCTGAACTTTGTTTTTCTTGATCTATAATACCACATTAAACTTATTTAATCATCAAGCTATTCAATTCAGTCCAAAATCACATTATGGCAAAAATTACATTTTTTCCCTTAACATTTCAACATTTTACAATTTAGTCCCTAGGCTCGTAAAATGAATTTCTTTCAATTTCATCACAACCCAAGCCTAGCCGAATATTACTTGTACTCATAATAGCCCATATTTTCCATTTATTTACACTTTTCTACACATTGTATAGTCTTTTACAAATAAGTCCCTATTTGATTTTTTATCGAAAATCACTTTACAAATGTTGTTTAATAACAACAAACATGCATTTTCTACCATCAAACATCAAAATACAAACATATTCAACATGGTTAAAATTTTAGACTTTAACTTTCTTTCAAATTAGTCCTTGAAATAGCTAGATCAAGTTACAATGATCTAAAAAATATTAAAATCATTAAAAACGAGACAAGAACGGACTTACAATCGAGGTTGAAAGCTTGGCCAAACCCTAGCTATGGTTTCTCTTCAAAAATTCAGCTAGGGGACTAAATTGAAGAATATGGACATCTTTTATTTAGTTAATTTTGTCTTTATTTGCTAAATTACCAATTTACCCTTAATGCATAACTTTAAAATTTCACCTAACCATGTCCATTTTTGTCCATACTAGTATAATGGTCTAATTACCATTTAAAGACCTCCAATTTAAAATTTCATAACAATTAGACACCTTTAACTTATAGAACTCAAATTTTGCACATATTGCAATTTAGTCCCTTTAGTCAAATTGAGCACTCAATCGATAAACTTTCTTAACGAAATTTTCACACAATTATTCTATCATGCTGTAGACCTTAAAAAAATAAACATTTCTACTTCGGATTTTTTGTCCCAAAACCACTGTTCTGATTTGACCCTAAAACGGGTTGTTACATGGGTCACATGACCAACCCCACGCCCATGTGCTAGGTCGTGTTGACAATTTAATTTTCAAAAATAGATGTAGTATTCACACGGCCAAGACACACACCCATGTGTTGGGCCGTGTGTTTCACACAGCTGGGACACATGCCCGTGTCTTTGTCCGTGTGACCAATTCTGAGCATTCTGTTTTTCAATTTTTAAGATGCAGGGGACACATGGCCAAACCACATGCCCGTGTGAATGGCCGTGTGTCACACACGGTTGAGACACACGTCTATGTGTCTACCCGTGTGGACAAAATAGGCCAATTTTAAGCCTTATTTTTCACCCAAATTTTGCCTTGTACCTACATTAATACTTGCATACATATAACAACCAATTCAAGATATTAAAACCAAGCCAACATTAACATTATACATGATGTACCATCATATGTATTCAAACTCACTTTTTGTAAGACACACATGTTTGCCATAATTCAATCTAACCATACCAAGCACACATATATTAACCATATTATAACCTCAAGTATATATTCACTAAATATACCATTACTAGCAATTTCAATGGCTAGATTACAAACAACCATTTACATGCCAACATTGGCCAAGTTAGCCTATACATGCCATTATACCAAAATAAGTTTGCTATTTATAACAAAATGTGCTGAAGGATGATGTGATGATGCTTCGACCGGTTTCAACCTTTATGAGCTTCCGAACACTATAAAACAAAGAAAAAAATACCTAGTAAGGATTTCAAATGCTTAGTAAGTTCGTATAACAAGAATTTAACTTACCAATCACGTACATTCAAAATAAGTATACAAACATGCATCCAAATCATTATGGCCATTTGCCTAAACACATATAACCTCAAAAACTTGTTAGTCATGTATATCATGTAAACATCAAAAATCAAAGATGAGCTAATCATGTAATAACTTTCATAAACATGTGCTTTTCATATCATATTTTCATATAGCATGTGTATTTTTTATAATCAATCATCTTAAGTTCAATTCAACCATGCCAAACTATTCCCGTTGAATTTATTTGAAATATTGATGGATACATATGTAGTCCACTCAAAGTGTAAAAAACTGTAAACCATCAACTCATATTCAGGGGTACCCGATTAGGGCACATAATTAGGAAGCACTCTCTCGAGCCATATAACAGGATACTCATGTGAGCCATGTAATAGGAAGCTTATCTGGGCTAAATCAGGAAACTCATAAGAGTTTAGAACAAGAAGCTCATTGAGCTTAATAGGTAATTCCGAAGAGCTATTATCAAGGAGCTCTAGATAACCATGTAACAGGATGTTCAAGCGAGCCATCTTAGGAAACTCACAAAGAGCCTTTATTAGGACACTCATAAAGAGTTGTGTTTGTGTCCGTAATATATGTAGTATCACAATCGATCATATAATAAGACACTCACAAATAGCTACGGTAGTCTGCAACACATGCAGGACCACTACTGATTAGGATGCTCGCAGAAGCCATATAATAGGAAGCTCGAGAGGGCTTATAACAGGATGCTCTTTCAAGTTATGGTGTGTCTGCAACATATGCAAGACCACAACCAATCGAGAAATCCTGTATCCATCGAATTCCATCTATTCAAATAAGACTTATCATGTATCGGGATTTTTCGGATATAATATTTATTTCATATTCATGAAAATGATGCAATTCACATACAAATTATTTAGTTTAAAACATATAAATACACAATTTAGTTACCTTGTCACTTGTTCGTATATGAAAATCTACTAATTCGACACATTTTTTTCCTCGATCTAACTTCGTATTTGAGTTATCCGGATCTATGTAAATGAATTTAACGTCAATTTAATCCATTTCATATTCAGTTTAATTCAATTCAATTCACATTCTAGGCAAAATTACCATTTTACCCCTATACTTTTCATAAATGACGATTTCGTCCCTAGGCTTGGAAAATGAAATTCATGTAATTTAATCCTTATTCCAAGCCTAACTAATTTTTTCATATAACATTTACAACATATATATTACATAAAAATCATAAATTTTCCATGAATTTTACATCTTTACAATTTTGTCCCTAAATCACAATTTCATGAAAATTCACTTTACAAAAGTTGTTTATCTATCAACAACCTTTCATTTTCTACCAAAAATTTCAAATTTTCAGCATATTCATCCATGGAAAAATTTCAATACTTTATATCTTTTCAAATTGATCGCCAAAATAGATAGATTAGGTTATTCCGATCTCAAAAATATAAAAATTACTAAAAATGGGACAAGATTACTTACCTAATTAAGCTTGCTTAATTTTCTTTCTATTTTCTTGGTTTCCATAAAATTTGGGGAAGAAGATAATATAAAATGATGATATTTGATATTTATTTTATTTATCATCTTTTATTTATTTCAATTGCCAATTTAGTCCTTTTTTTCTAATTTTCCATGGAAGAATAATAAAAAAATATCTACTAACTTTTCTTAATGGTCTAATTGCCGTATAAGGACATCAACTTTTGGATTCCATAGCTATTTGATACTTATAGCTACTAGAACTCAACTTTTGCATTTTATGCAATTTGGTCCTTTCCACTATGAAACATGAAATCGGTAAAATTTTCTTATCGAAATTTTCATACATCTTTCGTATCATGATGTAGACCATGCAATAATTTTAAAATAAATTTTCTTTCTAACTCGGATTAGTGGTCCTGAAACCACTATTTCGATTTCACTGAAAATGGGATTTTACAAACATGGTTAATATAAATAAGCTAAACAATCCCAAACCTAAGATATAAAAGTAAGAATAATTAATAATTACAATCCAAAACAAAAATATTACGGAAACAATTTAATGAAAACTTTTAAATCTGAAGAAAAACAAGCTGCTAATTTGAGGCTTCTCTGATGCCAATCCGAGACCTAATTCTTTGCGCTACCTGAAATGTAAAGAAAGGGGGAGTGAGTTTACGACAACTCAAAGTGCGTCTAATTTTTAAACCTTTATATATAATCATTCAAACAGTATAACATTTAATTTATAACATAAAAACAAATTAAACATAAGGCACATATAGTAAATCAATGCATGTACAGATTATGTTCATGATGCAATGCAATTTTAATTTTAAGTTCCCACCCATCTATCCTATTTGCCCTCGAGCATTGCTCGACACACCAAAACACATATCAATAACTAACTATAACAACCCATTTTTAGTTGTGTCAGAAATAGTGGTTTCAAAATCAAAATTTCAACGAGTGAGTCCGTAAATATTATTATTTATTATTTATGAGTCAAATATAGTAATATAGTGAATTTTTCCTTTGATATATTTTGTTATTTGGACGACTAATTTAAATACAAGTGGGTTGCCCCTAAAGTCAATTAATTTCGAAAAAGAAGGTATCGGGACCTCGTTTTTGTAAACCGAATAAAAATATTTACAGAGTTATTATATTGGTATGTGAAGGTTCAGTTCGAGAATTTTAATGTTTGGTTAGTTAATTAAATAAAAAAGGATTAAAATTTAAAAAATGCAAAAAGTTAATTGCTATAGGTTAATAAGGTTTAATTGGGTGCAAAACATAATATAATGGTTTTATATAGCAATTTAGTCATAGATTTATTAATGGTTGGTTAGTCTTAAAGCTTTATTATTAAATATATGTTGTAATTTAATAAAACATGATAATGAAAATAATAAAAAAAGTTAAAAGAATAGTCATCATCTTTATTTATTCTTGCACCGAAATAGTAACCTTAATAACACCATGGATGGAGTTGAAGTTTCAGTCACTATTCTTCCTTGCATGCAATTCTGTTTTTAACCCGTTCCTTATAAATTTTATGTTTTTAAAATCGTTGTAACTTAATTTAGCTAGTCCAATGATTATTTTGTAAAATTGTTAAATTATTGAAAACTTGCCATTGATATTCTTGAAGCTTTTTTGTTGTTAATGATTTAGTTGGAAGCTTGATAATGAGTTTGGACTAGCTTGTAAAGTGATTTTGTTTAGTTTTTAGGTTTAGGGGTTAAATTGAAAATAAGTTATATTTGACATGTTTTTCTAGTAAATTTCAGCATTTGAGGATTGTTTTTGGGTGTTAATAAATTTGCCACGTGGGCTGAAGGACTAATTATGAAAATAATCTTATTTTGGTCTTAGGGACCAAATCAAATAAAGTGTAAAAGTTTAGGGAAATTATGAAAAAAAGTGTGAGGAGGAAGTCAAATGCATTAAATTGAATACTAAAATGAAGTTGAAGCTAATAATTTAAATAAATTATCGTATAGATCAAGAACCGGTAGAAAACCGTGGAAAATAAAAAATTTCGGACTAGTCCCTGATATTGCTACTTCTACAATTTGGTCTTGGTAAATTCATTTGATATTATTTTGTGTATTTTAGTAATGTTATTATTAAAATTCTGTAACTTTTTGACACCGGTTTTAAATTGAAATGTTACAATTGAAATGATGAGAAAATGGATTGAAATGTAAACTATTCTATGAACATATGATAGGATACAATTGGCATGACAATAGGTTATATTGCGTGCTGTACGGGATTGAACTATGATGAGATGTTGATTCCTGACTTGTTATTTATCCACTGAATATACTGGAGTCCAGCATTTGTTGCAAACTATCGTGTTATATTTATAGTGATTTTGGTGTGTTACTGGAGGCAGATGTAAAGCCTACGGGCTTTGTACTTGGTGCCCAAGCGTGTTCTTGGTTGGTTTGGCTCATTTGAGCTTTCTAGCATGTCTTTGGTGGATAACCGTGTATCTACATCTATTATATCATTCAACAAGTAGTTTTTCAATGGTTAAATTATTTGTTATCAAATTATACAAATGTTGACATGATATTTTGATATTATATCATGATTTGGTATGAAATAATCTTGAACGACTGAATAGATTTTTGTAACTCGTATATTTGTAAAACTCACCTGTTGAATGGTTGTGGTTGACATGAGTAATGTTTATTAACATTATTATACAATTTGCTAAGTTTGTTCAATAAGTTTTAATGTTTCAACTTTTGAACTTACTAAGCTTTATTGAAGCTTACTCGTGTCATTTTTCTTTGTTTCCTTGTAGATATCATTTTGTGGAATTGGAAGATTGGATCAAATTGAAGATCACACTATCCAACTATCTTATCCAGCTATCTTTAGGTAGATTTTAAAAATGTTTTCTTTTGGGATATATGGCATGTAATAGGAGTGTCTTATATATATTATAAGTATTTACTTCAGTGGTATGTTTATGCTAATGTGATGGGTATATGTTTAAGGTTATTATTGTGGCTGCTTATAACTTAAAGTGAAAATCTAAATGTGGTAATGAATTTGTCTTGTAATAGGAGTTATCTTATTTATGAATGTGTTTGAGGATATGTAAATGCTTGTTATTGATTTGGCCATTTTTCTTGATGCCTCATGAATGTGGTGAAAACATGGTAGAAATGATTGCGAGGGGTATGAATGAAATAATATGCTTAGCATGTGTAATAGGTAGGAACTTGTAGTCTTTGAATGTGAATTGGTTGGTTTATGAAATGTGGTGTCTGATACATTTAAATTATATAGGTTTTATTAGCACCTTTTTACTCATAATTTATGCAAATTTCGAGCATTTGGGTAGCCAATTGAGTCATTTTAATTCATATTGAGACATTAGACATAATTTGAGTGAATTGTGTAATTTTATACAATTTACTATTAATTTTATATAATTTTATAGCATCTTGTAACTCGAGTATGACGACCGGTCCAGGTATGGGGTGTTACACTAACCATCTCGGATTACCTAGTGAAGATGGCCGTTCGCTTGTCATATGTGATGATGACTTTTACTACAATAACTTACCATCCCAGTTGTCTAATTTTGATGGCTTTTATTTCTGCCTACTTCATGCAGTACTGACTTTCGGTGTAGACTTAAATTGCCACTATCTCCTACAGAATTCATTTGTTCTCCATACCCAATTTCATGTAATTATGTACATATACTTAGCATATTATGCTATTTATCAGTAGTCGTTGCTACATTCATTATTTCATACTAACATTTAATGGCATGTATTCATGCATTCGTTCCCATCAATTTCACATATACAATTAATTTTTGTGAATTAAAAACAGTTTCACATATATATTATCTTTATGTGAATTAATATACCTAGTTTGGTGTTCACACGAAGGGTTCACACATACAGGGTTCGCACATATGGGTTCTCATATGTAAAGGTCACACTTATAGGGTTCGCACATACATGGTTCATACATATAGGGTTCGCACATATAGGGTTTGAATATTAAAACATACGGGGTTCGCATACTAAATCCATAAGGGTTTGCATGTAGGCTCTCATTCATGGGTTCGCATGTAAGGGGGTTCGCATATGGGGGTCCACATACAAGGGGTTTCACTTGCAAGGGGGTTCGCTGCAAGAGTTCGCACATATGGGTTCACATAGGGGTGTTCATTACTCACTACTTTCTTCTTGTAACACCCCTTACCCATGTCCGATGCCGGGACAGGGCACGAGGCATTACCAGACTTGTACTCAAACATTCATGCAAAACTGGACTATAAAATTCTTATTCAAATCAATTTCATTCATACATATGCAATTTGTCCCTTATATAGGCCTTATAGGCCCAAAACATACATCGGGGGTGGTTCGGGATTAAACCGAGAACTTTCAAAAAACTTTGGGCAACTTAACAATTTTCTTGTTTTAGAGAGTTACACGCCCGTGGGGGTAGGCCGTGTGGTCACACACGCTCGTGTGGTTTGGGACACGCCCGTTTCCTCAACCTGTGTAACTCTCTGACTATGACATCATCATCAAAATAGGGTCACACTGTCGTATCACATGCTCGTGTGTCCAGACTGTGTGGTATATTAAAAATAAATGAATTTTTCATAAAATGGTGCAAAGTTCACACGGCTAGAGCACACGCCCGTATCATAGGCCGTGTTTCTCACACGGCCAAGACACACGCCTGTGTCTTAGCCCATGTGTTTACTACTGAGCATACTAACTTGTAAAACTAGGGTGCAGGGGACACACGGCTATGCAACACGCCTATGGGTGCAACCCATGTGTCACACACGGCCTAGACACATGCCCGTGTGTCTATCCGTGTGGATAATTTAGAGGCTTTTTTCTAAGCCAATTGCCACCCTCACTCATCCACATTTTTAAACATGTTTCGTATCATGCAACATAGCATAATTAAACACTCAATATCCAATGCCATGGCATTTTCATGCCTTCAAAATATTATCCTAAAGCACATGCAATTAGTCACACCACTTAGATGCATTCCACACCAATTTCATGCATAACCAAATTTGTTATCCAAATTCCATAATACATATTCACTACCATGATCATCTTAACCCATTAAATCATTTCTTATCTTCTAGCATCTAATCCATACTTCATCATACATTCACCAAGTAATAACATATCACATCATCACGGTATTAGCACATGCATGCATGGGTAATTACATTACAACCCAATAATTAAATATAAGCCATGTGACATGGCCATTACAAAATGAATCATCAATATTAGAGGCCTTTACAACTTGGCCAAATTTGCATGACACATATCACAAAATAACCAAGTCCCCTGTACATGCCATACTCGAGTTATCAAATTCACTATACCCAATATTCTTTTGATAGTGTGATCGAATACTCTAACAGTTTCCGATCCCCGAGCTAGCTTGGCGGAACTACAAAGGATGGAAAGGAAAGGGGGTAAGCATTAAAGCTTAGTAAGTCCACATGCAAATAATATGCAATGATAGTAAGCAATTATCATGCAAAGACATAATAACATAACCATAAAAATTATTCATCATTCAAGTATTTTGACTTATTTATCAAGTGTTCTTTTATATATATATACTTTCTCATCACAATTCATCCTTTATCAAGGCATTGCTCATGAGTTTATCGTACATACCTGTACTTACCCGTAGTATATCATATGACCATACCTTCTTTAACATGCCCTCATAGGGCCTTTCATCACCTCATCCATTGCATGACCCATTGAACACTCGAAATACTATTGGATACATGGAAAACTTACACATAAGTGCAATATATACATACGTAGCCAAAGCTACCTCATAACATGTAACGGTTGCAATGGAGCTACTCATGGGCCTGCTTACATAAGCTATCGGTCATGGTGTAACTACACAGGCTGCTCACACAAGCTGTCAGGTATCTGACACACTCAGGACTACCTAGCCACCGGTAGAACACACACAAGACCAGCGCCTGGAACCCAATTACATGTATCACATCCCTCATGAACTCAGACCAACTCAATGAGTTCAGATGCCACATATATATCATGAACCCAGACTAACTCAATGAGTTTGGATTTCTAAATTCCTAGTGACATGTCACTTGTATCCTAAACTATTCCTAAGGTTAAAATGAGATTCTTTCTCACTTGTACATAACGTTTCCATTACACTTGCTAGTGATGTCGTGGATAACGACCATAATATCATTCGTACTTACAACACCATCATTAGGCATAACATACATAAATAATAATAAAATATTTTCCACATAATATCAACGCATCAAAACATACTATATTGTCACATTATCTACACATGTACTTACCTCGGTACAAAATGATGATATACGAGCCTATTCGTTAAAAACTTTATTCTTCCGCCGGTCAAGACCCGAATCACATTTTTCTTGATCTATAATGCCAAATTTAACTTGTTTAATAATCACATTGTTCAAATCGAATCATAATTCATACTTTAGTAAAATTACTCTTTTACCCCTAACTACTTATTTACAATTTAGTCCATAGGCTCGTAAAATGAAATACATGCATTTTCTTTGTTACCCAAGCCTAGCCAAATTTTCCTTGTACTCATAACAACCCATATCTTCTTCAAAATAAGATTTTTATCACTTATTTTACACCTTTTTCAATTTAGACCTTTTTAGTGGTTTTCATGAAAAATCATCTTGAGAAAGATGTTTATCACACACTAAACTCTCATATTCCTCCATAAATCATCAAAATACATGCATGTCACACATGGGTAAATTTTCATACATAAACCTTACTTCAAAATAATGGTGAAAATAGACAAATCAAGCTACGAGGACTTCAAAAATGTAAAGAACATTAAAAATGGGCTAGGGAACACTTACTATTGAGCTTGAAAAGATGAACAAAACCCTAGCTATGCCGCCTTGAAATTTTCAACAATGGGGGAGGAAGATGGACACAAATTTTAACTTATTTTCCCTTTTTATTCTTTTATTTACCAAATGACCAAAATGCCCTTAAGGCATTTCTTTCAAAATTTTCCTACACATGTCCATTTTTGTCCAAACTTTTAGAAATTGGTCAAGTTGCTAATTACGACCTTCTAATTTATAATCTAAAGCAATTTCATGCTAAAAGCTTCCATAACACAAGTTTTGCATCCTATTTAATTTGGTCCCTAAAGTTCAGCTAGACACTTTATGTATAGAATTTCTTCATGAAACTTTCACACAAGCATTCATACATATCACGAACATCATAATAATCATAAAGCCATTATTTCTATCTCATATTTGTGGTCTCAAAACCATTGTTCTGACTAGGCCCTAATTCGGAATGTTACACTTCTTAATACTTCAATGAATCAAACATAATGATTTAAGTTTAGATCCCACAACTGATTTTGAAAACACAAAAAACCTTAATCGAATGAGGAGATTGATGATCTACTCAGCAGGAGAGAGATGATTTTGAAAACTTTGAATTCTTTTGTTTGAAGATTGATTTGGTAATGGTGGAGAAAAAGAAGAACTTGAGAGTTTTCTTGAGAAATTTGCTAAATAAAAGATTTCCTAGGGCTTGAAAAGATTTCCTTTTTATAAACTATTTTTCCCTAATTGAAATAGGTTTTAGAAATTTATGTAGAATTAGGACTATTTTAAAATAAGGACTAAATTAGAAAAGATGGTTTTGGCTGGGATATTTTGAAATTTTGACAATTTCATGGGGTAAAAATGCACATTAATAAGGGGTTTCGAACTTAGGACCTAAAGGTAAACTAAGGCTTTATCACTGAATTAATAGACTCATTCTTATTATTTTCTTAGCACAAATAATTTTTAAGGTCTTTTAATTCTTTTACCCTATATTTTAACTAAAAATAAAATTTCTAAGTTTTATCCCTATTTCTTCTAGTCATAGTTTTAGGATGTGACATAACTGTTGTAATTGGTGGACCCCAAAGAATTGAGTGTAAATAGAGTATCTCAATTACACTTTTCAATTATTAGGGGAAGAGTGAGAATTTGAGTAATTACACGAGTAATTACACCTAAATCCAATTTTAAAAATTATTTTTATACAAGTTTTAAAAATTATATTATAAGTGTGGACACATATGAGTGATTGGGATGGCTGTAGCTAAAAATTTCTTATACTATATATCGTAAAAAATTAAATTATAAAAATAATTATTTATTTTATAAAGTTATAATAAAAAATATATTATTTAAAATACTAAAAGAATTATAAAGTTATGACCAAAAAATTATTATAAAAAATAATGGCTTAATATGCAAATTTGCCATTATTATTTAAGTGAAAATTAAAAATTACCATTATACTTCACTACGATTGATATTTTCCATTTTTCTTAGAGAAAAAAATTATTGTTTTAAAAAGATATTTCTCATATTAACAGCATCACCTTAGTATAGCATAAAAAAATGAGGTTGGTTAATACTAGCATATTGCATATTTCATAACTTCAACATAGGTGGAATTGAATTATCCATACTTCGAAGAGTACATGGAAGAAGGAGATCTCGATAATCTTAATGATGCAAATTCAAATGTTGTTAAGAAGTATATGCTAAATATAAAAAAGGGAATAACCTAATATGCACTAGAACAATTAGATAAAATTGCAAATGATGTATCATCAACTACTTTTTAGACTAACATAATACATATGATGATTTAGTTTTAATTTTTGTCACTTGTTTAGAAAATATTTTTATCATACTAATTATTTTTTATAGTAAAATATTTATTAAAAAATTAATTATGTAACTTTGTAATTACGATTTTTACTACCAAACATGATATATGGAATTACAATGTAATTAAACTTTGTCAGCCAATCACATCCAGTAATTTATAATTCTTTGTAATTTTAAGAGAGTGTAATTACTACATTAGTAATTACACTTTCATTCACTTACTCTGTGCTATCCAAACAGACCCTAAAGGCCAAAATATAATAAATTTAGTGGGATGGAGGAGTACAAAATTTGAAAACTAACCATGGAACCCTTATATGTTGGAAAAAGTGCAAATTGACCATTCTGTTAAAAATTCCATTCATATGTGCTATTAAGTAATGATTTGGCTTATTCAATTATTTTTATACAAGTGACCTGGAAATAAATGACGAGTAGGATTAGTTAAAAGTACCATGGAGGCCTTTGTATTGGGAGTCAGGTTACATTTTAACCCCTTCTACTCAAAAAATAGAAAAATTAATAATTTACGCTAAATCAAAGAGCAATCTAGTTCTTTTGTTAAAAATTTCATCCATTTGTATTGTTAAATGCTGATATGGGTAGCAGAGGAACCATATAGTAGCACATGGTGTGCCACGTGTACCTCATGTTAACGTGATAATATTTTAAAAATTAAAAATTCCAAAAAATAAAACAAAATATAGTTAATGATGAAATTGGACAAATGAATGTCCTAATTATTTTAGCTTGGGAATGTTTTTTCTAAAGTTATAAAAGCATATGGAGTTATATAAAAATATTAAGAATTATAAAAAATTTCAAAATTACTACAAATTAATAAAGATTATTACAAGCAACTTCCAAAATTATCTTAGATAAATGGTTGTCAAGCTCAAATGAACTTGGAGAATCATTTGTCTAGGTTCATTTTAGAGTAGTTTCTTTAACAATTATTACATAATTATAGAAAATTATTTAAAAATTATTAAGAGTTATAAAAATTACAAATAATGATTAATAAATTTTAAAAATTACAAAAAATATATATACACACATATAACATGCTTGAAGAATTCAGATATACCTATATACACATACATACACATACGAATCTTATTAATCAAGTTAATATTTTTAGTTAATTTAATTAAGAAGTCCTATTTTATTAATTTCTTATAATTATTTAAGACACAACTTAAAAATGAACTTAGACAAATGGTTATATGGTTCATTTGAACTTGGACAACCATTTGTCCAAGTTCATTTTAGACATTGTTTTTAATAAATTTTAAATGATTTCAAAAACTTTTGTAATTTCTTATAAATTTTAAATATTTTTTATAATTATTTAAAAAACCACGTCCAGGATAAACCATATGGACGTGTTTTTTTAAAATAATGATTAGAAATTAGTTATTTTTTAGACTTTTTTTAAATTTTAAATATTTGTTGATGTGACAAAATGTATCATATTAGAATGAAGTATACATGGTACATTAAGTGTCGCTATTTAGTTGCTCCGTCAGTCACGTCATCATTTAAAAGTAGAAATTGATGGAATTTTTAACAAAATGGCTAGTTGCTTTTTGATCTAATATATAATGATTAATTTGCCCATTTTTCTAGTAGAGGGGCAAATAAATGCAATCCAACTCTTACTTTAGGGCCCTCCATGATACTTTTATCTAATCTTTGTCATCCTTTAATTCCATGCCACTTACATATATTTTTTTTTGAAAAATCCAAAATCATCTCTTAACAATACATACGGGTGGAGTTTTTAACTGAACAGTCAATTTACACTTTTTTTTCTAATGTACAGGAGTTAATTTGTCCATTTTTAGTAGAGGGGGCAAAATATTATCCACCTCTTCGTAAAGAGGCCCCATGATACTTTTATAGTGCAAAATTTAAAAGACATAAAAAATATTTGTTATGTTATTTGATATAAAACGTATTTAATTAGGTCTCATGTCACGTAGGTTAAGTATTTATTTTTTAAAATAATATATTTTCATAATTTTTAAAGTATATATTTCTTAATTAAATAAGAATTGGTCTATTTTATATTAAAAGCCCATTAATTTTAAAAAATAATTGAGTGAATAAAATACCATTTTAAAAGTAATGAAAATAAAAAGTGAGAAACCATCAATAGAAAAATATTAAATAATTAGATAAAATAACTTGTCTTTTGAATATGAATAGAAAATTCACATACAAAGAACTATTACTTTAATACTTCATTGCCTTTGACATATTATTTCATAACATAATGGTAAACAACAATTAACAAATATGTAAATATTATTAAAATCAAATAATAGTAAAACTACTAAAAATAAAATAATAACTAACCATCTCAAATAATAATAAAAATCATAAGTTTTTCGGTGATGAAAGCAAAACTATTAAATAATACTAAAATATAAATTTTCCAATAATTTTTTTAGATGTTATTTTTAATGAAAATGTCTTACCAATGCATATGTTTATAGTGTTAAATACTAGTTTTAATTGATATATAACTGTAAAACCAATTAAGCGAGAATTAATCTAAAATAATAAGTGTACTTTAATATGGATCCAAAGTCTAATTAAGTGATAATAACTATTACACTGATTATTTCAAAAAAATCTATTACATTATAAATAAATAAACAAATTTACACATTATAAATAAAAAAATCTAAAATATATTGATATTACCTTTTCATATATTTAATGTTAATCTCACATATTTATTATTTATTAATTACAAAAAATATTTTTAACATTATTAATTATTATCATATTTATATATAAATATATATAATTAACTAAAAAACTTGTATTTTTCTATTTTTAATTTATCCAATTATATTCAATGATTTAATAGATTTCTAATTTTATTAATTAATAATATACTGTGTTATTTTTTTAAGTGGATGTTTTAAAAAATATGACGAAATTAATTAATTTCACATTAATATATTATCATATTAATTAATATTATTTTTATCATTATCAATATAATAATATTAATAAATTATTATTCTAATGTTAATTTAGTAATATAATTCCCAAAAAGTGAATTTTTTTTACAAATGCATACTTTTATATATATTATAAATATTCAAAAAGAAACGTATTTAATCATAATTACAAGTATGCTTTTTTTTTGGTGAAAGAAAAAATATTACAAAGAACTATTTAGATATATACCCAAGCCTCTTTGGAGGAGTTTCAAAAAATTGAAGGCCATTGTTATAATCAACTGTCATTTTCGCTAGCCTATCAGCATCTTTGTTGAGTTTTCTGGAAACATGATGAATCGACCAATGCACCATTTTAGCCAATAATAGTTGTATTTTTCTGACCAAAGCGGATGCAACACCCCCAACCCGGCCTAAGAGTTTTCGACTAAGTTGAAGGTGTTACATTCGATCACCAAAGTGATCTTGTAAAACCACCTTTTTACTTGCGTTCATATGTGAGGAAACCACACTTTTGTGTTTAGAAAAACATTTATTAATTAAGCCGGCTTTTCTTAAAAAAATTAATGAAGATACTATTATCATGGAGTTTTAAAATAGTTAAGGTTTTCAAGACTTTTTCCAAAACTTCTAAGTATTTTGCAAAGGAGCGGAAAACATTATTAAAATTAATTGTTTTTAAAACCAAATAGCATGCAATTATCAAAGAATTAACTAAGTATCACGCTTAGAATTAATAAGCTAAAGAATACCAAACCTAAGATATAAAAGAAATAAATAATTAATAATTACAACCCTAAAAACGATGAAGGAAAAATTTAATGGAACTTTAAAATAATAATAAAAATGAGCTGCTAGTCCGGGGTTCCACCGATGCCTTTCCGAGTCCTAGTTTTCTGTGTTACCTGAAAGGTAAGAAAAAAGGGGAGTGAGTTTATGAAAACTTAATATGAGTCTAATTTTTGAACTGTAACACCTCAAACCCTGCCTAGATATTATGGCCGAATCTGAAGATGTCACAAAGAAGGGTTTTGAAACAGCGTCATTTTGATAAAGCTTTGTGTAGTTGTTTGAAAAATCATCCAGGTTTTATAACCCATATTCATTTATAATTATTACTGAAAGCGTTATTTAACCCATTTATTTGCCAAAACATAATTTACAACGGAGGTATTAGAAATCGTTATATTTGAAAATCCTGTTCGTACTCCTAGAAAACTTTGTTTTAGTAAAACCATATTTTTAGTTAACCATCACAAACAAAGAGTTAAATCGAAAGTCCAAAATAAAACCGAACAGTCCGGAGAGTCCCTTAATTACAAAACTCTTAGAAATAATCCATAAGTAAATAAAAACCATTAATTTAAAGCAGTTCACAAACTTGTGGTCACCGTGAGACTCCACTACACCGATCTGCCTAAGTCTGTGGATTACCTGTACAAAACAAACAAATAGAAGTGAGTTTTCGTAAACTCAGTGTGTAACCCAACAGAAATAAACATGCTATACATATAGAAAACACATATACAGTCAGATTCAGATTTGGACTTAAGTCTTTTACATATACAGATAACATAATCAGATAAGCAGAACAGATATACAGAATCCTACCTCTATCCTCTACACACCAGCTCTGACCATTCCACCATGTGGGGTTAAAAATACCCACCCATCCCTACACACCATATAGTGTCGATACTACACATCACAAATAATATGCAGTCGAGCTACCAGAGTATAGGTAAAAGGTCGCCGTACAGATTACTTCTTCCACATATACAATTCCCACCCCAAACATATACACATAATACAGATACATAAATATCATGCTTAACATGCTCGCATATAGATAGCATATATATTTAACAAAATAATCAGACATGCATAATGGTGTCCTATTCAGAGCAGAGTATTAGAATATCAGATCACATAATTTAGGGTTTGGTTAGCCCTTACCAACCCCATAGTAGGCCCACAATCGGTCGAAGCGACTCGTGCTACCTTAGAGAAAATTTTAGAATTATGGGCCTACACGCTCGTGTGGCGTCGACAGAATGCTTTTTTGGCTTCTACCGAAATTCAATTTTTTGTGTTTAGGGAACACACTTATTACAGTTTTAATGTAGAACCAGCCCCAAGACCACTAGCATCTAAAAACAGAATCCCAATGCCTTATTAGCAAACAATTTATGAATTCAACAAAACTAAACCGAGCAACGCTCAAAACTTACCACTGCAAAGATGACTACACGTGAACATTAAACCGTTGAAGAGAAAACTACAGCTTCACCGCCTTCACCCACACAATCATTTGTAGAATTCAGATTCCTTACAACTATCGTTACGCCACAAAAAAAATGAAAATGAAATGAAAAACTTACTCAGATCGCGAGAAGGATGGAAAAGAAAAAGTAAACCGATTGAAAGAACACGAAAGAACATAAAATAAATGTAGATGATGAACAAAAGGACCAAACAACAGAACCAAAGAGGAATGGCAGAAAACTGACATCAAAAAACTTGGACGAGAGACAGAACCAAATTTTTTTTTGAAAAACAAAAATAAAATCAGATAACCCCAATATCCCAACTCCCCACTATCATCTTAACCACACCCACTTACTCAGACTCCCAATCCCATCCAAACTCTCTCAGCCAATTGAGACAAAAATTAATACCCACGCTCATGTAGGGATTCGAACACAAGACCTCCAACACTCCAACTCCTTACCACTCGAACTAGTAAGCTCATTCTAATATGGATTAATAGAAAATTTTATATAAACCCACTCAAAAAGGATAAGGCTAGGATTAGAAAATTAAAAAAATTTACCAAAAGTGGGACTTGAACCCCAAACCTCATACACACACCCAGAACACTCAACCACTAAAGCAGATAGACACTTGTGTCAATTTTTACAAAACAAACTTAAAAAAATTCAAGGAGTTACAACTCTGCCCCCTAAAAGAAATTTCGGCCTCGGCATTTATATGCTCAGAATAGATGAGGTTATTGTTGACGCATCGAGTCCTCAGGTTCCCATGTGGCTTCCTTAGTACCATGATTTCGCCACAGAACTTTAACCAGCGGGATGGATTTCTTCCTTAGAACTGTAATATCTCGATCCAAAATCTGAATCGGCTCCTCCTCAAAAGTCAAATTCGGTCTAATCTCGATCTCCTGAATAGAAACAACATGAGATGGATCAGTCTGATACCACCTCAATATTGAGTCGTGAAACACATCATAAATACGGTCCAACTCTAGAGGTAGCTCCAACTGATAAGCGACTAGTCCTACACAATCCAGAATCTGATACAACCCGATGAACCTAGGGCTTAACTTGCCCTTACGACCGAACCTTAGAATTTTCTTCCATCGAAAAACATTAAGAAATACGAAGTCACCCACAGAGTACTTGATATCTCTCCTTTTCAGACCTACATAGGACTTTTGTCTATCAGAAGTCGCCTTCAGACGATCTTAAATCAATCTAACCTTATCTTTAGTCTTAGAAACTAACTCAGGACCTAAAATCTATCGCTCACCCAACTCAGTCCAACATAGCAGAGTACGGCACTTACGACCATACAAAGCCTCGTAAGGTGCCATCTAGATGTTAGACTGGAAACTGTTATTGTAAGCGAACTCAGCTAAGCTCCCAACTACCTCGAAAATCAATCACATAACTACGAAGTATATCCTTTAGTATCTGAATCACCCTTTCAGATTGACCATTGGTTTAAGAGTGGAACGCAATATTGAAGTCCAATCTCGAACCCAGAGCCCCATGCAATTTCTTTCAGAATCGAGAAGTGAAGCAAGGATCCCAATCAGAAATTACCGAAACTGGAACCCTATACAGTCTTACAATCTCAGAAATGTAAAGCTTCACTAACTTCTGCAGAGAGTAGTTCGTCCAAACTAAAATAAAATGAGTGGACTTTTTCATTTGATCCACGATGACCCAAATAGAATCTTTCTTAGTGGGTGTTAAGGGCAACCCACTAACGAAGTCCATCGTCACTCATTCCCATTTCCATAAAGGAATCTTAATAGGTTGTAGCAAACCTGAAGGTAACTGGTGCTCAGCCTTAACTTGCTAGCACATCAAACAACGAGCAACAAAATCTGTAATATCAAGTTTCAAACCTGGCCACTAGTACAGTTCACGGAGATCCCGATACATCTTATTACCATCAGGATGCATAGCATAAGGGCTACTATGCGACTCCCTCAGAATTGATTGCCTCATATCAGAATCATTCAGTACACAAACCCAACCTCGAAAACACAAAACCCTATCTTTATTCAGCCTAAAATTAGATGCACTGCCACTCTCAACCTGATAGAACAGCATAACCAATGACTTATCTTCTAACTACTTTTCTCGAATCTGCTAAATCCAAGTCGGTTTAACTTGCAACTCGGCTAATAGACCCTTATTATCAAACAGACTAAGACGAGTGAACATCACCCTCAAATCAGTCATCGCTTTGTGACTGAGAGCATCGACCACCATATTGGCCCTACCAGATGATACTCTATCGTGCAGTCATAATCTTTGAACAGCTCAATCCATCAACGCTGTCTAAGATTCAACTCCTTCTGTGTAAAGAGGTACTTGAGGCTCTTGTGATTAGTGTAAATAATACGCCTCTCACCATACAGATTGTGCCTCCATATCTTTAACGCAAAAACCATGCAGTCAACTTGAGACTATGCGTTGGATAATTCCCTTCGTGTGACTTAAGCTGACGAGACGCATAAGCTACAACCATACCATCTTGTGTCAGTACACATCTCAAACCGACGTGTGACACATCACTATACACCACAAACTCTTTTCCAGATTCAGACTATATCAGGATAGGAGCAGGAGTTAGAACAGACTTGTAACACCCCTAACCCGTAACTGTTGTCAGAATAGGTTAAAAGGCATTACCAGGCTTATAACTCAGTTTAGAACAATAATTTATCAATTATCATCTCATTTCAGTAACTATCATTCATTCACATTCAATATGTACTTAAATCGAGCATATAAAGCTTAAAACATGCATTCCGGACTAAATCAATAACATATTAAAATTTTGGAAACTTAGAAAAATTTTAACATTTCAAGTATCACACACCCGTGTGAATAGGCCGTATGCCTCACATGGCCAATAGACACGCCTGTGTCTTAGACCGTGTGAAAACAGGGCATACATACTGACTTGTGTCACATGGCCGAGGACACGCCAGTGTACCAGGCCGTGTGAAAATTGGAGAGGATACTGACTTGGGTCACACAGCCAATAACACGACCGTGTGTCTAGCCCGATTGCTCTTCTAAATGGCCTCACAAGCCTGTGTGTCAGGCCATGTCAAAATTGTAGGGTATACTGACTTAATTCGAAAGGGTACCCCAAGGGACACACGGCCATGCAGCATGACAGTGTATCGCACACACTGAGACACACACCCGTGTCTCTGCCCGTGTGGACAAAAATAGGCCATTTGTAAAGCCATTTTGCCACCATATAAACACAAGCATTCACAAGCATAAATGACCACATTTTTACAACTCAATAGGCAGCCAAAATAACCATTTCAATATACATTATTTGCCATATCCAAGCCTAATAATTACATACTTATATACCTATTTAACATCATGCATAATCCATTCATTTACCAACTACATATCAAGAATTCACTTGCATAATTTCATTCCATCATTACCTTGCCAAAGCATAGTACCATAATTGAACACTTAATTCAACTAAAACATAGTACTAAAATAAGCCAAATCACATGGCTTAACATATACACAAAAACATACCAAAGTTATGATATCAAGTACATAACTAACATATTTTAAACTAGCCTATATATGCCATATTTACATATATCCACAAGATCAAAAATACCAATCGAAAATTGGATAGTATGATGTACAACTCTGACTTTTCCGAAACGAGCGAGCTAACGAGCCTCTATAAAACATAGAAAAAGAAGCAGAGTAAGCTTTAAAGCTTAGTAAGCCCGTACATAATCAAAGTAATAATTAAAGTGCAACCAATTCAATTTACAAATACCTAATCACAAGTAGTCATCATATGTTAGTCATTGTAAAAATACATGAAACCATCCATTAATACAATGCTTTGCATCATTCGAAATTCATATATCATATATATAACATTAACAACATTTATAAACCGTAACTCATCCATATAACATTATTTATGCTCGTTGAACCTATTAGAAATTCAAAGGTTACTCGGGTGAGTAATATCAGTAATTCGTCAATTCATTATCATTTATGCTTTTTCGAGCCATGATTGGTAAGCTCTTCCCGAGCTGATGAACAGTAAGCTCTATTGAGCTAGAATGGTAAGCTCTATCGAGTTGAATAGGAAGCTCATACGAGCTGAAACGGTAAGCTCTAATGAGCTGATAACAGTAAGCTCTTACGAGCTAATATATTGGTAAGCTCATACAAGCTGTGGTGAGTCTGCAACAAATGCAGGAGCTCAACCAAAATGGTAACATCAATAATCCTACGAATTCATACAATTCAAACATGGATCAGCAACAAATAAATTACATGAATAAGGCATTCATACTTCAAGTATGTCCATTATATGCATTCATTTCAATAATTACAAGTATATAAAAGTTTGATTCTAATTATACGAACTTACCTCGTATCTTTAGATAACACTATCGACTATTCGTCCATTGTCCTTTTTCCCCAATCTAGTTCTGGTATTTGCTTATTTTGATCTATAACATATCAAATTTAACCCATTCAAAAGTTATTCAATTCAATATAGTGCATAATTCGTATTTTGACAAATTTGCATATTTGCCCCTATACTTTTAATTTTTTTTTATAATTTAGTCCTTATCACATAAAATTGCAAATTCATGCAATTTAGTACTAACCCACATCTAGCCGAATTTACTATGTATTAGTAGCAGCCCATATCTTTCATTATTTCACACTTTTAACCACATAATTTTATATTTTCTCAATTTAATCCTATTTGACATTTTTATCAAAAATCACTTTACAAAACATGTAAACTATCATCAAGCTTTCGTAATCTATCATTAAACATCAAAGAGCTCAAGTATTCAACAATGGCACTTTACAAAATCATGAAAAAATTAAAAAATTAAGGTACGGGCTAGCTAGAATACGAAGCAACGATCTCAAAAACATAAAAATCATTAAAAACTGAGTCAAAATGGACTTAAATGCTTGAACAACAATGGCCGAACCTTCAAAGCTTTAAAACCCTTATTTTTTTTCTCACATTTGACTATTGAAGAAGATGATAGCATGAAAATTGTTTTGTAACATAATTAATTCAATTACACTAATAACCTTATTATTAAACATTAATATGTCTTATAATTCATGGACATAAATGTCCACTAACCTTAGTCATGGTCAAATTTCATCATCAGGAATTATAATTTATTAAACCATAGCTATTAGGCACATTAAAATAATAGCACACAAAATTTACAATTTATGTGATTTAATCCTTTTTACCGAATTAAGCATTTAAATGGTAAAATTTCTTAACGAAATTTTTATACAGTAATTCTATCATGCTGTAAACTTTAATAAAATAATAAAATAATAAAATAAATATTTTAACTTCAGATTTGTGGTCCCGAAACCACTATTCTGATTTGACTTAAAAACAGGCTGTTACAAGACTTGAGCTTTTCGAAGCTCGATTGTTGTGCATCAGTCTAGACAAAAGGAACACCCTTGCATAGAAGCTTAGTCAATGGAGCTGCAATCAGAGAGAACCCCCTGACAAACCATCGAGAATATCCTACAAGACACATAATACGTGATATTCGTGATAGGTTTTAAATATTTATAATGAATCATTCTTGAAATTAACTATTATCACGATGAAGGCAAGTGTACCTATCGAACAGTAATATAGCTTTAGCAAGACTGGATTGTCGAACCCAAAGGAACTAAAAGTACTAGTAATGACTGTCTTTTTATTATCTAGCCTAAGAATAATGGGGTTTGTTTTAATTAACTAATTAACCAAACTAAGAATTCACAGAAAATAGAATTGGGGAATTACTTTTGGAAAACTCGATTGATTGAGACAATACCTAAGGAAAAATCCACCTAGACTTCACTTGTTATTTGACTCTGAATCAGACGATTTATTCATTTGACTTGATCCGTAGAAATCCTTAAGTTATATTATTATCTCTCTCGAGACTAACAATGTCTAACCCTAGGTTGAATAATTGAAATCTCTTTCTAATTAACTCCCTAGGGTTGCATTAACTCGATCTATTGATTCCCTTATTAGGTTTCACCCTAATCCGGCAAAATCTTGTCACCCTATCTCTAGGCGCGCAACCAACTCCGCTTAATTATGACAAATGTACTCTTAGATAGGGTCTATTCCTCCTTTGAATAAGAGCTTAACTTGAGTCAATATCCTGGAATATCAAAACAAGAATTAAGAACACATAATTAAGAACAAGTCAAATATTTATTATACAATTCAGATAATAATAACAAGATCTGTCTTAGGTTTCATTCCCCTTAGGTATTTAGAGGTTTTAGTTCATAACTAAAAAGGTAAACATCTTAGAAGAATAATGAATACAAAACATAAAGAAAAACCGAAAACTCCTGAAGGGAAATTGAGGGGAGATCTTCAATCTTGATGATGAATCCGGCTTCTTAGATAGATCAATCGGCTTTCCTTGAGCAATTCCCTACTTCCTTCCCTGTGTGTCCCTTTTTCTTCCTCCTTTAGGGTGTATTTATAGGCTTTGGAATGCCTAATAACCCTCAAAATTGGCCTTTTTCGAATTGGACTAAACTTGGGCTCGGCAGGGACACGCCCGTTTGACACACCCGTGTGCGATTACTTCAGGCCGTGGTCAAGCCTGTTAAATAGGCACGGGCGTGTGGTCCACTCGTGTGAGTCGTGCTTCGATTCTGTCAAATTGACACGGTCGTGTGGTCTGGCCGTGTGAGGAGGTCCAGGCCGTGTTGATTTCGTACATTGGCCCATTTTCTCCGTTTTTGGCCCGTTTATCATTCCTTTCACTCTCCTATGCTCACCTAAGTATAAAACATGAAATTAAGGCATTAGGAGCATCGAATTCACCAATTTTAAGGAAAAATCATCCATCAAATGTGCTAAGCATGGGATAGAAATATGTATAAATTATGGTTTATCAACCCAGAAAACTGCAAATCTCAAATATGTTCTTAGGCTGTTTCTAGTCAAGCACAACTTCAATTTTTTTAGGATCAACTTGGATCCACTCAGTAGAAACTATGTGCCCCAGAAAAGTTACCTTTCGTAACAAAAACTTACACTTGCTCAATTTAGCGTAGAGTTATTTCTCTTAGAGTATCTGAAGCACCATTCTAAGATGCTCATCATGCTCATCCTCAGTCTTAGAGTAAACTATAATATCGTCGATGAAGACTATGACCAATTGATCTAGATATACCTAAAAATATTGGTTCATCAGATACATGAATATAATCGAAGCATTCGTCAGACGAAAGGGCATAACTAGGAACTCGTAGTGCCCATAACAAGTCCTAAATGCCATCTTATGAACATCCACTTGCTTAACTCTAAGATAATGATACCTAGAACAGAGATATATTTTTGAGAATACTGAAGCCCTCGGAGCTGATCAAATAAATCATAGATCCTTGGAAGTGG
Source organism: Gossypium hirsutum (assembly GCF_007990345.1). Lineage (NCBI taxonomy): Eukaryota > Viridiplantae > Streptophyta > Magnoliopsida > Malvales > Malvaceae > Gossypium > Gossypium hirsutum. The sequence continues at coordinate 13,823,783 of NC_053426.1, read as the reverse complement.
ATACTTATTCTTCACAGTAAGTTTATTCAACTGTAGGTAGTCAATGCACATCCTTATGGTACCATCCTTTTTCTTTACAAACAGAACTAGTGGCCCCCACGAAAACACACTCGGATGGATGAAACCATAATCTAGAAGCTCTTGAAGTTGAGCTTTAAGCTCTGTAAGCTCCTTCAGTGCCATTCGGTAGGGAGCGATAGACACTAGAGCTGTACCTGGTAGAAGCTCAATGCCAAACTCAACTTTCTGGTTTAGAGGTAAACTCGGTAACTTCTCAAGAAAGACATCCAGAAATTCCCTCACTTTTCTAATATCCCCGACAGAAGAGTTCCAATAAACTAGAACATTGACAAAAGCGATATACGTTTCACACCCTTTTCTAACCAATTTCTCAGCCACAAGAGTGGAGATCACATTAGATAGATAATCTCAATGCTCACCGATCACAACCACCTCCTTTTCATCCTTGGTCCTCAGAATGACCGTCTTAGTCGCGCAATCCAAGCTAACTCGGTGCTCAACTAACTAGTCCATACCCAGAATTAAGTCGAACTCCCCAAACGGTAGCTCCATCAAATTTGCCAGAAATATAACCCCTTTCACTTCTAACGAAACATTCCTATAAAGTCTACTAACCCGAACAGATTGCCCCAACGGACTCAGTACAGTAATCTCACTTGAAGTACTCTTAATAGAAATCCCCAAGTTTTCGAAAACAGTACTAGCTATATAAGAATGTATAGAACCTATGTTTATCAGAGGCCTATCAGAGCAGTATATGGAATATAAAAAATAAAGAACGTACCCGTGATAACATCAGGAACGTCTCTATCCTTTTGGCATCGAGCAGCATAAACCAGTACAGACTGCCTCGCCTTAGTCTGACTAACACCTCTGTCCGGTGCTTTCTATCTTCAGCCCATACCATTACCACCCCTAGCCGGTCTACGACTCCTAGATGGCTGTTGAACTACCCTCTAAGGCTATACGAAACTCAGACATGAAGCTTGCATTTGATCAGCATGCTGTGCACACTCTCGAATCCGATGCTCCAAAGGCCCACACCCCAAACAAGCCCTCAACCTTCTCCAACATTCTCTCGAATGGCTCCTACCACAATTACCACATGGCTGAATCCCAGTAGCAGTGACAGGTTCCTCCACTGTAATAGGCCTATCAAGTCTAGCCCATTTTTTAGGCCTCTGAATAGAACTAGAGGGCTTTTCCCTCTTATTCTTGCCTCTCTCACGATCCCTATTTTGGTGATCTATGCGCTTAACCTCTTTGGCGATCTTCGCCTTATCCACCAGAATAGAAAACTTACGCTTCCTCTACGGAGCTATCAGAACCCTCAAACTGTCCCTCAAACCATCCTCAAAATGGATACATTTCTTATACTTAGATGCCACTATGCCTCGAGCGTAGCGGCTCAACCTTAGAAACTCGACCCCATACTCAGCCACAGATCTATCACCTTGCTTGAGATTCATGAACTCACACCTACGAGCATCAACATAGCTCGCCCCCACATACTTTCCTTGGAAAGTAGTCTTAAAATAGTCCTAGTTCAGACAATCCGGCTGAGTACCCTCCTCAACTGACAACCATCACTGATAAGCCACATCGCGAAGCAAAGAGGTTGCACCCTTAAGTTTTTACTCAAAAGTACAATCGATGTCATTCATGATCCTCTCGGTGGCCTCTAACCAATACTCAGCCACATTAGGGGCGAATCTAGTGACACCCCTAAACAGCTAGCTCTATTGGACCGGGTCATTCAGTTACCGAGCCATAGGCCTTAGATCTAGAATAGGGTCCAACCACCCTCTCTAACACCCTCAACATGGCTTGAGACAGTGCATCATCCCCAGTCGAGCGGCTTTGGGACCTAGTCTAAGTAGCAGGTGAAACCAGTGTCTTACTCATGTCTAAATTTGGCATATTGCCTAGAGAGGATGGCTTAGCTCTAGCCCCCTTACGGCTTCTACTGCACCCACAAATACCACGATAGCAAGTTCCACGAGTGATCATTGTATATTTTCAAATTTGTCTACATTATTAAATTTTATGCATCAGTTCCAGTATTTATTAGTAGATATTTTATGCTTAAATTATCAAGAGTTCAGACGTAATCCAGAGGTTTTAGTCTCTAACTAACTCAGTATAGTTTCAGAAAGTGCTAACTACAGTGTTTTCAGAATATTCTGTCTAAGTTCAAAAATACTTACAGGATCGACGCCGAAGGCTCGGTGTACCACATACTTACTCAGAGTGATCTAATTCATTTGAAAACCAGTTCTTTTTGAAACAAGATTTTGGAACCCAAAATCCACAACCCGAGTATTGCAACCTAGCTTTGATACTACTTAATATAACACCTCCAACCTGACCTAGACATTATGGCCGAATCTAGAGATGTCACAAAGAAGGGTTTTGAAGCAACGTCATTTCGATAAAGCTTTGTATAGTTGTTCAAAAAATCATCTAGGTTTTATAATCTATATGCATTTATAATTATTACAGAAAGCATTAGTTAACCCATTTATTTGTCAAAAAATAATTTAGAGCAGAAATCTTAGAAATCATTATATTTGAAAATCCTGTTCATACTTTCAAAAAGCCTTTGTTTTAGTAAAACTATATTTTTAGTTAACCATCACAAATAAAGAGTTAAATAAAAAATCCAAAATAAAACCAAATAGTCCAAAGAGTCCCTTAATTAAAAAACTCCCAGAAATAATCCATAATAACAAAACCATTAATTTAAAGCAGTTCACAAACTTGTGGTCACCATGAGACTCTGCTGTATCGATCCACCTGAGTCTGTGGATTACCTGTACAAAACAGACAAATAGAAGTGAGTTTTCGTAAACTCAGTGTGTAACCCAATAGAAATAGACATGATATACATGTAGAAAACACATATACAGTCAGATTAAGATTTGGGCTTAAGTCTTTTACAGAAACAAATAACATAATTAGATAAGCAAAACGGATATACATAATCCTACCCCCATCCTCTACACACTAGCTCCGACCATCGCATCACACTATGTGGGGTTAAAAACACCCACCCATCCCTACACATCATATAGTGTCGATACGACACATCACAGATAATATGCAGTCGAGCTACTAGAGTATAGGCGAAAGGTTGTCGTACAGATCATTTCCTCCATATATACAATTCCCGCCCCAAACATATATACAGAATATAGATACATAAATATCATGCTTAACATGCTCGATACAAATAACATATATATTTAATAGAATAATTAGACATGCATAACTGTGTCTTATTCAGAGTAGATTATTAGAATATCAGATCACATAATATAAGGTTTGGTTAGCCTTTACCGACCCACAGTATGCCCACAATCGATTGAAGCGACTTGTGTGATCCTAGAGAAAATTTTAGAATTATGGGCCCACGTGGGGCTTGCCCGTGTGGCCCACAAGGCCTAGCCAAAAACCTACACGCCCGTGTTTTATGCCCGTGTGGGCCAACACGCCCTACTTGGCCTAGCTCGTGTGGCCCACACAGCCATGCCCACACCACCACACGATCGTGTCTTGCGCACGACCATTCCTTCGTCAAACACATGGTCGTGTCTCATGCACGGCCAACCACACAGCCAGACACACCCCTGTGTGGCGTTGATAGAATGCTTATTCGACTTTCACCGAAACTTGATTTTCTACATTTTGGGAACACAACTGTTACAGTTTCGATGCGAAACCAGCTTTGAGACCACCAACACCTAAAAATAGAATTCTAATGCCCTATTAGCAAACGATTTACAAATTCAACAAAACTAAACCGAGCAACACTCAAAACTTACCACCGCAAAGACAACTACACGTGAAAATTAAACCTTTTAAGTGAAAAGCACAACTTCACTACCTTTACGTACACAACCATTTGTAGAATTCAAATTCCTTACAACTATCGTCACGCCACAAGAAAAATGAAAATGAAATGAAAAACTTACCGAGATCGCGCAAAGGACAAAAAAGAAAAAGTAAAATGATTGAAAAAAATGAAAGAACATAAAATAAATGTAGATGATGAAAGAGAGGACCAAACGGTAGAACCAAAAAGGAATGGCAGAAAACTGACGTTAGAAAACTTAGAGGAGAGAGAGAACCAAAATTTATTTTGAAAAAAATAAAAAGCAGATAGCCCCAATATCCCAACTCCCCACTATCATCTCAACCACAACTTCCCACTCACTCAGCCTCCCAATCCCATCCAAACTCTCTTAGCCAATCGAGGCAAAAATTAATAATCACGCTCATGTAAGGATTCAAACAAAAGACTTGCAACACACCAACTCCTTATTACTCGAACCAACAGACTCATTCTGATATGGATTAACAGAAAATTTTATATAAACCCACTCAACAAGGATAAGGCTAGGATTAGGAAAATAATAAAAATTTTCAAAAGTGGGATTTGAACCCCAGACCTCATACACATACCCAAAACACTCAACCATTGAAGCAGATGGACACTTATGTCAATTTTTACAAAACAAACTTAGAAGCATTCAAGGCATTAAATGAACCATTATATGTATAATTGTTCAAATAGCAAAGCATTCAATTTATAACAACAAAATAATTAAACATAATGTAAGGAACATTCAGTAAATCAATGCATGATCATGACGAACTGCAATTATGAATTTTAAATTCTCACCCATCCATCATATCTGCCCTCGAGTATCACTCGACACACAAAAACACAGGTCAATAAATGACCATCCCTGATTTTCCGATGATGATGGTATTAGAGTATGCCTAAAGACCAATCATGCGATGACTGCAATCACATACTCATTTTATCTTGTTTATTAATATAAGACATTGCCATTATTATTTCAGTTTCTTTTTCTGTTTATATAAGTAAACTGAATTGTAATAAAGTCCTAAGAAAATATGATTATTCTTAAAAGGTCCTTAGTCAAGTATTATTGTTGGCTTGAACAAAAATAATGCATTCAGACTAATGTGTAGTTGATTAATGACAAAGAGTTGTCATTGACATAAGGATGCCAAAATCAATACATGAGTATAGGTTAGAGAACAACATATTAGACTAACCCGGTATGAGTATGTATCTTGGGTTATTATGTAATAGTCACAATATTACTTCAAGTGATAACTATGTATATGATCCTCAAACTTAAGATTATCATTGTCCCAACATCGTGAGTCATATATTTTGATACAGTCAAAACGTCTACCGTAATAGGTTGTACTATAATGATTGATGTTGGATATACCACAATCCATGTAGTGGAATATGGTTGATCAAGATAAGATTTATCCCTCCTACATAATGGGAGTAATATCTTAGGCCTCTTGATGGAGTGAGACTAGAAATGCATGGTCATGCTCGAATAAGTTGATATAAGATATCACACTTATTTGTTTATTGTAGTCTACTCAAAAAAAATCAAGAAATATGAAATTGGACTATACAAATGTGATTATTCCATGACTTGTGTCCAATTTAGATATTAAAGATAAAAAGATATAATACATGAAAAGATTATCACAGAAAGTTTATGCCGAATCACAACTTCTTCTAACTTGGGTGATAATGATGCATTGTTAGATGTCACTAATTACTTCTAATGTTAGAAATGTTCTAGTATTACTACCAACATTACAAGAGCCTATAGGGTCACACCTTATAGTTGTAACGAACATAATTCAAATACATTTGGTATTGCATTTAGTTATCACATGAATTAAATTAATTGTTGAATTAATTTAATTTGATAGTTAAATATTAAACACATTATATGTACAAACTTATTGTACACAAATAGAGAACATAGATAAAATTAATATATGAATTTGATTCATACAAAATATTAATTGTTGTATTTTATCGAATTTATTAATATAAAAAATTATATTAATTAATTTTGGTCAAAATATAAATGTAACACCTCTCACCCGTATTCAACGTCGAAATAGGGTTATGGAGAATTACCGAACTTATAAATTAATTAAACATACATTTCTCATACATTTTCAAAATTCATGCAATTATCATTCAACATCATCACATTGTCCCTAATACAAGCCTACGAGGCCCCAAACATGCATTTGAAATGGTTCAGGACTAAACCGATATCTTAGAAAATTTCAGAAAACTTATAAAAATTTTCAAACTATAGGGGACACACGCCTATATGGCTCGGCTGTGTGTCTTACATGGCCAAAGACACGCTCGTGTCACAGGCCGTGTGGATATTCGAAATGGGATCACATGGCCGTGTCCCAACCCGTGTCCGACCCCGTGTAACTCTCTGACTTGGGTCACATGGCCAACACACACGCCCATGTGGCTAGCCTATGTGCCCTAAGAAATGGCCACATACGCCCGTGTGCCAGGTCGTGTGATAGGCCGTGCCAAACCTGTAGGGTGTACTGACTCATGTCACATGACCAAGTCACACGTTCGTGTGCTGCGTTGTGTGGAGCATACTGACTTGATTTTTAAATACACACCAGGGGACACATAGCTGTGTAACCTGACCATGTGTCACACACGACTGAGACACACGCCCGTGTCTCTACCCATGTAGACAAAAATAGGCTATTTACCAAGCCATCTTGCCACCCAAATTTGCATATATCTACACCAAATCAAATGGCACCAAAACATGGCATAAATGGACATTCAAGTCAACTAAATCAAGCCTAATTCATACTAGTTCTATACCATCATCCACAATACACACAAGTAGCAAAATAGGCCATTCCATTTATACCAAATTTACATTCACAATTCAACTAATTTAACACTTTCAAACATGCATCATTTTGCCCAAATTCACAAGTATACTAATTCTCAAATATCAACCATTTGACATCCACAATACCTATAATCAACAAGCACCATACATCCATCAACAAACTCACAACATAAGCCATATGCACATATATATATGCACAAACAAATCAACAAAATCAAGCCAACTCTCATGGCTATAAACAAAACCAAACTCTTAATAATTACAAGCCATTTCAAATGACTAAATTCATTAACTACACATATACCAACATGACTAATGTCCCTATACATGGCATATACTCAAAATACTTGAGTTCAAAAGTACCAAAGTGATAGTTGGATAGTGTGATGAAGTCTCCGACGATTCTCGAATCTGAGCTAGCTTTGATTTCACTATAAAACACAGAAAATAAAAAAAAAGTAAGCTATAAAGCTTAGTAAGTTCGTATAATACTAAATTCAATTAACCACAAGTATACAATTCAACCAATTGAATATATCAACATATAACTCATATTAGATAACAAACCTTTCACATATTCAATCATAAGATTTGATGTAAAATTCACAGTTTTCTTCGATTCAAAGCTCATGCGGTTCGTGTACATACATGTACAATCTTGTATCAAACTTATAATCAACCACACCTCTAACATATATACCTATTAACCATTCAAAATAATATTAGATACTCGAGAATCTCGCACCCTAAGTGCCACATATATATAGCCGAAGCTATCTCAATCTCGTATCACATATAATGCTCACGCTAAAGCTATCAACGGGTCTGCTCACACAAGCTGATGGTCATGAAAAAGCTACATAGTGCTGCTCACACAAGTTGAAGAGTAGTCGCAACACATGTCAGATAACTCAGCCACTGGTAGGATGTACGGGCCAGCACCCAAATCACATAACCCCTAATGACATGTCATTCGTACCCTAATCTATTCCTAAGGTTCAATCAGGATTTTTCACTTGTCGAATCGTCGTCGAACATGCCCATAGAGTCGTACTCACAATTTATGCAATATCAAGGCATTTAAATACATTTATAACAAAGCTTAATACATATGAACTTACCTCGAATGCAAAAAAGGCGTAATAAGTCGATTAATCTGAACCTTGTTCTTTCCCCGATCTAAATCCGTATTTCACCTTTCTTGATCTAAATAATATAAAATTTAGCTTATTTAATTATCAATCTATTTAATTTAGTCCAAAATACATATTAAGGTAAATTTATACTTTTCCCCCTAACATTTCAACATTTTTACAATTTAGTCCTTATTTCATAAAATCACAAATTCATGCAATTCAACCAAAACCCATGCTGGAAAAAATTCAATTAGGTCCTTAGCAGACCATATTTTTCATTTACTTCACAATTTAACCACAAAAATTACACATTTCACAATTAACCCCTAAATGATAATTTTGTCAAAAATCACTTTACAAATGTTGTTTATCTAAGAACAAGCATGCATTTTCTATCATCAAACATCAAAACATACATAGATTCATTAATGAAAAAGCCATAAACCTTTAACAGTGTTGCAAATTAGTCCTTGGGCTAGTTAGACTAAGCTGCAACGATATTAAAAATATAGAAATCATTAAAAATGAGACAAAAATCATACCTAATTGCAAGAATTGTTGATGGCCAAATAAAGAACCCTAGAAATGGCTTCTTCTCATTCTAGTTTTGGTTGGGAAGATGAAAAGAGATGATAAAAATTATTTTGTTCTATTTAATTAACCTTATTTTTACTAAATACAAAAATTAACCTTTAAAAACATCATAAATTTCAAAATTACCAAGCCACTATCATCCACTATCATGTTATTGGGCTATTTATCACATAAGGGCTTTCACATTAATATTCCATAGCTATTAGAGACGTCTAACTAATAGAACATCACTTTTGCACTTTACGTGATTTAGTCCTTTTTATCTAATTAAGCATTCAAATGATAAAATTTCTTAACGAAAATTTCACACAATCATACAATCATGTTGTAAAATTAAAATAATAATAAAATGATTATTTTGACTTCAAATTCTTGGTTTCAAAATCACTATTCCGATTTAACTAAAAATAGGTTGTTACAATAAAAGACATGAAAATTAACATTCTTTTGAAAAGAATATAATTAATATATGAATTTGATTCATACAAAATATTAATTGCATATATTTTACCAAATTTATTAATATAAACAGTTATATTAATTAATTTCGGTTGAAACATAAAAGATATGGAAATTAATATTCTTTTGGAAAAGATATAATTAATATATGAATTTGATTCATACTAAATATTAATTTTATTTATAGAAATAGTTATATTAATTAATTTTGGTTAAAATATAAAAGATATGGAAATTAATATTCTTTTAGAAAGAATATAATTCATTTTTTCTAACTTTCCCTTTGCCTTCTCTATTAATAAGGGAATAGTCTTATATTCTTTTGTAAAAAAATATAATTCCTTTTTTTTTTAACTTTTCATTTGCCTTTTCTATTAATAAGGGAATAATCCTAGTTTTCCCTTTTAATATGTGATATCAAAGAGGATAAAAGGATGATAATTTCTTAGTGTCTGAAGGTTACTAACTTAATAATTTAAAAGGTCTAGCAACCATTTTAATTCTCTCTGAAAAGTTCAAAAGAAAGTGGTTTTTTCTTTTTGACGGAGTGGACTATGTAGAGCCCGAGGCACTTTCAATTTGGCTTGGACTCGACATCGAATTGGCAGCATCCTTTCAACCTTTTTAGTAAAGAAGGTACATTTTCAACCTTTTTTCAACCCAAATGATTCCTCGTATATGGATCCGTGGTTAATGATCATCAAAATAATTTATTATTGTAGATTAATTATGGCAAACAACACAATTTCTTTATCATAGTGATCAGTCCTTGAAAAGGACAAGTTGAAACGGCTTGAACTTCTTTGACCGGTTCTATAACTTGATAATTGTCATCAAACAAAAACAAAAATTATATGTCATTGAAGAACCTATTCCCAATGAACTGGCAGCTAATGCCTCTAGAGATGACTTATAAGAAGCATCTTGATGACATATTATACATAGGATGTCTAATGCTTGCAACCATGACTCCTGAGCTTCAAAATCAACATGATGATATGGTTGCCTATGATATGGTTTCTGATAAACCGTAAATTATACATATTTTTACCCCATGTTTAATGCATTTTATAGATGATTTCTCATTAGCTCCTAATGCTTTAATTTCATGTTTTGTACTCAGGAGAGCACTAAGAGTCAAAAGGAGCCAAAAACGAGCCAAAAAAGGGACAAAACGGACCAAATCAAAAAGATGACACGGCCTAAGCCTTGCCACACGGGCAGCTCACATGCCCGTGTCTTTCTAGGGTGTCGACCAAGGCTTTCATGATTCACATGGCCTGGCCATTGACCCACACGGCCGTGTGCAATTTAATGGATCGAACACGGCCTGACAATCACGTCACACGGTCGTGTCACACGAGCGTGTCCCTGCTAAGTCCAAGTTAAGTCCAATTCGGAAAAGGCCACTTTGGAGGGTTTCTAGGAATTCCAAAGCCTATAAATACGCACTAGAGGAGGAGAAAAGGGGAGACGGAGAAGAGGGGTGAGGAATTACCCCAAGGAAGTTGATTGATCCATCTCAGAAGCCAGATTCATCATCAAGACTGAAGATCTCTCCTCAATTCCCCTTCAGGAGTTTTGGGTTTTCTTTATGTTTTGTATTCTTTATTCTTCTGAGATGTTTTCTTATTTAGTTATGAACTAAATCCCCTAAATACCTAAGGGGAATGAAACATAAGACGAATCTTGTTATTATTTTCTGAATCGTATGATAAGTATTTATCTTGTTCATAATTATGTGTTCTTAATTCTTGCTTTGATATCCCAGGATACTAATTTAAGACATGCTCTTATTCAGAGGAGGAATAGACACTGTCTAAAAGTACATTTTCCATAATTAAGCGGAGTTGATTGCGCGCCTAGAAATAGGGTGACAAGATTTTTCTAGTTTAGGGTGAAACCTAATAAGGGGATCCATAGATCGAGTTAATGCAACCTAAAGTGTTAATTAGAGAAAAGTCTTGGTTATTCAATCTAGGGATTAGACGTTATTAGTCTTGAATAGGGATAATAACATAACTTAGGGATCTCTACGGAACAAGTTGAATGAATAAATCGTCCGATTCGGAGCCAGAATAACAAGTACAGTCCAGGTGGATTTTTCCTTAGGTATTGTCTCAAGTCAATCGATTTTCCCAAAAGTAATTCCCAAATTCTTTTCTCTGTGCATTCTTAGTTTAAATAATTAGTTAATTAAAACAAATGCTAGATAATAAAAAGATAGTTATTACTTGTACTTTTAGTTCCCTTAGGTACGATATCCCGGTCTTGCCATTACTATACTATTGTTCGATAGGTGCGCTTGCGTTTTCGTCGTGATAATAGTTAGTCTAGGTTTGATATTCATTATAAATATTTATTACTTGTTACGGATCACGCGATCAAGTTTTTAGCGCCGTTGCCGGGGAACTGAAATATTAGGAACACTAAATTTTTATTACTTTAGCCATTTATTTTTCTTGTAATTTTATTTTATTTTATTATTTATTAATTTATTTTTTTCTCTCTCTTGGTAGGTTTTTATAGTTTATGACTAGAAGAAACCCGTTAGGACCATTACTCTTTGACGAAGAAATCGATCGTACAATTCGCAAAAATCAAAGAGAAATAAGGCATAGTTTACGATACACGGAGAACGAGCGAGAAGACGATACTCAACCCCCAACCGAAGAGATGGCCGAAAACCCAGGAGATCATCTGCCTCCTGCAATTGCAGCTAATCAAAATCCTGCTCCACGTACTATGTATGATTATGCTAAACCGTCTTTAACAGGAACTGAGTCTAGTACAGTTAGACCTGCTATTGCTGCAAATAATTTCGAACTAAAACCTAACACGATTCAGATGATACAACAGTTTGTTCAGTTTGATGGTTTGCAGGATGAGGATCCCAACACGCACTTGGCAAATTTTCTTGAATTTTGTGATACATTCAAAATCAATGGCGTTTCTGATGATGCCATTCGTCTTCGGTTATTTCCCTTTTCACTGAGAAACAAAGCTAAATTGTGGTTGAACTCGTTACCACGAGGGTCTATCACTACTTGGGAACAAATGACCGAGAAATTTTTACTAAAATATTTTTCGCCAGCTAAAACGGCTAAATTGCGTAATGATATCTCTTCTTTTGTGCAGATGGATTTAGAAACACTTTACGATACATGGGAGAGATACAAGGACTTATTGAGAAGGTGCCCTCACCATGGGTTACCGCTTTGGCTGCAAGTTCAAACGTTCTACAATGGTGTGAATCCCTCGACAAGACAAATGATTGATGCAGCTGCTGGCAGAACCATCAACAATAAAACACCGAAAGATGCCTATGAATTCATAGAGGAGATGTCACTGAACAACAATCAGTGGCAAGTTATGAGGACAAAGCCAACAAAAACAGCCGGCGTCTATAACATCGATTCAGTCACCATGCTCTCTAATCAGGTAGAACTTCTCAATAAAAAGATTGATAGTTTTCTTGGTTCTACGCAGGTATATCCAGTAATGAGGTGTGACTCAAGTGGAGGATGTGTGCATGCAGAATACCAATCCTCCAATCCTATAACTGAAGAAGAACAAGTCAACTATATGGGTAACAATAACTTTAGATCTCAAAATAACCCATATAGTAATACTTATAATGCAGGTTGGAGGAACCACCCAAATTTCTCCTGGGGTGGTCAAGGAAATCAAAAGCCACAAAATCCTCAGGGTTTTCAATAGCCACCTTATCAACAGGAGAAGAAACTAAACCTTGAAGAGATGCTTTCTAAATTCATCTCGGTGTCAGAAACCCTTTTCCAAAATACCGAGACAACACTTAAGAATCAACAAGCATCGATCCAAGGACTCGAAACTCAGATAAGCCAGCTGTCTAAACTAATCTCGGAAAGGCCACTAGAAAATTTATTTAGTAATACCAAATCCAAAGAGCATGTCAAAGCAGTTACACTAAGGAGTGAGAAAGTGTTACCTGAATCTGAAAAAAAGTTAGCAAAAGAAGCCGTGGAAAGCGAAAGGAGGGAAGAAAAACTCGAAAATAGTGACAAACCAGTACCGAAGGAATATTCACCACCGGTTCCATATCCAGCAAAATTAAAAAGAGATCGTATTGATGCACAATTCGGTAAGTTTCTTAAACTTTTTAAGTAATTACATATAAAATTACCTTTTGTTGAAGCTATATCGCAGATGCCTACATACGCAAAATTTTTAAAGGAACTTTTAACAAATAAAAGGAAGTTTGAGGACTTATCTACAGTAGGACTCAACGAGAAGTGCTCCGCCATACTCCAAAATAAGCTTCCAACCAAACTAAAAGATCCAGGAAGTTTTACTATCCCTTGCTTAATTGGTAATCTGAATATTGAAAAAGCATTAGCTAATTTAGGCGCTAGTATTAATTTGATGCCCTATAAAATGTTCAAACAGCTTGGTCTTGGGGAACCTAAACCCATTAGGATGAGTATTCAATTAACCGATAGATCTGTTAAATATCCCAGGGGTATTATAGAAGACGTACTCGTAAAAGTAGATAAATTTATATTCCCTATTGATTTTGTTGTGCTTGACATGGATGAAGATGTGGAAGTACCCTTAATTTTAGGGTGCCTATTCCTAGCCACTGCTAGAGTTGTGATTGACGTGGGTGTCGGTAAATTGGTACTTAGAGTAGGTGACGAGGAAATGGTCTTTAAAATTTATGATGCTATGAGATTCTCTAGGGAACAAGATGATTCATGTTATTTCATTGACTCTATTGATCATATTACTCAAGACTCTTTTCAGGAAATTGTACAAGAGGAGACGACAGAACCGTGTCTAGCTCAAAACGAGGAGATAGGTGAGGAACCTAATAACCATCCTTCAAGACAAGTAGAATACGAGGGTATTAAGATCAACGATGAACTTAAGCAAAAACCCTCAATTGAGAAGCCTCGCAAACTGGAACTTAAATAATTACCAAACCATTTAGAATATGCATTCCTTGGAAATAATTCTACATTACCAGTTATTATTGCTTCTAATTTGAAACCAAAGGAGAAAGAGGAATTAATCCAAGTATTAAAAGAACATAAGAAGGCCATAGCAGGGAAAATTTCTAACATTAAAGGAATCAGTCCTTCTTTTTGCCGCCACAAAATTTTAATGGAAGATTAATACAAACCATGTGTGCAAGCTCAAAGACGTCTGAACCCCAACATGAAGGAAGTTGTAAAAGCCGAGGTAATTAAACTTCTAGATACTGGAATTATTTATCCTATTTCTGACAGTTCTTGGGTAAGTCTAGTGCAGGTTGTCCCCAAGAAAGGAGGCATGACGGTTGTGACCAATGAGAAGAATGAGCTAATCCCAACAAGAACGGTTACAGGATGGAGAGTTTGCATAGACTACAGGAAACTAAATGACACCACAAGAAAAGATCAGTTTCCCTTGTCATTCATTGACCAAATGTTAGAAAGATTATCCGGAAACTAAATGACACCACAAGAAAAGACTAGACACAAGAAGAGGAACTATCTTGCCTATCTTGAAGAGGTCAAGAAGGCAAAGGAAAATGGAGCATCCACTTCAGGTATTTATGTTATTGATATTAATTTATCAACATCTACTTCTTGGGTATTAGATACCAGATGTGGTTATCATATTTGTACCTCTATATAAGGATTGCAAAGGAGTAGGAATCTGGCTAAAAGAGATGTGGACCTGTGAGTTGTGAATTATCGCGTGTGAATATAATGTGCAAATTGTGCAAGTGTACACGTTGAATCAAGTAATAAAGTGATGAGTGAGTATTGTTCCCATGACGATTGGATGAGTGCTCTTTGTCTGAGTTATCACAATTGAACATAAAAGATAAATGTATCGAATGATGTTTAGTGAAATTAAAATGGGATTAACACATTAGAAGTGAGAGTAATGAAGTATACTAGTAGAGATTACCATTGTAACAAATCAAACAAGAGTACTAAGGACTTTAGCAAGGTTGGAATATTAGTCGTGAAGGCTGGGATTACTAAGGGATCTATTCTAACTCGTGAACAATGTTGTGGCAAAACTATGGTGAACTTTCTGGTTGATTGTGTACTAATGTGGTTTACCTCTGTCTAAAGCAAGACCTAGGGTTACTCACCCCTAAGGCACTATATGTCTATAGGCTCAGAATTAGCAACTACTACTAAAGCTTAGCCCTCTGAATCGTATAAGATAAGGCTCTATGTCTAGAGTTTACACGAGTATTTCACTCAACCCTTATTTATATTACCCAACTTCGGTCCAGTTAACCTAATCTTATCGGTGTCAAGCTACCTTAAGAGTTATTGAGCATTCATCAACACTCTTTTAAGAATTTTAACAATAACAACCATTGGGTAAAGTAGTAATATGAACCATATTAATCCATAAACATTAATCAAAGTTAAAACATCATCCAAAGCAAACCCTAGTCGTATTAAGGTAGCTCATGGCTGGGCTACACAAATTCAAGTTGTTTTCATACCATCAATATCCCAAAATATCAATTTAGAATAGAAGAAATTACTTAAAATGAAGCTAATTTTACTTAAGTACAAACAATTAATTAAGTCTAAAAGTATGAATTATACCTATTTTCAAGAGTTATCAAGAATGGAGCAGAAGTTGTTGCATTAGCTGTAGGAACACATAGTTTATCATTGCATAATGGACTTGATTTAATTTTGGAGGATTGTTATTTTATTATTTCAATTTCTTGTTTAGACAAAATTGGTTTTGAGATATTTATTAAGAATAATTGTTGTTCATGTTATCTCAATAATGTTTTCTATGGTTCGACACAATTAGTATATCGCCTCTACATTTTAGATCAAGATAGACCCATTTATAAAATAAATACTAGAAGATAAAAAATAAATGACTCTAATCAAACTTATATTTGGCATTGTCGTTTGAGCCATAAAAGTAAGAAGTGCATATCAAAGCTCTATAAAGATAAGATTTTGGATTCTTTTGTTTTCAAACAATTAAATATATATGAGTCTTACTTGTTGGGTAAAATGATTAAAACTAATTTTAATAGTAAAAGTGAATGAGCTAGTGATTTATTGGGCTTAATATATAGTGATGTATGTTGTAACACCCCTAACTCATCTCTGTCGTCGGATTAAGGTTACGAAGCATTACCGTACAATAAAAAACATTTGACATCTTAACAGTTAAATAAATTAAACATATTATAATCTATTTAATCTCATGCATTTTGTCGTTCAATCAAGCCCTTGAGGCCCTAAATATAGCTTTGAAACAATTCGAGACTAATTTGAAACAAAACAAAACTTTTAAGAAAAAGTTCCAAAATTTGGAAAATAGGGGTCACACGGTCCTGTGACATCACCCCAGGCCGTGTAACAGTCGAACAAGGGACACACGGCTGTGTCCCAGCCTGTGTCCTCACCCGTGTTAACTTACTGGGTTGCCCACATGCCCGTGTGCCAGGCTGCGTACTAGGCTGTGTAACTCTCTGAGTTGCCACACTCACCTGTGTGCTAGGTCGTGTAACTCACTAACTTGAAACACTAAGTAAGTCTCAAATGACACACGGCCGTGTCGCCAAGCCGAGTGTGTAACAAATCTTTTTAAAATATCATGATTCAATCCATTTGCATACTTACCATTTAGTTTCCTTTTCTTACTTGTTGGACCATCTAGAATTACATCGGATACTCGGGAAAGCTCACACATAGTGTGCTTTTATATATAACTGTAACCTTTCCTTTACATCAATGCTCACAGGAGATAGGAAATGGGTCTACTCACACAAGTTGTAAGTCGAAATGGAAGCTACACGATGTTGCTCACACGAGTTATGAAGAATCTACAACAAATGCAGGACCTCAGCCATCGGTAGGACATTCAAGACAAGCACTCGAAACATGAAATCCCTAATGACATGTCATTTGTATCCTAAGAATTCTAAAGGTTCAACCGGGACTCGATATTTGTCAATTTATCATAGCATGAATATATTCATATATTGATTCATTTACGTTAAAAAAACTTAGTAAACATTCAATTTAGATAACATTAAAATGATTACAATTCATACGAACTTACCTCAATAACTAAAGTCATAGAAGTAATGTCAAGCTAATCCAAAGCTTTGGCTTTTCCTCGATTTAAGTCTGAATATGGTTTATCTTGATATGCACCAAAAAGAGCTTGGCCGAACCTAACCTTCTTCTCTAATGGTGATTTTTGGTGGGGGAGTCCAAATGAAGAAGATGAAGCAAGTTTTGTTTTATTTGATTTAGGTTTTAATTATTCAATTACCATTTTAACCTTTAAAATCTATCAAAATTTAAATGAAACCTTAACCATGCACATCCACTATGTCCTTAAATGATATATTTCACATTCAAGTCCCTTATTTTAAGATTTCATAGCCATTGGGCCCCTTTAACTAATAGAACTCAACTTTTATACTTTTTACGATTTAGTGAAATTTTCACCTAATTAACCATTTAAACATCAAAATTTCTTATAGAAATTTCGATACGAACTTAGTATAATCCTGTAGAAATTAAATAAATATTAAAATAATAAATTACTCATCAAAATTCTGGTCCTGAAACCACTGTTTTCAACACCACTAAAAATGGGTTGTTATAGTTCTCCCCCCATAAAAGAATTTTCGTCCTCGAAAATCTTACCAAAAAATAGATTCAGGTATTGGACTTTCATAGCTTATTCTAGTTCCCAGGTAACTTCTTCAATTCCATGACATTGCCAGAGAACTTTAACTAGAGTTATTTGCTTATTTACTAACTCTTTAACTTCTCGAGCTAAACTTTTGATCTGTTCTTCACTGTATGACATATCTGGCTGAATCTCAACATCTACAAGTGAAATCACATGAGGAGGGTCAGATCGATATAGCTGTAACATCGATACATGAAACACATTATGGAATTTATCTAACTCTGATAGTAAAGAAAACGATAAGCCACTGATCCAATTCTTTTGATGATCTCATACGGCTCGATAAACCGCGGACTAAGCTTCATTTTTCAACCAAAATGCAGAACTTTTCTCCAAGGTGATACTTCCAAAAATACTCTGCTGCCAACTTGAAATTCAATATCTTTTCTATTCAAATCCGCATAAGATTTCTTACGATCAGAAGCAGCTTTCAAAATTTCACGCATTATTTTGACCTTTCTTCAGTTTCTCGAATCAAGTCAACACCAAATATCTTTTTCTCGCTCAACTTAGTCCTGTATAATGGAGTTCAACACTTTGACCATATAAAGCTTCTTATGGTGCCATTTTAATGCTTGTCTGATAACTGTTATTGTAAGCAAATTCAACCAACAATAGAAATTTCTCCTAGCTACTTTTGAACACTAAAATACAACATCGAAGCATATCCTCGAGTGCTTGAATCACTCACTCAGACTAACCATTGATCTGTGGATGAAACATTGTATTGAAATGCTGTCGAGTACCCAAAGCTTCATGTAATTTACTCCAGTATCGAGAAGGAAACCATGGATCCCTATCAGAGATAATAGGCACCGGCACACCATGCAGTCTAACAATATTAGAAACATACAATTCTGCATATTTCTCAAGTGAGTAATCCATACGTATTGGAATGAAAAGCACAGATTTAGTCAACCGCTCCAAAATGACCCGTACATTTTATTGCTACCAAGGTGTATCGATAAGCTACTGTTATGAGCTTCCTATAAATCCTTTGAATGACATTTGAATTTCTCATAACACAAATTATGTTGTAGAAATACAAACTACCATCTGAACTAACTTGGAATTCTAAATCAGGTGCAGACTTAATTTGTTTCTGTTTGGCATTCAACTCGGAGTCATCTTCTTGAGCTTTGCAAATCTATTGTCGAAATGCTAGTCTAGCTTTCAATTCAGCTAAAATAGAACCATCATCAATCAATGTCAATCATGTGTTCAAAGCTCACAAAGCAAACAAGGATTTTCTATTTAAAGCATCAGCAACAACATTAGCTTTTCTCGGATGATAGTCGACGATTAAATCGTGATATTGTAACAATTAAAGCCATCTACGTTGTCTCAAGTTCAGATCTTTCTATGACATCAAATACCTCAGGCTTTTGTGATCCATAAAGATATGACATTTTTCTTCGTATAGGTGGTGCCACCAGATGCAAGCTCTAAATCAGGAGTCAAGTAATTTTTCTCGTGCAGTTTCAAATGTTAGGACGTGTAAGCTACCACTTTGCCTTCTTCCATCAAAACACAACCCAAACCACTCAAGGAAGCATCACTATAAATAAAAAATTCTTACCCGACTCTAACTGAACCAACCCAAAGGCTTCAGTCAACAACGCTTTCAACTGCTCAAAGGTTTCCCTGACACTTTTCCAACCATTTGAACTTGACATCTTTTTGAAGCAGTTTCGTCAATGGCATAGCAATTATCGAAAATCCTTTAACAAATCTCCAATAACAACCGGCTAAACCTATAAAACTTCTTATTTTTGAAACATTCCTCGGAAACTTCTAGTCCACTATAGCCGATATTTTACTCGGGTAAACCTTAATACTGTTAGCCGATACAACGTGTCCTAAAAATCTAGCTTCTCGGAGCCAGAACTCACATTTGCTAATTTTAGCAAACAACTGTTTATTGTACACTACAGTAAAACAGACTTTTAGCGGCGTTTTTTTGCCTTTAGCGGCGTTTTAAGCGCCGCTAAAAGTATTAGCGGCGCTTTCCCAAGCGCCGCTAAAAGTATTAGCGGCGCTTTCCCAAGCGCCGCTAAAAGTATTAGCGGCGCTTTCCCAAGCGCCGCAAAAAACGTCGCTATATGCAGTGCCAAAAAATTTAGTGGCGTTGACCTTTAGCGGCGCTCTTATAAAAACGCCGCTAAAGATCAGGACCTTTAGCGGCGCTTTTTTAAAAAACGCCGCTATAGACTTGTACTTTTAGTGGCGCTTTTATAAAAAAAGGCCGCTAATGACCAAGACCTTTAGCGGCGCTTTTTTAAAAAACGCCGCTATAGACCTGTACTTTTAGCGGCGCTTTTATAAAAAACGCCGCTAATTTGCCCAGTTTTGCAATATGTAAATTACACCTATATCCAACCCTCCTACAAGAAATTCAATAAAAAACAACAAATATATCATGAAATCCAACCCAACCAAAACACGCAAATTTAAATAATACAAAATTATACGAAAAATATATTATATAAATTGTAAATGAATATTCAAAATATTCTTACAATAATGTTAAAAGTTACAAGAAAACAAATGTCTATGATGGCGGATTTTGAAATTGGTGGAACATAGTCATCATAGACTAAAGCTGTTGCTGGAGTTCATTGTATTTCCTGTTCTGCTCCGCCTCCCTCGCTGCTGCCTCCGCCTCCCTCGATGCTGCCTCCGCTCTAAGTTGAGAAATTTTCTCGTCTGTGCTAGCTTGTATCTGAACTATCTGATCTTTTAACCTTTGAACTTCAGCTTGACTTTGACTCCCAGAAGGCATGTATTGGTGCGAGGTGGATCCAAAATATTGGGTCGGGTTAACACCGGATCCTTGAAATCTAACCCGACCATACCTTTCAGGACCCAAAACTTCATTAATAATTCTGTTATCAATATCCTCAAAATTAACAGAACTATCAGTCGAAGTAGTCGCTTCATACTCTGCCTTCATATCTTTTAGTTTCTCCTAATAAATCAGTTAAAGAGTTAGAAACGAAATATACAATAAAAAGGAATACAACATAACATTATTTAAATTACACTAATAAAAACAACGAATTAAAACATTATAATTAAATATTATAAATATTTATAATGAATCAATTTTTATTAAGTAAATATACCATAATTTCTGCAGCCTCAGATGACATCGGAGTTCCATCTTTTTTCCTGTTCGTAATGTCAAAAAGTTGAAGGCGTCCAACTTTTTTACCAGACGAGCTTCCTACAATATAGTAGTAAAAATATTATTTAATAGTAAAAAGTTATTAATACTTGATAGATTTAATAAATCCATAGTACCTCGGCCTGAGCTACACAAGCAAAACTTTTTGACCTTGCCGTGTGCTTAAATTTTTGTTTTTGCCTGCTGCTTGTTCAACTCGCTCACGGTCCTACATAATGAAATTATTATTACGTATATAGTAAATACTATAAACTGAAAAATTTATAATAGTTTGCAAGTACATAATACCTCTCCTTTCTTCGAATTCCAAAATCGAACCGCATCTTTCCATTGGTACCTCAGCATTCCCGGTGGGACATTTTGCAATTTTTCTTCGAGGCTTATGGGTTTTTTAAAATATTCTTTTTTCAAAGTGCTTTTATTGTCTCTCCATTTTTTACCCAATGCCTTCTTGATATAGGCATCAGAGACCTCTAAAGCAAACCTATCCTAAAAAACACAAGTTTAGGAAGTAAATATAAATGAAACTTAAACAAAAGTATTATAATTACATTAACATTTTGTTACCTTAATATTAGAGAGAGCTTGATTTTTATTGCTATCAGGCATGTTATGCCATGATTCGTAGTTGATGGGCAACATATTGGCATTTCGTGCTATAATGCCCAAATAGCCTGCTAAAAGTCGAGTTTCTTGTCCAACAGGCTGACCATGGCTGTTTCTAGTTACTTTGACACGCTCGACAGAATTTAAGTTATATAAATCTGTTAGGAGCGTACGTCCTCGACCTCTACGTGTCCCACCATTTTCAGCTGAAAAATAATAAATTATTACTATATTGAAATTTAAAAATAAATCAGTAATAAAATTTAATACAATTTGTAAAATAAACTTAACATTACTTTGAATTTCCACAGACTCGTCAAGTGTCTCCGGCACGCTTGAAGATCCAACAACTGTCTGCTGTTCAGTAGTTACTTCTTCCGAATTTGTAGTATTCTGTACAATACTAAGATCTCTTAATCTTCTTCTAGGCATTTTTCCTGCAACACATAAAATAGATAAAATTTTAGTAAGAAATAACAACAATAGTAAATATAAAATAGTTAAATTATATAACATGACCAATGTTAATATTGTGACATTACATATAAATAAAAAATCATAAAATCTTACTACATCATAAATCGTAAATATCTTCGTCTACATCCTGACGAACCCATTGAAATTGTGTACTAGTACTAGGGATATTTTCATCTAAGTCTTGTTCTGAAAAAGGCAAAGTTTCTGATCTTTCACCGATGTCATCTCTACTTCCATTCCCCATGTCAAACAAGTCTCTAGGGGTGTTTCGGAGTACAACGTACCAACCCTCATCAATTGGATCTTTCGAGTAAAAAACTTGTTTAACTTGAGAAGAAAATACATACGGCTTGTCTATCAAATGTTTTCCAGTGTGAATTAATCGAGAGAAATTCACCATTGTAAAACCAAACTGATCATTTTTAATTCAGCGAGCAGTATTAGCATCAGCCCAATCACATCGAAATAAGACAACTTTTCATTTTCCATAATAATCCAACTCAATAATGCCGGTTAGAAGTCCATAATACTCCACATTTCCCTCGATAGGATTACTGTCCCTAGCACTAGCGTAACTTGTAATTAAAGAACTAACAACTACTCCACAATTTTGAGTTCTCCTCAATCTCTTGCGATATTTGGTATCAAATCTGAATCCATTCATGATGAAGCCACTATATCTTTTTACTACTCGATTCGGACCTTAGGAAAGCCATTTAACTTCGTCATTAACGATATTCCCACTCCAAACCTATTGAATCGAAAGTAAATTGAGTAATTATAAATGTTATGAGAAAACATTATTATTTGTCAACAAAATGTTGAGTTGCATACCGTTTGGCTTAACCATTCATGAAAAGATTCTGCGAATAACCTATTAATCTCGCGATGTTGTAATCTTCGTGAGCGTGGACGAGATCTTAAGATTTGTTTGTACTCACTATGTTAAACACATGTTTAATTCGTTAAAAAATAAACAAATCAAAAAAAGAAGAATATTTATCATATTCTAGAACTTACTTGCGTAATTGTTCAAGTGCATCGTGGTGGAAAAGAACATATCTATGTGCTTGTATCCAAGATCGGTCATCTAATTCTACAATTTCAACTTTGCCGATTGGTTCTCCATAACTTTGAAATAAATAAGTTTTTGTCCAAGTTAGGATCATTGAGTCCGGCATTTCTACTTGGTCTATTCAATCTTGTTTCAACATCTAAATATCTAGAACAGAATGTCATACACTCCTCTGCCAAGTAGCCTTCAGCAATTGATCCTTCCGGATAACGCTTGTTACTGCAATAAGACTTCAATTTGCTTAGGAACCTAAACACCATATACAACATTATCAAAACTGGTAACTATAGGTATAAAGGTGAATGCCTTTGAAATAAATTAGCACCTTTCAATTGGATACATCCAACGATAGAAAACCGGCCCACCAATTATTGCTTCACGAGGGAGATGAATGACAAGGTGCACCATAATAGTGAAGAAGGAAGGTGGAAAGATCTTCTCCAAATTGCATAATGTCAAAGCGGCTCGATCTTGTACTTTTTCAAGTTCTTCAACATTCAGAACTTTGCCACAAATTGCTTTCATTATATTGGACAGCTCAATTATACAGGACATTACCTTCTTTGACATACAGCACCATAAAGCAACTGGAAGTAGATCTTGCATCAGGATGTGATAGTCATGTGATTTTAATGAATATAGTCTTCGATCTTTAAGACTTACACATTGAGATATATTTGATGAATACGCATCCGGAACCTTTATATCCTTCAATACCGTGCAGAACATTTCTTTCTCTTCCTTTGACATTGCAAAAATTGTAGGCGGCAATCAATATTTTCCATTAGGAAGTACTTGGGGATGAAGATCACGCCTAATTCCCATGTGAACTAAATCAAGTTAACTTTGAAGATTATCTTTTGATTTACCATCGACGTTCAAAATTGTCCAGATGATGTTCTCACAGACATTCTTCTCAATATGCATCACATCAAGATTGTGGCGTAATATGTGATACTCCCAATAAGGCAACTAAAAAAAATACTTCTTTTCTTCCACAAGTCCGCCTCATTAGGGTCATCCTCCTCGTTAGATTCATCATCAGATTCATCCCTCGATCGTCTATTTGTTTGCCTGTTAGATGGTTGATTCAGCTTCCCGTAACTGAAATCCATATCTTTTAACATGAATAAGATTTCAGATCCAATGGTCTGCTTAGGAGCTTTTTTCAACTCTTCAGTACCGTCAAATAAAGCCTTCTGAAATCTATATCTATGATTTTCATCTAACCACCGACGATGCCCCATATAGTAGAACTTCTTCCCATTATATAACCACTGTGAACACGTTTGAGGAACACAACAAGGACAAGCATAACGTCCTTTGGTACTCCAACCCGATAAATTCGCATATGCCGAGAAATCATTAATTGTCCACATCAAAGCAGCATGTAGGTAAAAGTTCTCCTTTCTCAATACATCATACGTCTCAACACCCGCCCATAATTGTTTTAACTCTTCAATAAGTGGCTGCAGATATATGTCAATATCATTTCTGGGGCCTTTCTCTCCGGGGATAATCATAGATAATATCAAAGAAGATTGCTTCATGCAGAGCCATGGAGGCAAATTATAAGGAACAAGGACCACAGGCCAAGTACTGTACGAGGTGCTCATGATTTTAAAAGGATTAAATCCGTCAGATGCTAACCCGAGCCTTACACTCCGAGGATCACTTGCAAAGCTTGGAAATTTATTGTCAAATGATTTCCATGCAAAAGAATCTGCAGGATGCCTTAATAATCCATCATCCGTTGGTTGATCATGATGCCACGTCATAAACTCAGCTGTCTTTGACAACATGAATAGCCTTTGAAGCCTTGGGATTAGCGGGAAATATCGCAAAATCTTGTTCGGCTTCCTTCTTCACTGTGGCCCATATTCATCCTTATTAACATCTTCTGCATCTCTATTCATCCAACGAGATTTACTGCAAACATGACATGACTGTTGATTTCTCTGATCACCCCAATACAACATGCAATCATTTGGGCAACTATGAATTTTGTTGTACCCAAGGCCCAAATCTTTTATCACTTTCTTTATGTCTTTACATGATTGAGGGATTTTTGCAAATGAGAACATTTCTCTCAAAAGCTCTAACAGCATTGTCAAAGAGTTTCCGGTCCACCTTCCCAAACATTTTAAGTTGAAAAGTCGAATATAGAATGACATTTTCGAAAATTTTGATCCCTCATAAAGTTCTTCATTCATTTCACCAAGTAACGTGTAGAACTTCGCCGCTTCTTCATTCCGTTGTTCATCCGGTACACTTCTTCTCGTTTCCATAAAAGCATTCCCACTGATATTATAATCATCAGATGCAACATAGTTTGGTGGAAATGATTGGAAACTTTCACTCCGCATATTAAATGCATCCCGCATTATACCTTCCATGTCATCTTCTCTAACATGCCAACGGTAACCACTATAAGGATAACCTGGATTAATCGTCGAAGAGGCTCCACTAGGTGTACACTCTCCATGGAAAATCCATTTTTTATTCCCCTGAATGAAGCCATCAACAATTAGATGTTCGTAGACAACTTCACGATAATGCCAATAGATATTGCCACACTTCTTACACGGGCAAAGAATCATATTCTCTTGGCTTGAATTGTGAAATGCAAAATCTAGAAAAGATTGCACTCCATTTTGATACTCGTTGCTTGCCCTTGAGAAATTCATCCAAGTCCTATCCATTTCGTAGTTGTTGAAGTCTAAAGTTGGCAATAAGTTTCACGGGTAAGTTGTTTATTATGTAAGTCTTGATATGATATATATTTATGTTTTATGTAAGTTATGTAGATTATGTAAGTTATGAAATTTGAACTTTTAAACTATATGCTTTTAAGGAAATTATTAGATTAAACTACATGTATTAGTTAAGTTATGTAAGTTGTTATGTACGTTATGTAAGTTATGTAATTTATTTAAGTAATGATCAATATTAATACTATTTTAATAAAAATTAGTTATAACTTTTAAAGACATTTAAAAATATTAAATATTAAAATCAAACATGTTTAATATAACAAAATAGTAATTTGAATATAATAATATCAAGAAAGAATCGTAGTTTAATTTTTATAAGTAAATTGGAAATAAATTAAGGTTATATAAATATTCAATAGCACTAGAAATTTTTTCAATTCTTTTTGAATTTTTTAAGATTCACCATACGTGGCGTTGTTACACCCAGGGAGGATCCATTATATCTTGCAGCTCTATATAAGGCAACCCGTCAGGTTTCCAGCCTATATACTTTGAATCTTTAAAATATTTAAAATAAGGAATGGACAAGCAAGCTACATATATGGTAATAAAATTAATTCATACTTAAGTTGAATCAAATAATACTTAAGTTGAACCAAAATATAAAAACTTATTCATACTTATTCATACTTCAAATAATAATTAATACTATTTTGATAAAAATTAGTTATAACTTTTAAAGACATTTAAAAATATTAAATATTAAAATCAAATATGTTTAATATAACAAAATAGTAATTTGAATATAATAATATCAAGAAAGAATCGTAGTTTAATTTTTATAAGTAAATTGGAAATAAATTAAGGTTATATAAATATTTAATAGCGATAGAACTTTTTTCAATTCTTTTTGAATTTTTTAAGATTCATCATACGTGGCGTTGTTACACCTAGGGAGGATCTATTATATCTTGCAGCTCGATATAAGGCAACCCGTCAGGTTTCCAGCCTATATACTTTGAATCTTTAAAATATTTAAAATAAGGAATGGACAAGCAAGCTACATATATGGTAATAAAATTAATTCATACTTAAGTTGAGTCAAATAATACTTAAGTTGAACCAAAATATAAAAACTTATTCATACTTATTCATACTTCAAATAATAATTAATACTATTTTGATAAAAATTAGTTATAACTTTTAAAGATATATAAAAATATTAAATATTAAAATCAAACATGTTTAATATAACAAAATAGTAATTTGAATATAATAATATCAAGAAAGAATCGTAGTTTAATTTTTATAAGTAAATTGGAAATAAATTAAGGTTATATGAATATTCAATAGCGATAGAACTTTTTTCAATTCTTTTTGAATTTTTTAAGATTCATCATACGTGGCGTTGTTACACCTAGGGAGGATCCATTATATCTTGCAGCTCGATATAAGGCAACCCGTCAGGTTTCCAGCCTATATACTTTGAATCTTTAAAATATTTAAAATAAGGAATGGACAAGCAAGCTACATATATGGTAATAAAATTAATTCATACTTAAGTTGAATCAAATAATACTTAAGTTGAACCAAAATATAAAAACTTATTCATACTTATTCATACTTCAAATAATAATTAATACTATTTTGATAAAAATTAGTTATAACTTTTAAAGATATTTAAAAATATTAAATATTAAAATCAAACATGTTTAATATAACAAAATAGTAATTTGAATATAATAATATCAAGAAAGAATCGTAGTTTAATTTTTATAAGTAAATTGGAAATAAATTAAGGTTATATAAATATTCAATAGCGATAGAACTTTTTTCAATTCTTTTTGAATTTTTTAAGATTCATCATACATGGCGTTGTTACACCTAGGGAGGATCCATTATATCTTGCAGCTCGATATAAGGCAACCCGTCAGGTTTCCAGCCTATATACTTTGAATCTTTAAAATATTTAAAATAAGGTTGGAGAGAAGGTCAGCTATTGTTGTAATTATAATGGACAAGCAAGCTACATATATGGTAATAAAATTAATTCATACTTATTCATACTTCAAATAATTAATACTATAAGGTCAGGTTTCCAGCCTATATACTTTGAATCTTTAAAATATTTAAAACGTACCTTAATAAAACGTACCTGGTCTACTCCACTCTCACCAGCAAACAGAGGCTGGAGTCCAAAAAGTAATATTTGTTAAGTAATTTAAAGTGAAAATGCATTGAAATAAGGAAAAAAATTTAGCAACTAAACGGCCTGTACGTACCTAGAACAAATGTCAATGGCTGTGTGTATTTAGTTGCACCAAATATTATTTCAGGTGCTCGATAGTACCTAGAACAGATGTAAGATTATAAGAGTAGCACCAAATATATTTCAGTTTAAGCAAATATAAAAAACTTTATCTATATCAGTACCAAATTTTAATTCGAAGATTAAATGCCAGCTTCAGTTGAACCAATACTTGCAGGAGGAACAAGAAGCAGTAAATGAAGCTGTACACCTCAGCAAAATCTGGCAAAACTGCACCGTATAGAAAGCACACTTATCATCAATGGGACAAAGGAAACTTAAGGATGTGATGACAGGAACTACTGAAGAAGACACTGATTATCACGTGTTCTTATTCATACTTCAAATAATAATTAATACTATTTTGATAAAAATTAGTTATAACTTTTAAAGACATTTAAAAATATTAAATATTAAATATTAAAATCAATTGCTTCAACCCCAATCAACTGGAATTTGCCAATGACCATGAAAAACATCATAATATATTGAGTCTTGCTGCAATTTACTATATCCAATATAAGCTTGCCATTCTAAATACCATTATCAGTGCCATTTTCTTCCTTCACCATAGCATTTATTACCTTCAATCGACATCTCATTTTATAATTAGAAATTGAAAAGCATTTTCAAACAAAATATAACAATTTTATTATATAAAACGTGAGCAACAAGACAGCATTAAACTTTTAAATCAATCTAAGTCCACAGTAAACACATAAGTTGGATAGAAACATGAAAACAGACCAAAAGAACATCTAAAAAACCAAAATGGAATCACCATTATTATGTAAACATGAAAATGCACAGCTTGAAACAAACTAACTTTGCATGTGCAGAATCATACTCCACAAAACTCATAAACATTAACTTCTCCTAACCAGAATACCAACTTTATGTTTACAGAGGCCTTGATGGAAACTAACATAACTTTTGATATATAACTTATCTAATAAGAATCACAGAATATGCAGAAAGTACCTGAGTATTTAGTATCAAGAGAACCATGTATTCAAAGGAAAAGAGCCAGAAATTGATCAATGTATGCAAAACTTGGTCTATATTTCAAAATTGGAATAAATCTTTCATCTAGTACCAAATACATACATATATAGAGACACAAACACACAGGCATACATCTTCCATTACCTAAATCTGTTTCTTGAAAATAAAAGATAAGTAAGCTTCTACAGGAAACTTAACGAAGGAAGCCAAATCGAGACAAAACACAAAAAAGAGTGGATGAAATAAGCTTAAAAATTTAGGAATGTAATTAAAATGTTAATTAAATGTTAGGAAAAACGTTAAAAATTTAGGAATGTAATTAAATGTTAATTAAACATTGAAAACATAAAAGGAAAAACATGTTGAAAGAAACATAAATGTTAGGGAAGACAATGTTTACCTTGATTGAATTGGAAATGTTTTCTTGAGGGTTTATTTAGAGATGCTTGGGATTGATCTCTAATAATGTCGAGAGACTTCCCTACTCATTGCATTTGAAGAACAGAAGTCTGTTTCTGGTCGACAAAACAATCAAATGAGTTCTAAAAATAAACAACATTTAATGATTGGTATAATATTAATTATATTGCATAATAACAGGTGGGAATAAACAAATAAAATGATTAAAAAAAGCAGCCAGCAATTTGGTATAACATTAACAGGAGAAACAGTATACCATTAACAGGAGAAATAGGACCAAGCTCAATACCATTAAAAGACAGTAAGTTACATTGTATACATATTATCATTGCAATTTGGTATAAATATTCCTGATTGTCCCAGCAATGCTAACTATCACAACCAGTATTAACATTAACCACGACAAAAATTCCTCTACTCTGCTCAAGCTCATGCTCTCTTCTTGCTGACTTATCCTCAATGCAATTAGAGCAGGGAAAGTAAAACCTAAGGAAAAAGTTGTTGTTGCTCCAGTAAATTTGAAAGCTGTCCATATATTTGGGATCATAGTAGATCCAATATATATAAGCACTAACAATATTACTGTTAATGCCAAAGACCTTTTTTTACTCTCCGTGAGAGGAGCTGATCCCTCAAACACCAAGTTATCCACAGTTTGTCGTAGGGAAAAGTGAATAACAGGGAAAACCAGAACCAAATGAAGAGCAAATATAATTCAAAGCAGTGCTAAAACGAATTCCCAGATTCCTATCAAAATTGGTCAAAACATCACCTTCGAGCTCATTGTATATAGGTTGAACATTGAAATGGCAAACATATGCATTAGTCATAATAGGGATAACTACTAGTAAATCTAAAATTGCCATTTTCGATCCAAAATCTGGGCTCCTCCTTGGAGCCTCTATCTTCCCTTCAATAAGCTTAATGAATGCAACAGCAAAGCAAACCATAACGAAAACAACAGCGAGAGCTACCGAAGCAGCCGAAGTCATGCTCAATGAATCAATCCTATCTAACACGCAAAGTGGAGCAAGAAAAACAACCATAACAACCAAAACCAATAACTTCCTATGATCCCAAAAACCAGTCCTAACCACTGATCGAGAACCCCAATATGACGAACCGAACCAGGCATAACATCACCCAGACATTACGAACCAAACCAGTCCTAACCACTGATCGAGAATCCCTAAAACAAGCCCCAAGACCTTCATAGTAGCAGGTAAAGCCATGATTCCAGCACCAATAATTGTGGTGGTTCAGTTAAAAACAGTACCAGAAACACCAGACCCGGTATTGGGCTTACTTAAAACAAGGGTATAATCATCGAGATCAACATCAACATCAGTATCAACATCATCATCATCATTAAGATCATCAAAATCATCAATAACCTTGGGATGATTTACCCAGTTCCCATCATCAGAGATGAGCGATTTTTGTTGGGATCTAAAGTCGTGGTGTTCATTATGCATTTGTAATTCTACAAATGAGCCTTTGGGTATAGCTGAATAATTACTATCCATTCTAGATCAAAGAAATGCTTAAGAAGCTTGAAACTTTTTGAAGATCTCTCAGAAAAAAATCGAATGTAACGATTAAAAAACTTACAAAGAATTGGGAGGAATTGAATTGAATGGAATGGATTTTGAAAGGGTCAAGAAAAAGCAGTAGATCCGTGGTGGGTCAACGTTTTTGGATGCTTTATTGGAAGGAGAGAGACAAAGAGCAATATGTTTGGAAATAAAGGAAAAGTTTTCCAGTGCTGCCATTGGAGGATATAATTAAAAGCCAAAGCAACATGGCCAGAGCATAATCACTCCCAACTACTATAGCAACTGAACAAATCATAGCAGAGGTAATGTGCTAAAAACGAGTTGCAAGTTCTCCATGAATAACATTTAATTACACGAATGACAGAGAAGTCTACAAGAGAAGAAGACGTAAGAAAATTCCAGCATACACTACATATCAAGAAAGGAAGTGGTTGTTCAAAATAGCAAGTTCAGTCAATTAAGCTTAATTCCAAAAAAAAAAAAATAAAAGGCAAGTAATATAGTAACTACACATTAATCTAAAGGGGACTAAAAAACTAACCATTTCAAACCCATGAAGCATCTAACTGTCGACGACAGGAAAGGGAAAAAAGTTAGGGATTTCGGATATGGGGGAACAGATTAAGGGGAAAAAAGGGAACTTGGGGAAAATGTTAGGGATTTCGGGTTTGGGGAATTAGGGGATGATTTGGGGAAAAAGAAAGAGGTGTTTGTTTTAGGGATTTGGGGAAGGAAGACGAGATGGGGGAAAATGACTTAGCAAAAAAATGAAACCGATTTCGGGTAAAGGGCATAAACCTCAGGAGAGAAAAAACGACGCCGTTTCAAATAAGGAAAATTTGTGGCGTTTTCATCAACGCGCCGCTAATAAGACCTTTTGCGGCGTTTTCAGCAAAGCGCCAATAACACCTATTTTATCTACACTATAAAACGACGCCGTTCTAATACGCGTTGTGGCATTTATTATAGAAACGCCGCTAAAACCACTACTATTCAGAGGAAACGACGCCGTTTTACTCTAATGTATAATGAAATATTGTGGCGTTTTCTAAAAAGACGCCGCTATTTTCTATCTTTTGCGGCGTTTTATGTATAAACGCCCCTAATACCTGAATATTTTATAGAAATTGATCAAAATTTAAAACTATATATTTAGAATTTCTTTTAAATTATATATAAACCCTAAAACCCTAACTATAGTTGAAACTTTAATTTTGATTTAATACACATTTTAAAATACATATTATGTATGCATATAAATTAATTAAATAAAAACATGATGCTGTTTATTATATCAATAACGTGTAAATATTTTACAAGATCTAGATCAAATTACAGTTCATGTACACAATTGCACACTAAACCACTTTTCATATATATTTATATATATTTTAAAATAATATTTTATATATATTTATATTATATACATTTATCTTCTAAATTAAAATCCAAAATTTTACTCTAAATTTAAAACCCTAAACCTGATACTCTAAACCCTAAACCTTAGACCACAAACACAAAACCCCTCACCCCAAACTTTAAACCCCAAAACCATTCGGTAACCCCTAAACCAACCATAACTCCTAAACCATAAAGCCTAAACTATAAAGTACTCTAAAAAACTGTTAACCCTAAACCATAATAAAAATATTTTTGGGAATTCGTGTGGCCAATGTTAGTGTAGTACAAATTAAAACACACACATATATATATACATATGTTTATATTCTTATATTAAATAATATTATGAGTACGTATATACAAAAGAACATGAATCTTAGTAAAATCCAAATGTTCTTCAGTTAATTTCTAGCTAATAGTATCATTAATTTCCTTAAACCCTTAACCTAAACTTAATTTTTAACATATTTTATTTCAGACATTATATTAATTTAATCTAAATATATTTAAACAAAAAAAATAGATAATTAAAAATACACAATAGCATTATTATTTATACAAAGTTACATAACTTTAATAAAACAATTAATTCTCTATTGGAACACTCTAGTTATAATGTCCACTCTGTAAGATATTTCTATGTTATATAAGCTTGGAATTTATACATAGTTCAACAAATGCTAATTCCACATTCAAAATCACCCTTTCTTAATAGCATCCCAAGTAAGAATCTGGAAAGGAAATTATCTCTTAAGAAGTTAATAATTGTCCAATTGATCTAAACTTTAACCCTAACCTTTAAACCCTAAATCATAATCCCTAAACCTCGAATTCATCATAAACCTTCAAATACTAGTTAACTCCTAAACCTTAAACCATAGTTAACTTATAATTAAACCTGCTTAAACCATATATCTTAAACCATAAACCTTAAACTATAATGATAATTAATTCAATATTTTAAATTCAATACTATCTCTTTTATGATTATATAAGAAAATATTTAATATATTGTATAATCATAAATTTTAATAATTACTGTTTTAGAGGTTATGATTCTTTTTGAGGTTTAGAGGTTAGGGGATTTTTAGCGGCGTTTTAGAAAAAGTGCCGCTAATGCTCTGGTTTTTAGCGGCGTTTTACCAAAACCGCCGCTAATGCTCTAGTTTTTAGCGGCGTTTTACCTAAAGCGTCGCTAATGCTCTGGTTTTTTGCGGCGTTTTACGGAAAGCACCGCTAATGCTCTGGTTTTTAGCGTCCTTTTACCTAAAGCGCCGCTAATGCTCTGGTTTTAGCGGCATTTTTGACTAAAATGCCGCTGTTGCTCTGTTTTTACCGGCGTTTTTTTTAGAACGTCGCTATTGCTCTGAATTTTAAAATTTTGGCGGCGTTTTTTAATAAAACGCCACTAAAAACGCCGCTATTTTCCTGTAGTGGTACAAGGTCTGCAAAACTATTATAAAATGCTAGGCATGTTTAATTTCATCTCAGGAATAGATTAGAATGTCATCAATGAACACAACAACAAATCTATCTAGATACGACCTAAATATTATGTTCATCAAATCCATAAATACAACAGGTGCATTGTCAAACCAAAAGACATAATAAGAAATTCATAGTGTCCGTACCTGATTTTGAAAGTAATTTTTGACACATCTAAATTTTTAACCCGTAACTGATAATATCTAGAACGAAGATCAATCTTTGAAAATATTATCGTACCTTTCAGCTAATCAAACAAATCATCAATACGTGGTAATAGATATCTATTTTTGATCGTGAGTTTATTAAGCTGTTGATAGTCGATACATAACCACATTGACCCATCCTTTTTCTTAACAAATAATACAAGAGCACCCTAGGGAGAAAAACTAGGTTGAACAAAGCCTTTGTCTGTTAACCCTTGCAACTGTGCTTTCAACTCTTTTAGCTCTATAGGTGCCATTCTATATGGAGCTAACGATATCAGATAAGTTCTCAATATTAACTCAATAGCAAATTCAACCTCCCTGACCAGGGATAATCTTGGTAATTCTTCTAGGAACACATCCAAAAATTCACAAACAGTCGGAACTGACTCTAACTTTAACTCTGAAACCCTAGAATTAAATATATAAGCTAGATATGCCTCATAGCCCTTTCTGACATATTTCTCTGCAACATAGTAGAAATTACATTAGATACACCATCAATTTTATTTGATTCAACTCGGATTATTTGACTATTCTAACATTTGAACACAATTTGCTTTTGTCTACAATTCACAACAGCATCATGCAGAGTTAACCAGTCCATACCTATAATCACATCAAATTCATCAAATGACAACAACATCAAATCAGTTAGAAATTTTCAATTCTGAATCATCAAAGGACAATTTTTACAGACTTTATCAACTAACACATAAAAGATTCGTTACTTTGACCACAAATTAAGTTGGCTCAAAATGTATTTTATTATCCGACACTAAAGTTGTGCATATATATGAGTGCGTTGGCCCCGGGTCAATCAAAGCGTTAACTTTAGCATCAAATATAGAAAATGTACTAGTGATCACATTAGGTGCTGAAGCTTCCTCTCGAGCTTGATTCACATAAGCCTTAGCTGGTGCCCATGCCTCAGCTCTAACAGTAGAATCTTTCATTCCACTTCAACTATTACCCACACTTCTACTATTTTGGGGTGGTCTCCCTCTCGCAGCCGTGTTGCTCGAATGAATGTTTAAAGCTTTCTCTTTATCTGATCTTTTAGGCCAGTCTCTAAGAAAATGATCATAAGAACCATATTTGAAGCATGATCCATCTCTCAATCTGCACTCCCCGAATTGGTGTCTATTGTATTGTTGACATTCAAGTTTATTATTTTGGATGCTATCCACACTCGGTACAGATGTAGCCTGATGTCTCGAACTCAAATGCTACTTCCCTTTATCTCTCCCCGAGAATCTTATTGAAGCTAATGTACGACTATGAAATTCTTTTGATTTATTTGATGGAGAAGAAAATGACTTTCCCATAGGTCCTTTACCTATATCACGAGCCTTAGAATCTGCCTTTCTTTTTGCTTTATTGTGTTCTTCGACTTTATGTGCTCAATCCACTAG
This sequence comes from Gossypium hirsutum, assembly GCF_007990345.1. Lineage (NCBI taxonomy): Eukaryota > Viridiplantae > Streptophyta > Magnoliopsida > Malvales > Malvaceae > Gossypium > Gossypium hirsutum. Next base: position 13,788,227 of record NC_053426.1, on the reverse strand, counting down.
AACCATGAATTCATTCAACTATATTATCCCAAATAACAACTTGATATCTTCGTTTAAACCATCTTCAAACTGGGTACACATAACAGCCTCTGATGGTATGCATTACCAAGCATATTTGCTGAGTCACACGAATTCTCTTTCGTACTCGGCGACAGTCATACGACCCTATTTCAATTTAAGAATTCTTTCCATTTCTTGTCGAGAAACCATTGACTAACATAATTCTCCCTAAATTCTATCCAAAAGAAATCCCAATTCACACAATCTTTTGGTACCACCGCTATCAAGGTATTCCACCACTAATATACTGAGTGTTTCAACAAGGATACTGTACACCTTAAACATTCAACAGGTGTACAAGACAAGTCATCGAATACTTTCACAATGTTTTCCAACCAAAAATTGGCTTTTTCAGGATCTTTTTCAACTGTACCGTGAAACTCTTCAGCCCCATATTTACAAATTTTATCAACTGGAGGCTTGTTTGCACGTACTTGTTCCAAACCCTGAAGGATAATAGGGATAGGTTGGTGTACGGGAAGGGAAAATCGTTGAGCCATCGCGTTCGTTCTCACGAACTCAAAGAACCACTTAGACATCATTTGGAAAAAGACATTTTTATCCTCACTTCTCCGACCCTTAGCTACAGGCCCACTACCACTACTAGTTGCTCTATGTATGGAGGCTTGCATGTTACCCTCAACCTCATCAGAATTAGCTTGGTTGGATAACATCTTATCTATACAAAAACATAGTTCAATTTGAGTTAGGAGATATCACACTATCACAAGTTATATAATGCATGTATTTCTAGACTTCATACATGCTACGTTTAGTTCAAGAACTGACTAAACCATAACTCTAATACCACTAAATGTAACAAACCTAACCCGTCTCATTCATCAAATTGGGGTTATTGAGCATTACTGTACAATTGAAAACATTTGACATCTTAATAGTTAAATAAATTAAAAATATTATAATCCATTAAAACTAATGCATTTTTCCCTAAATTGAGCCCTCACGGCCCTTAAAATAGCTTTGAAACAATTCAGGACTAATTTGAAACAAAATAGAAGTTTTAAAAAAAAGATGCAAAATTTGGAAAATGGGGGTCATACGACCATGTGAAATCACCCAAGCCGTGTAACATTCGAACAAGAGACACATGGCCATGTCCCAGCCTATGTCCGTACGTGTGTAACTCATTGAGTTGCCCCACACACCCGTGTGTCAGGCTGTGTGCTAGGCCGTGTAACTCACTGACTTGAAACACTAAGAAACTCTCAGATGACACATGACCGTGTGACAGCCTGTATCCTAGGCCGTGTGAACCCAAAATTTACCTAAAAATAAGCCATTTCAATTCCAATTCAAGCATAACTAACCCTTCCATTTGAGCACATAATCAAGGGGTTCAAACATCATTCAAACACACATAAACATGTAATTTCAAACATCCTAAATCACCTGCCAATATGTCATTCAAAGGCACCATAAATATACCAAAACATTACATACCAAAACAAATCAACATTGCCTTATTTCATGCATAAAGACCTACTTCATATATGTGCCAAATCATGTCACAAATGAACATTTTCAAGCCATCACAAACATACCAAAAGACCATGCATTTCAATTACCTAAAGGTGGTCAAGATGACCTAATTTAACAAGCATTACATGTAACACCCCTAACCCGTATCCGTTGCTGGAATGGGATTACAAGGCATTACCGATCATAAAACAATTCAAAACAAACTTTCATTACAAGTTAGTCATATAATATTTTTTTATTTTTTTTAAAACAACCAAACTAACACGTTTTGTTATTCCATATATCTTGTTAACTCAATATAAACATATAACCATAAAAATCAAATGCTTAAAATATAACCCAGTATACTTTGTTTCATAAGTACAATGCCAAACATTCCACATATATATATGTCTAAGTATATTCATATATACATATCAATATAACCGAACCAATAAATTACTCACGAACCAATCAAACATGATCATATTATTTTGACCCAACCAAACATATATGCATCATAAATATATAGCTCATTTTACCTTTTTTTTTGTTAATATAAAATACACTATCCATTTGGTTATTTATTACAATGTATTACTCGAATATAAACTTACCTAATAATCATACTATATTCAAGATTACATCTACTTCATTTAATCCTATCATTTCATATATATATCCTATCACGAAAATAAAATTAATTAACATATAAATTAACCATAATTTACCCCTCAAATTTAAATCATTACGAACATACGTTCTCAATTACATATATGCATATTTCATATCAACCTATCTCAATAAATAATTCATAACACATCAAATTATTGAATGACATAACCAAATTTACATTATAAGTAACATTACTACTTTGCCGACTTATGAACAACCATATTAAATTCATATACTCTATATCTTGAGCTCATGTACTTCAATTATTGTAATGCAAGTCATATCTTTCCAATATATCAAAATAAAACCACAACCAAAATATTTATGTCCTTAAACAATCATCATTCAACCCACTTCCAAACACACATGTGTAACGCCCCAATTTTCGGGAATTCTGTGAATGTTGGCATAGGTTTAATTATGTTAGTGGGCCTCTAGAAGGCCCAAGCTTAAGATAGAACCGGACAATTTTAGTTAATTTTTGTTCCATAAGAAAAAGGGGGTGAAATTATGAAATAGGACCTATGTGAAAATGTTTGAAAATGCTATAGGCTAAATTGAAGTGGCCAAATAAATAGGAGTGCAAAATAGGAGGATTTGCATGACAAACCTCCCATTTTTCATGAAGTGGCCGGCCATCATGTTGTTGTAAACAAAATGTGTACTTGATATCCATAATTTATGGTACAAATTGATACAAATTGATAATGGGTTAGGTAAATGTTCCATGATAATGGGTTAGGTAAATGTTTCATGATAATGGGTTAGGTAAATGTTCCATGATGGGAATTTCATGTCTTTTGTATTAAAGAATTAAATGGATGAAATATGAAATTTTATTAAAAAAAAGGGGTGAAAAGAACAAAGTTTTGTCCATCTTTGTTCATCATAGCCCAAAGTTAGAGAAGAGAAAGAAGAGGAGAAAGCTCTTGAATGTTCGGTCACTTGGGGAAGAAAATTGAAGGTAAGTTCATGGTAGTTTGCTTCTATCTTGATGTTCATGAGTTCTTCTTGATTCTACCCTAACTCTTGAAGCATATTTTGGTTTTTGGTTGTGTTGTGAGCATTTGGTCATGAATTAAAATGAAGGAAATGGTTGTTGTTTCATGTTCTTTTGATGAAAAATGGAAGATATGTGAAGTTGAGCCAAACAAATGAGCATGCATGTGCTTAGATGCTAAGGGAAAAATCGGCTCATATGTTGTGCTTTAAAATGATGAAATGGAGATTATACTTAAGTAAAATCATAGATATGTGATGATTGATTGGTGATATACATGTTTAAAAAAAACATGCATGCAAGTTATGTGTGAAAGAGTAATTTGGTAATAAATCTGCTTGGGAAAACAGCAGTAACATGCATTTGGAAAATCACCATAAATTGTGGGAGATGAGTTAGAAGCTGAATAAATTATGTAATTAAAGCTTAATGAGTCTATTTTCAAATGAAATAAATGAGAACATATTTTGAATTCTGTACAATGAGAAATTGTATTCGTAATGAAGAGTGGTCAGATTAGTCAAACAGTGAAACATGGGAAACTTTAAGAAAAATCTGGTATTGATTTGCTAAACCAAAAATTCTGAAAATTTTATGGATAGAAGATATATGAGTCTATTTTCAGGTAAAATTAACGGAACTTAATTTGGAGTTTCGTAGTTCCAGTTATAAATGATTTAGTGACTGTTGTTCAGGAAGACAGCTTGCAATGAGATTATGATTATGTGGTAAACATTGACAAAAATTTGTTAATGAGTTGCTTATTGATTTCTTATAAGCTTAGTATGATTTGTAGGTGTGGTTGGCCGAATATTGTAAGGGGTTAATACGTAGTTCGTATTTGAATAGTTAGATTAATGTGTTAGTAATCCAATTGTAGGCAGTTCGTGTGTGGATCTCGTCAGCATATTGTCGCAAACAGGTATGTAACTAACACCCTCTTTCTTAGTCTGGATCGGCAAAAGTCGAAAAGCTGAAATGCCGAAAACTGGTATTTTGTAGATTTGTGAGTGTGCGAATGCTCGTGAGGTAAATCAATTAATGTTTTTGGTAAGCTACAAAATTTGGACTGCAAAGTGCATGATTTCTGTGCCCTCGATTTTTTTGGGCTTAATGGGCCAAAATTGGAATGATGGGCCAACGGGCCCAATTTGGTAAGAACCCTCGGTACGTGATTCTGTTAGTACGTGAAAAGTAGGAATATGCATGAAAAACGCTAAAATAGATAAATTACTGAAATACCTTTAAAAGTGGAAAATTTACAGTTTTACCCCTAGTAGATAAATTACTGAAATACCCCTAGGGTTAAATTAACCTAAATGCATGTTTGACTGTTGTTATTTATTGCATGCCATGTTATTATTATCTGATGCATAGGATTGGGATATTGACGGAGGAAGTACTGAAAGTGGCTTGTCTATGTACTGGAGGCTTTGCCTCAATTTACTGTTAACTGAGCAGCAAGGCTGCAACTGTGGAGTGTTAGGCTGGGTGGGTTGAGCTATTCCCCACATGGAGTGTAGGGCTGGTACGGGTGGAGTGTAGTGGTTGGTGGATTGAGTAGTCTCCCCAAATGGGCTTGCATATGTTATTGATGTTGCATGTATTTTGAAATGGGCCTATTGGCCATACTGTTATCTGAATAAGGGGCTAAGGCCCAGTTTATTGTAATCTGAAAAGGGCTCTGGTCCAGTACCACTGTTACCTGAATGGGCTTAGGCCCAATAGGCTTGAGCTGACTTGGGCTTTGAATGGGTTTTCCTTACACACTGAGTTTCCCCAAACTCACCCCTTTTATTTTCAACCACGCAGGAAATCCCCAACCATAGTGGGCTTGGAGCTGTGAGGGAATTCGGAGTGGCCACCCGTTCTGAAAGTTTGGTTTTCTTCTGGTGAACTGGACATCCTATTATTTACGTTGAGGTTTGGGTTTTTAAATGTAATAAGGCCGCTTAATTATTTTTGATGGTTTTAATATGTATTACTAAGATAGGTATTGCTTATTTTAACTGTTGAAATTGGATAGCTTTAGGGCGCATTTTCAAAAAAAAAAAACAACAACAATTGATTTCAAAATAACACGACAACAAGCAAAGCTTCTGCAATGAAAGTATTTTCCAAAATTAATCACTTTTCCTAAAAATGACTTAATCAAATCGGTTTCCTAGAAATATACATGACGTTAAGGTGTGGCAATGGCGGTGTGCATGTCTAGGATTGGATTCGAAGGGAGCTTGGTACTTAAGTAGTCCGATAGACTCACCTCCTCTTTTCCAGTTTCCTACCTGGTGCACAGCTTCCATTCACTTTAACCTATAATGAAATTATCTTTTAAAACACTAAGTAGGTTTTTCTGGATCAACAATATAAAATGTTTTGAATGCTTCGATGTGGCATGTCGGATCCGGCCATAACGTCTGGGCCGGGTTTGGGGTGCTACAACATGACCAATCATCTATATATTTTTACAATGTCGAATTACTGATCAAAAATATTCCTTAACTCATTTCGACATTTATTCAAATATACTTTTAACTAAATTTTTAAACCATTACTAACACATAAGAAACATAATCAAATCACTTTAACTAAAGTTAGTATAACAAACATAACTCATACCATTATATACATATCATAACCGAATTACTTATACCACGTCCAAAATCATCAATTAACTTCAATGCACAAAACACATATCACATAAACTATTAACCCACTAAACTTATTATTTCCTGAATATAATCATGCATGTAGTTCACTTAACGAATAATCACATAACCATTACAACATGTTACTAATATAATTATGAAATCAATTCAATTCATCCTAATTTATATATTATACATATCAATACTTGACTAAATCATATAACCAAAACACCATTCAAACATGTCATAGATTATACTTACCAAAATATATTTATCTCTTGTCAAAATAATAAATCAACAACTAATCTAATAACCAAGCCGAACCATATTGCCAATTACCACACATTCAAAATTACTAACCAGACATATCCATAGCTTAATCAAACTTAAAACCAAACTTAACATGAATAACAAGCCATTTTCGCATGGCTTTTATATATACAAACCAAAATCCAATGCTTCCAAATATTATCTAGCCTATACATGTCATAGATCCGAAATTTAGCTTAAAAAAAACCAAAAACGGTCGATAGTGTGATATACCTTACTAACGATCCCCAAGCTCGTAACCAACTTCTAAAATCTATAAACAGTGAACAAACACACACAATAAGCTATCATAGCTTAGTAAGTCATAAGCAACTAATAACTTAAAACTTATAACAACTCGACCTAACCAAAATAAATTATGCTAACATAATCACATTTATTTCAAGATCACAATTTTATATTTATCATATATTTCCATTTACAATTTTACCTTAGCCGAACATATACATATATTTATTATCAAGGTAATATTCAATTTCAAAACCTTAGTACCATTAGATAGCCGAATATACATAACCCATATACATATATATCCATGAACCATTTCATAAATATACACATAATATAATAAAAAGGCCAAATACATTTTCAATATGCTTATAAAAAATTTCCATTTACATTATACATGATTTATAACACATATCGAGTAACTTACTTACCTTATTTCAAATAAGTATTAAGCTATCACATACTTGATTACTTTAGCTCGTTTTATCCATTCAATCATAGCTATCATTGCCCATTGAACAATTCGGAATTGTATAGGACATTCGGATAATCACATATATCGTACAATGCCAACGTCGTAGATGTGGTCTTACATGTAACCACATATCGATGCCACTGTCCCAGACAAGGTCTTACTCGCACAAATATATCAGAGTCACATATCGATGCCAACATATAAAACGTTGTCTTACTCGCACACATATATCGGAGTCACATATCGATGCCAACATATAAAAATGTGGTCTTACTCACACTCATATATCGGAATCACATATCAATGCCTCATATACATCCTTGTATCAACTTCAAATTGGTCAGAATATACATATATTCATTTACAAAATTATCATTCACTACCAAGGCCACAACAACATTATATAATCGAATATACATATATATATCTATGATTCACATTTTAACGTCATATACACAAACATATATTATATAGCCGAATATAAACTTGCAACTTATATACAAATAATCAACATTTTAACGTATATAGCTCATGTCAGCACTTTCAATACTAAAACTCATTCATTACTTTATCATCAAACGTAAATTACTTTCATTACTCAATGTCTATTCATAAATTACTTCATATTACTACAACTATTTATTGATCATGTATATATTAAAAATTTAACCACATGTATTTGCTTATAAACTTACCTCGGACGATGTAAAACGGAACGGGACGACTAGTCGACAACTTTCGTTTTCCCCTGATCCTAATCCGATTTCTTTGGTTCTTGATCTAAACATATTCAAATTAATCTCATTCAAACATATTTTCATTAAATTTAGTCCAAAAGCACATAAATGGGAAAATTACCATTTTACCCCAGACATTTACACTTTTTACAATTTAATCCCTATTGCACAAAACACAAAATATGCAAAATTTCACTATACCCATGTTAGGCTGAATTTTACTCATATCCATACAAGTCCATATATTTCATTTATTTCAAATTTGTCCCTCAAATTATTATTTTTTGCAATTTAGTCCTAATTACTTAAAATCATCAAAAACTCCAATACAAAACATGTTAATCTAAAACATATCTTTCATATTTCATCATTAAACAACAAAAATCACAAGCTTTAAACAATGACATAACTCAAAATATTCACCAAAATCAAAAATTCAAGCATGGGTCTTGTAGATAACTCAACAACGATCTCAAAAACGTAAAAATTATAAAAAACTGGGCTAGTTACATTCCTTGATCAAGATCAACCATGGCCGAAAACTAAACTTCTTTTTCTTTTATTTATGTTTTCATATTCGGTCATAAGAAACAATAATAAACATTGCTTTTAAGTTATGTTATAATATAATATATAATAACATATTATTTAATTTACATTTATAACTTTAATTAAAACATTATATTATTACTTATATTATGTCCATTGCCGTCCAAATATAAAACCAATGGCATAATTGCATCATAAACACTTCCTTTTATAAAGACACATTCATTTTGGCCCTTTTATAATTCACCACCAAATTTTCATTTTATGTGATTAAGTCCTTTTCTTTAATCGGGCACCCAAACGACAAAATTAAATTACGAAAATTTCACACACACAAATTCACACATAATAAACATAGAAAATAAATTTTAAATATTTTTTTGACTAGGATTCGTGGTCCCGAAACCACCGTTTCGACTAGGGTCTAAATCGGGTTGTTACATTACAAGTCCATCAATTAAACATAAACTTCAAAGACATAAGCATATTAAGTCTACCATTTACACTTTCATGAACTACCATTACAAAGATCTTATACATGCCATTAATAACCTTGGCCAAAATGCTCAAAAAGTACCAAAATGATTGTTGGATAGTGTAATAGGTCTCCGATAAGCTTCCAACTGATCGAGCTTCTAATAAACTATAAAACAAACGAAATAAATTATGTAAGCAACAAGTGCTTAGTAAGCTTGTATAAACTTAAACTTAACTTACCATTTCATTTATACATTTCATAGATTAGGCATAAAACATTACCAATACCATAAGCTTAGCTTAAGCCTATACAACATCATCAAATTCACAAGTTAGTACACTTGTTCATGATACAAATGAATTCAATCATAAGATGAGTAAATTTCAATATGTAGATACATCATTTAGCTCATAAATATTTTCATAATATCATGATTCAATCCATTTGCATACTTACCATTTCATTCCCTTTTCTTACCCATTGAATTATTTAGAATTACATCGGATACTTAGGAAAGCTCACACATACTGTGCCTTTACATATAACCATAACCTTTCCTTTACATCAATGCTCAAACAAGCTATAAATTGGGCCTGCTCACACTAGTTGTGGGTTGGAATGTAAGCTACACGATGCTGCTCACACAAGCTGTGGAGAATTTGTAACAAATGCAAGATCTCAGCTATCGGTAGGACATTCAAGACTAGCACCCGAAACATGAAATTCCTAATGACATGTCATTTGTATCATAAGAATTCTTATGGTTCAACCGGGACTTGATATACGTCAATTCATCATAGCATGAATACATTAATGTACTGATTCATTTACATTAAAAAAACTTAATAAACATTCAATTTAGATAAAATGAAAACAATTACAGTTCATATGAACTTACCTCAATAACTAAAGCCATAGAAGTAAAGTCGAGCTAATCTGAAGCTTTGGCTTTTTCCCGATTTAAGTCCGAATGTGGTTTATCTTGATATGCACCAAAAAGAGCTTGGCCAAACTAAACCTTCTTCTCTAATGGTGATTTTCGGTGGGAGAGACCAAATGAAGATGAAACAAGTTTTGTTTTATTTGATTTAGGTTTTAATTATTCAATTACCATTTTAACCTTTAAAATCTTTCAAAACTTCAATAAAACCTTATCCATGCACATCCTGTAACACCCGTAATTCGTATCCGAACTGAAACAGGGTTACAGAGTATTACCAAACTTACAATCGAACAAATAGACATTTCATGTTCATCTCCTATTCAAATAAAAAACCAAACATAATCAATCATATAATCCCTAATACGAGCCCTCGAGGCTCAAAATAGACATTAAAAATAGTTAGGGACTAAACCGAGTACTCAAGAAATTTTTCAGAAACACTAAATTTTTTCAAAGTGCAGGGGACACACGTCAGTGTGACCAGGCCGTGTGTCTCACATGGCCAAAGGACACGCCCGTGTCTCAAGCTGTCTGGGCATTTGAAATAGGAACACACGATCATGGCCCAGCCCGTGTCTGTGTCCATGCCCGTGTAACTCACTAACTTGGGTCATATGGCCAAACCATACGCCAGTGTGCTAGGCCGTTTGCTAGGCCGTATAAAAACTGGAGGGTCTATGGCCGTGTAAAGCTATTGACTTGTTTCATTTAGAAATCATAGGGGACACACGACCATGTCACTTGGAAGTGTGTCACAGACGACTGAGACATACGCTCGTGTCTCTACCCGTGTGTGTAACGCCACAATTTTTGGGAATTCTGTGTATGTTGGCAAAATTTAAAATTTCCGTGTTCTGTCTATTTGGCGTAGGTTTAATTATGTTAGTGGGCCTCTACAAGGCCCAAGCTTAAGTTAAAACTCAGTAATTTTAGTTAATTTTAGTTCTGTAAGAAAAATGGGTTCTGGTTAACTGGGCTTTTAAGTATTAATTGGATAAAATAAAACATAAAGAAGCAGGTGGCAGAGTGGCATGTGATGCCACTGGGAAGGCTATAAAAGTGGCGTGTGGATGCTAGGGAGAACCAAGGTTCAAGTCACAATGGGAGCATATTAAGGGAATTATTTTTTATGTTTAGAAAGGGTAAGTAATGGAACTCAAGTAAAAGACTGTCAGGAGGAGTTTTGAGTTGCTCAGGTGATTGAGTAAGGAGGGGATAAGGGAGAGGATTTAGGAGCTGATTAGGGAGAGTAATGTTGGCTGAATGGTGGACTCTTGAGGAGCAAGAGTTGGCCGACCAAGGGTTTTTCTTTAGGGGGCAAGTTTCGGCTAGGTCAAATGCCAAGGATAAGTTCGGCATTAGGGGTAAGTTGTGCTGTTTTCTGGCCATCCTTCCTCCTCTTCTCTTCTTTTCTTTTTCTTTCCATCTATTTTCTCCTCTTCTTTTCTCCATAGCTGAATCCTTCTACCACTCTACTCTACACCACTTCTTTACTATTATTTTTAAGCCTTACAGCCGAATATAACAAAAGTCGAAATCCTGAAAGTTCATATTGTCTATGCCAAATTCTCCTAGCAAAAACCTACTGATTTTTCTTCATCCTTTTTGATTAATTCTTTCTTTTTCTGAACCCTAAATCTCTATCAACAAAGCCACTACAAAACCCGCATCTTTTCTTCACTGCTACAAAAAAAGCCGAAAACGCATAGCCATAGGGACATAGCCGAATCTAAGATCACTAAAGGCTCGACGTTTGTTATCATTTGAGGGGTTAGATCTGCATCAGAATCGAGTAGGAGTTAATTGGAATCATTGAATGAAGGAACTGGTGGTAAGTTTTTGAACTTAATCTTATTTCAGGTTTTAGAAAAAGCCAAAACCCCTAAAGGTTAGGGAGGCTGTCGACTTGGGTTTGTAGCTCTAAGGGTTGTTATAACTATTTTATTTTGATAATAGTGGGATCTAGAGGCTGCTGATCGAAGGCTTGGACAAGTGGAACGACTGGATCTAGACATAATCGCTAATTTCGGCAAAGGTAGGATCACTAGTGCCTAAGGTGTTTTTGGCCGAATGTGGTAAGGGGTTAATACGTAGTTCATTTTCGATAGTTAGATTAACGTGTTAGTAATCCAATTGTAGGTAGTTCATGTGTGGATCTTATCAACATATCGTCGCAAACAGGTGTGTAACTGACACCTTCTTATAGACTAGATCGGCAAAAGCCGAAAAGCTGAAATACCGAAAAGCCGGTATTTTGAGAACTTGTGAGTGTGCGAATGCTCGTGAGATTAATAGTTTGATGTATATGGTAAACTAAAGTGATAAGATTGCAAAGTGCACGATTCTGTGCATTTCGATGTTTTTAGGTTTAATAGGCCAAAATCGGGATAATGGGCCAACAAGCCCAATTCGGTAAGAAAACGCGGTAAGTATTTCTGTTAGTATGTAAATGGCTATGTTATGCATGAAAACCTTAAGAATAGTTAAATTACTTGAATACCCCTATGTATGGGAAATTACTGTTATACCCCTAGGTGCAAAATTATCATTATACCCCTAGGGGTACTTTTGACTGAAAAGCATGATGATCTGATTCCGTTTGATGTATGCCATGATTGTATATCTGTTGCATGGGGACATAGGTTATATTATGGAGGAAGAGTCCTGGTGGCTATGCCACAATTATCTGATCTGGTGGCTCTGCCACATATATCTGTTCTGGTGGCTCTGCCACGATTATCTGTATCTGGTGACTCTGTCACATTATCTGTTCTGGCAACCATGCTGCATATTTCTGTAGCGTGTAGCGGTTGGGTGGGTCGAATAGTCTCCCCACATGGTGAAAGGTTGGTATGGGGGTGCATATGGTTGGATATGGGTTGGGTTTGCATAAACATGTAATATCTATTCTGATCTGTTATGGGCCTATGGGGTATATTCTGACTTCTGTTCTGGGCTAAGGCCAACTTATTCTGTTTCTGTGGTTTGAGCCGATATAGGCTATGGTTGGGTTAATTTATACACTGAGTTTCCCCAAACTTACCCTTTTATTTTCACCCACGCAGGTAATCCCCAACCATAGTGGGCTTGGAGCTGTGAGGGATTCGGAGTGGCCACACATTCTGTAAGTTGATTTTATTCTGGTGAACTGGACATCCTTTTTATTTACGTTTAAGGTTTTGGTTTTTTTTTAAATTGTAATAAGGTCGCTTAATTATCTTTTTTTGATGGTTTTAATATGTTTTATTAAGGTAGGTATTACTTATATTTAACTGTTGGAATTGGATAGCTTTAGGGCGAGTTTTCAAGAACAATAATTGATTTCAAAATAACACGACAACAAGCAAAGCTTCCGCAATGAAAATATTTTCCAAAATTAATCACTTTCCTAAAAAGGACTTAATCAAATTGGTTTCCTGGAAATATACATGACGTTAATGTGTGGCAATGGCGGTGTGCATGTCTAGGATTGGATCCGAAGGGAGCTTGGTACTTAAGCAGTCCGATGGACACACCTCCTCTTTCACAGTTTCCTACCTGGTGCACAGCTTCCATTCACTTTAACCTGCAATGAAATTATCTTTTAAAACACTAAGTAAGTTTTTCTAGATCAACAATATAAAATGTTTTGAACACTTCGATGTGGCACATCGGATCCGGCCATAACGTCTAGGCCGGGTTTGGGGTGTTACAGTGTGGACAAAAATAGGTCATTTTCCAAGTCATATTTCTCACCCAAATTGGTACCAACCTAAACACAACAATTTTCATATAAACATGACATAAATAGGCATTTAAAACCAACCAACATCAAGCCTATAACATGTTATAGTATCACATACAACCATGATACATATATGCACCTCAATTGGCCACTTATAATCATGCAAACAATATCTCCAAAACTACCTAATTGGTCAAACACATATATGTATCATTGTGCCTAAAACTTAACATGTATGCCACTTATCAATCTCAACTATTTGGTACCCAAAATACCAATTCACAACCAAGGCATTCACATGGCAACCACACACCACATACAATAAGGCTATTTACATATTTACATAACAAAATATATGTCCACAATACAAGCCAATTCAAATGGCTAAAACACAACAAAACACATATAGGCTACCATTAGCCAAAATGACCTATACATGTGATAAACCGTAAATTATACATATTTTTACCCTATTTTTAATTCATTTTATGGATGATTTCTCATTAGAATTGGTGAATTCGATGCTTCTAATGCTTTAATTTCATGTTTTACACTTAAGAGAGCATAGGAGAGCAAAAGCAATGAGAAACAAGCCAAAAACGAAGAAAATGGGCCAAAGTACGAAATCAACATGGGCTGGACCTCCTCACATGGGCAGACCACATGGCCATGTCAATCTGGCAGAATTAGAGCACGACTAACACGAGCGTGTCACATGGGCGTGTCCTTGCCGAGCCCAAGTTGAGTCTGATTTTGAAAAGGCTAATTTTGAGGGCTTCTAGGCATTCCAAAGCCTATAAATACAACCTAGAGGAGGAAGAAATGGGAGACGGAGAATAGGGGGTAAGGAATTACCCCAAGGAAGCCGATAGATCCATCTCAGAAGCCAGATTCATCATCAAGACTAAAGATCTCTCTTCAATTTCCCTTCAGGAGTTTTGGGTTTTCTTTATGTTTTGTATTCTTTATTCTTCTGAGATGTTTTCTTATTTAGTTATGAACTAAATCCCCTAAATACCTAAGGGGAATGAAACCTAAGACGAATCTTGTCATTATTTTTTGAATCGTATGATAAATATTTAACTTGTTCTTAATTATGTGTTCTTAATTGTTGTTTTGATATCCCAGGATACTGATTCAAGACATGCTCTTATTCAGAGGAGGAATAGACCCTGTCTAAGAGTACTTTTATCATAATTAAGCGGATTTGATTGCGCGTCTAGAAATAGGGTGACAAGATTTTACCGGATTAGGGTGAAACCTAATAAGGGGATCCATAGATCGAGTTAATGCAACCCTAGAGTGTTAATTAGAGAAAAGTCTCAGTTATTCAATTTAAGGATTAGATGTTATTAGTCTTGAATAGGGATAATAACGTATCTTAGGGATCTCTATGGAACAAGTTGAATGAATAAATCGTCCGATTCGGAGCCAGAATAACAAGTAAAGTCTAGGTGGATTTTTCCTTAGGTATTGTCTCAAGACAATCGATTTTCCCAAAAGCAATTCCCCAATTCTTTTCTCTGTGAGTTCTTAGTTTAGATAATTAGTTAATTAAAACAAAACCCCCTTATTCTTAGGCTAGATAATAAAAAGACAGTCATTACTAGTACTTTTAGTTCCTTTGGGTTCGACAATCCAGTCTTGCTAAAACTATACTACTGTTCGATAGCTGCGCTTGCCTTTTCATCGTGATAATAGTTAGTTTAGGTTTGATCTTCATTACAAATATTTATTACTTGTTACAAATCACGCAATCAAGTTTTTGGCGCCGTTGCCAGGGAACTAAGATATTAGGAACGCTCAAGTTTTATTACTTTAGCCATTTATTTCTCTTGCAATTTAATTTTATTTCATTATTATTATTATTTATTAATTTACTTTTTCTTTCTCTTGGCAAGTTTTTATAGTTTATGACTAGAAAAAACCCGTCAGAACCATTACTTTTTAATGAAGAAATCGATCGTACAGCTCGTAGAAATCAAAGAGAGATAAGGCGCAGCTTACGATACACAGAGAACGAGCAAGAAGATGATACTCAATCCCCAACAGAAGAGATGGCTGAAAACCAAGGCAATCAGCTACCTCCTGCAATTGCGGCTAATCAAAATCCTGCTCCACGTACTATGTATGACTATGCTAAACCTTCTTTAACAGGAACTGAATCTAGCATAGTTAGACCGACTGTAGCTGCAAATACTTTTGAACTGAAACCTAACACAATTCAAATGATATAACAGTTTGTTTAGTTTGATGGTTTGCAGGATGAATATACCAATGCTCATTTAGCAAACTTTCTGGAATTTTGCAATACATTTAAAATCAATGGCATTTCTGATGATGCCATTCATCTTTAGTTATTTCCTTTTTCATTGAGGAACAAAGCTAAACAGTGGTTGAACTCGTTACCACGAGGGTCAATTACTACTTGGGAACAAATGGCCGAAAATTTTTTACTAAAATACATTCCGCTGGCTAACACGGCTAAATTACCTAATGATGTCTCTTCTTTTATGTAGATGGATTTAGAAACACTTTACGATGCATGAGAGAGATACAAGGACTTACTAAGAAGGTGCCCTCACCATGGGTTACCACTTTGGCTGCAAGTACAAACATTCCACAATGGTCTGAATCCCTCGACTCGGCAAATGGTTAACACAGCTGCTGGCGGAACCATCAACAACAAAACACCTGAAGAGGCTTATGAATTCATTGAAGAAATGTCACTGAATAACAATCAGTGGCAAGTCATGAGGACTAAGCCAACAAAAATAGCCAGCGTTTATAACGTCGACTCAGTTACTATGCTGTCAAATCAGGTAGAACTTCTCAATAAAAAGATTGATGATTTACTTGGTTCTACGCAGGTACATCCAGTAATGAGGTGTGACTCAAGTGGAGGAGGTGTGCATACAGAATATCAATCCTTCAATCCCACGACTGAAGAGGAACAAGTCAATTATATGGGTAACAATAACTTTAGATCTCAAAATAACCCATACAGTAATACTTATAATGCAGGTTGGAGGAACCACCCAAATTTTTCCTAGGGAGGTCAAGGGAATCAAAAGCCACAAAAACCTCAGGGTTTTCAGTAGCCACCTTACCAACAAGAGAAGAAACCAAACATTGAGGAGATGCTCTCAAAATTCATATCAATGTTAGAAACCCGTTTCCAAAATACTGAGACAGCACTTAAAAATCAACAAGCATCGATCCAAGGACTCGAAACTCAGATAGGCCAGCTATCCAAACTAATCTCCGAAAGCCCACAAGGTAGCTTACCAAGTAATGCTGAACCTAACCCAAGGGAACACCTTAACGCAATTAGTACTCAAGATAAGGAAGGACTTATTGCGCCTGAGCCAGAATTGATGCAAGAAACTATGGTGAGCAAAGGTAAAAGTGAGGTCAGTCATAACAAAATGGTGAATGAAGAATATATACCTCATGTCCCATACCATAACGCGACAAGGAAAAATGATAAATGCCAAATTATACATGTTTTTACCCCAAATACTTAGCATATTTACGGATGTTTACTAATAGATTTGTGAATTTTGGTGCTCTTAATCCGGTTATTTCATGTTTTGTACTCAGGAGAGCACCAAGGGTCAAAAGGAGCCAAAAACGAGCTAAAAAGGGACAAAACAGACCAAATCGAGAAGACCACACGGCTTAAGCCTTGCCACACGGGTAGCTCACACGCCCATGCCTTTCGAGGGTGTCGACCAAGGTTTACACGACTCATACAGCCTGGCGAGCCCATATGATCGTGGCAATTTAACGGATAGAACACGGCCTAGCAACCACGTCACACAGCCGTGGCACACGGGCGTGTCCCTTTTTTAAGGAGTTGTATTTTACACAGAAAAAGGATACTTAAGGGGCAAGAAAGCCAATCAAAAGTCTATATAAACACCCTAAGTATGACCTAGAAAGGGGCCTCTCTCTCTAGAACTTTTTTGGAACACAGAACCACACGCCGAGAATTACTTGAAGGAAGCCAGATGATCTATCTCAAAAGCCGGAGCTACTCCAAGATTGAAGATTTCTCTCAGAATTCCTTCAGGGGTTTTAGAGTAATCTTTGTGTTTTGTTATTTTCATACTTTTGAGATGTACTCTTATTTTATTATGAACTAAACCCCTTAGATTCCTAAGGGGGATAAAACCTATGATGGATCTTGTTATTATTATCTGAACTGTATGATAAATATTTAATTTGCTCTTAATTATGTGTTCTTAATGCTTGAGTTAATATTCTGGGTATTAATTCATGATTTGATGTGCTTATGCAGAGGAGGAATAGACCCTGCCTAAGAATAGATTTGACATAATTAAGTGGAGTTGATCGAACGCCTAGAAATAGGGTTACAAGATTTTGCCGGATTAGGGTGAACCTAATAAGGGGATACATAGATCGAGTTAATACAACCCTAGAGTGTTAATTAGAGAAAAGTCTCGGTTATTCAATCTAGGGATTAGATGTTATTAGTCTTGAATAGAGATAATAACTTAACTTAGGGATCTCTACGGAACAAGTGAAGTGAATAAATTGTCCGATTCAGAGTCAAATAAGAAGTGAAATCTAGGTGGATTCCTCTTTGGGTGTCGTCTTTATTAATTGTTTCTCTTCAAGTCTTTTTCCAAATTCCATCTTCGCTTTAATTAAATTAGTTAATTAGTTTAGATAATTAGTTTAATAAACAAACCCTTTTATTCTTAGGCTAGATAATAAAAAGATTGTTATTACTAGTACTTTTGGTTCCCTTGGGTACGACATCCGGGTCTTGCCATTACTATACTATTGTTCGATAGGTGCGCTAGCCTTTTCATCGTGATAATAGTTAGTCTAGGTTTGATCTTCATTATAAAAATTTATTACTTGTTACGAATCACTGCTATCAAGTTCTTTTGGCGCCGTTGCTGGGGATCTGAAATATTAGGAACACTAAATATTTATTAGTTTAGCCATTTATATTTCTTGCAATTTAATTTAATTTAATTTAATTTTACTATTTATTAATTTATTTTTTCTTTCTCTTGGTAGGTTTTTATAGTTTATGACTAGAAGAAACCCGTCAGGACCCTTACTTTTTGACAAAGAAATCGATCGAATAGTTCGTAGAAATCAAAGAGAAATAAGGCGTAGTTTACAATACACAAAAATGAACAAGAAGACAATACTCAACCTCCAACCGACGAGATGGCTGAAAACCAAGACAATCAGCTGCCTCCTGCAATTGCAGCTAATCAAAATCCTGCTCCACGTACTATGTATGACTATGCTAAACCCTCTTTAACAAGAATTGAATCAAGTATAGTTAGTCCTGCTATTGCTGCTAATAATTTTGAATTAAAACCTAAGACTATTCAGATGATACAGTAGTTTGTTTAGTTTGATGGTTTGCAGGATGAAGATCCCAACACTCACTTAGCAAATTTCCTGAAATTTTTCTATACATTCAAAATCAATGGCGTTTCTGATGATGCCATCCATCCTCGGTTATTTCCCTTCTCACAGAGAAACAAAGTGTAGCACCCTAATTTTTGAGTTTTTTGTGTTTCTGTGATTTTTAAAATTTGTGTTGTGCTCTGGTTGGTTAAAGTATATATTTTAGTAGGTTAGTAGGCCTTTGGAAGGCCCAAACTTAAGTTAAATCCGTGGTAGTCTTCGGAATTTTAATTTTATGAATAGGTGATGCAATTGGTGTTTGGGCTTTTAAGAGTAAAGGGGTAAAAGATGACACAAAAAGGAGTGTGGTGTAGTGGCAAGGTGGCACCACTTAGGGGACAAGGAAGTGATGCCATAGAGGAAGCAAGGGGTCCAAGGTTCAAGTCTTGGCTCTTGCAATATATTTTGGTTTTTCTTTTCAATAAATCTGGAAGTAAGTGGGTGCGCTTTAAAGTTTAATGTGTTGGGTTTATGACACTAATGAGTTGATGGCCTAGTGGTGGTGGCGTGAGTTGGCATGTGAGAGGACTTTGGTTCGAATCCCTTGGCATGTAAAGGTTGATTATTTTACTATGTTGGGACAGCAAGAGTTGGTGTTGGTTTTAAACTCTGGAGATAGAGGGATCCCACATCGGGAAGCTAACATAAGAGTAGATGGAGAGCTGGCTTTAAATAGAGCAAACCATGAAGAGAGTAGGCATACCCTTCTTGGCTGATCCCTTTCGCTTTGTGACGTGCTCGTTTGGGTTGGGCGTCAGCTAAGAGTGTTTGGAGTGCGGATTAACTGCAGTCTCCTAACAGGTGTGTATTTCTCATTACTCTAGCAGTAGGACGGCTATTTCGGGCTGCGATGGGCTGAAATGGGCCATGTGGTCCCAATGGGTCCGTAGGCCCAAGTGGATAAGTTGTAAAATTACTAAAATACACCTATAGGGTAGGACTACCGATTTACCCCTGGAGGGTAAAATGACTATTTTGCCCCTCGTGCGTAAATGACTAACTTGTGTGATGATTGGGTTAGTTGACGTGGATTTATGTTAGTTATCGTTAATTCGTAAGTCTAATGTGTTAGTGATCGATTGTAGGATTATCGCGCGGGAGATATAGTCATCAATCGTCATCAACCAGGTGTGTAAATGACACCCTCCCTTAGACTGAATCGGTAAAAGCCAAAATACCGAAACGTTGGTATTTTGTGAACTCGCGAGCGTGCGAGCGCTCGTGAGACAGTTGTTAATGAATATGGTGCATTTGGATGATTAGAGTGCAGATGGTGTATTTGGATGATTAGAGTGCAGAGTGTGCATTTTCGTGCACAACGATAATTTTGGGCTTAATGGGCCGAAAATAGGCCAATGGGCCAACGGGCCTACTTTGGTAAAAAGACGAGGTAAGTACTTCTGATTACTTGGTAAACGTTAGAATGAGCATGAAACCTTAGCAATAGGTAATAATTACTGAAATACCCTTATGCATGCAAAATTATGATTTTACCCCTAGGGTTATTTTTTTTGAAAAGCATGATGTTCTGTTTCTGTATACGTATGCCATGACATATTATTTCTTTTGCATGGGACATGGGTTTATATTGATGGAGGAAGCGTTATGGCAGCCTCGCTGCAATCTGGTGGCGTCGCCACATATATCTGTTCTGGTGACTTCGTCACAATATCTAGCAGCCTCGCTGCAATCTGGTGGCTTCGCCACATATATATATATGTTCTGATGGCCTAGCCACAATATCTGTATCTAGTGACTTCGTCACAATATCTGGCAGCTTCGCTGCAATTTCTGTGGTGTGTAGCGGTTGGGTGGGTCGAGTAGTCTCCCCACATGGTGTAAGGCTGGTACGGGGGTGTTATGGATGGCTCTGGGTTGGGATTTCTGCATTCATGATATATTTGTTCTGTATCTGCTATGGGCCTATGGGTTTTATTCTGATTTCTGTACTGGGCCAAGGCCCAGATAAGTCTGACTTTGAGGTTTAATCTGTTTTTGGCTATGGTCGGGTCATGTTACACACTGAGTTTACCGAACTCACCCTTTATTTTCATCTCTGCAGGAAATCCCCAACCATAGTGGGCTTGGAGCTGTGAGGGATTCGGAGTGGCCACATCATCTACAAAGTTGGTTTTTCTAAGTTAGTTATTTTTATTATTTTTATTATTTTTATATTCTGATTTAATTTTGGGTTTTAAGTTGTAATAAGGCCGCTATTTAAATTTCTTTTTCCGCTATGGTTTTATTTTCTGATTATATTTATACTATGTCAAAACTGCTAGCGTTAGGCTGTGTGGGTTTTCAAAATTAATAAATGTTTCCAAGACTCAACAAACACAACAAATGGATTGCCTAAAGATTGATAAACCGGCTTTTCATTCAACCGCTGTTTTTACAAAGACCACCCCAATCACTTAAACCAACGATTGCATACTAAGTCGTAAGTCCATGTGACACGTCAGATCTAGCCATAACGTCTGGGTCGGGTTTGGGGTGTTACACTAAACAGTGGTTAAACTCGTTACCACGAGGGTCTATCACTACTTGGGAGCAAATGGCCGAGAAATTTTTACTAAAATATTTTCTACCAGCTAAAACGGTGAAATTACGCAATGATATCTATTCTTTTGTGTAGATGGACTCAGAAACACTTTACGATGCATGGGAGAGATACAAGGATCTATTGAGAAGGTGCCCTCACCATGGGTTACCTCTATGGCTGCAAGTTCAAACATTCTATAATGGTGTGAATCCCTCGACAAGACAAATGATTGACGCAACTACTGGCGGAACCATCAACAATTTAACACCGAAAGATGCCTACGAATGCATAGAGGAGATGTCACTGAACAACTATCAGTGGCAAGTCATGAGGACTAAGCCAACAAAAACAGTCGGCGTTTATAACATTGATTCAGTCACCATGCTCTCTAATCAGGTAGAACTTCTCAATAAAAAGATTGATAGTTTTCTTGGTTCTACGCAGGTACATCCAATAATGAGGTGTGACTCAAGCGAAGGAGGTGTGCATACAGAATATCAATCCTTCAATCCCACAACCGAAGAGAAACAAGTCAACTATATGGGTAACAATAACTTTAGACCTCAAAATAACCCATACAGTAATACCTATAATGCAGGTTGGAGGAACCACCCAAATTTTTCCTAGGGAGGTCAAGGGAATCAAAAGCCACAAAATCCTCAGGGTTTTCAATAGCCACCTTATCAACAAGAGAAGAAGCCAAACCTTGAAGAGATGCTCTCTAAATTCATCTCGATGTTAGAAACCCATTTTCAAAATACCAGACTGCACTTAAGAATCAACAAGCATCGATCCAAGGACTCGAAACTCAGATAGGCCAGCTGTCCAAACTAATCTCCGAAAGACCACAAGGTAGCCTACCAAGTAATACTGAACCTAATACGAGGGAAAACCTCAATGCAATTAGCGCTCAAAATAAGGACGGACTCGTTATACCCGAGCCAGAAATACAACAAAACAACGCAATGAACAAAGGATGAGAAGAGGTAAACGATAATGATCCCAAATAGGTAAGTACGAATCATGAACCTCGTGTGCCATATCCTAAAGCGATGACAAAAGATAGAACAGAAGAACAATTTGGTAAGTTTGTCAAACTCTTAAAGAAATTACATATTAACTTATCATTTATTGAAGTTCTTTCGCAGATGCCCAATTTAGCAAAATTTTTAAAGGAAATTCTGAGCAATAAAAGGAAATTAGACGCTACATCGTTTGTGGAACTCAATGCAGTCTGCTCAGCTATTCTAAAGAACGAGCTACCTAACAAATTAAAAGATCCAGGGAGTTTTACAATTCCTTGTTTAATTGGTAGCTTATCTGTGAATAATGCTTTAGCTGATCTAAGGGCAAGTATAAATGTTATGCCGTATAAAATGTTTAAACGACTAGGTCTCGGTAAACCCAAACAAACTAGGATGAGCATACAATTGGCTGACAAAACAGTTAGATTTCCTAAGGGTATTATTGAAGATGTTCTCGTTAAAATTGATAAATTTATTTACCCAGTAGACTTTGTCGTCTTAGATATGGATAAGGATAATGAGGTACCTTTAATTTTAGGATGACCCTTTTTAGCAACTGCCAGAACCATTATTAATGTAGGCACAGGGGAGCTAACACTTCATGTAGGTGACGACGCAGTAACATTCCAAGCACGCAACTCAGTCAAAACCCCTAAGACTCAGGATAATACTATAAAACCTGTCGATGATAAAACTAATATTCAATCGTCCTTGCAGGAACCTTCTCAAACCAAGACAACAGAGACAGTGTGCTACTATCATGAAAAGAACAAAGATGTCCATGAAGAACGAAGGCTACGGATAGAGGAGCTAGACGAATGGCGAGAACACAAACCAAGAACACATGATAAACCGAAACTATGCCAAAACAAACCCGATACCTCTCCTAATCAACTTAAGGGTAGGCGATAAAGTCTTACTAGATGCCATCGATCCTCACATTGTCACTACGACACCGAATGAGGAAATCCTTCTCACGGTACTTAGTATTTTTCCATTCGGTACGGTAGAGGTGAGTCATCCCAAGTTCGGCACTTTTAAGGTAAAAAACACCCGATTAAAACCTTATTTTAAGATTGACAGCAGGAATGAGGAGTATGAACTCCTCAAACCACCATGATAAATCAACGGAGAGGTAAGTCGAGCTTAGATTATAAATAAGCGCTTCTCGGGAGGCAACCTGAGCACTAACATATTTTGATTTCTTTATTTTTAATTAATTTCTAACACTTCGAATCATTAACTTTATCTTTGAATTGCAAAGTTTTCCAGCACACACGGCTAGGCACACGGACGTGCCTGAAGTCGTGGCCAAACAGGGGAAGAGACACGGCCGTGCGAGACGGCCATGTTGAAGCAAGACGTGATTTCCCCAAAACACGAGGTGCGATAAATCCCCACAGCCGTGTGACATGGCCGTGGGTGAACTTGATAGGAAGAACACGGGCATGGGATAGAAAACCAAGGGCGTGCCAGGGACAAGGCTAAATTCTGTTTCTCTGACACGGGCGTGCGACACGCCTGTGCCACTCAGCCGTGTACAACAATACATGGGCGTGGTACCATACCACACGGGCGCGAGAGAAGTGAACAACACGAGGCACGGCCGTCCGACATTGCCGTGTGCCACACACGCGACACACGGCCATGTGATAGTAGCCGGGCACGACCACATTTGAAAAAATTTGAAAAACACGGGCTACCCTCACAGCACACGGGCGTGGCCTTAGGCCGTGTGCCCCTCCTCTATATAAACAAACCACTATTCATCTTTTTCCTCCTTTCAAAACCCTAGTTGAAATCCACCCTCCCCTAACCCCTACTCCCTATTCCGGCCACCATTCCCTAGATTCTCACTTCCCCAACCCCCAAACCACCCTCAAAGTCACTCCACTTGCATTAATCCCTATTTCCCCTCCCTATACCCTCCATTTTCCTACCACACAGTTTCCTCTTCGCGTCACACACCCGTGCTTGCCATCGTACGCCCGTGCACCGCCTTACAACAAGCCCTTGGTTCACTTTCTTAACCTTGTTTTTCCAATTTGTGTTGTTACATTAGTATTTTTCATGCTTTACATAGATATTGTTACTATTACAAATATGTTTTAGACATAAGAATTTACTTTAGAATTTTCTATGTTTGACTTATTTAAAACACTAAATAGCATATACTAGTTTTAGGCCTATTGCTTAACTATTGATGTATCTTGGATTCTATCAATGCTTATGTGTTTTTAGGTATATTATGTCGTCATCAAAGGGCAAGAAGGCCGTAGTCCCTTCCTCAAAAAGACGTAGGGGACCGGGTTCTTCCTCGGTACGTACTACAGCCGAAGTTCGGCACCCGTTCCTTCAATTTCCACAAGCTTCGCAGGAAGAGTTATTTTAGATACTCCGCGCACGACCCATCACCATAGGTCGCTGCATCGACTGGGCTGCCGTAGAGCAAATCCAGCTCGCTGATGCCATCCACGCCCTCCTATCCACCGACCCATGGGAACGGTTCTTCGCTATTACGTAGCCCACTTATTTAAATCTAACTCTAGAACTATGCTCTACTTTTCATTTATAGGTAGTGATGACGAATAATGACGACCTAGTCACCATTCACTTCCGATTAGGCGGTCTAGTTCGTGCGATGAGTGTCCCAGAGTTTGGAATTGCTCTGGGACTTTACACCGATGAGTTTATGGAAGAGGAGGACACGAATGCACTCCCACGCAATATCCAATCTCCCCCTCCTTGCGCTGGAAAGCTTTGGCACCACTCTCTTCCACCTACGACCCCAGCTGCTCGAAGGCCTCAGCTCTCCCCCCTTCCCTCCGCTGTCTACATGCCATATTGGCTCACACATTGACCGGGAGGAGAGAGAGCACTGGCGTCGTCAACACCCACGACACCTACTATCTATGGTGCATGGTGAATGCACACGTGACCGACTTGGCATATTTCATTGCTTTCGCCATTCGCCGTTAGACCGAGCGGTATAGGAAGGGAATGATCTCCATTGGCCCCTACGTGACGTGCCTTGCCAGACACTTCGACCTCCTCAACACCGCAGCTCAGTCATCAGCGCTTACCTTGATAGGTCAGATGTCCCCACAGGGCATCACGACTATGTTACACATGCGGATGATCGAGCGTCAACGTGGGACCGATCCTCCTCAGTACCGTCTCTCGCATGCCATTGACGAGGAGGATCTTGAGGACATTCCTGATGATGTTCCCCCATAGCACGAGGAGCCTGCGATCGCGCCCCTAGGGAACGACCAGTTCCTGCGGCTGCTTCATTGGCACATATTTCCAACGGACTCCCCCACTTCGAGTAGTACTGCACTACGCAGTTCGAGATGATCCACAAGCAAGATCAACGACGGGACCAACAGATGGATGATATGCAGGCCATGATGCAGCAACTGTGCCAGCACTTCCACATCACCACTCCAGCACCACCACCTGAGGGCAGACGAGGATCATCGAATCCTCCTATTTTATTTTTATTTTTATTTATTCTTATTTTTATTTTATTTTATTCTTATTCTTATTTTTCTTTAGATTTTTATTTTTATTTTTCAATTTTCTTATTTTGAAAGACATATATATATTAGTAAATTTTTATTTTCCATTTTCTGGTATTTCTAACAAGTAATTCCACTACACTCTCTTCCACACCAACTATTAATAAGCTCTTCATGATTCTACAGACTTCCAAGCAAAGTTGCTAGGAATATTTTATGCAATGAGGAAAAAAATAGGGAACAATACCTAACGAGTGCTACGTTCAACGACCCAATTTCTTCATCTAGCCAAGAACAATGGCCGCTACCATTTTCCCCAAACATTCCATCCTCAGAATCAAGCTCCGTATCTTTCTAACAGGGAGTTTCACTTCTTTCCCTCTTACGATTTTCTTTATGTTGAATAGTTTATCTTTGTACATTGAGGGCAATGTACATCTTAAGTGTGGGGGGTGAACATGAAACCTAACTTTTTGCATTATTCTCAAATCCCTGAATTTGGTCTTGTGTTTAAGTGATGTTCTCATAATCCTGATCGAATGAATTCTGATTGATCTATAATTATTATTGATATGTCATGAATTAGACCAAGGAATTATGTATGATTATTTGATTATAGGACATTAGAAAATCAAGCATGATAAGTTGATAATTTGAGAACTAAAATTTTTAGGTTATTTTCCTGAATTGAGGTATTATCTTGAAATCTTAAGTATACAGGAATGACATCAAAAACTCAAATTTTTGGTTAGATTTTTAAGCCTTTTGAGCATATAGCTTTCTTTCTTGCTCACTTCTTTTGTGGTTGGAGTGTGTCAACATTGAACTGTTATTCTAGAACTTGCTTCGATTATACATGTCAAGATCACACGTATGATTTGATATACTGAGATGATAAAGGCACTTAGGATTTAACCAAATTACTCCATAAAAAGCCTTCTCACATAATTAAACCCTTAGTAAACCTCCGTTGAGCCTACTAACCCTTTTTCATTTATTAACCCTCGTCATTAACCCATTAACCCATTACTGTTGAAATCTTCTTACTTAATTTGACCCTTTTTATCGAGATTGAATTTAATATTGTTACCTCACTATGTTCACCATTTTTTGTTATTGAATCATGAAGTATAATTTCTATATTGTATTAAATTGATTTGTTCTTAAAAAAAATGTGTGTGTAATTCTCAGTAAGCTAAAGTTGTCATGAACTCATGTAAAATAGTTCTAGCTATTTGTTTGTGATTCAGTGATTAAGTTTTTGATAGTGGGGTAACATATTGAAATTATCTCAATTCTAACCCCTGTTCTTAAACATGTATCCATACCTGTAACCTAAACCCCATTACAACTATGCAAAGACCTTTTGATTAGTGTATCATATCATTTACAAGTGGTGGAGATTTGATTTTCATGCAAGCCTATGGTAATAACTTTTCATGTCAGACAATCGAGTGCTTAATCTTGACCCTTAAACACTTTGAGTGATTTGAGTGAATCTTTAGTGAGGATATCATCTCTTATGTATTTAGGACTAAAGTTAATTACTTAAACGAAGGAGCTTACCTATAATTTTATTATCGAAATATTCGATTTAGATTGTTTGAGGCTTTTAATGCCCCTATAGTTAAATTCTCACTGTATAAATTTCCGTGGAATAGTTTGTAACATTATCAGTAATGATTATGTGATTGAAAAGAATGAATTCTAGCAGTAAGTGAGAATTTTACTTGAGGACAAGCAAATGCTTAAGTGTGGGGGTATTTGATAAACGCTAAATTATACATGTTTTTACCCCAAATACTTAGCATATTTATGGATGTTTACTATTAGATTTGTGGATTTTGGTGCTCTTAATCCAGTTATTTCATGTTTTGTACTTAGGAGAGCACCAAGGGTCAAAAGGAGCCAAAAACGAGCTAAAAAGGGACAAAACGGACCAAATCGAGAAGACCACACGGCCTAAGCCTTGCCACACGGGCAACTCACACGCCCGTGCCTTTTGAGGGTGTCGACCAAGGTTTACACGACTCACACGGCCTGGCCATTGAGCCCACACGGCCGTGGCAATTTAACAGATAGAACACGGCCTGGTAACCACGCCCCACGGCCGTGGTACATGGGCGTGTCCCTTTTTCAAGGAGTTGTATTTTACACGGAAAAAGGATACTTAGGGGGCAAGAAAGCCAATCAAAAGCCTATATAAACACCCTAAGTATGACCTAGAAAGGGGCCTCTTTCTCCAGAACTTTTCTGGAACATAGAACCACACGTTGAGAATTACTTGAAGGAAGCCAGACGATCCATCTCAAAAGCCGGAGCTACTCCAAGACTGAAGATTTCTCTCAGAATTCCTTCAAGGGTTTTAGAGTATTCTTTATGTTTTTTTATTTTCATACTTTTGAGATGTACTTTTATTTTATTATGAACTAAACCCCTTAGATACCTAAGGGGGATAAAACCTATGATGGATCTTGTTATTATTATATGAACTGTATGATAATTATTTAATTTGTTCTTAATTATGTGTTCTTAATGCTTGAGTTAATAATCCGGGTATTAATTCATGATTTGATGTGCTTATGCAAAGGAAGAATAGACCTTGCCTAAAAATAGATTTGGCATAATTAAGCAGAGTTGATCGAATGCCTAGAAATAGGGTTATGAGATTTTGTCGGATTAGGGTGAAACCTAATAATGGGATCCATAGATCGAGTTAATACAACCCTAGAGTGTTAATTAGAGAAATGTCTTGGTTATTCAATCTAGGGATTAGATGCTATTAGTCTTGAATAGGGATAATAACTTAACTTAGGGATCTCTACGGAACAAGTGAAGTGAATAAATCGTCCGATTCAGAGTCAGATAACAAGTGAAATCTAGGTGGATTCCTCCTTGGGTGTCGTCTTTATTAATTGTTTCTCTTCAAGTCTTTTTTCAAATTCTCTCTTCGCTTTAATTAAATTAGTTAATTAGTTTAGATAATTAGTTTAATAAACAAACCCTTTTATTCTTAGGCTTGATAATAAAAAGATAGTTATTACTAGTACTTTTGGTTCCCTTGGGTACGACATCCCAGTCTTGCCATTACTATACTATTGTTCGATAGGTGCACTTGCCTTTTCGTTGTGATAATATTTAGTCTAGGTTTGATCTTTATTATAAAAATTTATTACTTGTTACGAATCACTGTGATCAAAAGACCACTCAGATGAACAATTCGGTCAATTCCTTAAACTTTTGAAAAATTTACATATTAACTTACCATTTATTGAAGCTTTGTCCCAGATGCCAAATGCAATGAAATGTTTAAAAGAGCTTTTAGTAAATAAGCGGAAGTTGGACGAAGCGTCGCATGTGGAGCTAAATGTAGTCTGCTCAGCTATTCTACAGAATAAAGTACCCCACAAATTGAAAGATCTAGGGAGTTTTACAATTCCTTGTTTAATTGGTAGTTTAGATATAAGTCATGCATTAGCTGATTTAAAGGCTAGTATTAACGTCATCCCTTAAAAAATGTTTAAGCAACTAGGTCTTGGGAAACCAAAACAAACTAGGATGAGCATTCAATTGGCAGATAAAACTATAAGATTCCCTAGGGGTATTATTGAAGATGTACTCGTGAAAGTAGATAAGTTCATATTTCCCTTTGATTTTGTTATTCTAGACATAGAACACCCCTTTAATTTTAGGAAGGCCCTTTTTAGCAACTGCTAAAACAATTATTGATGTTAGGATAGGTGAGCTTACACTTCGTGTGGGAGACAAAACGATCACCCTTCAAGCTCGTAATTCTGGCATCACAACGAACATTGAAGGTAATAGTCCACATCAATCTACTAAAACTGACAATATGACTTTGCAGAAATTAAGCTTCAAAGAAGTTCATGAGCCATGTTCTAGAAATGATAGAGGACACATTCATGAAGAATGAAGGCTACGGATAGAGGAGATAGACGAATGGTGAGCACACAAACCGAGAACACATGATAAACCGAAACTACACCAAAACAAGCCTGATACCTCTCCTAATCAACTTAAGGTTGGCGGTAAAGTCTTACTAGATGCCGCAGATCCCCACATTGTTACTACCACACCGAATGATGAAATCCCTCTTACAGTACTCAGTATTTTTCCATTCGGTATGCTGGAGGTGAGTCACCCCAAGTTCGGAACTTTTAAGGTAAACAACACCCGATTAAAACCCTATTTTGATGAGATTGATAGCAGTAATGAGGAATATAAACTCCTCGAACCACCCTGACCATTCACTAGAGAGGTAAGTTAAGCTTAGACTATAAATAAGCACTTCTCGGGAGGCAACCCGAGCACTAACATATTTTGATTTCTTTATTTTAATTTCTAACACTTTAAATCATTAATTTTATCTTTGAATTGCAAAATTTTTTAGCACACACGGCCAGACACATGGGCATGCCTAAAGCCGTGGCCAAACAGGGGAAGAGACACGACCGTGCGATACGGCCGTGTGG
Organism: Gossypium hirsutum; assembly: GCF_007990345.1. Taxonomy (NCBI): domain Eukaryota; kingdom Viridiplantae; phylum Streptophyta; class Magnoliopsida; order Malvales; family Malvaceae; genus Gossypium; species Gossypium hirsutum. Next base: position 13,757,860 of record NC_053426.1, on the reverse strand, counting down.
AAGCAGGACATGATTTCCTCAAAACATCATGGTCGTGGGTGAACTTGATAGGTGAACACGGGCGTGGGAATGGAAAAACACGGCGTGCCAGGGGCAAGGCTCAATTCTGTTCCTTCGACACGGGTGTGAGACACGCCTGTAACGTTAAGCTGTTGAAAACAATACACGGGCATGGTACCCTAACACACAAGCATGGGAGAAGCGAACAAAGCTAGGTATGACCGTGCGACTTGTCCGTATACCACACACGCCCCAAACACACGGGCATGGGATAGTAGCCAGGCACGACCTAAATTGTAAAATTCGAAAAACACGGGCTCACCTTTAGAGTACAGGGCATGGCCCTAGGCCGTGTGCACCTCCCCTATATAAGAAAATCACTGTTCATTTTCTTCTTCCTTTCAAAACCCTAGCCAAAATCTCCCCTTCTCCACTCTGTAATCCCTATTCCGGCCACCATTCCCTAGATTCTCATTTTCCCACCCCAACCCATCCTAAAATCTAGTTCCCCTGCATTAATCCTCACTTTCCCATCTATTTTCCCTCTTCTACAGTTTCCACGAGGGCCCCAAGAAGAGCTCTTCCAAATACTTTGGGCCCGACCTTTAGCAGCAGGCCGCTGTATCGACTGGGTAGATGTCTCCACAAGGCATCTCGAGCATGCTTAGCATGAGGATGATTGAGAGGCACCGAGGAACCTCCCCTCCCCAGTATCGTTAGCCCAATCTACCGAGGAGGAGGCCTACGAGGACATTCCTAATGATGTCCCCCTACAGCACGAGGGCCCACCAACTCAGCCACCACCACCCTTTCGTCCAGTTCATGCGGCGGCTTCATATGCTGACATCTCTGAGTGCCTCACCCGATTTGAGCAGCAGTGTTTTCAACGATTCGACAACATTGATGCTACTCTACAGTAGATTTGTCAGCACCTCCACATCTCATCGCCAGTCCCACCTCGCGAACCATCCAGCGATGAAGATGTTTAGAAATATTTATTTCTTATTTTATGTTTTTAATTTTTATTGAAACTTTTTTTTATTTTTATTAGATTTTAAAAATTTTATTTTTAAGTAATTATTCTTCCTAATATCCCCTTAAAATTTCCTGATTTTATCACAGTTATATAGAGCTCTTAAGCTCATCCTCACATAGGAACTAAAAATCCACCAAGAAAGGTTCTCCACGACTGCCATGTCCTGATTGACCACGACCATACCTACCACTAGATATAATATTCTTTTGGCACAGGATTTATGGCCTAACGAACCTCTACGACCACCGGAGTATCCTCCTCCACTCTCGAACCGATTCCTCTCCAGAACTCCAGTTCGAGGATTTCATCATACAGGAAGTTTCACTTCTCTCCCTATCTTATTTTTAGACTCTAAATATCTATCTTTGTACATTGAGGGCAATGTACATCTTAAGTGTGGGGGGTATTTATTTCATTATCAGAAAAATCCCTGAAGATTGCCTTGTTCTCTTGAAAAGCTCTCATATCATATTTAAGATAAATTTTGATTGGTTTATGATTTTGATTGATATATCTTGAATTAAAACATAGGGATTTATGCATTGACTATTTAAACTTTAAGACATTAGAGAATCAAGCATGATAAGTTGATTTTTAAAAATTTAAAAGTATAGGTTGTCTCCCCAAGTCTAGGTATTACTTTGAACTGGAATTCACGAGTCTAAACATCAAAAAGCCATAACTTTTGTGAGATTTTTGAGCCTTTTGAGCATCTATTCATCCTTTCATGCTCACTTTCATTATTGCTTTGAGTGCGTCAGTATTGAACTGTTATTCTAGAACTTTCTTGATTATGCATGTCAAGACCACACCATTTGATTTGATATATCAAAATGATTAAGGAACTTAGGATTAACCCACTCATGCCATGAAAAGCCTACCTCCACGATTAACCCCTAGTAAACCCCCTTGAGCCTAACAAGCCACTTCTTGTATTACCCTTAATATTAACCTTTAACCCATTATTGTTGAAATCCCCTAAATTAATCCCTATTTTTGTCGAGATTTGAGTTGAATGGATTTCCTAGCTATGTTTTGTTCTTGATATTTTGTCTATATTATTTAACTTGTTCTTAAAAGAAAAGAAAAGAAAAGAAAAAACTATGTATACATATCTGTAATTTCATATTATGAGAGAAGCTTTGTTGTACGCAAGTGAAGATTAACTCTTTTTCTAGTTAAGGCAGCTTTTCAAGTCAATCTCGATTCTAACCCTTTCTTTCAACTTGTGACACACCCCCTAACCAAGCCTCATTACAACCTTCTACAAACCTTTTGATTAATGTATCATCTTAAATTACAGTGGTTGAGATTTGATTTTCATGCAAGCCTATGGTAATGACTTTTCATTATTGACTATTGAGTGCTTCATTTATTGTCCTTAAACACCTCGAGTGATTTGAGTGAATCTTTAGTGAGGATGTGAAACTCTGTGATATTCTGAATCAAAGGTAATTAGTTAGATGCGGAGAGACACCTATGTTTGCATGATTAAAACTCAACTTGGAATGTTTGAAACTTTTATGTTCTTTTAGTTGAATTCTCAATGTATGATTACTTATGGATAATTTTGAGATATTATCGATAAGAATTATAAGTTGAGGAGAATTTATTTTGATTATGAGTTGAGGATTTTTCTTGAGGACAAGCAAATGCTTAAGTGTGGGGGTATTTGATAAACCGTAAATTATACATATTTTTACCCCATGTTTAATGGATTTTATGGATGATTTCTCATTAGAATTGGTGAATTCAATGCTCCTAATGCTTTAATTTCATGTTTTATACTTAGGAGAGCATAGGAGAGCGAAAGGAACGAGAAACGGGCCAAAAACGGAGAAAATGGGCCAAAGTACGAAATCAACACGGCCTAGATCTCCTCACACGGGCAGACTACATGGCCGTGTCAATCTGGCAGAATTGGAGCACGACTCACACGGGCGTGTCCTTGTCGAGCCCAAGTTGAGTCCAATTCGGAAAAGGCTAATTTTGAGGGCTTCTAGGCATTCCAAAGCCTATAAATACACCCTAGAGGAGGAAGAAAGGGGAGACAGAGAATAGGGGGTAAGGAATTACCCAAGGAAGTCGATTGATCCATCTCAGAAGCCGGATTCATCATCAAGACTGATGATCTCTCCTCAATTTCACTTTAATAGTTTTGGGTTTTCTTTACGTTTTGTATTCTTTATTCTTCTGAGATGTTTTCTTATTTAGTTATGAACTAAATCCCTTAAATACCTAAGGGGAATGAAACCTAAGACGAATCTTGTTATTATTTTCTGAATCGTATGATAAATATTTAACTTGTTCTTAATTATGTGTTCTTAGTTCTTGTTTTGATATCCCAGGATACTGATTCAAGACATGCTCTTATTCAGAGGAGGAATAGACCCTATCTAAGAGTAATTTTGTCATAATTAAGCGGAGTTGATTGCGCGCCTAGAAATAGGGTGACAAGATTTTTCTGGATTAGGGTGAAACCTAATAAGGGGATCCATAGATCGAGCTAATGCAACCCTAAAGTGTTAATTAGAGAAAAGTCTCGGTTATTCAATTTAGGGATTAGATTTTATTAGTCTTGAATAGGGATAATAACTTAACTTAGGGATCTCTACGGAACAAGTTGAATGAATAAATTGTCCGATTCGGAGCCAGAATAACAAGTAAAGTCTAGGTGGATTTTTCCATAGGTATTGTCACAAGACAATCGATATTCCCAAAAGCAATTCCCCAATTCTTTTCTCTGTGCGTTCTTAGTTTAGATAATTAGTTAATTAAAACAAAACGCTATTACTCTTAGGCTAGATAATAAAAAGACAGTCATTACTAGTACTTTTAGTTCCTTTGGGTTCGACAATCCAGTCTTGCTAAAACTATACTATTGTTTGATAGGTGCGCTTGCCTTTTCGTCGTGATAATAGTTAGTCTAGGTTTGATCTTCATTATAAATATTTATTAGTTGTTACGAATCACGCGATCAACATGCCATTTAACCAAAATATATTGTCAAAAGTACCAAAATAAGTGTTTCATAGTGTGATGCAATCTCAAAAAACTTTCAATCCGAACGAGCTTCTGAACCACTATAAAACAAAGAAAATAAAACAGAGAAAGCAATTAAGCTTAGTAAGTTCGTATAACTAAAAAAACAACTTACCATTTAACCATAATTTAGTCAAGTAAATTAAGGCATAATACAACTCAATTTGGCCCAAAAGCCTAACACATAATCATCAACTATGTTAGCCATGTGTTCATATGTCAATTATAAACCACTTTCTGTATTTCACAAAAATACCTATACTAGTTCGTATCACTCGTATAACCTCGTAACAACACTGTAACCATTGAACCACTTGGAATACTATTGGATACGCGGGTATCTTGCACACTATGTGCCAAGACGTGGTCAAAACCACTACTATCTCATATCTCATATCAATGCTCTCTCTCGAGCTATAATTGGATCTGCTCACTCAAGCTGTCAATCAAGACGTAGCTACACAGTGCTGCTCACACAAGCTGTAAATTAACCACAACACATGTTGAAAACTCAGCCACCGGTAGGACGTACGAGACCAGCACCCAAAACACGGTAACCCTTAATGACATGTCATTTGTATCCTATCTATTCCTAAGGTTCAACCGGGATCCACAAGTCGTCGAAACTTCGTCAAATATTTCCGTGGAGTCGTATCATCAAGAATATAATAATAAAGCATTTAAATCAAATATAATTTAATACTTATTAAACATATGAACTTACCTCGAATTCGTATAGAGAAAAACAATCAATTACTCCAACATTTTATCTTTTCCTCGATTTAATTTTGTATGTTGATTTTCTTGATCTATATAATCAAATTTAACTACTTTAAGTCTCATTCTATTAAATTCAATCCAAAAATCATGTTATGGCCAAATTACCATTTTGCCCCTATACTTTTTACTTTTTACAATTTAGTCCCTAGGCTCGTAAAATGAAATTCATGCAATTTCACCCCTAACCAAGCCTAGCCGAGTTTACTATATGCTTAAAGAAGCCCATACATTTCACAATTTCACATATTTACCATACAATTTTCACATTTCTCAATTTAATCCTTAAATAACAATTTCATTAAAAATCACTTAACAAAAGTTGTTTAACTCCCAACAAAGATTCATTTTCTTCCATTAAACTTCACAACCCTAACATATTCATCAATAGAAAATCTCAAACTATTCAATAGTTTTGTAAATTAGTCCCCTAGCTAGCTAGGTTAAGCTACAACGATCCCAAAAACATAAAAATCATTAAAAACATGATAGGTTTTCACTTACATGCAAGGGATAGCTTGAACAAAAAACTCCGCTTCTCTTATGGAGAATTCGACTAGCATAAGGGAAATGGGAGAAGATGATAGCTTTAACTTTGTTTATTTTATCATTTATTTACCTAATTACCAAATTAATCTTACCTAACTTTAAAATTTTCATAATTACCAAGCCATGCACATCTACTAACTTAATTAATGGCCTAATTAGCATGTAAGGGCCTCCACCTTAAAGTTTTATAGCTAATTAATACCTTTAGCTAGAAGAACACAACTTTCACACTTTACGCAATTTAGTCATTTTATAAAATTGAACATGTAAATGTTAAAATTTCTTAATGATATTTTCACACTATTATACCATCATGCTATAGATCAAAAAATAATATTAAAATAAAATTTTTAACTTCAGATTTGTGGTCCCAAAACCACTATTCTAATTTTACTAAAAATGGGTTGTTACACATCCACTATATCCTTAAATGGTATGTTTAGAATTCAAGTCCCTTAGTTTAAGATTTCGTAGCAGTTGGACCCCTTTAACTAATAGAACTCAACTTTTACACTTTTTACTATTTAGTCCTTTTCACCTAATTAACCATTTAAACATCAAAATTTCTTAACAAAATTTCAATATGACCTTAATATAATCCCCTAGACATTAAATAAATATTAAAATAATAATTTACTCATCAGAATTGTGGTCCCAAAACTACTATTTTTGACACCATTGAAAATAGGTTGCTACATATGTGAACAAATGAACACACAATCTAGAGGAGGTTTTCAATACTCCATTACTTTCACTGATGAATTTAGTAGATATGGGTATATTTATCTTATGCACCATAAATCTGAAGCCCTTGAAAATTTCAAGGAATTTAAAAAATGAAATACAAAACCAACTAGGTAAAAGTATTAAGGCACTTCGATCAGATCGAGAAGGGGAATACTTAAGCTTAGAGTTTGATGAGTATTTTAATGAATGTAGGATTGTCTCACAACTTACACCTCTTGGTCCTCTACAATGGAATGGAGTTTCTGAAAGGAGAAACGGAAAACTGTTAAACATGGTTCGATCAATGATAAGTCATGTTGATTTTCTTACTTCCTTCTGGGGACATGCACTTGAAGCAATTACTTTCACACTAAATTGTGTTCGATCTAAATCGGTTGAAAAGACTTCATATGAGATGTGGACTAGGAAATATCCTAGTATGTATTTCATGAAGATTTGGGGTCGTGAAGCTTATGTTAAACATTAGATGTCTACTAAGCTCGAACCCAAATCTCAAAAGTGCATCTTTGTGGGATATCCTAAGTAAACTAAAGGATGTTATTTCTTCAATCCCACTGAGAACAAAGTGTTTGTTGCTCAGACAAGAGTTTTCCTTGAAAGAGAGTTTGTCTCTAAAAAGGGAAGTGGTAGAAGAATAGAACTCTGAGAAATTTGAGAACAACAACATATCACTAAACCAAAGATTGAGCAACAATAGGTTCCATAAGTTGTTGTGGAACAATAAACTCTTTTGGAAAAACAATTATCGTGAAGATCTTTAAGAGAACACCATGTACCTGAGAGATATGGATTTCTTATTATAACACATGGTGATATTCTACTCATGGATCAGATGAGCCTAGGACTTATCAAGAAGCGATGGTGAGCCCAGATTTTGAGAAATGGATTGAGAACATGTAGTTTGAGATGGATTCCATGTCAGAAAACCAAGTATGTATCTTGTTTGACCCACCTGAAGGGGTTACACACATAGGGTGCAAGTGGGTTTTCAAAAAGAAAACCGACATGGATGGTAATTTAAAAACATAAAAAAAGGTGATTAGTCGCTAAAGATTGTCGAAAAAGTTCGTGGTATAGACTATGACGAAACCTTTTCTCCTATTGTTATGTTTAAATCCATCCAAATCTTATTTGCAATAATTGCATTTCATGATTATGAAATTTGGTAGATGGACATCAAAATGACTTTTCTTCATGGGAGACTAGAAGAAGATATGTACATGACACAACCTGAAGGTTTTCTAGATCCCAAAGATGCTTGTAAGATATGCAAGCTACAAAGATCCATTTATGGATTAAAGAAAGCCTTTCGAATTTGGAATCTTCGTTTTAATAATGTGATCAAAGAGTTTGTTTTTATAAAAAATGAATATGAGCGTTACGTTTACAAGAAAATTAGTGGGAGCACTATTAAATTCTTGGTACTGTATGTAAATGACATACTTATCATATGAAATGACATATCTACCCTATAGTCTATTAAGACTTGGTTAGGAAATTGTTTTTTTATGAAATACTTGGGTGAGGCTACATACATATTAGGACTCAAAATCTATTGATATAGATCAAGATGACTCGTAGGTATAAGCCAAAGTACATAAATAGAAAAAGTACTGACAAGGTTCAATATGGAAAAATCTAAGAGAGGATTCCTACCTATGAGACATGGTATTTTACTCTTGAAGGAAATGTGTCTTTCAACTTCACAAGAGAGATAACATATGAGTAAGATTCCATATGCTTCGGCTATTGGATCTATCATGTATGTCATGCTATGTACTTGTGCATATGTATCGTATGCTTTAAGCATGAGGAGTCGGTAACAAATAGATCCAAGTAAAGGTCATTGGGTCACAGTTAAAAATATCCTTCAGTATTTTAGAAGGACTAAGGATACATTCCTTATATATGGAGGTGAGGAAGGGCTGAGTGTAAAAGGTTACACTGATGCTAGTTTCCAAATCGACAAGGATGCTTCACGACCACAATTGGGTTTTATTTTTTGCCTTAATGGTGGCGCTATGAGCTGGAAATGTAACATCCTATACCCGGCCCGATTGTTGAGCCCGAATATAAAGATGCCGCACCATTGTCTCACTACTTGTACATTACAGTGTTTATTTTATTAAAATTGACACATGTTATTCTTTGCATTTGCACAAGTTTTAAGACATACATACATTAATCATCATTAAACGATGCTAGACATACATCAATGTAACTAATCATGTTAAAAATTCAAGCGTTTGGACTACTTAGAAAAATTTCAAAGTTAAACACTTAGGTATCAATACTGACCTTAGGCTATCAATATTTTCTTTAAGTGGGATCGATACCACTTGGAAAATCGATACTAAACATACATTTTCTTTCTCGCACAAAAATCATACTGTTGAAAATTATCGATACCTGTTATAGCGTATCAATATATTTACCCCAGGTATTGATACTCAAGCAAAGGTATCGATACCAAATCTCTATTATGACTTTCTTGCACATTCCAAAACATAGATGTATCGTCTTTAAAACATGAATATCGATACCTCTACCTCAGACCACAAAAGTACAACATATAAAAGTATTTAGACCATTCCAAATTAGTTCCTAAACATCATGCATCAAATACTTTGATAAATAATCATCCAAAAGCTAAATTTAACAGTTTAAAACATCAAAAACGTGTCCAAGCAAGAAACATCATGCCATCATCAATGTTCATAAACCTAAGCATATCTGTAACTCATAAACCTCTTAAACAAAAGCAATAACCAGCAAAATGTTTAGAACTAACATGGCTATAAACAAGTCTACCACATTGCCTTATTCCCCAAAATGTAAATAAATAATGAATACCTATAAAATATTAACAAGTCTTCCTTAGCTCACTCCCTCGGAAAAACCACTCCGCTCACACTGAAACATCACTAATCTACATATATTAAAAAGAGTTGGTGAGCTTAAACAAGCTCATTGAATGATTAGAATAACCACTACGCAATCATGTCATCATACATCCACAACACAACCATATATATATAAAATTACAATATTCTTATGTCTAGTGTCAGATAATACCTTTTCATGCATTATCTATTAGTTCACCTACATAGTATTTACGTAATCATTCAAGCATATATCACATACTCATGTTCCATTAATCATGTATCACATTTCACACAATCACATATAATGATAAATTGACACTTGAGGTATGAAATATAAAGTGGGCACTATCACTACACATCAGATACACAGATCTTCAGTCACACCAAATGACTTCTACAGTCCAACATATCCTATAAGTGAAGCATATAGCTAACACTCTCCTTATTTCCCCTCACATGTCCCGTTGAATGGATCTTAGGACATATTCCCTTATCCCTCCAACATGTCCCAAGGCCTAAACACCCAAAATCACTATATATATAGGTGAGTATTCACAATCTTATGGCATGCCAACTATATCCAACAGTTTCAAGATTACAAGGCCAAAATATCCGAAATCAAACACATATCACTTACTAATTATCGTGTACTATCACTGCATATTTGCATTTTTAGCAAAACACTTCACTAACATTTAACATATACATAACATGTATACATTTTCACTTTCAGAATAGTTATCATAACCACATTTCACATATTATATCATCTCATCTCAATTTACATATTTACAAACACATAAGCACATAATTCATAAGATAACATAGGTATGAGAAAGCTTACACTTAGAATTTAGAGCAGTGGTCTAGGCTACTACTAAATTCCTAAATACACATGACTCATGTCTACAAGCAATGATTTTGAGCACTTACCAATACACTTTTGTTAAGAAGCCGAAAGCTCAACTAGCCTTTTCTAACTTGTAGATGATCCTAGTGAATCTGAAGCTTTAACACAATAAATTCACACAATAATACATTAAAAAATCAGCCAAGGACTCACCACAAGTAATAAAAAACATAAGCCTAAACTAAGTTCTCATGTAACCAAAACCTTTACTATAACAAACTTTAAATTTGAATACCTCGTTCTATATTCTGTATTTTCACCTAAAACCAATTTCGTTCACCTTACAATTCACCTACTACTAATTCCTAACCTTTAAACTACAAAAAATAAAAATAAAAATACTCAATTCATGCTATCGACTTTTTCGACATGTTTTATGGCTATTTTTCAAAAATCCATTAAAACTCAATAAATATTTATCAAAACTTCAAAAAAAGTTTGGAAACCACTTAATCATGTCAAAACTAATTGAAAAACACTTTGAAACCACATTTTTACTGAAAATCCTAAAATTCACCATTAACGACTCTATTTTCGGCTATTAATCAAAACATGCGATTTAATGACTAATAATTTAGTTTTAAAGACTAATTAACATTAACAACTAATGGGTAGACGAATGGTTACCTTAGATGAAAGAAAAAAGAAGATTAGAAGAAAACCCAAAAAACTCACACGGTAAGAAGATGATGAAATTTATGGAGTTTTGGGATTTGTTTTGAAAATTTATGAAGGTTTACTACTTAGGGAATGATGGAAATCAAAGGAGTGAAGGTTAAACAAAGAAAATCAAGGATGAGAGGTTAGGAGAACAAGGGGTGGCACTAATAAGCAAAAAAGAATAAATAACCTGAAAACTATAGGTGGTGGTATTTTTAGGTTCAATTTTAAATATTGGTAAAACTGCATTCAAAAATTGATTTAATTTTTTGAAAATCATAATCGAAAATATTATCGATATACCATGTCGCAATATCTGAACATTCTAAGGCTAAAATTCCTAAATTACCCTAAATCTCCTAGGTCCTATTTTAGGTTGTTATAGGAAAAGTTCAAAGCAAGATACAGTAGCTAATTCTACAACTAAGGCCGTGTACATTGTAGCTAGTGAGGCTACAAAAGATGTTGTTTGGATCAAGAAGTTCATATCTAAACTAGAGGTTGTGCCTAAGCATATCAGATGCTATAGAACTTCGTTGTGACAAGAACAAATTTGTGACACAAGCAAAGAACCCAAATTTCACCAGCAATCCACACATATACTTAGACTCTTTCATCTCATTCAAGAAATCATTGATCAAGGAGATGTGGAAATATGCAGAGTACCAATAGATGACAACATTGTTGATCCACTAACGAAGCCTCTAACACAGCAGAAGCATGATCTTCACACTAAGTCACTCAGTATTAGATATATGATTGATTGGTCTTAGCGTTAGTGGGAGATTGTTAGAGTATGCCCAAAGACTAATCATGAGATGATTGTAATCACATACTCATTTTACCATGTTTATTAATATAAGGCATTGCCATTATTATTTCAGTTTCTTTTTCTGTGCATAAAAATAAACTGAATTGTAATAAATTCCTAAGAGAATATGATTACTTATAAAAGGTCCTTAGTCAAGTATTATTGTGGACTTGGACAAGAATAATGAATTGAGACTAATCTGTAGTTGATTGATGACAAAGATTTGTCATTGACATAAGGATGCCAAAATCAATACATAAGTATGTGTTAGAGAACAACATATTGGACTGACTCGATATAAGTATGTTTCTTGGATTATTATGTAATAGTCACAATATTACTCATAGTGATAACTACGTATACGATCCTTAGACTTGAGATCATCATTTTCCCAACATCATAAGTCGTATATTTATATACAGTCAAAACATCTACTGTAACAGGTTGTACTATAAAGACTAATGTTGGATATAGCACAATCCATGTAGTTAGATATGGTTGAACAAGAAAGGATTTATCCCTCTTACATAATGGGAGCCATATTTTAAGCCTCTTGATGGAGTGAGACTAGAAATGCATGGCTATGCTCGAATAAGTTGCTATGAGATATCACACTTATTTGTTTATTGTAGTCTACTTAGAAAATCAAGAAATATGAGATTGGACTATACAAGTGTGACTATTTCCTGACTTGTGTCCAATCTAGATATTAAGGATAAAAGGATATAATACATGAAAAAAATTATCATAGAAAGGTTATGTCGAATCACTACTTCTTCTAACTTGGATGGCAATGATGCATTGCTAGATGTCACTCATTGCTTGTAATGTTAGAAACATTCTAGTATTACTACCAATGTTTCAAGAGCCTACAGGGTCACACCCTATAGTTGGAATGAACAGAATCCAAATACATTTGGTATTGTATTTAATTGTCACATGAATTAAATTAATTGTTTAATTAATTTAATTTGATAGTTAAATATTAAACACATTATATGTACAAATTGGTTACACACAAATAGAGAACATAAATAAAATTAATATATGAATTTGATTGATACAAAATATTAATTGTACATATTTTACTAAATTTATTAATATAAACAATTATATTTGTAACGACCCGAAATTTACTATTATTGGAAAGTGTATTTTCGAGTCTCCATTTTCATAAAACGAATTCGTAAATATTTTTAATAAATATTTATGAAATTAATTGTGTAGTTAATTAGGTTTTGGTTAGGTGAATTAGTCTTAATTATGAATAATTAGGTATAAGAACTAAATTGAATAAAGGGTGAAAGTTTAATTATAGATTAAAGGAAAAGTGAAGGGACTAAATTAGTAATTAAACCATAAGTGAGAAGTCTATGGAAAATATAATTCTATATGTGTAAATAATATACATATATTAGAAATAATAAACTTGCTTATTATATAAGTAATTATTATTATATTATACTATATTTTTATTATATTCTATTAAACATAACATAAAATAAAAGAAAGAAAGAAAGAAAATTTAAAATAAACAAAACAAACGAAACAGAGAAGGGGAAAACAAGAAAGAAAAATAAAAATAAAAATTAAGGTTTAAGGTTCAAAGCTTGATTGGTAAGTCAATTTAATTTATTTTCTTGTAATTTTTACGTTTTTAGAATCCTAAAACAAAATACTACTTGATTTATGTTGAAATTTTAGAAGTTAGTGGATTTTTAGAAGTTGTTCAAGTTGAATAAATTGAAGTGTTAAGGGTTAAATTGATAGAATTTCAAGTTAGAAATGAGAAAATGATTGAATTGTAAAATAAAACATAATTTTTAAGTAATAGTGACTAAATTGAGAGAATTTCAAAATTAGGGTTTATGGTGAAATTTGAAAGTTGAAATTAGTCTAAAGTGGGATTGGAATGAAAATATGAAATTAGTTTTAAATAAAATAAATTTAGTTTTGATTAGGGACTAAATTGAAATGTGAGCAAAAGTTGAATAACAATTGAAATATTTAATGTGAAATTGTGTGTATTGATGATTTTAAATTGTTTTAATTTCCGTAGCTAACATTGTGCCGGAGACCTCGGCTAAGAAGGGAAAGGAAAAAGCTGACAAGGAGTAACTCGAGAAATTATGATTTGTATTTCTATAATCCGAACTTAATAATTAATTGTTGAATTTATTGTTTAATATGTATGGTAAGTAGACTGAGGCAAACAATTGATATTGTTATTATTTGAATTGGATTAAATATTGGTTGAAATTGAAAAGTGAATTGAAATCCTATTAACTATATCAGACTGAGTTGGATATAGTTGGCATGCCATAGGATTGGAAGTGTTCAAGGATACTTCGACCACGAGTCAATGAGACATTGGGTGTCAAACTATTATTTAAGATAAATTCGATGAGGTATTGGTACCAACTTACTTCAGCATGGCTGATGAGGCACTGGGTGTCATACTGATGTGTTTTGGTTGGATCTGTGTATCTGCCGAAGTCTGAGTGCTGTTAATAGGGGAAAATAAATGAATTGGCAATATGAATGATATTTGATGATTTTGAACATGAATTGGATTGGGATATTGAATTGAGTTATGAAATTGAAATGTATGAACCAATGGGTTCATGAAATGGTTATTGATATAGTGAAATGAGATGTGTATCCTATTGAGAAAAGTTATTTGATTATTACTTATGAGATTGAAAAAGTAAGAGATGAAAATTGAAAGTGTTATGAATGATGCGTTAGGAAATTGGTTATTTGTTTGAATGATTTTTGTTATGTGTGTTAAGAAATATAAATATTGTAAATTCATTTTAATAAGTATTCAGATTATAAAAATACCACTGAGTTTATTCTCAGCGTACGGTTTGTTTCTGTGCATAGGTTAAAGATAGATCATTGAATTAGTATCCAAAGCTGATCCCGAACTCAAAGTGGTGAAGTATATTTTCTTTTGGTAATGGCATGTACCTAGGTTGTCATATGTATGTCATTTTGAGAAATGGTTGTAAATGATGATATAAGATGATTTTAGTTGATTATATGTATAAGTTTATGAGTTATGTTGAGATTATAAAATGGTATATTTTGGTTGAAGTATGAATGAATTTAACATATGCAAATTTTAGGTTGAAATTTGGTATAGAGTCTGAATTGGTTTAAATGAAGTTAAATGAATTGAATTAGTAATTATTTGTAAAATACCTATGTTGGTACATTGGTTAAATTATTAGGTTGATTATTTGACATGTTTTAGATGTGTTTGAATGTGTTTTGAATTGATTTAACGATTGGATTTTGAGTTGCTTGTTGTTCAAGATTTGCAGGGTTGGTAAACTTGATGAATAAAGTTCATTTTGAGTCCACATGGCCTGGCACACGGGCGTGTGACTAGACCGTGTGAGACACACGGCTTAGACATAGGCATGTGGATAAGCTATGTGTCCTCTGCATCTTAAAAATTTAAAACAGAATTCTCAGGTATTACCCTACGGGCAGAGACACGGGCATGTGTCTTAGCCATGTGAGGAACACGACCTAGCACACGGGCATGTGCCCTGGCCGTGTGAAAACTACACTTAATTTTTGAAAAACAAATTGACCACACGACTTAGCACACAGGCGTATGACTTGGCCTTGTGAGTAAGTCAGAGAGTTACATGGGATAGTACACAGCCAGAAGCACAGGCATGTCATAGGGTCACATGGGCGTGTCCCTTGGCCACACGGGCATGTGAGCCCTGTACTTAGGAAAAATTTTGAAATTTCACAAAAAATTTTCTAGACTTCCGGTTAAGTCCCGATTTGTTTCTAACACATGAATTGGGCCTTAAGGGCTCAATAAAGGGACATTATGATTAAATTGCAATGTGTATGTTAAATAATTATGTGTATGCTCGTATTTGATCTGTAATGTCTGGTAATGTTCCATAACCATGTTACAATGACAGATCAGGGTTAGGGGGTGTTACAATATTAATTAATTTCGGCCAAAATATAAAGGACGTGAAAATTAATATTTTTGGGGGGTAAAAATGAATATTATCTCTTTTTTAATAGACACATGTAAAATTGTTATTGTGAAATTTATGTTTATAAGTTGTGAATAAATTCTCTATATTTTTTGGTAGAATAACAATCTCTCAAAAGCTTTATTAATAGCTCAATCGGTGCCACTATTTATAGGAAAAGAAGATAGAACCATTGTAGAGTTATAAAAGTTTATTTTAAATAGAAAAACAACATTCTACTTAGAGTAAGAGAGGGGTGAACGACTCACCCTTATATTTGTATTAAGGTTTAACCCCTTCATGTTATATGAGGGGTTTTCGACCTTTCTCACATCAAGTCCAAGTACGAGTACTTCCTGGGCCTTTTTGATCTAATACTTTGTAATATGATCCAACCCAATTCAATTTTTCTATTTTTCAAAATAAAATTTAATATTTACATATTAAATAATTTTCTCATCCCAAATTTAACCCAATAAATTTTTTGACAATTTTACCCTCGGTAAAATTTTGACGATTTTACCCCCAATAAAATTTTGACGATTTTAGCCCCGATAAAGTTTTGAGAAAATTCATTCAATATATCACAAATGAACATGTTCACTATGGCCAAATGATTTAATTTCTTTTTTGGGCTTCACAACAATCTAAGAATATAAACTCATTCTTCCATCATTTTTCAAGTAATCATATATAGGATTGCAAGTTTCCATTTTCTAATTTCATTTTTATTTCCATTTTTGGAAACCTAAATTCATTTTCAAATTATTCCATTTCTTCATATTGGAGAAAACCATAATCATTCCTGAATGTTTCTCATTTCTCTTTCTCTAATCATTTAGTTTTTTTCTATTAAAACACGCAATTCATTTTGGTTTCGACAAGCTAGTTAAGGGATCGATTGGACATATGTAGTTTTTCAAATTATTTATAATTAAGTTTCAGATTTTCCCTATTAATTATAAACTCATTTAGTGACGAATTCATTCCACTATAGTATGGTGACTGAGCTCTCCCCAACGACATACCATTATGAAAGCAACTAGTCAATGCTCGTCCAGTAACCTTTTCATAAATGTATTACCCTTATAGGATATCCTTGATCTCTTTGGGATAATATTTGTTCTCCCAATATGATATTATTTATCTCATGGTAACCATTACATCTTCCTTCATGA
This sequence comes from Gossypium hirsutum, assembly GCF_007990345.1. Classification (NCBI taxonomy): domain Eukaryota; kingdom Viridiplantae; phylum Streptophyta; class Magnoliopsida; order Malvales; family Malvaceae; genus Gossypium; species Gossypium hirsutum. The sequence continues at coordinate 13,741,252 of NC_053426.1, read as the reverse complement.
AAATTCAATCACTATAGTTAGTGATTAAGTCATCTATCACAAAGATGAACAACTCATGGCCACTTTTACTGTTCATCAACCATGTAATGAAAATGAGATGATATCATTTTCCCATGTTTTTGGCAATGAATTCCATTATTGTGAATAACGCTACATACTACAGAAGCCGTACACTCAACACACCAGCTTTCGGTTCCTTATCTATCTAAACCGAGACTTTTACTTACATCAAAATGCACTAGTCACACATACATAGTGTAACATCCTGCCCGACGGAACCTTAGTACCTAAATATTGCTCTAAACATAAGAAGGGTATGATAGGTGCAAAAGCTTATAAGTGTTAGAACAATATTAGAACAATACTAGGTATAAAAACTACCCAAATGCGTATGTGGTGCCTTAAGTTAGAACAATACTAGGTATAAAAACTACCCAAATGCGTATGTGGTGCCTTAAGAGATTGGAAAACACTGGGTTAGCACGTAATGAACAGGAAAGTATTGGATAAGGAAGGATTCACCCTAGGAGCATCTAATGGGCGTGCATAGTTTGGGAACAATTTGTTATAAAAAATAAAGCCCTAGGATGAAAAGGTTATCTCAACAATAGAGAGCATCCGGTAACGATGGTCTTGAGCCAGTTAGATTAAAAGGAAACAATAGTTAAAGTTTAACTAAACATGAACTAAAATAGTTAAGAAAAAAAAGAAAGTACTTGACTAGTATTCTTGGAATTAAGAATATTTGGATAAGACCACCAATTGATTGATGTAACATTTGTTGAGTCCCAATAAAGTCAAGGGACAAGTCAAAGTGTGTAAGACAAGAAAGATATCTTATATCTCTCCTCGGGAGAGCAAAACCAAAGAAAGATAGGAAAGCTCCACTTGGTTAAGTATAAGTGTAACACCCCAAACCCGGCCTGGACGTTATGGCCAAATCTGGCGATGTCACATTGAAGTGTTTTTCGTAAAGCATGATATCGTTTGAAAAGCCCAATATTTATTTAGCCTCTTTGTGTGATCTAGAAAATAATTTTAAACCTTGCGTCACTATCAAAAGCATTTACTTAAAACTTTATTAATTTCAAAATCTCGTTTATCGTAGAAGCTTTTGAAATGGTTTTGCGTATTCGTGGTATTTAGGTAAATCATGTATATCTTTTGAAAACCCATATCCTACTACTAGCAGATATAAATCAAAATAAATAAAACCCCAAAAATTAAAAATTATAGAGGCCTTATTACATAAAAATACCGAAATAAAACTACTTATAAATTAAAAATCCAATGAGGAAGCAAGAGCGGTTGTGTGGCCACCTTTGAGTCCCTCGCAGCACCGATCCGCCTAAGACTAAGGATTACTTTTACAGTTAAAACAGATGGGTAAGTTTACAAAAACTCAGTGTGTAATCCCATATAAGCAATCAATTAGACAACAAACACAGTCTGGACCTAAGCTCCTTTTAGTAACAGTGACAAGATTAGTTTGGGCTTTAGCCTATCTCAATACAGGAACAGTCATGTGTTTGGGCCTTGGCCCATTGAAGTAACAGTAAATAGTGCAATAACAGTAAACAGTATGCAAGTCCTACCCATCCATCCTCTACACTCCATGTGAAGATATAATCAACCCACCCATCCCTACACTCCAGAATTAGCACTGGTTGCTGCAGTAAATAGTATTTGCAGCAGAGTTGTCAGTATAATAGGCTTAGAGCCATCAGTGATTTACAGCAAAGGTGCCAGTACAGGACGCTTCCTCCTATCATATATAAGCCTATCCACATGCAATGCATCATGAAAAATGTCATGTCATATCATAATATTAAACATGTACTCAATACAATTAAACATAGCATGCTAAAATATAAACATACGTCACATAGGGGCAAAACAATCATTTTAACACAAGGGCAAAACTGTCATTTTATCATATAAGGGAAAAATCGTCATTTTAACACAAGGGCAAAACTGTCAATTTAACACATAAGGGAAAAATAATCATTTTACCTTACAGGGGTTTACAGTCATTTTACCTTATAGGGGTATTATAGTCATTTTACCCTATGGGGGTATTTCAGTCATTTTACCATATGGGGTTTTTCAGTCATTTTAACCTATGGGGTATTTCGGTCATTTTATCCTATGGGGTATTTCGATCATTTTACCCTATGGAGGTATTTCGGTCATTATTTCGTCCCAACATGGCCCAAAACGGCCTAAGCCCATGAGATTACCCATGATGGCCTCTCGTAATCCAGTACCCATGTTTTATGCGTTTGGGGTTACCACACGAGCGATTGAACGCCCATACGGCATCAATGGTCCTATTTTCCATCTTTTGCCGATTTACGGTTAATATAGTGATTAGTAATCACCTGACATGTTTTGAAGTTAACCGTGCTCCGGAAACTCCTATACCTAGATACAACCAACAAGCCCTTTAATCAGTACTTAACTCATATACCATATGGAATCTAACGAAGTTCCAAATCGATCATAATAAACTCCTCCTTACAGAAGGCCAATCAAAATCGCACCCTTGGTTCCTAAATGGCGCACTAATCAACTTACTCCATCTACACGAAAGTTATGACCTCTTTATTAAACTTATATTAGTTTACAAAACAATCTTGGTTGTACCACCTTTGCCAAATAATGACAGTACAGAGTATGACTCAGTGATGTAGTGAACCAAGATCGAAGAGGAGAACTAAACTAAAACAGTAAACAGAGGGGGTTACTATAGGAAGGATAGAGGAATAGTGCACAAGAATGAGAGAAGCCGAAAGGGGCAGAAGTGAAGCAGAGATTTACTTACCAATGTTTGGCCAAGGAAAAATCGATAGAGGGAGAGGAACAGAGAAGAATCGCGTGCACCCACCAAATGGTCAAAGATCAATTGTCAAAATCGAAACAAAATAGAAAGAGAAAGAGAGATGAGGTATTCTGTCAGAGAAAATGATTGAAAGGGAGAGGGAGAGGAGGAAAATTTGGCCAAAGTAAAAATGTAAAAAAGGGGTGTCTGATAAGAGCCGATTGAGAGAGAAGAAAGTGCAACGCAAATCGAAATAAGTAATAAAAAGAAAAACGAGTAAAAAATGCCCAAAAGACTTGTAACACAATTCGACTTCAAAACTGAGAAATGGAAAGAACCAAAAAAACAATTGTTAAGCAATCAAAAATGGAGAGAAAAGAAGTGACCACATACCAATTCGGCACCGCTCTCCCCATAACGTCAAATTCCTAAATTTCCTCTCAAAATCTCTCCAACCGATCACATCTCAAAAATCGAAAAGTCCTTTTTACTCCCCAAATCTGGCTAACAACAACCCCATTCAAACTTATTCAAATTCCTTGGTGTTTCGATCAAACACAACTTCCTCCCATGGCCACCAGTAAAAAAATAATCTCCATTAACCCAAACAGGGATTCGAACCTCAAACCCCTTGCACACTCTACACGCCACTTACCACTAGGCTAACAGGCCCTTTCTGACATGTTTTTAACAAAATTTACTTATAACCCTACTGCCCAAAGATAGAGGTTTTATCATTAAAAAGAAAAAATTTGTGCAAGCCAAGGCTTGAACCCAAGACTTCTCAAACACTCCCAGAAGACTCAGAACACTTAAACACTAAAGTAGATACCTACTTGTGTCACTTTCTTGTACAATTAATTATTTATGTGCAGTCTCATAACTGTTCCCATGCTCAAAATCTTATACTTCTAGGCCCAAATTTGGGGCGTTACAATTAGGCTTGGCAAATGGTGAGCCCTATAGTCTATAGGATAGTAAAGTGTTGTTTGCCCCACTAAGACTTTTGACGTTCAAGTGGACGCATAGTCTATAATAAAATTTTATGTGAGATGCCATTAGGAAAGAAAACCTAGTAAAGCACATATCAGAATCAAGTAATGGAGTCACGGCCAAGAAGGCATGATACTCCAATGCGTGATTAGTCGAGTTATCAACTACGCCCTAACGAAGAATGGGCTAAGACCCAGTCATAAGTTATGTATATGTTTGTATGTTCATACACATTGCTTTATAGCTTTCGTGCATCTATCTGGTGATCACATGGATTAAAACACATTCCACACAACTAATGGGACAAAAAGAAAATATTTGAAGACCGAGTAAGTGCTAGAAACTGTTCATTCCTTCCTCATGAAGTATTCTCCATCTATATAAGGATGTGTTGAGGGGAAAAATCCTCTCATCCTTTAGAATGAGTAGGGAATAAGAGGATTAGATCTGAAATGCCCCTTGTAAGGTAAGTCTCCTAACCTTGCATGCTATATTGCCAGAGGGCAATTTTGTTAGCTTGATAGCGCAAGCTTGGTAGAGCTTTACTATGTGATTTTGATGTCCGAAATGAAAGGAAGAGTGAGTCACATAATAGATATTAATGAGTTTCTGTGTTCTAACATTTAGGAGCTACCGATCTACTTGATGGAAGCCCATGTTTGATGTTTGAAGCCATAAAAGGTGAGGAAGTAGTGAAGGTTCTGTGAGTACCTTGCGAATCTCTAACTGATCTCTTCGTGCGTACATGTACATTTGTAACACCCCTAACCTGTATCTGTCGTCGAAATAGGTTAAGAAGCATTACCGGAGTCGTAACTTAGATCAAAACAACAAAATATCAAATACCATCTCAATTCAAAAAAATACCATTCATTCATGTTCATTATGAACTTAAACCGAGCATACAAGGTGATAAACACCAAATTATACATATTTTTACCCCAAATACTTAGCATATTTATGGATGTTTATCGCTATATTTGTGGATTTTGGTGCTCTTAATTCGGTTATTTCATGTTTTGTACTCAGGAGAGCACCAAGAGTTAAAAGGAGCCAAAAACGAGCCAAAAAGGGACAAAACGGACCAAATCGAGAAGATGACACGGCCTAAGCCTTGCTACACGGGCTTCTCACACACCCGTGTCTTTGAGGGTGTCGACCAAGGCTTTCACGATTCGCACGGCCTGGCCATTGACCCACACGGCTGTGTGTAATTTAACGGATCAAACACGGCCTGGCAAACACGTCATACGGTCGTGGTACACGGGCGTGTCCCTTTTTCAAAGAGTTGTATTTTACACAGAAAAGAATACTTAGGGAAGAAGAAAGCCAATCCAAAGCCTATATAGACACCCTAAGTATGACTTAGAAAGCCCCCTCTACTCTCCAGAACTTTTCTGGAGTATAGAACCACACGCCGGGAATTACTTGAAGGAAGCCAGACGATCCATCCCAAAAGCCGGAGCTACTCCAAGACTGAAGATCTCTCTCAGAATTCCTTCAGGGGTTTTAGAGTTTTCTTTATGTTTTGTTATTTTCATACTTTTGAGATGTACTCTTATTTTATTATGAACTGATCGTGTGATTCGTAACAAGTAATAAATATTTATAATGAAGATCAAACCCAGACTAACTATATCACGACGAAAAGGCAAGCGCACCTATCGAACAATAGCATAGTAATGGCAAGATCGGGATATCGTACCCGAGGGAACCAAAAATACTAGTAATAACTATCTTTTTTATTATCTAGCCTAAGAATAAAAGGGTTTGTTTATTAAACTAATTATCTAAACTAATTAACTAATTTAATTAAAGCAAAGAGAAAATTTGGAAAAAGACTTGAAGAAAAGCAATTGAAAAAGATGACACCCAAGTAGGAATCCACCTAGATTTCACTTGTTATCTGACTCTGAACTAGACGATTTATTCACTTGACTTGATCCGTGAGATTCCTTAACCTATGTTATTATCCCTTTCGAGACTAATAACATCTAACCCTCAGTTGAATTAATCAAAATTTCTTTCTTAATTAAAACCCCTAGGGAAGCAGTAAATCACTCTATGGACTCTCATATTAGGTTTCACCCTAAACTGGCAAAATCTCATAACCCTATTTCTAGGCGTTCGATCAACTCCGCTTAATTATGCCAAATCTACTCTTAGGCACGGTCTATTCCTCCTCTGCATAAGCACACCGAATCATGAATTAATACCCGAAATATTAACTCAAGCATTAAGAACACATAATTAAGAACAAATTAAGTATTGAACATACAGTTCAGATAATAATAACAAGATCCATCATAGGTTTTATCCCCCTTAGGTATCTAAAGGGTTTAGTTCAAAATAAAATAAGATTACATCTCAAAAGTATAAAAATAACAAAACATGAAGAAAACTCTAAAACCGCTGAAGGAATTCTGAGAGCGATCTTCAGTCTTGGAGTAGCTCTGACTTTTGGGATGGATCGTCTGGCTTCCTTCAAGTAATTCCTGGTGTGTGGTTCTGTACTCCAGAAAAGTTCTGGAAGAGGCCCCCTTTCTAGGTCGTACTAAGGGTGTTTATATAGGCTTTGGGTTGGCTTTCTTCCTCCCTAAGTACCCTTTTCCGTGTAAAATACAACTCTTTGAAAAAGGGACACGCCCGTATGCCACGGCAGTGTGACGTGTTTGCCAGGCCGTGTTCGATCCGTTAAATTGCACAAAGACGTGTGGGGCAATGGCCAGGCCCTGTGAATTGTGAGAGCCTTGGTCGACACCCTCGAAGGACACGGGCGTGTGAGCAGGCCGTGTGGCAAGGCTTAGGCGTTGTGAACTTCTCGATTTGGTCCGTTTTGTCCCTTTTTAGCTCGTTTTTGGCTCCTTTTGACTCTTGGTGCTCTCTTGAGTACAAAACATGAAATAACCAGATTAAGAGCACCAAAATCCACAAATCTAGTAGTAAACATCCATAAATATGCTAAGTATTTGGGGTAAAACCATGTATAATTTGGCGTTTATCATAACCTAAACCCCTTAGATACCTAAGGGGGTTGAAACCTATGATGGATCTTGTTATTATTATTTGAACTATATGATAAATACTTGATTTGTTCTTAATTATGTGTTCTTAATGCTTGAGTTAATATTCCGGGTATTAATTCATGATTTGATGTGCTTATGCAGAGGAGCAAAAGTCCTTGTCTAAGAATAGATTAGGCATAATTAAGCGGAGTTGATCAAACGCCTAGAAATAGGGTTACAAGATTTTGCCAGATTAGGGTGAAACCTAATATGGGAGTCCATAGATTGATTTACTGCTTCCCTAGGGGTTTTAATTAAGAAAGAGATTTCGATTAATTCTACTGAGGGCTAGACGTTATTAGTCTCGAAAGAGATAATAATATAGGTTAGAGAGTCTCACGGATCAAGTAAATTGAATAAATCGTCTGGTTCAGAGTCAGATAACAAGTGAAATCTAGGTGGATTCCTCATTGGGTATCATCTTTATCAATTACTTTTCTTCAAGTCTTTTTCCAAATTTTCTCTTTGTTTTAGTTTAATTAGTTAATTAGTTTAGTTAATTAGTTTAAGAAACAACCCATCTTTATTTCTAGGTTAAATAATAAAAAGATAGTTATTACTAGTACTTTTGGTTCCCTTGGGTACGATATCCCGGTCTTGCCATTACTATACTATTGTTCGATAGGTGCGTTTGCCTTTTCGTCCTGATAATAGTTAGTCTAGGTTTGATCATCATTATAAAAAATTATTACTTTTTACGAATCACACAATCAAGTTTTTGGCGCCGTTGCCGGGGAACTAAGATATTAGGAACGCTCAATTTTTATTACTTTAGCCATTTATTTTTCTTGCAATTTAATTTAATTTTATTATTATTATTTATTAATTTACTTATTCTTTCTCTTGGCAGGTTTTTATAGTTTATGGCTAGAAGAACCTGTCGGGACCATTACTTTTTGACGAAAAAATTGATTGTACAGTTCGTAGAAATCAAAGAGAGATAAGGCGCAGCTTATGATACACGGAGAACGAGCAAGAAGACGATACTCAACCCCCAACCGAAGAGATGGCTAAAAACCAAGGCAATTAGCTACCTCCTGCAATTGCGGCTAATCAAAATCCTTCTCCACGTACTATGTATGACTATGCTAAACCTTCTCTAACAGGAACTGAATCTAGCATAGTTAGACCGGCTGTAGCTGCAAATACTTTTGAACTGAAACCTAACACAATTCAAATGATACAGCAGTTTGTTCAGTTTGATGGTTTGCAGGATGAAGATCCCAACATTCACTTAGCAAACTTCCTGGAATTTTGTGATACATTTAAAATCAATGGCATTTCTGATGATGCCATTCGTCTTCAGTTATTTCCTTTTTCATTGAGGAACAAAGCTAAACAATGGTTGAACTCATTACCACGAGGGTTAATTACTACTTGGGAACAAATGACCAAAAATTTTTACTAAAATACTTTCTGCTGGCTAAAACGGCTAAATTACGTAATGATATCTCTTCTTTTGTCCAGATGGATTTAGAAACACTTTACGATGCATGGGAGAGATACAAGGACTTACTGAGAAGGTTCCCTCACCATGGGTTACCACTTTCGCTGCAAGTACAAACATTCCACAATGGTTTGAATCCCTCGACTCGGAAAATGGTTGATGCAGTGGCAAGTCATGAGGACTAAGCTATCAGTGAATTCATTAAAGAAATGTCACTGAATAGCTATCAGTGGCAAGTCATGAGGACTAAGCTATCAGTGAATTCATTGAAGAAATGTCACTGAATAGCTATCAGTGGCAAGTCATGAGGACTAAGCTAACAAAAACATCCGGCGTTTATAACGTCGACTCAGTTACTATGTTATCAAATCAGGTAGAACTTCTCAATAAAAAGATTGATGGTTTTCTTAGTTCTACGCAGATACATCCAGTAATGAGGTGTGACTTAAGTGGAAGAGGTGTGTATACAGAATATCAATCCTTCAATCCTACAACCGAAGAGGAAAAAGTCAACTATATGGGTAACAATAACTTTAGATCTCAAAATAACCCATACAGTAATACTTATAATGTAGGTTGGAGGAACCACCCAAATTTCTCCTGGGGTGGTTAAAGAAATCAAAAACCACAAAATCTTTAGGGTTTTCAATAGCCACCTTATCAACAAGAGAAGAAACCAAACCTTGAGGAGAAGCTCTCAAAATTCATATCAATTTCAGAAACCCTTTTCCAAAATACCGAGACAGCGCTTAAAAATCAACAAGCCTCGATCCAAGGACTCGAAACTCAGATAGGCAGCTATCCAGACTAATCTCCGAATGACCACAAGGTACCTTACCAAGTAATACTAAACCTAACCTAAGAGAACACCTCAACGTAATTAGTACTTAAGATAAGGAAGGATTCATTGCGCCTGAGCCAGAAATGATGCAAGAAACTGTGGTGAGCAAAGGTAAAAGTGAGGTAAGTCATAACAAAACGGTGAATAAAGAATATAGACCTCGTGTCTCAACCCTAGCGCGACAAGGAAAGACCGCTCAGACAAACAATTCGGTAAATTCCTCAAACTTTTGAAAAAATTACATATTAACCTACCGTTTATTGAAGCTTTGTCACAGATTCCAAATGCAATGAAATTTTTAAAAGAGCTTTTAGTAAATAAGCGAAAGTTGGATGAAGCGTCGCATGTGGAGCTAAACGCAGGCTGTTCATCTATTCTACAGGATAAGGTACCCCACAAATTGAAAGATCCAGGGAGTTTTACAATTCCTTGTTTAATTGGTAGTTTAGATATAAGTCATGCATTAGCTGATTTAGAGGCTAGTATTAACGTAATGCCTTACAAAATGTTTAAGCAACTAGGTCTTGGGAAACCTAAACAAACTAGGATGAGCATTCAATTGGAAGATAAAACTATAAGATTCTCTAGGGGTATTATTGAAGATGTACTCATGAAAGTAGATAAGTTCATATTTCTCGTTGATTTTGTTGTTCTAGACATAGAGGAGGATAATAACACCCCTTTGATTTTAGGAAGGCCCTTTTTAGCAACTGCTAAAACAATTATTGATGTTGGGACAGGTGAGCTTACACTTCGTGTGGGAAACGAAATGATCACCCTTCAAGATTGTAATTCTGGCATCACATCGAACATTGAAGGTAATAGTCCACACCAATCTACTAAAACTGACAATATGACTTTGCAGAAATTAAGTTTCAAAGAAGTTCACGAGCCATGTTCCAAGAATGATAGAGGACACATTCATAAAAAACGAAGGCTACTGATAGAGCAGCTAGACGAATGGCGAGTACACAAACTGAGAACACATGATAAACCGAAACTACATCAAATAAGGTCGATACCTCTCTGAATCAACTTAAGGTTGGAGATAAAGTCTTATTAGATGTCGTAGATCCTCACATTGTCACAACCACACCGAATGAGGAAATCCTTCTTATTTTTCCATTCGGTACGGTGGAGGTGAGTCACCTCAAGTTCAGCACTTTTAAGGTAATCAACAACCAATTAAAACCCTATTTTGATAAGATTGATAGCAAGAATGAGGAGTATAAACTCCTCGAACCACCCTGACCATTCACTAGAGAGGTAAGTCGAGCTTAGACTATAAATAAGCGCTTCTCGGGAGGCAACTCAAGCACTAACATGATTTCTTTATTTTTAATTTCTAACACTTTGAATCATTAACTTTATCTTTGAATTGCAAAGTTTTTTAGCACACACGGCCAGGCACACGGGCGTGCCTAAAGCTGTGGCCAAACAGGGAAAGAGACACGGCCGTGCGATACGGCCGTATGGAAGCAGGACATGATTTCCCCAAAACACGGGATACGATAAATCCCCATGGTCGTGCGACATGGCCGTGGGGGAACTTGGTAGGTTAAGACGGGCATGGGAATTGAAAAACGCAAGGTTCGATTCTGTTTCTTCGACACAAGCGTAAGACATTCCTGTGTCGTTAAGCCGTGGACAACAATACACGGGCATGGTACCCTAACACACGGGCGTGGGAGAAGCGAACAAAGCTAGGCACGACTATGCGACATGGCCGTGTACCACACACGCCCCAGACATACGAGCGTGGGATAGTAGCCGGGCAAGACCTAAATTGCAAAATTCGAAAAACACGGACTCACCTTCAGAGAACACGGGCGTGGCCTGAGGCCATGTGCACCTCACCTATATAAGCAAATTATTGTTCATTTTCTTCTTCCTTTTAAAACCCTAGCCGAAATCTCCCCTTTTCCACTCCCTAATCCCTATTTCAGCCACCATTCCCCAAATTCTCACTTCCCCAACCCCCAAACCACCCTAAAATCCAATCCCCCTGCATCAATCCTCACTTTCCCCTCTCTTTTCCCTCCATTTTTCCTCCATATGGCTGTACACTCACGCCCTATGCCCGTTCTCACCACCAACATGCCCGTGCGCCACCCTACAACAGCTTTTGGTACATTATGTCATCATCGAGAGGCAAGAAGACTGTGGTCCCATCCTCAAAGAGACGTAGGGGACCGGGTTCTTCCTCAGTACGTGCTACAGCCAAATTTGGCACCCATTCCTTAAGTTTCCGCAAGCTTCGCAAGGGGAGCTATTTCAGATACTACGCGCGCGACCCCTCACTACAGGTCGCTGCATTGACTGGGCTGTCGTAGAGCAAGTCCACCTAGCTGATGCCATCCGCGCCCTCCTATCCACAGACCCATGGGAATGGTTATTTACTATTACCGAACCCACTTATTTAGAGCTAACTTTAGAATTATACTCTACTTTTCATTTACAGGTGGTGATGACGAACAATGACGACCCAGGCACCATTCACTTTCGATTAGGCGGTCTAGTTAGCGCGATGAGTGTCCAAGAGTTTGGAGTCGCTCTGGGACTTTACACTGATGAGTTTATGGTGGAGGAGGACATGAATGCACTACCACACAATATCCACATTTCTCCCTCATTGTGCTGGAAGGTTTTGGCACCACTCTCTTCCACCTACGACCCCAGCCACTCGAAGGCCTCAGCTCTCGCCCCTTCCCTACGATATCTCCATGCCATATTAGCATACACCTTGATCAGAAGGAGAGAGAGCACTGACGTTGTCAACACCCACGACGCCTACTATTTATGGTGCATGGCAAAATCACATGTGACTGACTTGGCATATTTCATCGCTTTCGCCATTCCCATCAGACCGAGCGGCATCGGAAGTGAGTAATCTCTATTGGCCCCTACATGACGCGCCTTGCCAGACACTTCAGCCTCCTCAACACTCTGGCCCAGTCATCAGCGCTTACACTGATAGGTCAGATGTCCCCACATGGCATCACGACTATGTTACACATGAGAATGATCGAGCACCGACATGGGACCGATCCTCCTCAGTACCGTCTCACTCATGCAATTGACAAGGAGGATCTTGAGGACATTCCTGATGATGTTCCCCCACATCACGAGGAGCCTTCTACCATGCCACCTAGGGAATGACCAGTTTATGTGGCTGCTTTATTGGCACACCTTTCCGACTGACTCGCTCACTTCGACAAATATTGCACTACACAGTTCGAGATGATTCACGAGCAAGATTAGCGACGTGACAGACAGATGGACGACATGCAGGCTATGATGCAGCAGCTGTGCCAGCACTTTCACATTGCCACTCCAGTGCCACCACCTGAGGGCCCCACTGACGAGGATCATTGAATCCTCCTATCTTTGTATTTTTATTTTTATTTTCATTTCAATTTTATTATTTTGTTTTGAAAGACATATCTATATTAGTAAATTTTACTTTCTTCATTTTTCTGGTATTTTTAACAAGTAATCCCACTACGCTCTCTTCCACACCCAACTCTTAGTAAGCTCTTAATGATTCTAGAAACGTCCAAGCAATGCTGCTAGGAATATTTTACGAAATGAGGAAACAAGTAGGGAACAATACCCAACGAGTGCCATGTTCAACGACCCAATTTCTTCATCTAGCCAAGAATAGTGGCAGCTACCACTTTCCCCAAACACTCCAGCCTCAGAACCAAGCACTTTCCCCACTTTCCCCACAGGGAGTTTCACCTCCTTCCCTCTTATGATTTTCTTTATTTTGAATAGTCTATCTTTGTACATTTAGGGCAATGTACATCTTAAGTGTGGGGGGTGAACATGAACATGAAACCTAACTTTTTGCATTATTCTCAAATCCCTAAATTTGGTCTTGTGCTTAAGTGATTTTCTCTTAATCTTGATCGAATGAATTCTGATTGATCTATAATTATTATTGATATGTCATGAATTAGACCATGGGAATTATGCATGATTATTTGATTATAGAACATTAGAGAATCGAGCATGATAAGTTGATATTTTGAGAACTAAAATTTTTTAGATTATTTTCCTAAATTGAGGTATTATCTTGAAATCTTAAGTATACAGGAATGACATCAAAAACCCAAATTTTCGGTGAGATTTTTTAGCCTTTTGAGCATATAGCTTTCTTTCTTGCTCACTTCTTTTGTGGTTTGAGTGTGTCAACATTGAACTGTTATTCTAGAACTTGCTTCGATTATACATGTCGAGATCACACGTATGATTTGATATACTGAGATGATAAAGGCACTTAGGATTTAACTCACTTACTCCATAAAAAGCCTTCCCACATAATTAAACCCTTAGTAAACCCCCTTTGAGCCTACTAACCTTTTTTATTGATTAACCCTCATCATTAACCCATTAACGCATTATTGTTGAAATCCTCTTACTTAATTTACCCTTTTCTTATCGAGATTAAATTTAATATTGTTACCTTACTATATTCACCATTTTTTGTTACTGAATCATGAAGTATGATTTCTATATTGTATTAACTTGATTTGTTCTTACAAAAAAAAACTCAGTATTATTATTGTAATCCTCAGCAAGCTAAAGTTGTCATGAGCTCATGTAATATAGTTCTAGATATTTATCTGTGATTCAGTAATTTAGTTTTTGATAGTGGGGTAATATATTGAAATTATCTCGATTCTAACCTTTGTCTCTTCAGCTTGTATCCATACCCGTAACCTAAACCCCGTTACAACCATGCAAAGACCTTTTGATTTGTGTATCATATCATTTACAAGTGGTGGAGATTTGATTTTCATGCAAGCCTATAGTAATAACTTCTAATGTTAGACAATCGAGTGCTTAATCTTGAACCTTAAACACTTTGAGTGATTTGAGTGAATCCTTAGCGAGGATGTCATCTCTTGTATATTTAGGACTAAAGTTAATTACTTAGAGGAAGGAGATTACCTATAATTTTATTATCAAAATATTTGATTTAGATTGTTTGAGGCTTTTAATGCCCCTATAGTTAAATTCTCACTGTATGATTTTTCGTGGAATAGTTTGTAACATTATCAGTAATGATTGTGTGATTGAAAGGAATTAATTCTAGCAGTAAATGAGAGTTACAAGCAAATGCTTAAGTGTGGGGGTATTTGATAAACGCTAAATTATACATATTTTTACCCCAAATACTTAGCATATTTATGGATGTTTATCACTAGATTTGCAGATTTTGGTGCTCTTAATCTGGTTATTTCATGTTTTGTACTCAGGAGAACACCAAGAGTCAAAAGGAGCCAAAAATGAGCCAAAAAGGGACAAAACGGACCAAATCAAGAAGATGACACGGCTTAAGCCTTACTACACGGGCTTCTCACACGCCCGTGTCTTTCGAAGGTGTCAACCAAGGCTTTCACAATTCACATGGCCTGGCCATTGACCCACACGGCCATGTGCAATTTAACGGATCGAACACGGCGTGGCAAACACGTCACATGGCCGTGGCACACGAGCGTGTCCTTTTTTAAAATAGTTGTATTTTACACGGAAAAGGATACTTAGGGAAAAAGAAAGCCAATACAAAGCCTGTATAAACACCCTAAGTATGACTTAGAAAGCCCCCTCTACCCTCCAAAACTTTTCTGGAGTACAAAACCACACACCGAGAATTACTTGAAGGAAGCCAGACGATCCATCCCAAAAGCCGGAGCTACTCCAAGACTGAAGATCTCTCTCAGAATTCCTTCAGGGGTTTTAGAGTTTTCTTTATGTTTTGTTATTTTCATACTTTTCAGATGTACTTTTATTTTATTATGAAATAAACCCCTTAGATACCTAAGGGGGTTGAAACCTATGATGGATCTTGTTATTATTATCTGAACTGTATGATAAATACTTGATTTGTTCTTAATTATGTGTTCTTAATGCTTGGGTTAATATTCCGGGTATTAATTCATGATTTGATATGCTTATGCAGAGGAGCAAAAGTCCCTGTCTAAGAATAGATTTGGCATAATTAAGCGGAGTTAATCGAACACCTAGAAATAGGGTTACAAGATTTTGTCGGATTAGGGTGAAACCTAATATGGGAGTCCATAGATCGATTTACTGCTTCCCTAGGGATTTTAATTAAGAAAGAGATTTCGATTAATTCAACTAAGGGTTAGACGTTATTAGTGTCGAAAGAGATAATAATATAGGTTAGGGAGTCTCACGGATCAAGTCAATTGAATAAATCGTCTGGTTCAGAGTCAGATAACAAGTGAAATCTAAGTGGATTCCTCCTTGGGTGTCGTCTTTATCAATTACTTTCTTCAAGTCTTTTTCCAAATTTTCTCTTTTCTTTATTTTAATTGGTTAATTAGTTTAGTTAATTAGTTTAATAAACAACCCCTCTTTATTTCTAGGTTAAATAATAAAAAGATAATTATTACTAGTACTTTTGGTTCCCTTGGGTACGATATCCCGGTCTTGCCATTACTATACTATTGTTCGATAGGTGCGCTTGCCTTTTTGTCGTGATAATAGTTAGTCTAGGTTTGATCTTCATTATAAATATTTATTACTTGTTACGAATCACGCGATCACAAGGTCTAATCCATGCATTTAGGACTAAATCGATAACATGTGAACTTTTCAGAACTTATAAAAATTTTCGACTTTCAAAAGGTCACACGCCCGTGTGAACAAGCCGTGTGCCTTACACAGAATTAGACACGCCCGTGTGTCTAAGCCGTGGTGAAATAAGGCATACATACTAACTTATCCACACGGCCACAAGACACGCCCGTGTGCCAGGCCGTGTGAAAATTAGGGAGGCTACTAACTTGGCCACATAGCCAACCACACGCCCGCGTGTTAGCCCGTGTGCCACACATGACTAATAGACACACCCGTGTGTCTAGGCCGTGTCAAAACTAGAGGGCATACTGCCTTTAATTCGTAGGGTACCCTAAGGGACACACGGCCATGTAACGTGATCATGTGTCGCACATGGCTGAGACATAGGCCAGTGTCTCTGCCCGTGTGGACAAAAATATGCCATTTGAATAGCCAATTTGCCACCCCAATTTGGGTCAACCTACAAGCAAAGAAATAAGCATATATGCACAACCAATTCAGCGAAATTCCAAACCAAAACATAAGCCACTCATGACATATCAATTCCAATCAAATACATACTCATAAGCCTTACCAATCTATGTCAAAACATAAGTCAAAAGCTTGTCAAAACATTTCTTTCTATGCATCATTCAATTTCATGCTGAAACTTGCCAAAACTCACCAACATTTAGCGTTTCTTTTGTCCAACTAAAACATATCAAATATATCATATTGCATCACATATCTTATACCAAAACCATGACATATCCATAACCATACCAAGCCATAACATATGGCTAAATACATACATCACAAAACATAATCCCACAACTTCTAGCCTATACATGCCATACTTTAATATATACATTTCCAAAGTACCAAAATGAGGTTTGATAGTGTGGTGATGATCATTGACAATCCCCGAGCTCACAGTAGCTTTGATATCTATAAAACAATGCAAACACACACACAAAGCAAGCTTTCAAAAGCTTAGTAAGTTCGTACCAAAATCATCAACAGTATATAAAATATGAAACATCAATACATAAGTACTTATAAATTCTCAACTCATCTATCAATTTCATGCCAACATCATACATATGTTTACACCAATTCAATAAACTTTATATGCATAATACCATCTACCATATAGGTAGTATACTTACCTGAACATTCCCATATTCATTCATTTTCATTCTTACCTCTTGTTCGGATATTTTAAGACTTTCTGAAGATTACTAATGCTTTAAACATCCGCACACTTAGTGCTTTAAGATTAGCCGAAGCTATAATAATTTCGCACACTTAGTGCCATCTCAATTAACCGAAGCTATCTCGGTATCGCACACTTAGTGCCTCATATAGCCAAAGCTAGTTTGAATCGCACACTTAGTGCCAAATACAATTGATTTATTGTTACCTCATACTCAGAGTTGTTGACTCGGATTGTTTACTCAATAACCTTCGACTTCCCTCAGTTTAAATCCAAATTCCTCTTTTCTTGATCTATATGTCTTCAAAATTAACCCTTTTATTCACTAAATCATTCATGCCAATCCATATACACACAATTAAGGCATATTGCAAACTAACCCTCACATTTTCACATTTCGACACTTTAATCCCTAATTCACAAAATCACAAAATACATAAAGTTTGCTTGTACACAAGCTTAGCTAAATTTTCATAGCTCTCATACAAATCCATACATTTCATTTATTTCACATTTTAGTCCCTCAAAATAACATTTTTATAATTTAGCCCAAATTACTCAATTTCATCAAAAATTCAAAGACAACATATGTTAACCCAAAACATATCTTTCATAATTCATCAACTAACATCACAAAGCTCATAATTTTATCAATGGCATAACTCAAAAGCATCAAAAAAGCAGAAATTGAGACATGGGCTTGATAGTATACTAAGCAACGATCACAAAAATGTAGAAATTATCAAAAACCGAACAAAGCTCATACCTTAATCACCAATCAAAGTACCGAAACCCTAGAACCAAATTTTCTTCTTATTTTTCTAATATTCGGTTGATGAACCAAGAAATAAAATGAATTTGATAACTTTTCTTTTAATTATTATGACTTTAATAACCAATTTTCTATTTTGCCCCTTTTTAAACAATTATAAAACCATTTAATGGATGGTTGTTTTAGTCCATTAACATTTTCAATGGAAAAATAACAACATTAGGACCCTTTCTTTAGAAAGCCAAATCATAGGAACTTTTATCAAGTAGCAAGCAACTTTTAGCTTTTACGCGATTAGGTCCTTTTTACCAAATTAAGCACACAAACGATTAAATTTTCAGACGAAACTTTCACACATGCTAATTCACACATCATAAGCATGAAAAATAATATTTAAACATTTCTCTGACTCATATTTGTGGTCCCAAAACCATTATTCCGATTAGGGTCTAAATCGGACTGTTACACCATTTGTATGTTTATATGTTGATCTCTCTGTGTTAAAATACTGATCTGTGAAACAAAACATGAGTTGTGAATGTGTGATATGTTGCTTCTTTGAAAATGTGTATCTAATAAGCTTGCATATATGGCTTAATGCCTAAATGAAAATATGTCTTTGTTATGAAAAGAAAAGTATGAAAAAGGTGAATATGCAAAAAAGCATGGGTTGAATGATAAGTATCTATTTTGTTGAGAAGTCTGAACATGCATAAACACACTTGAAAGCATGATGGAGTCTTTGCATGAGGAGTTTGCATGGATAAGTTGCATGAGTTGCATAAATCTGCATAAATAGTCTGCAACGCCGAATTGGCAAACTCTGAATGAAAGCATGTTATGAGTTCAAGACCCCAAGTAAGTTGAATGATACTAACTGAGGTAAGAATGCCTACAAAATGTGAAAGAATACAAGGTATGTAAATGTTTAACTTATATTCTTGTTGAGTTTGATGAGTACCTGTTTTGTTCCATAGTAAATTGTGATGTTTTATATTTTATGTGAAATGATGAATAAATGTATAATAATACCTCACTAAGTTCTTGTAAACTTATTACGAATGCCTCTGATTGTATGATATGTTAGAAAGATGGGAGACGAGAGACGATGCCAAGGCTACAATGGTCTAAGTTAGATATCACACCTGATTTTTTGGACACAAAATCCTTAAATTGGATCAGGAGATTGACGATATATTTGCGAGAAGAGGGACAATTTGAAAACCTTGAATTCTTTTTTCTTGAAGGTTGATTTGGTATTGGTGGAGAAAATGAAGAACTTGGGAATTTTTCTTGAAAAATTTGCATGATAATAATTTTAGGGTTTGAAAATATTTCCTATTTATAAACTATTTTCACTAATTGAAATAGGTTTTAGGAATTAATGTAGAATTAGGACTATTTTAAAATGACTAAATTAAAAAACGGTTTTTGCTGGGCTATTTTGAAAATTCAGCACTTTAATGGGGTAAAAATTAGGAAAATAAAATATATTAGCTAAATGCACACAATAGTTTTTGAACTTAAGACCTAAAGGTAATATAAGGCTTCACCATTAAATTAGTAAACTCATTCTTTTTATTTTCTTAATACAGATAATTTGTATGCCCTTCTAATTCTCTTACCCTATGCTTTAAAAAAAATTAAAAATTTTATCCCTATTCCTTTTAGCCTTATTTTTGGGATGTGATAGCGGAATTCGAACCTTTTGAAGACTTGCTCTGTAGAGATTGTATCACCTCTTGACTGTTTGAAAAAATTATCAGGCTATTCCAAATGCCGCATAATTTCGCATCTATTGTAGAACATATTCTAATAAATCGATTATAGCCAAGGATCCAACTCCCATGCTTGTCTCGTAAACCTATGCTTTAATTGTTGGACACATGGCATGTTTTATAGTTGACACATGAGCACATTATTGTTATGAAATTATGTGGGTCTTGTGTATTTATTTTATTTGTTCCATTATAACTTGAAAATATTATATGATTAAAATCATTTTCACTTTTTATAAAATTATATAAATAAGCCTTATATATATATACATATATCATTTTTAGGTGATTACTATTTAATTTCACTTTTAGTCTCATTTTTAGTTCCATTTTAAAATATTACATGATTTACTATTTAGATTAAGTTTATTTTGAAGTCTTAATTTATTTGATTCAATATCTATGTTCACTTGTAAATTTTTATAATTGGGTCCTTATGATTTAGCTTTTAGTTTCTACAAGTTTCTTAGCTTAATTTATTTTTTTACAAACTAATTTTTTGTCATATAATTCTTTTTTTAAAAAAATAAAACCATATATTAATATAAAATCAAGAAAAACATGTAATTAGGAACTAATAAAAGGGGCAACAATCTAAACCTACGCCAATAGGCTTACAACGTACACCTGACCCTAGACATACCATCTTTACCAGTTTAACAAAAATATCCAAACTTAAAACATGAGAAATGCAATTGGGAGTATTCTCCCATATGAAATGGCTCATATGTAATAAGGCCACACTAACAAGCGTATGAGCTGCCTTATTAGCTAATTGACGAGTCCAAAGGAAGGATAAAGATTGAAAACAAGAACAAAAGTGAAGACTATCTGCAACTAACAAACTGAATTCTAAGTGATCCTCTTTATAAGACATAAGAGCTCTCCAAACTTGTAAATAATCTATCTTAATAATAATATTATCCAAGCGCAAGCAATCGATCCAAATTAACGCCTCTTTGATGGCGTAAACCTCAACCATTATAGGGACCATGCACCGATAACATACCCAAAATACCCTTGGAAAATCAACCCTTTGCGTCCCAAATGGTAGCTCCCCAACCAATGGTCTGCTCAACCCCAAACTACACCGCATCAACATTAACTTTTAGTGTTCCAGTAGGCGGCCTAGACTAGCAAGATCCCGAAACAATAGCATAGCCAACAAGCAGCAACTTATGATTAAAAGTTTGTTGTGCTGCATCTCAATCTTGTCAAAAGGAAGCAACAAAAAGAATAACATGAGTAGCAGACACATGCTTATTCTTCCAAAAAAATAGAAATTTATCGAACCATAAACTCCATAAAATGCAAAAACACTCAGCATCGACATGTTTAAAAGCGAAAGAAAATTCTCCAGCAAAACATACAAAAAAGAAGAAGAATGAAAGTTGTGATCCATGAAGATGCCAAATATAACAGCCCGTTTTTTAGTGGTGTCAAAAATAGTAGTTTCAGGACCACAAATCAACGAGTAAGTTAATATAATTAGTATTTAAATTATATGAATCAATAATAATTTTTATATTTAAATTTTGATTTGATGAAATTAACTAATTGAATTAAAAGTTAGTATAAGTGGTTTAGTTCAGAAGTCAAGTGGTTATTGAAAATAAGGTATTAGGACCACGTTTCCACAATTTAGGATCGTAAATATTTTTATTAAATATTTACAAAGTCGTATTATAGGTGAATTGAAGTTTTGTTCGGTAATTTTGATGATTGATTGCTTAATTAAGGTAAAATAATTACATTGTAAAATAGGTAAAAGTTAATCATTATAGATTTAAAATGCTAAAAGGACCAAAATGGTAATTAAATTATGGTCAAAAAGTCCAAGCGGTGGTGACATGATTAAATCCACTAACTTTTGGGCTATTTGTTCATTTAGTCTTAATTAGTTTAGGGTTAAATTGAAATTGAGTTTATTTAGTTGGAATTTAATATAATTAAAGGATTAATTGTGCAATAAAACCTTTATTGAATGGTAAATCTACCATAAGTGATGGTTGTTGACTGTAATGGGCTTGAAATTGTTAAAATTGAATGGAAATTAAAAGGGTAAAATGGTAATTGGATAATTAGACATAATGTAAATAAAATAAAAGCTAAATAAACTATCATCTTTTAGATTTTCTTCTTGCAAAAACCGTATAGCCATGGGAGAAAGGAGAAGAAACTTTTGGCCAACTAGGGTTCTTTGATTTAGGAGGTAAACCTCGCCTATTTTTAGTAATTTTTATGTTTCTGAACTTGTATAAGCTTAATCTAGCTAACCTTGGGATTAATTTGTAAAACTGTCAAATGTTTTGGATTATGCCATTGATGAGTTTTGGATATTCTTGAAGTTTTATGGTATATTATTGAGCTTGGTTGTTAAATAGGACTATTTTGTAAAGTAATTTCTGGTAATTTTAATATTTATGGACTAAAATGTTTAAAGTGATAAAATTAAGAGGACTTAATGTGAAATAACAGCATGAATGGGTTGTAGAGAAATAATGAATAATTTGGATGAAATGAGATCTTGTTAAATTTGGTTAAATTGCAAGTTTTGAGCTTAGGGACTAAATTGAATAAAAGTAAAGTGTTGGGGGCAATTTTGTAAAAATGACAAGAGGACTTAATTGCATAAAATGAAATAATTTTGTTGTTAGAATTAGTGAATTCAATGGAATTATTATTTTAGATCCTAAACGAGTGGAAAATCAAGGAAAAGAGAAAATTACCAAATAGCCCCTGTACTTTGTTGTTGCTACAGTTTAGTCCTGTAGGTTCGTACGATTTAATTTTAGTACATTTTTAAGTGTATTATATGAACCTAATTGTAGAATTTTGGATTATATTGATGTGTGTAATTGAAAATGGAAATAATGAATTGACACAACGTCGATCACTAACTGAGCTATTTTGGATCGTTACTGCAAATTAGTCCTGTAATTTCATTCGACTTTTTTCTAATACAGTTAAATGCATATTAAATGAATTAAATTGTTTTGGTTTTAACGTTATAATGATGCTATGTTTATGAGTAATGAAATAGTGGATAGTTGTAGCATTAAGCGCCAACGAGATGTTCTTAGTTGATGAATGTTTGGTTGTAGGACTAATGCCTATATACGGAATATGAGATAATGAGTTATTCATATATTATTCTGTGTTAGAATACTCTAAATCAATGAACGTATGATAGAGTACAGTTGGCTTGCCAATAGGTTATGTTGCGTGTGGTATGGGGTTGATGGGAGTGGTGGAGATGATTACAGTAGATTCACTGTTCATTAGATATGTCAAGGTCCTGCATTTGTTGTGGACTAACGAGATACATTACAGTGTTACTTGGTGTGCTGGATGGATTAGCTCATATAAGCATTTGGTGTGCTGGATAGTTTAGCTCATATGAGCATTTGGTGTCCTAGATGGATTGGCTCATAAGAGCATCTGGTGTGCTAGATGGTTAACCATGTACTCATATCCACTTATCATTCATCGAGCTATGTTTTTTTGATCCCTGAAAATTTATTGAAATGAGGAAACTAATTTGTATTATTATACTGAGCATTTCTCACCTGTTGTGAGTTGTGATTGACAGGAATTCTGATAATAACCTCGTTCATAGGAATGCTGTTCATTAATCTTTTATTTGAATTATTATTATGTTTGTTTCAGTAAGCTTTACCGTTCAATCAAGGAACTTACGAAGCTTTACAAAAGTTTACTCGTGTTATTTGTCTTATTTCTTGTAGATACATTTTGTAGATCAGGAGATCAGATCAACTCGAAGAATTACACTATCCGAGGACCTCTTTGGTAGATTTTGAAATTTAACTCGACTTATATGGCATGTAATAGGATAATTTGGCTATGTTTGCAAAGGTTCATAATTTATTTTTAGGTGTAAGTGTTATGCTTTGATATAATTTGTTTGAACAACTATAGGTGGTATGCATGGTTGATTTAAAGTAGTGCTTAAATGACCTAATATGAAATGGTAATTGTCATGTTCAAGATATGGTATGATGAAAGTGAAATAGGTTGGTTTGTATGTATGTCATGGCTTGTAGGTGATACCTATGATAATGATTGGATATGAGCATTATTTTGTGTTTCATGTATGGTAGAATGGTTGGGTCTTAGGTGGTTGACGTTGGCATGTTTTGCTTGCTTTTAAGTGTGTTTATAACCTTGTATCAAGTGTTATGAATTGGTTTAGTACATGTAACACCCTATACTCGAGCCCTACGCCGAAAAAAGATATAAGGGGTCACCTCACTTAACACATGCATTCTAACTTCTACGATTCATCAAGACTTGACCAAATTTAAAACTTTTCCTTTTTAATCTACAAGCTCTTAATATGGGCCAATGAGACCCAAATCATGCTTTGGACATATCTCGGGATTAATCCTAACGTCTTTGAAACCTATTAAAAAATACCACTTGAAGCAGGGTACACGCCCGTGTGGCCACTATGACATGGCCGTGCTGATGGCCCGTGTCCAATACTCGTGTGAAATAAATTCTATTTTCGAACCTATAGGGGTTTTCACATGGCCTGAAACACAACCGTGTCCTAGCTTGTATCTAAAAAAATTGACATTATGTTTCTAACATCAGCATCCCATTTAAGGCACACGACCAAGGCACACGCCCGTGGCCATAGGCTGTGCCCTCCACACAGTTGAGACAGACGGTCGTGTCTCTGCCTGTGTGTTTACTACCATGCATACTGACTTGAAATTTTTATGTAAAAGGGACACATGGCTAGACAACATGCCCATGGGGCTGGTTGTGTGTCACACACAGCCTAGACAAACGCCCGTGTGTCTACCAGTGTGAACAACATAGGGCTATCTACCAAGCCCTTTGCCACCCTGAAACACAACATAACAACAACCAACATAATGAAAATCTAAATTAGTATGATTTCACAATTAAACAACCATAGCTAAGGTCTATATATGATTCATATATTTCAACCATACTAACAATTCCTCATTCATGAAAGATTACTTTACATTCATATAATAACTTTCAATATTAGCTATTTTTCATGGCCTTGTACAAAATGAGTCAAATGTTAAAGTAAGCCAACACATTTGGCCCCAAAATAATGTGACACTAAAACAAATTCAAGAGTCCTATACATGCCACAATCAAAATAAAGAGACCTAACTATACCAAGTGCTTCGATTGATAGTGTGATCGATGCCTTCGACGGCCGTTGATCCACAAGCTAACTAGGTAGCTCTATAAGAAAATGGAAAGAAATAGGGTAAGCATAAAGCTTAGTAAGTTGCATGAAAATAAAAAAAAACTACTTATCATAAGGCAATATGCTCATAATATTTCATAGCTTATTCATGAACACCATAAGTAGACATAAATACAACTTACTCATCACCATCCAATACAACTTGTTTTGTATACATTGAACCCATATCTCTTGCATTTCAATTAGGTACCTGTACCACTCACCACATGATCATAACTCTTCTCATTTCAATATAAATCATAAACCTTTTAGTTGAACCATTTGGAATACTACCGGATACTCAATAGCCCTAAAATGGGTTAAGATGCCGACGCCATGGCCAGATATGGTCTTACACTGGCTTTCATATAGCGAGGTTGATGCCATGTCCCAGACAGGTCTTACACTGGCTCTCATCTATCGGTGTTGATGCCATGTCCTAGACAGGTCTTACACTGACACACGACAATCTGACGCCATGTCTAGACAGGTCTTACATTAGCTTGTCTATCGCGAGGCTGATGCATGTCCCAGACATGTCTTACACTAGCTCTTGTCTTAATGCTGATGCATGTCCCAAACATGTCTTACACTGGCTTAAATATCTCAAGGCCGATGCATGTCCCAGAAATGTCTTACACTGGCTCTCATCTTGTGGCCGATGCATGTCCCAGACATGTCTTACACTAGCATACAATCACCCAATATCAAGGTACCAGTATCCAAGTTTATTCCAAATGTTCAACGAAAGTCTCTACTATGTTAATTCCTTAACATGTATTTTCATATTCAAAATTAAAACAATTTATGCCATATCAATTCAATTGCACATCATAAAGATGTAGTTGCATTATTAACATACAACTTATCTAGGGAATCAAAATGTAGGCGACTAGTCAGTTTTAGTCCGCTAGCTTTGCTTTTCCCCGGTCTAGGCCAGGATTTTGTAATTCTTGATCTATAATGATAAAAATTCGCAAATTTAATCACTCTATCGATCTAGGTTTTCAATAATTTAAAATTGGGCAAAATGACAATTTTGCCCCTAGACCCGAAAATTGATTTTTATCACATTTTCTCATTAACCAAGCCTAGCCGAATACTTTTCATGCTAGGAGTAGCCTACAATTCTCATTATTTCACACATTTATCACCTATTTCAATACTCATGCAAAATGGTCCTTAGTTAGGGTTTCCATGAAAACTACTTCACAAAAGTTGTTTATTTCGCAACTATAACTCATATTCTTCCATAAAATTTCAGAAATCAACATGTCTACTATCATGGAAAAACCCTAGACTTTCAACCATTTTGAAAAATAGCCCCTGGTACGCGATATTCTCGACTGGTTTTAAAATATTTATAATTAATCGTTCTTGAAACTAACTATTATCACGGTGAAGGCAAGTGTACCTATCGAACAATAGTATAGCTTTAGCAAGACCGGATTGTCGAACCCAAAGGAATCAAGAGTACTAGTAATTATTTTCTTTTTATTATCTAGCCTAAAAATTAAGGGATTTGTTTATCTAAACTAATTAACTAAACTAAGGGTGCACAGAGAGAAAATTAGGGAAAAGCTTTTGGAAAAACTCGATTGATGAAGACAATACCCAAGAAAAAATCCACCTAGACTTCACTTGTTATTTGACTCTGAATCAGGCAATTTATTCATTTGACTTGATCCGTAGAAATCCCTAAGTTATATTATTATCTCTTTCGAGACTAATAACGTCTAACCCTAGGTTGATTAATTGAAATCTCTTTCTCATTAACACCCTAGTGTTGCATTAATTGGATCTATGGACTCCCTTATTAGGTTTCACCCTAATCCGGTAAAATCTTGTCACCCTATCTCTAGGCGTGCAACCAACTCCGCTTAGTTATGAAAAATTTACTCTTAGACAGGGACTTTTACTCCTCTGAATAAGCGCATAAACTTGAATCAATATCCTGGAATATTAAAACAAGAATTAAGAACACATAATGAAGAACAAGTCAAATATTTATCATACAAATTAGATAATAATAACAAGATCCGTCTTAGGTTTCATTTCCCTTAGGTATTTAGTGTTTTTAGTTAACAATTATGAAAGAAAACATCTCAAAAGAATGAAGATAATAAAACATAAAGAAAACCCAAAACTCCTGAAGGAAATTGAAGGGAGATCTTCAGTCTTGACAATGAATCTAGCTTCTGAGATGGATCAATCGGCTTTCCTTCAGTAATTCCTTGACTCCTACTCCGTGTCCCCTCCTAAGTACCTCCTCATGTGTTTAAATAGGCTTTAGAATGCCTAAGAGCCCTCAAAAGTGGCCTTTTCCGAATAGGACTATACTTGGGCTCGACAGGGACACGCCCGTGTGCGTTTGCTTCAGACCGTGGTCAAGACTGTTAAATAGGGACGGGCGTGTGGTCTACCCATGTAAGTCATGCTTCGATCCTGCCAAATTGACACGACCGTGTGGCTTACCCGTGTGAGGAAGTCCAGGCCGTGTTGATTTCCCCTGTTGGTCTATTTTCTTCGTTTTCGACCCCTTTCTCGCTCTTTTTACTCTTCTATGCTCACCTAAGTATAAAACATGAAATTAAAGGATTAGGAGCATCGAATTCACCAAATCTAAGGAGAAATCATCCATAAATATGCTAAGCATGGGATAAAAATATGTATAAATTACGGTTTATCAAATACCCCCACACTTAAGCGTTTGCTTGTCCTCAAGCAAAATCCTCAACTTACAATCAAAATAAACTCTTCTCAACTTATAATTCCTATCGATAATATCTCAAAATAAACCATAAGTAGCCATACATTGAGAATTCAACTAGAAGAACATCAAAGTTTCAAACATTCCAAGTTGAGCATTTTATCATGAAAGCATAGGTGTCTCCCCTCATTTAAGTGATTACCTTTGATTCAAAATATCACAAACTTTAACATCTTCACTAAAGATTCACTCAAATCATTTGAGGTGTTTAAGTACAATAAATGAAGCACTCATTAGTCAATATGAAACGTTATTACCATAGGCTTGCATGAAAATCAAATCTCCACCATTATGTATTGAGATGATATGTCAATCAAAAGGTCTTTAGAGGGTTGTAACGTGGCTCTGGTTAGGGGGTGTAGTCATAAGCTGAAAGAAAAGGTTAGAATCGAGATTGAATTGAAAATTTACCTAACTAGAAAAATAACTAATTATTAATTGAATACAAGTGAGCTTTAATTAACACTTAAGCTTAAAAAACGATGAATAACTACTAATATATATATGTATTATATTTTTTAAAAAACAAGTCAAATAACTTAGGCAATCTATAAAAATAAAATATAGCTAAGCAATTTATTCAAATCAAATCTCGACAAAAATAGGGATCAAATTAGTTTAGAGGATTTCAACAATAATGGGTTATAGGTAATATTGAGGGTAAATTAATGGATGGTTTGTTAGGCACAAAGGGATTCACTAAGGATTAATTATGAAGGTAGGCTTTTTTGGCATGAGTAGGTTAAAGCTAAGTGTCTTTATCATCTTGACATATCAAATCAAAGAAGTGGTCTTGACATGCATAATCAGGCAAGTTCTAGAATGACAATTCAATGTTGACGCGCTCAAAGCAACAATAAAAGTGAGCATGAAAGAAATAATAGATGCTCTACAGGTTCAAGATCTCACAAAAATCATGGCTTTTTGATGTTTAAACCTGTGAATTTTAACTCAAGATAATACCTAAACTTGGGGAAACAACCTAAAAATTTTTAATTCTCAAAAATCAACTTTATCATGCTTGATTCTCTAATTCCTTAAAGTTTGAATAGTCAATGCATAAATGCCTATGTTTTAATTCAAGACATATTAATAGAAATCATAAATTAATCAAAATTCATTCTAATAATGATATGAAAAGATTATTTGAGAACATGACAAAATTCAGGGAATTTTCTGATAGTGATATAAAAGACCCCCATACTTAAGATGTACATTGCCTTCAATGTACAAAGTTAGATTTACGACGGTATAGATATAACATCATAAGATAGAGACAGAAGTGAAACTTCCTGAATGATGAATGGATTCCTTGAATTGGAGTTATGGAGAATAATCAGCCAAGGCCTTGATAAGAGTGGAGGAGGATACTCCGATGGTGGTAGAGGTTCATTAGGCCATAAGTCTTGTGCCAAAAGAATATAATATCTGGTAGTAGCTATGGTCGTGGTCGAGCAGGACATGGCAGTCATGGAGAACCTTTGCCAGTGGAGGTTCGAGTACCTAGGTAATTGTAACACCCCGAACCCGAGACCGTCGCCGGAGTCGAACACGAGGTGTTAACAGACTTCAAACCACTTATTTGACATTTCCCAGACAAGCTGCCAATCTGCGTACTAGTTTCTTTAAAAATCATATCTTGAGTTCTGAAACTCGAAATCTAGTTCCATAAATTTTCCCTGTAACTAGACTCATATAACTATATGGTAGAATTTTTGTAGAATTTTTGGTCGGGCCAATTAGTACAGTTTATTAGTCAAAGTCTCCATGTTACAGGGATCAACAACACTGACCTTTGCGCATTACGACTTGGATCTCTCCTTGTACAGAGCTTCAATACCGATGCCGTTTGTTTCTATAGAAACTAGACTCAGAGAGGAATCTGTACATATATGGCATGACTCCTAATTATCTCTGGTTAATTTATAATGAATTTCCAAAGTCGGAACAGGGAATCCAGAAACCGTTTTGGCCCTGTCTCACGAGAACCTGAATATCTCTTAACATACTGCTCATATGGTCGTTTTGTTTCCTCTATATGAAAATAGACTCATCGAGATTCGATTACATAATTTATTCATTAATTAATTCCAATCCTACTATTTTTAGTGATTTTTCAATCTCACGTCACTGCTGCTGCCAGCATCTGTTACGAAAGCAACTATGCCTATTTCGTGATTTCTCCTTGATCTAACTAGTAATTCATCATACATATCACCAATTATGATCATGACTAGCCATGCCAAAGGCTAATCATTGTCAAACATCTCCCTACTACACTATTGCCATATCATGAATTTTAACACCAAAAATAATCAACCATGACATATGGCATAAAAAGGTCGAATTATCAAGACTTACGACCTAACGTTATGAAACCAAACCCAACCGAACATTTATGCCATTTTCGCATGGCTAAAAGTTTACATACCAAAGTTCAAACACAACATAATAGCCTATACATGCCGAAATGTTCTCCTAAGCCGACTAAGAAGAAAGTACCAAAACTTGCTAGCCGGTGTGATGACTCCAATGACGGCCCGATCACGCAAAAAGAGACGAGTCCAAGAAACCTAAAATAGGTGACAAGGAAACACCGAGTGAGTATATAACTCAGTAAGTCATAAGCAATGCACTACCATCCATTAATAACATTATCACAAGAGGAAGCAAAATGGAACGAGGCTAGTTACTCCATCCATACCGAACCATACCATAGTTCCTCAAACCTATCGGTTCAATCTCATACCAAGTCATGCATTCACATTCCATATACTAATCAATAGGATATTCGAGCCATTTTCATACATCATTTTATTTTCGTTACAATCATACAACTAAACGACCTTTCATCTATTCCACGATAAATCTTATGTACGTGACTTCAATTATAATTGTCACATAGGTTCAAACTTACCAAGCTCAACTTCAAATATAAACATAACGCCTATTAGTCACGAGCTCAAGGTACTTACCCGATCCGCTGTCCGTGATCGACTCAATAATGTCGCACACTTAGTGTTCATAATGATTCAAAAGTATATATTAAGTCCGCACACTCAGTGCTATATAATCAACTCGCACACTTAGTGCTATATAATCAAACTCGCACACTTAGTGCTACATAATCAAGCTCGCACACTTAGTGCTACATAATCAAACTCGCACACTTAGTGCTGTACAATTTAAACCCGCACACTTAGCGCCAATCTCATGATCATAAATGTTTATACCCACACTCTTAGTGCCGAGATCAACAACTCAATACATCTCACCTCTTTTCTCTTCATCCAACACTTTCATCACCACATACATACATGTATATATATATTTATCATTCCATTCAGCATCATTACATAGACGTTATGATCATTTAAATTAATACAAACTATATGCTTAATGACTTACTTTGTGTTGGGTAAGACGGTTCCAACTCGGCTACTCGATGATCTTTTCTTTGCCTTTGCTTGATTCTCCTCCTTTAACTCCTTGAGCTTAATCAATAAATCAACTAGTTTAACCGCCTTGCTAAATATTTACAATCCAATTACACATGCATATGTATGTTAGTATATTCGGCAATCACTCTTACTAATCACCCATTTAGTCGATTGTAGGGAATTAAATATAATATCTCTAGGATGTACTCTACATGGCCGAATATACCATGTTAGTTTTTTAACATTTCCTATGTAATTACATATAGATTTTTACACTTTAAGTTTCACACATTTCACCTTTTAATGCCTATTGCTCATCCCTTTGATCTTAACCTAAATGACAACTCCCTCTCCCCATATCTCAACCGAATTATCCATAACATCAAGACTAAAATTTTGCACCTTGAACTTCATACATTTATAAAAACTTCCATAACTCATTCGGCTTTAACAATTACCCATTTCTCATAAAAGAAATTAACAAATAAAATGAACATTCCATTAACCCATATGGCCCCGAATGTACCAAGCATTACTTAACTAAAATTCCACAAATTTCAACCTCATAATAATCTCTACTTATTCAATACAACATGAAACAACCTCTACTCCTAACCTCTTGATATACGGCTTAATGCCCAAACCACCATAAAAGTTTGATTTTTCATGACATTGCCGAAATGCATTTCAACAATTAGCTCAACATACAAAGGAAGTTAAAACCAACATTTCAAAACTCACCTCCCACTAGAAAAAGGGCTGCCGAATTGCCTTAATGAAAACTTCCCTATTTCTTTCCTTTTTGTTTCGGTTTTGGCAAGATGGAGAAGAAGATGAACACACTCTTTCTCTTTTTTTTTTGTCTAGTTACGGCAAATGGGGGGGGATGGATGAGACAACTTTGTTTTCATCACCCCTCCCTTTTCATTACTTAATTACTAACCCTTTTATTTATTCTTTCTAACATAACACACTAAGCCAACATGTTCCCAACATGTTTCCACCCATAGCATGGCCAGCCACTAGCTCAAATTTTGGGTAATTTGACATGCAAACCCATCATTTTCATAACATGCATTAATAGGCCACTTCACATTTGCCTAGCACATTTCTAAATTTTCTCACATAAGTCCTATTTAATAAAATTCACTTACAATTAACAAAATTCAAGCATGAAATTTTCACACATGCATATATACATATAATAAGCATCAAATATGATGGCTAATTATTAGTATGACTCGGTTTTGTGGTCCCGAAACCACTTCCCGACTAGGGTCAATTTTGGGCTATCACAACTCTCCCCCACTCAAGAAATTTTCGTCCCCGAAAATCTTACCGGTAAATAGGTTTGGGTATCGTTCTTTCATCGAGCTCTCAGTTTCCCAAGTAGCTTCCTCGATCCCGTGTTTGAGCCATAACACCTTTACTAATGGAACCCTTTTGTTTCGCAACTCTTTCACTTCACGAGCTAGGATACGCATCGGCTCTTCTTCATAACTCATATAGGCTTGAATTTCAATCTCCGACGGACTAATTATGTGCGAAGGATCAGATCTATAGCGTCGAAGCATCGAAACATGAAAGACGTCGTGAATCTTTTCAAGTTCAGGGGGTAAAACCAATCGATACGCAACTGGACCGACTCGTTCGGATATTTCGTATGGCCCAATGAATCTCAGACTCAACTTGCCCTTTCGGCCAAATCTGAGTACTTTTTTCCAAGGCGAATTTTTAAGAAACACTTTATCTCCCACCTGATATTCAATGTCTTTTCGTTTCAAATCCGCATACGATTTCTGACGGTCTGTGGCTGCCTTTAGACTTTCACGGATTACCCTTACTTTCTGTTCGGCATCTTTAATCAAATCGACTTCGAAAATTTTACTTTCACCGAGCTCGGTCCAAAACAATGGTGTACGGCATTTACGACCGTACAAAGCCTCGTAAGGTGCCATCTTAATACTTGATTGAAAACTATTGTTGTAAGCGAATTCAATCAAAGGTAAATACCGTTCCCATGAACCACTAAACTCGAGGATGCAACATCTCAACATATCCTCAAGTATCTGAATTATCCGCTCGGATTGACCATCGGTTTGTGGATGAAAAGTGGTGCTAAAATGCAGCTTGGTACCCAAAGCTTCTTGCAATTTTTTCCAAAATCGCGAGGTGAATCTCGGATCTCTATCCGACACGATAGAAATAGGTACCCCGTGTAATCTCACAATCTGAGAAACATATAATTCGGCTAGTTTATCCAATGAAAAATTCGTACGCACGGGGATAAAGTGAGCCGAATTAGTCAGTCTATCAACAACAACCCAAATCGCATCCTTCTTACTTGCTGACAATGGCAGTCCGGACACAAAGTCCATTGTGACTCGATCCCATTTCCACTCGGGTATCATGATCGGCTGAAGTAATCCTGAAGGCACTTGATGTTCTGCTTTCACTTGTTGACATATTAAACATCTCGAAACAAAGTCGGAGATGTCTCGTTTCATACCATGCCACCAAAACCGACGTTTCAAATCGTTGTACATTTTCGTACTCCCCGGGTGAATTGACATTCGGCTACAATGGGCTTCGTTCAGAATCATCGAAATGAGTTCTGAATTTCTTGGAACACACAACCGACTTCTGAACCTCAAACAATCGTCATCATCAATTTGAAATTCGGATTCCATATTCGGAGTACATTCAGCCCGTTTTGCAACCAATTCATCGTCGACTTTCTGAGCTTCACGAATTTGACGAATTAATAATGGTTTGGCCTTTAATTCAGCTACTAACACATTGTCGGGTAGAACAGACAAGTGCACATTCATCGCTCGTAAAGCAAACAGTGATTTCCGGCTTAAGGCATCCGCAACCACATTAGCCTTTCCCGGGTGGTAATCAATGACAAGCTCATAATCTTTCAACAACTCAAGCCAACGTCTTTGTCGCAGATTTAAGTCTCTTTGAGTCATCAAATATTTGAGACTTTTGTGATCTGAAAATACATGGCACTTTTCGCCAAACAAATAATGTCACCATATTTTCAAAGCAAATACGATGGCGGCTAGCTCGAGATCATGGGTTGGATAATTTCTCTCGTGTGGCTTCAATTGTCTCGACGCATAGGCCACAACTCGACCTTCTTGCATCAATACGCAACCCAACCCGAGTAGGGATGCGTCACTATAAATGACAAACTCTTTGCCTGATTCGGGTTGCACTAAAATTGGAGCTTCAGTCAAATGAGTTTTCAGTTGATCGAAGCTTTTCTGACATTTCTCCGTCCATTCGAACTTAACATCCTTTTGAAGTAGCTTCGTCATTGGTGTGGCTATCATCGAGAAACCTTTTACAAATCGTCGGTAATAACCGGCGAGCCCCAGGAAGCTCCGAACTTCGGTAATATTTCTTGGAGGCTTCCAGTTAAGTATGGCTGAAATTTTGCTCGGGTCAACTCGAATACCCGATGCGGATACCACATGACCCAAGAAGCTAACCTCTCTTAACCAGAACTCACACTTACTGAACTTAGCATATAACTTCTTATCCCGCAAAATTTGCAACACTAATCTCAGGTGCTCAGCATGTTCGGTCTCATCTCCTGAATAGACTAAGATGTCATCAATGAACACAACTACGAACCGGTCCAAATATTTTCTGAAGATCCGATTCATCAAATCCATAAATACCGCAGGGGCATTAGTGAGCCCAAACGGCATCACTAAGAACTCGTAGTGACCGTACCTCGTTCTGAAAGCAGTTTTGGGTGCGTCCGAGTCTCGAATCCGCAACTGATAATAAGCCGATCTCAAATCTATCTTTGAAAACACTGAGGCTCCATTTAGTTGATCAAACAAATCATCAATACGCGGTAATGGATATTTATTCTTTATCGTCACTTTATTCAGTTGACGATAGTCAATGCACAACCTCATGGTTCCGTCCTTCTTTTTCACGAACAATACTGGTGCACCCCAAGGTGAGAAACTTGGTCGAGCGAAACCTCTATCCATCAACTCTTGCAATTGAGCTTTCAATTCCTTTAACTCGGTTAGTGCCATACGATACGGAGCTATCGAAATTGGCGTAGTTCCAGGTACAAGCTCAATACCAAACTCTATCTCCCGAACAGGTGGCAAACCCGGTAACTCTTCAGGAAAAACATCCGGGTATTCACAAACCACCGGCACAGATTCAGGTTTCTTTTCTAATTCTTTGTCATCAAGTACATACGCAAGGTATGCTTCGCACCCTTTTCTTACATATTTCTGGGCCAACATTGCTGATATTACAGCTGGCAACCCCCTTAAGTCTGTAGACTCAACTCGGATTATCTCGTTATTTGCGCACCTCAAATCAATAGTCTTGCTTTTGCAATTCACAACCGCATCATTCGCGGTCAACCAATCCAAACCAAGAATAATATCAAATTCGTCAAACGGCAGAAGCATCAAATCGGCCGGAAAACAGGATTCTCGGATTATTAGAGGGCATCTCTTACACACTTTATCAACAAGTACGTATTGACCCAAAGGGTTTGACACTCGAATTAAGAACTCAGTAGACTCAACAGGTAGAGTCTTACTGGATGCTAAGGTTTCGCATACATATGAATGAGTAGAGCCAGGGTCAATCAATGCAATCACATTAGTATCAAAGAGAGTGAAGGTACCAGTGATGACGTCGGGGGAGGATGCCTCCTCTCGTGCGCGAATGGCATATGCTCTAGCAGGAGTACGGTTCTCGGCTCGAACAGCCGTATCAGAGGCCCCTCTCTGACTACCACCCCTACTTCCTAAAATTCTCGGTGGTCTACCTCTAGTTGTCACTCCACTAGGTCTTGCACCTTGAATCTTATTCTTCTCATCAAGCTCCGTGCAATCTCTAATGAAGTGGTCCTTCGAACCGCATCCGTAACAGGCCCTGTTAGTAGACTTACCCCAACATTCACCTAGGTGTCGTCTTTCGCATTGGGGACATTCAGGTTTCTCTTGACGATTATTGCCCACACTAGCTACCGAAGTAGCTCGGGAGTCCGTCGATGGTCGTGCTCTGATGGAAATTCCCGCAGTCGTCCTCGACTTATTAGTGTCCTCCCTGAACTTCTTTACAGCTGAGAATGGAGCTTTACCCGTCGATCTTTTACGATAGTCTCTAGCTTCAAATTCAGCCTTCTTCTTCTCCTTTCCAAGTTCTTCCGC
This sequence comes from Gossypium hirsutum, assembly GCF_007990345.1. NCBI lineage: Eukaryota > Viridiplantae > Streptophyta > Magnoliopsida > Malvales > Malvaceae > Gossypium > Gossypium hirsutum. Next base: position 13,705,060 of record NC_053426.1, on the reverse strand, counting down.
CTTGCAGGCTCGTTCGACTAGTGTTACGAATTCTTTTATCTCCAAAATACCCACTAGTAGCTTTAAATCTTCATTCAATCCTTCTTCGAATCTTTTGCACATAGCAACCTCATCAGCTACACACTCCCGGGCATACCTACTGAGTCTTACGAATTCATGTTCGTATTCAAATACTGTCATACGGCTTTGCTTGAGTTCCAAGAATTCCTTGCGCTTTTGATCAATGAACCGTTGACTAATATATTTCTTTCGGAATTCCGTCTGAAAGAAGTCCCAAGTTACTCGTTCGTTTGGGACTATGGAAACCAGGGTCCTCCACCAATAGTAGGCTGAGTCCCGCAACAAGGATATAGCACACTTTAGACATTCATCAGGCGTGCATGAAAGTTCATCAAACACCCGAATGGTGTTATCAAGCCAGAACTCGGCCTTCTCAGCATCATCAGTAACTATGGCCCTGAACTCCTCGGCCCCGCGCTTCCTAATCAAGTCTACAGGTGGCTTACTCAGCCTCACAGGATCAGCGACTGATGGCATTATGGGCTCTTGGGGTGGATTATTCAAATTCGGGAATTGTTGGACAGCCGGATTGGTTCGGGCATATTGCGCGACCCACTCATTCATCATGGTAAAGAAGGCTTGTTTAGCCCCCTCACCTTGATTATTCGCAGATGACTGAGGTTCAACAGGCGGCGTCCCTTGTGCAGGAGCAGCCGCTACACTTTCAATGTCATCCGCCAAGGTTCTCTCTACACCGGGATCCATTTACTAATCAAAACAAAAATTTTAACCGTCAGAAGTCATCACACATTTAAACATTAACATTAAGGCATCTATAGCTAGACTCATACGTGCTATGGTAGTCCTAGAACCGACTAAACCATAGCTCTGATAAAAATTAAATTGTAACACCCCGAACCCGAGACCGTCGCCGGAGTCGAACACGAGGTGTTAACAGACTTCAAACCACTTATTTGACATTTCCCAGACAAGCTGCCAATCTACGTACTAGTTGCTTTAAAAATCATATCTTGAGTTCTGAAACTCAAAATCCAGTTCCGTAAATTTTTGCTGGAACTAGACTCATATACCTATATGGTAGAATTTTTGTAGAATTTTTGGTCAGGCCAATTAGTACAGTTTATTAGTCAAAGTCACCATGTTACAGGGATCGACTACACTGACCATTGCGCATTACGACTTGGATATCTCCCTGCACAGAGCTTCAATACCGATGCCGTTTGTTTCTATAGAAACTAGACTCAGAGAGGAATCTGTACATATATGGCATGACTCCTAATTATCTCTGGTTAATTTATAATGAATTTCCAAAGTCGGAACAGGGAATCCAGAAACCGTTTTGGCCCTGTCTCACGAGAACCTGAATATCTCTTAACATACTGCTCATATGGTCATTTCGTTTCTTCTATATGAAAATAGACTCATCGAGCTTCAATTACATAATTTATTCATTAATTAATTCCAATCCTACTATTTTTAGTGATTTTTCAATCTCACGTCACTGCTGCTGCCAGCATCTGTTACGAAAGCAACTATGCCTATTTCGTGATTTCTCCTTGATCTAACTAGTAATTCATCATACATATCACCAATTATGATCATGACTAGCCATGCCAAAGGCTAATCATTGTCAAACATCTCCCTACTACACTATTGCCATATCATGAATTTTAACACCAAAAATAATCAACCATGACATATGGCATAAAAAGGTCGAATTATCAAGACTTACGACCTAACGTTATGAAACCAAACCCAACCGAACATTTATGCCATTTTCGCATGGCTAAAAGTTTACATACCAAAGTTCAAACACAACATAATAGCCTATACATGCCGAAATGTTCTCCTAAGCCGACTAAGAAGAAAGTACCAAAACTTGCTAGCCGGTGTGATGACTCCAATGACGGCCCGATCACGCAAAAAGAGACGAGTCCAAGAAACCTAAAATAGGTGACAAGGAAACACCGAGTGAGTATATAACTCAGTAAGTCATAAGCAATGCACTACCATCCATTAATAACATTATCACAAGAGGAAGCAAAATGGAACGAGGCTAGTTACTCCATCCATACCGAACCATACCATAGTTCCTCAAACCTATCGGTTCAATCTCATACCAAGTCATGCATTCACATTCCATATACTAATCAATAGGATATTCGAGCCATTTTCATACATCATTTTATTTTCGTTACAATCATACAACTAAACGACCTTTCATCTATTCCACGATAAATCTTATGTACGTGACTTCAATTATAATTGTCACATAGGTTCAAACTTACCAAGCTCAACTTCAAATATAAACATAACGCCTATTAGTCACGAACTCAAGGTACTTACCCGATCCGCTGTCCGTGATCGACTCAATAATGTCGCACACTTAGTGCTCATAATGATTCAAAAGTATATATTAAGTCCGCACACTCAGTGCTATATAATCAACTCGCACACTTAGTGCTATATAATCAAACTCGCACACTTAGTGCTACATAATCAAGCTCGCACACTTAGTGCTACATAATCAAACTCGCACACTTAGTGCTGTACAATTTAAACCCGTACACTTAGCGCCAATCTCATGATCATAAATGTTTATACCCGCACTCTTAGTGCCGAGATCAATAACTCAATACATCTCACCTCTTTTCTCTTCATCCAACACTTTCATCACCACATACATACATGTATATATATATATATTTATCATTCCATTCAGCATCATTACATAGACGTTATGATCATTTAAATTAATACAAACTATATGCTTAATGACTTACTTTGTGTTGGGTAAGACGGTTCCAACTCGGCTACTCGATGATCTTTTCTTTGCCTTTGCTTGATTCTCCTCCTTTAACTCCTTGAGCTTAATCAATAAATCAACTAGTTTAACCGCCTTGCTAAATATTTACAATCCAATTACACATGCATATGTATGTTAGTATATTCGGCAATCACTCTTACTAATCACCCATTTAGTCGATTGTAGGGAATTAAATATAATATCTCTAGGATGTACTCTACATGGCCGAATATACCATGTTAGTTTTTTAACATTTCCTATGTAATTACATATAGATTTTTACACTTTAAGTTTCACACATTTCACCTTTTAATGCCTATTGCTCATCCCTTTGATCTTAACCTAAATGACAACTCCCTCTCCCCATATCTCAACCGAATTATCCATAACATCAAGACTAAAATTTTGCACCTTGAACTTCATACATTTATAAAAACTTCCATAACTCATTCGGCTTTAACAATTACCCATTTCTCATAAAAGAAATTAACAAATAAAATGAACATTCCATTAACCCATATGGCCAAATGTACCAAGCATTACTTAACTAAAATTCCACAAATTTCAACCTCATAATAATCTCTACTTATTCAATACAACATGAAACAACCTCTACTCCTAACCTCTTGATATACGGCTTAATGCCCAAACCACCATAAAAGTTTGATTTTTCATGACATTGCCGAAATGCATTTCAACAATTAGCTCAACATACAAAGGAAGTTAAAACCAACATTTCAAAACTCACCTCCCACTAGAAAAAGGGCTGCCGAATTGCCTTAATGAAAACTTCCCTATTTCTTTCCTTTTTGTTTCGGTTTTGGTAAGATGGAGAAGAAGATGAACACACTCTTTCTCTTTTTTTTTTGTCTAGTTACTGCAAATGGGGGGGATGGATGAGACAACTTTGTTTTCATCACCCCTCCCTTTTCATTACTTAATTACTAACCCTTTTATTTGTTCTTTCTAACATAACACACTAAGCCAACATATTCCCAACATGTTTCCACCCATAGCATGGCCAGCCACTAGCTCAAATTTTGGGTAATTTGACATGCAAACCCATCATTTTCATAACATGCATTAATAGGCCACTTCACATTTGCCTAGCACATTTCTAAATTTTCTCACATAAGTCCTATTTAATAAAATTCACTTACAATTAACAAAATTCAAGCATGAAATTTTCACACATGCATATATACATATAATAAGCATCAAATATGATGGCTAATTATTAGTATGACTCGGTTTTGTGGTCCCGAAACCACTTCCCGACTAGGGTCAATTTTGGGCTGTCACAGTAATAATGAGCTTTGGAGCTCTTTATAGCTGTGATAACATCAAGAATTCTTTAGGAAATATAAAGAGGCATAATTACTCATAAAGGAATAGCCGAAACTATAAATTATTTAATAAAAATTATAAAACTTAAAAATGAAATAATATTAAAGGAAAATAATAAAAAAAGTACTTAAAGAAGATAAATAAAGATAAAAATAAAAATAAAAATGTTAAAAAAAAGTTCTTAAACATCGTCATCGCCAGATGGTTCACGAGGTGAGGGTGGCGATGAGATGTGAAGGTGCTGAAAAATCTGATGAAGAGTAGCATCAATGTGATCAAAGCACTAAAAACACTGCTACTCAAATCTAGTAAGACGTTCAAAGATGTCAGAGTATGAAGCCGCCGCATGAACTAGACGATGGATGGGTGGCGGCTGAGATGGTGGGTCCTCATGACGTGGAGGGACATCATCAGTAATGTTCTCTGGGTCCTTCTCCTCGGTGGACTGGACGAGGTGATACTGAGGAGGGTAAGTTCCATGTCATTTTTTTATCATCCTCATAAGTAGCATGCCCGAGATGCCCTGTGGGGACATCTGACCGATGAGAGTGAGGGAGGATGATTGTGCTGCTGTGTTGAGGAGCCCGAAGTACCGTGCCAGTCTAGTGACATAGGGGCCAATGGAGATGACTCATCTCTTATGCCGCTCTGTCTGATGGCGGATGGTGATGGCAATGAAATAGGCAAGGTCAAAGACGTGCACATTCGTCATACTCCATAAAAAGTAAGTGTCGTGAGTGTTGACGACGTCGGTGCTCTCCTACTGTCCTGTTAGGGTGTGAGCAAGGATAGCGTGCAGGTATCTCAAGGACGGGGCGAGAGCCGATGCCTTAGAGTGGCTGGGGTCATAGGTGGCTGAGTCAGGGACTAAAGCTCTCCAACACTTCAAAGAGAATAGTGGATATGGCAATGAAGGGCGTCGATCTCGTTGTCGTCCATGAAATCCTCCGTATACAGCCCTAGTGCAATTCTAAACTCAGGTACGCTCAACCGGCAACCAAACCACCGAGGTGGAACTAGACCGTTCCTGGATCATCAAACTCCATCATAATGGTTTGGAAGTGAAAGGTCAAACAAAGTTCTAGGGTGAGCTCGAGGTACATCGGCTCGATGATCCCAAAAAAGAGCTTCTACGGGTCAGTCGTCAGAAGAGCTCGGACTGCGTCAGCCAGTTGGACTTGTTCAAGTGCGGCCCAGTCAATGTAGTGGCCCACACCTAAGGGCCGGACCCAAAGTATCTGAAAGAGTTCTTCTTGGGGTCCTAAGGGGAACTGAAGGAAAGGGTGGCGAATCTCAATGGTAGGACCCGAGGATGACGTTGCTCCTTTCCTCTTCTTTGAAGTGGGGACGGCGGTCTTTTTTCCACGTGAGGTTAACATGGTATACCTGCAATGAAAATTCGAAGTTAAAACAATACTCCCCAAGAATGGAATGGAGAGGTATGCAAGTGTGTTAACATTAAAGAAGAATACTTCATGGTCATCACAGGTAACAGGTAAGATGAAAAGTAATTAAATCCTAATGGAAATCATTATTAATAATAGGAACATGGGAATAGTGCTAAATAGAATATCTAGTGAATGAATACATGTGGGTTTGATAATATGAAATATGGTGTGGGTAAGCATGAAATCCATGTAAACAAGAAAAATGGATGAATGTAGCATAATACATTGACTTGTATTGACTAAAATGGCAAATTTCTAACAAAGAGCATAAGTATTACTATCATTATAACCATAAATATTTACCCAAAATAGTCAAATAAAACAATAAAAAATCATGAAATAAGTAAAAGATTTGAAGAGAATAGAGAGAAAAGAGTAGACAAATACAAGAGGGAAAAGCTTGAGTCGTTGAGGGTGGTGCTGTGGTCGGTGCACGGGCGTGGCAGGGAGGGCGTGTGAAGAAGATGTGGCGGCTAGGGTTAGGGATTTTGGGGAGGGGGATGATGAATAGTGAGGGGTTTATATAGATTTTGGAGCACACAGCTGTGGGGCACGCCCGTGTGCCCTAATTTTGGCCCGTGTGTTTCGTAATTTTTAAATTTGGGTGCATCTGAAATTCGTCACACGCCCGTGCTCTATGGGCGTGTTGGTGTACACGGTCGTGTCGCATGGCCGTGTCCTACTTCGTTCGCTTCTCCCATGCCCATGTTTAAATGTGCATGCCCGTGTTGTTTTATCAGTCTTGAGCACGGGTGGTAGGCACATGCATGTCGCACGCCCGTGCTATATTCTCAGTCTCAGCCACGGTTTATAGATACGGGTGTGTCGCACGCCCGTGTTGTTTTGACAGACTCGCCCACGACCATGTCGCTCGGTTGTGGCAACTTACCGCATCTCGTGTTGGGGGAAGATTTTGCCCTGTTTCCATACGCCCGTACCGCAAGGCCGTACCGCACGGCCGTGTCTCCTCCCGTGGTGTGAGCACGGCCTAAGGCATGCCCGTGTGCCTGGCCGTGTGGATTAGAAAACATGTGTTTCAAGGACTCAGGTAGTGATTAGATGTTAAAAACTAAAACTTTAAAGAAATCAATACTGTTAGTGCTTGGGTTGCCTCCCGAGAAGCGCTTATTTATAGTCTAAGTTCGACTTACCTCTCTTGTTGCGTGGCCATGGTGGTTCGAGGAGTTTACACTCCTTATCCCTACTATCAATTTTATCAACATAAGATTTAATACGAGTACTATTTACCTTAAATGTGCTGAATTTGGGATGAATTACCTCAACTATACCGTATGGAAAAATGCTAAATACCGTAAGAGGGATTCCTTCATTCGGTTCAAAAGTGGTAATACGAGGGTCTGCTACGTTTACTAGCACTTTGTCTCCAACCTTACGTTGATTTGGGGAAAAATTTAGCTTCTCATGGCGTGGTTTTTTTTTATCGTGTGTTCTCAGTTTATGTGTCTTTCATTCATCTAGCTCCTTGATTTGTAGCCTTCGTTCTTCTTAGATAGGTCCTTTGTTGGTGCTTGAATGTGGCTCATCTATGTTCTTTGAACCTATTTCCTGCAAAGTAGGTTGCACCACATGGTCAGTTTTAATAGAATGATTTATACAACCACCTTCAATTTTCAATTTGTTACTCGAATTACGAGCTTGAATGGTGATTGTTTTGCCTCCCACACGAAGTGTGAGTTCACCTGTGCCAACATCAATTATTGTTCTAGCAGTTTCTAAAAAGGGTCTCCCTAAAATTAAAGGAACGTTACTATCCTCCTCTATGTCTAGAACAACGAAATCAACTGGGAATATAAATTTGTCAATTTTAATAAGTACATCTTCAATAATACCCCTAGGAAATCTGATTTTTTTATCAGCTAGTTGAATACTCATCCTAGTTTGTTTCGGTTTCCCAAGACCTAGTTGCTTAAACATTTTGTAAGGCATGACATTGATGCTAGCCCCTAAATCAACCAAAGCATTATTAACATCTAAGCTACCAATGAAACAATGAATCATAAAACTCCCTGGATCTTTTAATTTGTTGGCCAGCTTATTCTGTAGTATGGCTGAGCAAACCGCATTTAGCTCCACATGCGATGCCTCATCCAACTTCTGCTTATTTTTTAAAAGCTCCTTTAATAATTTGACTGCGTTTGGAATCTACGAAGGAGCTTCAATAAACGGTAATTTAATATGTAACTTATTTAATTATTTAAGGAATTTACCGAATCGTTCGTCTGTGCAGTCTTTCCTTGTCGCATTGGGGTATGACACATGAGGTTTGTACTCTTTACTTACCGGTGTTTCTTCACTGTGGTCTTCCTCACCTCTGCTTTTCTTACCATAATTCCTTGCCTCGGTTCTGGTTCAGGTTCCACTAACCCTTCCTTATCTTGGATGGTAATTGCATTGAGTTGTTCCCTTGGATTAGATTCAGTGTTACTCGGCAGGCTACCTTGTGGTCATTCAGATATCAATTTGGCGAGCTGTTCAATATGAGTTTTGAGCCCTTGGATCGACGCTTGTTGATTTTTAAGTGCTATCTTGGTATTTTGAAAATGAGTTTCTGACACCAAGATTAATTTTGTTAGTATCTTCTCAAGGTTCGACTTTTTCTCTTGTTGGTAAGGTGTTTGTTGGAAGCCTGGAAGTGGTGGTAGTCTCTGATTTCCTTGGCCTCCCTATGAAAAATTTGGATGGTTCCTCCAACCTGCATTGTAAGTGTTACTATAAAGATTATTTTGAGATCGAGGATGATTACTCATGTAATTTAACTGCCCGTTCTCCATGTTGTGGCCATAGGGTGGGTATTCTGAATTGGTTGATCCACCTCCACTTGCTTCGCACTGCATTATTGGGTGAACCTGTGAAGAACCAAGAAAATAGTCAATTTTTCTATTCGAAAGTTCTACCTGATTAGAGAGTATGGTGACCGAATCAAAGTTAAAAATGTCGGCTGTTTTCTTTGGCTTTGTCCTCTGACTTGTCACTGATAATTATTTGGTGACATCTCTTCTATAAATTCATAAGGATCCTCAGGTGTGTTATTATTGATAGTTCCACCAACAGCTGCGTCAATCATCTGTCTAGTCGAAGGATTCAAGCCATTGTGAAATGTTTGAACCTGTAGCCAGAATGGTAACCCATGGTGAGGGCATCTTCTCAAAAGGTCCTTCTATCTCTCCCATGCATCGTAGAGTGTTTCTAAATCCATCTGCACAAAAGAAGAAATATCATTACGTAATTTAGCCGTTTTAGCTGGCAGAAAATATTTTAATAAAAACTTTTTGGTCATTTGTTCCCAAGTGGTGATTGACCCTCGTGGTAATGAGTTCAATCACTGTTTAGCTTTGTCCCTCAATGAAAAAGGGAATAACCGAAGGGGAATGGCATCATCAGAAACGCCATTAATTTTAAAAATGTCACAAAGTTCCAAAAAATTTGCCAAGTGAGCGTTGGGATCCTCGTCCTGTAAACCATCAAACTGAACAAATTGTTGTATCATTTGAATTGTGATAGGTTTCAGTTCAAAATTATTTGCAGCGACAGCTGGCCTAACTATGCTTGATTCAGTTCTTGTTAAAGAAGGTTTAGCATAATCATACATAGTACGCGAAGTAGGATTCTGATTAGCAGTAATCGCAAGAGGTAGTGGATTTTCCTGATTTTCAGCCATCTCCTCAGTTGTGGTTGAAGTATCGTCCTCTTACTCTTCCTCTATGTATCTTAAGCTTCGCCTTATTTCTCTTCAGTTTCTGTGAACTGTGCGATCAATCTCACTGTCGTAAAGTAATGGTCCTGACGGGTTTCTTCTTGTCATAAACTAGAAAAACTTGTCAGAAGAAAATAAACGAGAAATTAGAAAAGAAAATAAAAATTTAAATTGCAATAAAAGTAAAATTGCTAAAGTAATAAAAATCGAGTGTTCCTAATATCTTAGTTCCCTGGAAACGGCGCCAAAAACTTGGTACATGATATTCGCGATAGGTTTTAAAAAATTTATAATTAATCGTTCTTGAAACTAACTATTATCACGATGAAGGCAAGTGTACTTATCGAACAGTAGTATAGCTTTAGCAAGACTGGATTGTCGAACCCAAAGGAACCAAGAGTACTAGTAATTACTTCTTTTTTTTATTTAGCCTAAAAATTACGGGATTTGTTTATCTAAACTAATTAACTAAACTAAGGGTGCACAGAGAGAAAATTGGGGAAAAGCTTTTGGGAAAACTCGATTGATGAAGACAATACCCAAGGAAAAATCCATCTAGACTTCACTTGTTAGTTGACTCTGAATCAGATTATTTATTCATTTGACTTGATCCGTAGAAATCCATAAGTTATACTATTATCTCTCTCGAGACTAATAACGTCTAACCCTAGGTTGATTAATTGAAATCTCTTTCTAATTAACACCCTAGTGTTGCATTAACTCGATCTATGGACTCCCTTATTAGGTTTCACCCTAATCCGATAAAATTTTGTCACCCTATCTCTAGGCCTGCAATCAACTCCACTTAATTATGACAAATTTACTCTTGGACAGGGACTTTTTCTCCTCTGAATAAGCGCATAAACTTGAATCAATATCCTGAAATATTAAAACAAGAATTAAGAACACATAATTAAGAACAAGTCAAATATTTATCATACAAATCAGATAATAATAACAAGATCTATCTTAGGTTTCATTCCCCTTAGGTATTTAGGGGTTTTAGTTCATAATTATGAAAGAAAACATCTCAAAAAAATAAAGATAACAAAACATAAAGAAAACCCAAAACACCTGAAGGAAATTGAAGGGAGATCTTCAGTCTTGACGATGAATCTAGCTTCTAAGATGGATCAATCGGCTTTCCTTCAGTAATTCCTTGCCTCCTACTCTGTGTCCCCTCCTAAGTACCTCCTCGTGTGTTTAAATAGGCTTTAGAATGCCTAAGAGCCCTCAAAAGTGGCCTTTCCGAATAGGACTATACTTGGGCTCGACAGGGACACGCCCGTGTGACACGCCTGTGTGCGATTGTTTTAGACCGTGGTCAAGGCTGTTAAATAGGCACGGGCGTGTGGTCAACCCGTGTAAGTCGTGCTTCGATCCTACCAAATAGACACGGCCGTGTTGCTTACCCATGTGAGGAAGTCCAGGCCGTGTTGATTTCCCCTTTTGGTTCATTTTCTTCGTTTTCGGCCCGTTTCTCGCTCTTTTTACTCTTTTATGCTCACCTAAGTATAAAACATGAAATTAAAGGATTAGGAGCATCAAATTCACCAAATATAAGGAGAAATCATCCATAAATGTGCTAAGCATGGGATAAAAATATGTATAAATTACATTTTATCAGTCCCCTTGTTAGAAAGCTCATGCTACAAGGAGCTCAAAAGTAAAAAAATATTCAAGAAAAACCCTCAAATCATTTACTTGAAACTTTTACTATTTGTTTTATTTTATTCAATTTCAACATCTAATTTCACCAAATTTTGACTTTTGACCACCTTTGTCTCCTATGGCTAGCCATGCTATTCTAAAGGGTCTAATTGCCCTTTAAAGACCTCCAATTTAGGTTCTCTAGCTATTTGGCACCCTTAACTATCAAAATAGGACTTTTGCACTTTATGCGATTTAGGCCTTTTTCACAATTAAGCATGCAATCACTAAAATTACTTTACCAAATTTTTCGTGCACTAATTTAAACATGTTATAACGTAAATTTAATAATAAAATACTTTCTCCAACTTCGAATTAGTGGTCCTGAAACCACTGTTCCAACTAGGCCCAACACCCAGCTGTTACAATTCTCCCCCTTAGGAATTTTCGTCCCCAAAAATCTTACCAGTGAATAAGTTTGGGTATTGATCTCTCATTGTCTCATCGGGTTCCCACATGGCTACCATTACTCCATGTCTAAGCCATAAAACCTTTACTAGTGCTACACTTTTATTCCTCAACTACTTGACCTCTCAATCCAAAATCTTAATCGGTTCTTCACCATAGGTCATATCCCGACTTATTTTAATTTCTTCTGGTGAAATCACGTGTGAGGGGTCAGATCGGCAGCAGCGTAACATCGATACATGGAATACATCATGAATCTTCTCTAGCTCATGAGGCAAGGCTAATCGGTATGCTACCAGCCCAATTCTCTCAGTCACCTCATAAGGTCCAATAAACCGTGGACTCAGCTTGCCTTTTCTTCCGAATCTAAGGACTTTCTTCCACGGGGATACTTTCAAAAACACTCTATCCCCTATTTGAAACTCGATCTCCTTTTGTTTCAAATCCGCGTAGGATTTCTGTCTATCCAATACGGCTTTTATACAATTGTGAATCACTTTAATCTTTTCTTCGGTCTCTCTAACTAAGTCGACCCCGTGAATCTGACTCTCTCTCAACTCGGTCCAATATAAAGGCGTTCGGTACTTACGCCCATACAAAGCCTCATAAGGCACCATTTTTAGACTTAATTGATAACTGTTGTTGTAGGCGAATTCGACCAGTGGTAAATACCTTTCCCAATTTCCTTGAAACTCGAGAACACAACACCATAACATGTCATCTAATATTTGAATGACTCTCTTCGACTGACCGTTGATTTGCGGGTGAAATGCTGTGCTGAAATTCAGTTTTGTTCCCAAAGCCTCTTGTAACTTCTTCCAAAACCTCGAGGTAAATCTCGGGTCTCTATCTGAAACAATCAACAAGGGCACTCCTTGAAGTCTCACAATTTTGGAAATGTACAAATCGGCTAGCTTATCAAGTGAGAAGTCTGTATGTATTGGGATAAAGTGAGCCAATTTCGTCAGACGATCAACCACAACCCACATAGTATCTTTCTTCCTCGGGGTTACCGGAAAACCTATCACAAAGTCCATAGTAATCCGTTCCCACTTTCACTCGAGGACCATGATAGGCTGAAGTAATCCTGAAGGTACTTGGTGTTCAGCCTTCACTTGTTAACAAATTAGACACTTAGAAACAAACTCAGAAATGTCTCTTTTCATCCCCGACCACCAATACATTTTCTTCAAGTCGTTATACATTTTCACACTACCCAGATAGATAGATAAGCAACCATTATGCGCCTCTCATAAAATCTTCTGAATAAGCTCATTATCCTTGGTACACAAACTCAATCTTGGAACATCAAGCATCCATCGGTTCTAATCCAAAAATTTGATTCAACACCCAACTCACACTGAGTTCTCTTGGCTTGCAATTTGTCGTCGTTATTCTGAGCTTCACAAATTTCTTAGAGAAACATCGGTCTAGCTCTCATCTCGATTAGAATTGAATCATCCTCTAACAAGGTCAATTAGGCGTTCATTACTCTCAAAGCAAATAAATATTTTCTACTCAATGTATCGGCGACCACGTTTGCCTTTCCCGAATGATAGTCAATAATCAACTCATAATCCTTTATCAACTTTAACCACCGTCGTTGCCGTAAATTCAGATCCTTTTGAATCATCAAATACTCTAGACTCTTATGGTTAGTAAATACTCGGCATCTCTCACCATACAAATGGTTCCTCCAAATTTACAACACGAACACTATAGTTGCTAGCTCCAAATCGTGGCTCAGATAATTTCTCTCGTGTTGCTTTAGCTACCTCGAGGCATAGTCCATTACCTTGCCTTCTTGCATGAGTACGCATCCTAACCCATTCAAAGATGTATCACTATACATCATAAACTCTTTTTCTGGTTCCGGTTGCACTAAAACTGGAGCTTCGGTCAACAAAGCCTTTAGTTTCTCAAAACTCTGTTGACACTTATCCATCCATTCGAACTTGACATCCTTTTGTAACAACCTTGTCATTGGAGTAGCTATCATTGAGAATCCATTCACATATGTAGTATCCTGCCAAACCCAAAAAGCTTCGAACCTCCATCACATTTCTCGGTGGTTTCCACTCAACAATGGCCGAGATCTTAATTGGGTCAACTCTGATTCCATCTTTCGACACGATGTGTCCTAGGAATCCAACTTCTTTAAGCCAAAATTTACTCTTATCAAACTTGGCATATAACTGCTTATCTCTCAAGGTTTGTAAAATCGTTCTTAGATGCTCCGCGTGCTCACTCTCATCACGTGAGCAAATCAGCATGTTGTCGATAAAGGCCATTAAGAACTTATCCAAATATGGCCGAAAAATATGGTTCATCAAATCTATAAACACCGTAAGGGCATTTGTTAAAACAAAGGGCATAACAAGAAACTTGTAGTTCTCATAGCTCATCCTAAACGCGGTTTTCAGTACATCTTGTTCCTTAACCCTTAGCTGGTAGTAGCCAGACCTTAAGTCGATCTTAGAAAACACAGTAGCTCCCTTCAACTGATCAAAAAAATCATCGATCCTTGGGAAGGGATACTTATACTTCACAGTCACCTTGTTAAGCTGTCTGTAGTCTATACATAACCTCATCGACCTGTCTTTCTTCTTCACAAAAAGTACTGGAGCACCCCAAAGGGAAAAACTCGGTCTCACAAAACCCTTGTTAGTTAACTCTTGTAGTTGAACTTTCAACTCCATAAACTCCGTAGGATCCATCCTATACGAAGCAATCGATATGGGTGTTGTACCAGGGACTAACTCGATTCCAAATTCAACTTCCCTCACAGGAGGCAATCCGGGCAATTCTTCCGAAAATACATCCGTGAACTCACATACCACTGGCACTAACTCGATCTTCAATTTAAATGCTTGAGTATTCAATACAAAGGCGAGGTAATCCCCTCACCGTTTTCTTAAATATCTCTTTGCTGTCATAGACGATACCACTTCAGGCAATCCACCCAATTTACCTAGTTCAACCTGAAGAACATTCCCGTCTTCACATTTCAGCTCAATAACTTTTCGTCCATAATCCACTACAACCCCATGCGAAGTCAACCAATCCATCCCAAAGATTACATCAAATTTATTAAACAGAAATTACATCAAGTTAGCCGGAAAACAATGACCTCTAATTGTCAAAGGAAAATTTCTACATATTTTGTCAACTAACACATGCTTGCTCAATGGATTTGACACCTTTACTACAAATTCCGTAGACTCAATTGGCATTTTCATACTAGGCACTAATTTCATGCAAACATAAGAATGCGTAGACCCCAGATCATTTAAAGCAACAACAGAAATATCGTCGATAGAAAAGGTACCCATGATCACATCGGGAGACCCTGCCTCTTCACGAGCACGTATAGCATAAGTCCTTACAGGCACTCTACCCTCAGACCTCACTGTAGCATCTCTTGGTGCACCTCTACTACTAACCCCACTTCCAGGGCTCTTATGTGGTCTACCCTTTGAAGCAGCACTGCTCACCCTTACGTCTTGCTTTTTCTCTTTCTCATCTCATTTAGGGTAGTCTAAGATGAAGTGGTCTAGTGATCCACATTTGAAGTAACCTCTTTCATTCGCACGGCATTCGCCGAAATGATGTCTACCACATTGCGAACACTCTGGCCTATTTGGTCGAACACTACTGACACTCACAATAGAAGTGGTCTGAGCTTTAGAAGTCATGTTCTGCTTGTTCATGCTCTTATTCGAGAACCCCACTAACGTGTTAGATCAGGTAGGGAACTCTCTTGATCTCTTAGATGAGGCCTACTGTGATTTCCCCATCAGTCTTTTCCTTGAGTCTTAAGACTTAATATCAGCTTTTCTCTTCTCTTTGGCCAATTCCTCAGCCTTACATGCTCTTTCCATAAGCACCACAAACTCTCTTCAATTCTAAGATGCCAACTAATAATCGGATGTCTTCATTCAATCCGTCCTCAAATCTCTTGCACATGATGGCTTCGGTAGACACGCACTCCCTAGCGTATTTGCTGAGCCTCACGAACTCACGTTCATACTCTGTTACTATCTTTCGGCCTTGTTTCAATTCTAAAAATTCCTTCCCCTTCTAATCTATAAACCTTTGACTGATATACTTCTTCCGAAATTTGTTTTAGAAAAACTCCCATGTAATCCTTTCCTTTGGTACAACTGACACAAGGGTATTCTACCATTAGTAAGCCAAGTCTTGTAAGAGTGACACGACACATTTCATACATTCCTTCGGCGTGCACGATAATTCATCGAATACCCTTGTAACATCCTGATTTTGGGCCTAGTCGGAATAGTGGTTTCGAGACCACAAATCCAATGAGAAAATTTTCATTTTAATTATATTTTTTTGGTCTACAATTTCACAGAATGATTTCGTGAAAATTTCGTTTGAAAATTTCGACGTTTGGGCACTTAATTTGGTCAAAAGGACTCAATTGTAAAAAGTTCAAAAGTTGAGTTCTACATATAGAATTGTCCAATTGTTATGAGTTTTTAAATTAAAGGTCCTTCAATGGCAATTAGACCATTTTGAAGTTTTTATACAAAAATGGACATGGTATGATAGGTTTTTAAAAGTTTTTCATTAAGGGCATTTTACTAAATTGGTAATTAAATGAATTAAAAATGTCAAAATAAGCTAAATTTGCTCATCTTCTTCCTCATGGCTGAATGTATCATGAAAAATAGCATGGCTAGGGTTTTCAAGCTTTCTAAGCTCATTTCTAAGTGATCCCGAGCCCCGTTTTTTATGTTCTTTACACTTTTGAAGTCCCAGTAACATGTTCTAGCTATTTCTACCATTTATTTGAGCTAGTGTTTGTGTTTAAAAAATTACCCATGAATGGCATGCATATTTTGATGTTCAATGGTAGAATATGAAGCTTGAAATTGTGTTCAACAACTTTTGCTAAGCGATTTTACGTGAAAACGAGTAAAATGACATAATCGGTAAAAATACCTAATATTCATAAGTACATGTTAGAGTGAGAATTTGATGTCTCCATAAAATGGAAAAAAGATCAGCATATCATAAAACATAAGAAAATGGGATGAAGTTTAATTTTCGAGCCTTGGGGAAAAAGTACAAATATGCAAAAGTTTAAGGGTCAAAATGTAAATTTGTAAAAATATGATTTTTGGACCCGTATGAATAATGAGACTAATTAGTAGGCTAAATGTGATATTATAGATCAAGGAAATTGAGATTCGGGCTTAAATCAGGAAAATACAAGGTTATGCACTAAAATGGTAAATTGACGTTTCTGGATCAAGGTAAGTTCGTGTGTTAGTAATAATGTAATACCCTGCATGAATTGTAATTCTCTATTGATATGGCATAAACTTTATGATTTAATATGTTTAAGAGAAGTTGATGGATGGTGTGTATGATATGGAAAAATGTAATGTTTGTTGAGTCATGTGAAATTGAATGGCAAATTATTATTACATGAATTGAGTGTTAAATTACTATTACCTGGGTTGTAAGAATTGCTACACGGTTGTACATGACGAGATTTTGACAAGTAAGTTTGGATAAGTTAAAGTAAACTCCTAACATGCCTAATTGTATGATTTATAAGTGCATGATAAGTGCATTTATTGATGGCATGAAATTACATTAAATGAATCTTTGAAAATGATTTGTCGAAAAATGTCTCAGTTGAGGTTAAAAAGGGACCATGATTTACAAGCGAATTGAGATCCTGCATGTCTTGCAGAAAGGATTTAGCCCGGACGGGTAATCCGTTGACCTCAATTATGAAAAGGATCTAGCCCAGATGGGTGTTCCTTTGGATGATCGAGCCTCTTGAAGAATATATGTGCATTGGATTTAGCTCGAATGGGTAATTCAATTAGGGTCTAAATTTAGCCCGGACTGGTAATTCAGATCCGAACTCAATAAAGGTGTTTGTCGTAATAAGGGATTTAGCCTGGAATGGTAATCCCGATATCACCTTATGAGTTCATGATACGGGGGATTTAGCTTGGATTGGTAATCTCGTCGTAAGATGTGAGGTTCGCGGGAGTGCATACATGAAATGATCATTCTTATGAATTGACGGTAAATGGATAATCCATGGAAATTTCATAGAAACTCAATGGGATTAATATGATGTGTATCAATGAAAATGATAAATGATGAGCTCTTCTAAGACAAATTTACGTGGTGCATTGTCATGAGACTAATTTGATGATTGAGTGCATGTGATAGGGAATTATCCTATACTTGGAATGTATGACCAAGTGTGCCCATAAGAAATAATAACTTTTATATTGAGCTCCGTTGTGAAAAAAATGAGTAAGGGATCCATGAAATGGTAAGTTCATGATAGTTGGAAATGATCTTATGATAGTGATCATTATATTGTAACAAAACAGATTTGGACAGCAACATTGGTCTGACTTTGAAAACACACTATAAATAGTGAAAATTGAGTTAGAAGCTTAATAAAATATGAAATTAAATCTTAATGAGTCTAGTTTCACATAAAGGAAATGGTGAAAGCAAAAGAATTTTGTATCATGAGATATTTGAATTCTTGTGAGACGGAGTTGGAGTGATTCCAGACTCCCCTATATCGAATTTGGAAAATCATTAGAAATTTTACAAAAATAATTATGAGTTAAAATTCATATGAATAAAATCCTTAATGAGTCTACTTTCAGGAAAAGATACAGAAACATTATCCGAGTCTCGTACTATGGATAAATAAATTTTAGTGAATAAAGGTCGAAGCTGTCAAATAGCAAAAATAAGGGAGAATTTGAATAATAAAATGTACTTATTGGCTAGACCAAAAATTCTAAAAATTTTATGAAGTTTAACGGAGCTGATTTTAGAGTTCCGTAGCTCTAGATATAAATAATTTAATGACTATGACTCAGGAAAATAGCTTATCTGGAATTTGAATAAATAGAAAAAAAAATGAAAATAGCATGTTATCGCATTGCTTATTATTTTCATGAGAGCTTACTAGGCGTAAAGCTTACTCCCTCCTTTCCATTTCTTTAGTTTTGACAGGTCATCTCGAGGTTGGAGATCGTCGGAGGCAACATCACACTATCGAGCCATTATCCATGGAGTATTGATATGTGTATGTTAAATGTTTTCAAATGAGTGGCATGTATAGGGACTTAGTTTTTCTATGACGACTATTGTTGTGATTAGCCAAAGATATTGGTTTATATTGATTTTTTGTTTATAGCCATGAGATATGGCTTATAATGATTTTGGCTTGTAAGTCTATTTATCCATGACATGTGTTAATGTCTTGTGATATGGTTATGTGATTGTGCTTGTTCACTATGTATGAGAAGTATCTTGCATATGTACATGATGAATGCCATTGAAATCGTGTATGTGTGTGTATGTAAAGATGACAAAAAGGCTTGGAAATTAGCCTAAGTCTTGACCACACGGGTAGAGACAAGGTCGTGTGTCTCAACCGTGTCGAGGACACGGCCTCTGGCCACGGGTGTGTGCCTTGGCCGTGTGCCCTTAAACGGTTGCTGATGTCATAAACAGAGAGTTACACATGCTGAGGACACGGGCGTGTCCCAAGCCACACAGACGTGTGCGACCACACGGCCCAACCCACACTGGCGTGGGACTCTCCAAAGCTAGAAAATTGTTAAGTTGCCCAAAGACTTTTGAAAGTTCTCGGTTTAGTCTTGAACCACCCCGATGTATGTTATAGGCTTCGAAGGCCTGTATAAGGAACAATATGCATGTGTTTGAAAAGTTTAAATTTTGGGCGAAATTTGGTAACCTAGTTTTGTATGTCTGTGAATGTTTAAGTCTAGTAACGACTCGAACCCTGTCCTAGAGTTGGATACGGGTGCAGGGTGTTACATTTAGTGGTATCAAAGCTATAGTTTAGTCGGTTCTCGAACTAACCTAGCATATGCATCAGAGTCTAGCTATACATGCCACCGATCCGTGATAGTGTGATGTCTCTCGACGTGTATGAGAGCCATTTTGTTTAGACAAAGGTACTCTCCAACTGAGCTACACTGACCCTTTTGAATATGATGCTAAAATATTTGAGTAAAGTGTAGTCATGATTAACTGAAACTTGGAAAGGTACGAATGAGGATTCATGAAATGTGTACATGGTGAAATGAGCTTATCTATGATTAACAGATAATTCTATGATGTAAATGGATTATTTGCTTGAGTGAATACATGTGTTTAGATAACTTACCAAAGATATAGATGGAATGAACATTCACGTATGCTTATATGAAAAAAATCATGGTTGATAAGCTTGTATAGCTTAAGTAAATATGTTAAATTGCTTGGACTGTTTCATATGATTGTAACGATATGTCTAAATGATAGTGTACCAGGTAAAAGTATGGATTATGATAAACTTATCTGTGTTTGTTGGCCCATGCATGATATCATGTGCATGACTTATATGATTAAATGAATAGATAAGTAAAGTTATCTAAAAAACATGGAATGCATGCATAATTATACTTGACTAAATGAGATAACTGGAAAGTGGGCATTAAATCAATATGAATGTTAGTTACTCGAAATGAATGACATGATTGAGATATGATTGCTATAATGAAAACTGTGTTACATGTATATGTATATGAGAGTTGAGTCAGAGGCCTTACGACCCACTCCCCCTTACCAAAGTGGTGTTTTATAATGGAAATTCCTAAGATTTATGTTGATTGAGTTTCCAGGTGAGAAACCAAAGAGTTCTATGATGGAATGGTTGTAAGCATGATTAGAGATTTGAGAATGGAATTATAAGTACAGACATGAGCTAGAAAGATATCGGATTGACCGAAAGATTGTTTAACTTTCGCAACATCATAGTTAGCAAAAAAGGTTAATTTTGGTAAAACGTTCTATCCTGGTATGATGTCGAGAAATGTTTTGATTGAAATTCCCCCATGAACTGGTTTTCTTAGTGAAGTGAATATTATGGAATTTGGGACAGCAGAAATAGTTAAAGGAATAATGTCCAAAATATGAAAATGTTCCCTGATCTTAACGTTAGACGAATGTGTTGTTAGTCAAATTGGATTATAATCTGCATGGTTCTATTTTTCTCTGGTATTTTGTTATATTTGACCTGTTGGGAATCGATGAGAAATTGTGCATGGTGCCATGATTCTATTTCTACCGATCATTGCTCCGATTGATTTTATATATATATGAGAAGCATATAGTTCCGGTCGTATTTGTTGTCAATGGTTTGGAATGATGTTATTCAGGATTTCTTTTCTTTGAAAAACCATTGGGGTCTTTCATATTTTTATGAGTCTGGTTCTCGGCCTTTTGATGTAGTGCCGTAAATTGGATTTCCTTATCTTGGATTTCTTTATTCTGGGCTTCTCCGTTTTAGATTTCTCCATCTTTGGTTTTCTGGATATTTTATCTTGTAACTCGTCAATCATGGCTTGAATTTAGAGCATGACCTCCAGCTTGTGATTGATGTATATAAAGAACAAATATGACTATACCTCTGAATTGATCCTGATAATGTGGTGAAATTTCAAGTCCCAATGTGTATGGTGGATTTCCTTTCTCAAGTAAGTTAATCAGAGTTAATGTACTCTGTTGAGGTATCAGTTTTACTTATGCTAATGCATATGTTATGGTCTTCGATTGGCATGATGAGTGAATTTAGAATGATGCATGTTGAATCGTTCTGTTGACTAGAAGAGAGAATTTCTTGAAATATCAATTATGGATGAATAAGGTCGACTTGATTGTTCAATCTGTATGGAATACATGTTCAGAATCTAATGAAATGTTCATGCTTGAGAATAAGATTTTATTTCTTCACGGGTAAAAAGATGAATAGTCTAATTAAGAAGTGTATGTTTCCTAGAAGAATCACATGCGATAAGAAGATCTGATATTGATAATGTGAAGATAATCTAGGTATTTAAAAATTCTGAAACGATCATTGTTTATCTTTGAGTACAAATTCTTGAAATGTTGAAAGTTTAAAGACGTATAGCAAGAATCATTAGAATTATTTTTGCCGTTCGGGAACTAGAATGGAAATAGAAAAGGTTAATATGGATTTTCTTGTCTGGATCGCTCCTATCCTTGAAAGAGGAAAGTAATATGCAGTGTTGTTAAACGTTATGAGATGTGTAAATTCTACTAGTATACCCAAATGTCTACTCACCAGATTCATAGGATTTCGTGTCTTTATGAATGTTGGATATCATGGAATATTCTCCTAGTATACCCAAATGTCTCCTCACCAGATTCATAGGATTTCATGTCTTTATGAATGTTGGATATCATGGAATTTTAATATCCACTAATCAGATTGAGATCTGGGATTCATAACATGATTTCTTGGGAAAGCCAGAGGAGGCTTTGAAATGAAAGGTAACTAAGAGTTGAATTGGACTGTGTGAAATTATAAAGAGTATGAGGCCAAGATGAACTAACTAGTTTTGCTATTTGAATCTGAAAAGATTCAAGTGCGAATGTATATGTAACATGATGGTATGGATCAGACTTTTGAGTACATGAGCTTTCTGGTACAGATTAAGTTTCGGTGAAAGTATTGTAAAGTGAATACCACTTATGATTTCTGTATGTGGAATTTAAAGAGATAGGCAGTAAAAGCTTAGCTTGAGTGAAATTTCTTTGACATCGATTATAGGATTGAAGAATCCAAGTGAAAAACCAAAACCACTTTCCTCGTAGGATTTTCGGGGACAAAAATCCCTAAAGGGGGGAGAAATGTAACATCTTGATTTTGGGCCCAGTCAAAACAGTGTTTTCGGGACCACAAATTCGAAAAGGAAAATTTCATTTTTATTATATTTTTATGGTCTAAGATTTCACGGAATGATTTCGTGAAAATTTCGTTCGAAAATTTCGATGTTTGGGCACTCAATTTGGTCAAAAGGACTAAATTGTAAAAAGAGCAAAAGTTTTGTTCTACATATTAGAAGTGTCTAATTGTTATGAGTTTTTAAATTAAAAGTCCTTCAATGGTAGTTAGACCGTTTGATGTTTATGGACAAAAATGGACATGATATGATAGGTTTTTAAAAGTTTTTCATTAAGGGCATTTTAGTAAATTGGTAATTAAATGAATTAAAAATGCCAAAATAAGCCAAATTTGCTCATCTTCTTCCTCAGGGCCAAATGTCTCATGAAAAACACCATGGCTAGGGTTTTAAGCTTTCCAAGCTCATTTGTAAGTGATCCCGAGCCCCGTTTTTTATTTTTTTACATTTTTTAAGTCCCGGTAACATGTTCAAGCTATTTCTATCATTTATTTGAGCTAGGGTTTGTGTTTAAAAATTTACCCATGAATGACATGCATGTATTTTGATGTTTAATGGTAGAATATGAAGCTTGAAATTGTGTTAAACAACTTTTGCTAAGCGATTTTATGTGAAAATGAGTAAAATGACATAATTGGTAAAAATACCTAATATTCATAAGTACATGTTAGAGTGAGAATTTGATGTTTCCATAGAAGGAAAAAATGATCAGAATGTCATCAAACATAAGAAAATGGGATGAAGTTTAATTTCCGAGCCTTGGGGAAAAAGTGCAAATATGCAAAAGTTTAAGGGTCAAAATGAAAATTTGTAAAAATATATTTTTGGACCTGTATGAATAATGTGACTAATTATTAGGCTAAATGTGATATTATAGAACAAGGAAATTGAGATTCGGGCTTAAATCGAGAAAATACAAGGTTATGGACTAAAATGGTAAATTGCCGTTTCTGGATCGAGGTAAGTTCATGTGTTAATAATAATGCAATACCATGCATGAATTGTAATTCTCTATTCATATGGCATAAATTTTATGATTTAATATGTGTAAGAGAAGTTGATGGATGGTGTGTATGATATGGAAAAATGTAATGCTTGTTGTGTCAAGTGAAATTGAATGGCAAATTATTGTTACATGAATTGAGTGTTAAATTACTATTACTTGGGTTGTATGAATTGCTACACGGTTGTACTTGACGAGATTTCAACAAGTAAGTTCGGATAAGTTAAAGTAAACTCCTAACATGCCTAATTGTATGATTTATAAGTGCATGATAAGTGCATTTATTGAAGGCGTGAAATTACATGAAATGCATCTTTGAAAATGATTTGTCGAAAAATGTCTCAGTTGAGGTTAAAAAGGGAATTCGATGGATAAACTATGATTTACAAGTGAAATGAGATCCTGCATGTGTTGCAGAAAGGATTTAGCCCGGATGGGTAATCCGATTAGGGTCTAAATTTAGCCTGGACTGGAAATTCAGATCAGAACTCAATAAGGGTGTTTGTCACAATAAGGGGTTTAACCTGGACTTGTAATCCCAACATCACCTTATGAGTATACAATACGGGGGATTTAGCCTGGACTGGTAATCCCACCGTAAGATGTGAGGTTCGCGGGAGTGCATATACATGAAATGATCATTCTTCTGAATTGACGGTAAATGGATAATCCATCGGAATTTCCTAGAAACTCAACAGGATTAATATGATGTATATCAATGAAATGATAAATGATGATCTTTTCTAAGACAAATTTACATGGTGCATTGTCATGAGACTAATTTGATGATTGAGTGCATGTGATAGAGAACTATCCTATACTTGGAATGTATGACTA
This sequence comes from Gossypium hirsutum, assembly GCF_007990345.1. Lineage (NCBI taxonomy): Eukaryota > Viridiplantae > Streptophyta > Magnoliopsida > Malvales > Malvaceae > Gossypium > Gossypium hirsutum. The sequence goes on along the minus strand of NC_053426.1, from coordinate 13,680,972 downwards.
AGTGTGCTCATAAGAAATAATAACTTTTACATTGAGCTCCGCTGTGAAAAAATGAGTATGGGATCCATGAAATGGTAAGTTCATGATAGTTGGAAATGATCTTATGATAGTGATCATTATATTGTACCAAAACAGATTTGGACAGCAGCTTTGGTCTGACTTTGAAAATACACTAAAAATAGTGAAATTTAAGTTAGAAGCTTAATAAAATATGAAATTAAATCTTAATGAGTCTAGTTTCACATAAAGGAAACGGTGAAAGCAAAAGAATTTTGTATCATGAGATATTTGAATTTTTGTGAGAAAGAGTCAGAGTGATTCTAGACTCCCTTAAATCGACTTTTGAAAATCACTAGAAATAGTACAAAAATAATTCTGAGTTAAAATTTATATGACTTTCTACTTTCAGGAGAAAGAGACGGGAACATTATCCAAGTATCGTACTATGAGATAAATAAATTTTAGTGAAGAAAGGTCGAAGATGTCAAATAGCGAAACAGGGGAGAATTTGAATAATAAACTGTACTTATTGGCTACACCAAAAATTCTGAAAATTTTATGATAAGAAGAGATATGAGTCTAGTTTCTAGGAAAATTAACGGATTTTATTTTGGACTTCCGTAGCTCCAGATATAAATAATTTAATGACTGTAACTCAGGAAAACAGCTTAGCTGGAATTTGAATAAATAGGAAAAAATGAAAATAGCATGTTATAGAATTGCATATTATTTTCATGCGAGCTTACTAAGCGTAAAGCTTACTCCCTCCTTTCCATTTCTTTTAGTTTTGTCAGGTTAGCTCGGGGTTGGAGATCGTCGAAGGCATCATCACACTATCGAGCCATTATCCGTGAGTATTGATATGTGTATGTTAAATGTTTTCAAATGAGTGCCATGTATAGGGATTTAGTTTTTCTATGATGACTATTATTGGTTTATATTGATTTGTTGTTTATAGCCATGAGATATGGCTTATAATGATTTTGGCTTGTAAGTCTATTTATCCATGATATGTGTTAATGTCTTGTGATATGGTTATGTGATTGTGCTTGTTCGCTATGTATGAGAAGTATATGGCATATGTACATGATGAATGCCATTGAAATCGTGTATGTATGTGTATGTAAAGATGACAAAAAGGCTTGGAAATTAGCCTAAGTCTTGACCACACGGGTAGAAGCATGGCCATGTGTTTCTGTCGTGTAGAGGGCACAGCGTCTGGCCACGGGTGTGTGCCTTGGCCGTGTGCCCTTAAATGGTTGCTGACGTCATAAACAGAGAGTTACATGGGCTTAGGACACGGGCGTGTCCCAAGCCATGCGGACGTATGCGACCACACGGCCCAACCCACACGAGCGTGTGACTCTCTAAAGCTAGAAAATTGTTAAGTTGCCCAAAGACTTTCAAAAGTTCTCGGTTTAGTCTCGAACCACCCCGATGTATATTATAGGCTTCGAAAGCCTGTCTAAGGGGTAATATGCATGTGTTTGAAAATTTTAAATTTTGGGCGAAATTTGGTAACCCAGTTTTGTATGTTTGTGAATGTTTAAGTCCAGTAATGCCTTGAACCCTTCCCGGAGTTGGATACGGGTGAAGGGTGTTACATTGAGTGGTATCAGAGCTATGGTTTAGTTGGTTCTTAGACTAACCTAGCATATGTATCAGAGTCTAGCTATACATGTCACCGATTCGTGATAGTGTGATATCTCCCGACGTGTGTGGGAGCCACTTTGTTTAGACAAAGGTACTCTCCAACCGAGCTACACCGACCATGTTGAATATGATGCTAAAATATTCGAGTAAAGTGTAGTCATGATGAACTAAAACTTGGAAAGTTACGAATAAGGATTCATGAAATGTGTACATGGTGAAATGAGCTTATCTATGATTAATAGATAATTCTATGATGTAAATGGTCGATTTGCTTGAGTGAATGCATGTGTTTAGATAACTTACCAAAGATATAGATGGAATGAACATTCACGTACACTTATATGAAAAAAATCATGGTTGATAAGCTCGTATAGCTTAAGTAAATGTGTTAAATTGCTTGGACTGTTTCATATGATTGTAACAATATGTCTAAATGATAGTGTACCAGGTAAAAGTATGGATTGTGATAAACTTATCTGTGTTTGTTGGCCCATGTATGATATCATGTGCATGACTTATATGATTAAATGAATAGATAAGTAAAGTTATCCAGAAAACATGGAATGCATGCATAATTATACTTGACTAAATGAGATAACTGGAAAGTGGGCATTGAATCAATATGAATGTTAGTTACTCGAAATGAATGACATGATTGAGATATGATTGCTATGATGAAAACTGTGTTACATGTATATGTCTGTGAGAGTTGAGTCAGAGACCCTACGACCCTCTCCCCCTTATCGAAGTGGTGTTTTATAATGGAAATTCCTGAGATTTATGTTGAATGAGTTTCCAGGTGAGAAACCAAAGAGTTCAATGATAGAATGGTTATAAGCATGATTAGAGATTGAGAATGGGATGATAAGTACAGACATGAGCTAGAAAGATATCGGATTGACCGAAAGATTGTTTAACTTCCGCAACATCTTAGTTAGCAGAAAAGGTTAATTTTGGTCAAACAATCTATCCTGATATGATGTCGAGAAATGTATTGATTGAAATTCCCCCATGAACTGCTTTTCTTAGTGAAGGGAATATTATGGAATTTGGGACGGTAGAAATAGTTAAAGGAATAATGTTCGAAATATGAAAATGTTCCCTGATCTTAACTTTAGACGAATGTGTTGTTAGTCTGATTGGATTATAATCTGCATGGTTCTGTTTTTCTCTGGTATTTTGTTATATTCCGCCTGTTAGGAATCGATGAGAAATTGTGTATGGTGCTATGATTCTATTTCTACTGATCATTGCTCTGATTGATTTTATATATATATATGGGAAGAATATAGTTCCGGTCGTATTTGTTGTCAATGGTTTGGAATGATGTTATTCTGGATTTCTTTTCTTTGAAAAACCATTGGGGTCTTTCATATTCTTATGAGCCTGGTTCTCGGTCTTCTGATGTAGTGCTGTAAATTGGATTTCCTTATCATGGATTTCTTTATCTTGGATTTCTTTATTCTGGGCTTCTCCGTTTTAGATTTCTCTATCTTGGGTTTTTTGGATATTTTATCTTGTAACTTGCTGATCATGGCTTGAATTTAGAGCATGACCTCCAGCTTGTGATTGATGTATATAAAGAACAAATATGACTATACCTCTGAATTGATCCTGATAATGTGGTGAAATTTCAAGTCCCAATGTGTATGGTGGATTTCCTTTCTCAAGTAAGTTAATCAGAGTTAATGTACTCTGTTGAGGTATCAGTATTACTTATGCTAATGCATATGTTATGGTCTTTGATTAGCATGATGAGTGAATTTAGAATGATGCATGTTGAATCGTTCAGTTCACTAGAAGAGAGAATTTCTTAAAATATCAATTACGGATGAATAAGGTCAACTTGATTGTTCAATCTGTATGGAATATATGTTTAAAATCTAATGAAATGTTCATGCTTGAGAATAAGATTTTATTTCTTCACGGGTAAAAAGATAAATAGTCTAATTAAGAAGTGTATGTTTCCTAGAAGAATCGCATGCGATAAGAAGATCTGATATTGATAATGTGAAGATAATCTGGGTATTTAAAAATGTTGAAACGATCATTGTTTATCTTTGAGTACAAATTCTTGAAATGTTGAAAGTTTATAGATGTATAGCAAGAATCATCAGAATTATTTTTGTCGTTTGGGAATTAGAATGGAAATAGAAAAGGTTAATATGGATTTTCTTGTCTGGATCATTCTGTCCTTAAAAGAGGAAAGTAATATGTAATGTTGTTAAACGTTGTGAGATGTGTAAATTATGCTAGTATACCCAAATGTCTACTCACCAGATTCATAGGATTTCGTGTCTTTATGAATGTTGGTTATCATGGAATTTTAATATCCACTAATCGGATTGAGATCCAGGATTCATAGGATGATTTCTTGGGAAAGCCAGAGGAGGCTTTGAAATGAAACGTAACTAAAAGTTGAATTGGACTGTGTGGAATTATAAAGAGTACGAGGCCGAGATGAACTAACTAGTTTCACTATTTGAATCCAAAAAGATTCGGGTGCGAATGTATATGTAACATGATGGTATGGATCAGACTTTTGAGTACATGAGCTTTTTGGTACAGATTAAGTTTCAGTGAAAGTATTGTAAAGTGAATACCACTTATGATTTTTGTATGTGGAATTTAAAGAGATAGGCAGTAAAAGCTCAGCTTGAGTGAAAGTTCTGACATCGATTATAGGATTGAGGAATCCAAGTGAAAAACCAAAACCACTTTCCTGGTAAGATTTTCGGGGACGAAAATCCCTAAAGGGGGGAGAAATGTAACATCCTGATTTTAGGCCAAGTCAGAACAATGGTTTCGGGACTACAAATCTGATTACGAAAATTTCATTTTTATTATATTTTTATGGTATAAGATTTCACGGAATGATTTCGGGAAAATTTCTTTCGAAAATTTCGACGTTTGGGCACTCAATTTGGTCAAAAGGACTAAATTGTAAAAAGTGAAAATGTTAAGTTCTACGTATTAGAAGTTTCTAATTGTTATGATTTTTTAAATTAAAGGTCCTTCAATGGTAATTAGACCATTTTGAAGTTTGTCGACAAAAATGGACATGGTATGATAGGTTTTTAAAAGTTTTCCATTATGGGCATTTTAGTAAATTAGTAATTAAATGAATTAAAAATGCCAAAATAAGCCAAATTTGCTCATCTTCTTCCTCATGGCCGAATGTCTCATGAAAAACACCATGGCTAGGGTTTTCAAGCTTTCCAAGCACATTTTTAAGTGATCCCGAGCCCCGTTTTTAATGTTCTTTACATTTTTGAAGTCTTGGTAACATGTTCTAGCTATTTCTACCATTTATTTGAGCTAAGGTTTGTGTTTAAAAATTTACCCATGAATGACATGCATATATTTTGATGTTTAATGGTAGAATATGAAGCTTGAAATTGTGTTAAACAACTTTTGCTAAGCGATTTTACGTGAAAACGAGCAAAATGACAAAATCGGTAAAAATACCTAATGTTCATAAGTACATGTTAGAGTGAGAATTTGATGTTTCCATAGAAGGGAAAAATGATCAACATATCATAAAACATAAGAAAATGGGATGAAGTTTAATTTCTGAGCCTTGGGGAAATAGTAAAAATATGCAAAAGTTTAGGGGTCAAAATGCACAATTTTAAAGAAATATTTTTGGACCCGTATGCATAATGTGACTAATTATTAGTCTAAATGTGATATTATAGATCAAGAAAATCAAGATTTGGGCTTAAATCGAGAAAATACAAGGTTGTGGACTAAAATGGTAAATTACCGTTTCTAGATCGAGGTAAGTTCGTATGTTAACAATAATGCAATACCATGCATGAATTGTAATCCTCTATTGATATGGCATAAATTGTATGAAATAATATGTTTAAAAGAAGTTGATGGATGGTGTGTATGATATGGAAAAATGTAATGCTTGTTGTGTCATGTGAAATTGAATGGCAAATTATTGTTACATGAATTGAGAGTTAAATTAATATTATTGGGTTGTATGAATTGCTACACAGTTGTACCTGACGAGATTTCGACAAGTAAGTTCGGATAACTTAAAGTAAACTCCTAACATGCCTAATTGTAAGATTTATAAGTGCATGATAAGTGCATTTATTGATGGCATGAAATTACATGAAATGCATCTTTGAAAATGATTTGTCGAAAAATGTCTCGGTTGAGGTTAAAAAGGGAATTTGATGGATAAACCATGATTTACAAGCGAATTCAGATCCTGCATGTGTTGCAGAAAGGATTTAGCCAGGATGGGTAATCCGTTGACCTTAATTATGAAAAAGGATCTAGCCCGGAGGGGTGTTCCTTTGGATGATTGACCCTTCTGAAGAATATATGTGCATTGGATTTAGCCTGAATGGGTAATCCGATTAGGGTTTGAATTTAGCCTGGACTGGCAATTCAGATCTGAACTCAGTAAGGGTTTTTGTCACAATAAGGGATTTAGCCTGGATTGGTAATCCCGACATCACCTTATGCGTTTACGATACGGGGGATTTAGCCTGGACTGGTAATCCCGCTGTAAGATGTGAGGTTTGCGGGAGTGCATACATGAAATAATCATTCTTATGAATTGACGGTAAATGAATAATCCATCGGAATTTCCTAGAAACTCAACCGGATTAATATGATGTATATCAATGAAATGATAAATGATGAGCTCTTCTAAGACAAATTTACATGGTGCATTGTCATGAGACTAATTTGATGATTGAATGCATGTGATAGGGAATTATCCTATACTTGAAATGTATGACTAAGTGTGCCCATAAGAAATAATAACTTTTATATTGTGAAAAAATGAGTAAGGGATCCATGAAATGGTAAGTTCATGATAGTTGGAAATGATCTTATGATAGTGATCATTATATTATACCAAAACAGATTTGGACAGCAGCATTGGTCCGATTTTGAAAATCCACTAAAAATAGTAAAAATTGAGTTAGAAGCTTAATAAAATATGAAATTAAATATTAATGAGTTTAGTTTCACACAAAGGAAACGGTGAAAGCAAAAGAATTTTGTATCATGAGATATTTGAATTCTTGTGAGACAGAGTCGGAGTGATTCTAGACTCCCCTGTATTGAATTTGGAAAATCACTATAAATTGGACAAAAATAATTATGAGTTAAAATTTATATGACTGAAATCCTTAATGAGTATTCTTTCAGGAGAAAGAGACAAAAACATTATCCGAGTCTCGTACTAGGAGATAAATAAATTTTAGTAAAGAAAGGTCAAAGCTATCAAATAGCAAAATAGGGGAGAATTTGAATAATAAACTGTACTTATTGGCTAGACCAAAAATTCTGAAACTTTTATGATAAGAAGAGATATGAGTCTAGTTTCTAGGAAAATTAACAGATATTAATTTGGAGTTATGTATCTCTGGATATAAATAATTTAATGACTATGACTCGAGAAAACAGCTTAGCTGGAATTTCAATAAATAGAAAAAAATGAAAATAACATGTTATTGCATTGCTTATTATTTTCATGCGAGCTTACTAAGCGTAAAGCTTACTCCCTTCTTTCCATTTCTTTTAGTTTTGTCCGGTCAACTAGGGGTTGGACATCGTCGGAGGCAGTATCACATTATCGAGCCATTATCTGTGGAGTACTGATATGTGTATGTTAAATGTTTTCAAATGAGTGCCATGTATAGGGAGTTAGTTTTTCTATGATTACTATTGTTGTGATTAGCCAAAGGTATTGGTTTATATTGATTTGTTGTTTATAGCCATGAGATATGGCTTATAATGATTTTGGCATGTAAACCTATTTATCCATGATATGCGTTAATGTCTTGTGATGTGGTTATGTGATTGTGCTTGTTCACTATGTATGAGAAGTATATGGCATATGTACATGATGAATGCCATTGAAATAGTGTATGTGTGTGTATGTAAAGATGACAAAAAGGCTTGGAAATTAGCCTAAGTCTTTACCACATGGGTAGAGACATGGCCGTGTGTCCTTAAACGGTTGTTGACGTCATAAACAGAGAGTTACACGGGCTAAGGGCACGGGTGTGTCCCAAGCCATACGGACGTGTGCAACCACACGACCCAACCTACACGGGCGTATGACTCTCCAAAGCTAGAAAGTTGTTAGGTTGCCCAAAGACTTTCGAAAGTTCTTTGTTTAGTCTCGAACCACCCCGATGTATGTTATAGGCTTCGAAGGCCTATATAAGGGACAATATGCATGTGTTTGAAAATTTTAAATTTTGGGTGAAATTTGGTAACCCAGTTTTGTATGTTTGTGAATGTTTAAGTCCGATAACGCCTCGAACCCTGTCCCGGAGTTGGATACGGGTGAAGGGTGTTACAACCCTAGTGGTATTTTCCAACCAAAACTCAACCCTTTCTAGGTCATCATCAATATTTTCCCGAAATTCATCGTCCCCATGTTTACAGATTCCATCTACTGGAGGTTTCTCTCTCCTAGCTATCTCTGCTCCTTGAGGAGCTATATAAACGGGTTGAGGAATTAGGGGAGGTGGAGGAGGTGAAATGTTTCGATTCGCATGAACAAACCGCGTATACCAAGCATCCATCATGTGGAGGTAAGCCTCTCTAACCCCTTCGCCCTGACTCAGATTTACGGGCACACTGTCTACTGGCGCGGTCCCTTCAGCGGGAGCTGGTACATTACTTTCCACGTCATCGGCCGTAGCTACATCAGGATCCATTTACTATATAAATAAAACACAATTTATCTCGTCAGGAATAATTACACTATCAATATACAGTTATGGCATGTCTAGCTGGACTCGTACTCACGCTAGGTTAGTCCTAGACCGATTAAACCATGCTCTGATACCACTAAATATAACACCCCACACCCAAGCCCTACGCTAGAACTGGATATAAGGTGTCACCTCACTTAACACATGCATTCTAACTTCTACGATTCATCAAGACTTGACCAAATTTAAAAATTTTCATTTTTAATCTACAAGCTCTTAATATGGGCCTATGAGACCTAAATCACCCTTTGGACATATCTCGGGATTAATCTCAACGTCTTTGTAAACTATGAAAAATACCACTTGAAGCAGGGCACACGCCCGTGTGGAAGAGCAACATGCCCTTGTGGCCACTATGACATGGCCGTGTTGATGGCCCGTATGGCACACACGGCCTAAGCACCTAGGGACACGCCTGTCCCCAATACCCGTGTGAAATAAATTATATTTTCAAACCTATAGGGGTTTTCACACGGCCTGATACACGACCATGTCCTTCTCCCGTGTTCCTCACACGGCCATGACATGCCTGTGTCCTAGCCCGTGTCTAAAAACCTTGACATTCTGTTTCTGACATCAACATCCCATTTAAGGCACACGGTCGACCTGTGGCCATAGGCTGTGTCCTCCACACGGCTGAGACACACAGCCGTGTCTCTGCTCTTGTGTTTACTACCATGCGTACTGACTTGAAATTTTTACGTGCAGGGGACACATGGCTGGACAACACGCCCATGGGGATGGCCGTGCACACGCCTGTGTGTCTACCCGTGTGAACAACATAGGACTATCTACCAAGCCCTTTGCCACCCTGAAACACAACATAACAACAACCAACATAATCAAAATCTAAATTAGTATGATTTCATGACCAAGCAACCATAGCTAAGGTCTACATACGATTCATATATTTCAACCATTCTAACAATTCCTCATTCATGAAAGATTACTTTACATTCATATAATAACTTTCAATATTAGCCATTTTTCATGGCCTTGTACAAAATGAGTCAAATGTTAAAGTAAGCCAACACATTTGGCCCCAAAATCACGTGACACTAAAACAAAGTCAAGAGTCCTATATATGCCATAATCAAAATAAAGAGATCTAACTATACCAAGTACTTCGATTGATAGCATGATTGATGCCTCCGACGACCGTTGATCCACAAGCTAACTAGGTGGCTCCATAAGAAAATGGAAAGAAAAAGGGTTAGCATAAAGCTTAGTAAGTTGCATGAAAATAAACAACAACTACTTATCATAAGGCAATTTGCTCATAATTTTTCATAGCTTATTCATGAACACCATAAGTAGACGTAAATACAACTTACTCATCACCATCCAATACAACTTGTATTGCATACATTGAACCCATATCTCATGCATTTCAATTAGTTACCTGTACCACTCATCACATGATCATAACGCTTCTCATTTCGATATAAATCATAAACCTTTTAGTTGAACCATTTGGAATACTACTAGATACTCAATAGCCCTAACATGGGTTAAGATGCCGAAACCATGTCCCAGACATGGTTTTACACTAGCTTTCATATAGCGAGGTTGATGCCATGTCCCAGACAGGTCTTACACTGATACACGACAAGCTGACGCCATGCCTAGACAGGTTTTACATTAGCTTGTCTACCGCGAGGCTGATGCATGTCCCAGACATGTCTTACACTAGCTCCCGACTCAATGTTGATGCATGTTCTAGACATGTCCTACACTGGCTTAAATATCTCGAGGCCAATGCATGTCCCAGACATGTCTTACACTAGCACACAATCACCCAATATCAAGGTACCAATATCCAAGTTTATTCCAAATGTTCAACGAAAGTCTCTACTATGCTAATTCCTCAACATGTATTCTCATATTCAAAATTAAAACAATTTATGCCATTTCAATTCAATTGTGCGTCATAAAGATATAGTTGCATTATTAGTATACAACTTACCTCGGTAATCAAAATGTAGGCGACTAGTCAGTTTTAGTCCGCTAGCTTTGCTTTTCCCCAGTCTAGGCCCGGATTTCGTAGTTCTTGATCTATAATGATAAAAATTCACAAATTTAATCACTCTATCGATCTAGGTATTCAATAATTTAAAATTAGGCAAAATAACCTTTTTGCCCCTAGACCCGAAAATTGATTTTTTTCACATTTTCTCCTTAACCAAGCCTAGCCGAATACTTTTTAAGCTAGGAGAAGCCTATAATTCTCATTATTTCACACATTTATCACCTATTTTACAACTCATGCAAAATGGTCCTTAGTTAGGGTTTCCATGAAAACTACTTCACAAAAGTTATTTATTTCACAACTATAACTCATATTCTTCCATAAAATTTCAGAAATCAACATGTCTACTATCATGGAAAAACCCTAGACTTTCAACCATTTTTCAAAATAGTCCCATTGTTAGAAAGCTCATGCTACAAGGACCTCAAAAGTACAAAAATATTCAAGAAAAACCATCAAATCGCTTACTTGCAAAAGGTTTTTAGTTGCTAAAAATTTTTCAAGCTTCCAAGGCCATTTTATTGGAGAAAAATTGGTGGAGAAGAAAGAGAGATGAAAAAAAATGACAACTTTTACTATTTGTTTTATTTTATTCAATTTCGGCACCTAATTTCACCAAATTTTGGCTTTTGACCACCTTTGTCTCCTATGGCCGGCCATGCTATTCTAAAGGGTCTAATTTCCCTTTAATGACCTCCAATTTAGGTTTTCTAACTATTTGACACCCTTAGCTATCAAAATAGGACTTTTGCACTTTATGTGATTTAGTCTTTTTTCACAATTAAGCATGCAATCACTAAAATTATTTCACCAAATTTTTCATGCACTAATTTAAACATGTTATAACTTAAAATTAATAATAAAATACTTTATCCGACTCCAGATTAGTGGTCCCGAAACCACTGTTCTGACTAGGCCCAAAATTGGGGTGTTACAGTTCATATGCAATTGGGTGAAAATAAGCATATGTTAGGTAACTTTTAGATACACACAGACGTGTGTCACACACGGGTATGTTCCTTTAGCGTGTTAGGTGCAAGGTTCACACAGGCTGGCGCATGGGTTGAGACAGGGGCGTGTGTCCCAAGTCAGTGAGTTACACGGGTGGACACACGGATAGCACGCGGGCATGTGGGATAGTCACACGACCATGTTTAAAGCCACACGGTCTAGGCTCTATCACATGGCTTGGACACATGGACGTGTAACCCCTGTAGTATAAATTTTCAATTTTCCCTTAATGTTTTAATTTGTTTCGATCTGGTCCCTAACCTAAATGTTTTTAACCTATTTTAGGGCTTTAAAGGCTCGATTTAAGGCACGTAAATTTATGTTCTATTTCATTCTGAATCATATATGTATTTATGAAATTTATTTGATAATTAGATGGCAATTGATATGAAAAGTTCTAATATGTATTGTAATACTACGTAACCCTATTTCGACAACAGAAATGGGTTATGGGTGTTACACCAAATGTCCTTGGTGAATGAATAATTGAGAAGAATGTGCTCAAGGCCCTTATCTGACCTACATCGCATACAAGCCAACAAGACGTTAATCCCACGATGTACTAGAACTAAATTAGTGGCACAAATCTATGCAAACACCACAAATAATCAATTGAGTCCTTAATAAAAAACAACACCCAATTGAGCCTTTAATAGAATATAATCAATCAATTAAGCCCTAAAAAAACAATTTTTGTGTTGCTATCTCAATAATACAACTTGTAACAGCCTATTTTGGGTCAAATCAAAACAATGGTTTCAGAACCACAAATTTGAGGTCAAAATATATATTTTATTATTATTTTAATGTCTACAACATGATAATATGATTGTGCAAAAATTTCATTATGAAATTTTATTGTTTGATTGGTCAATTTGATAAAAATGACTAAATCGCATTAAGCGTAAAACTTGTGTTCTATTAGTTAAAGGTATCAAATGCCTATGAAATTTAAAAGTTAAACTCCTCAAATGGTAATTAGACCATTTTAATTATGACTGGACAAATATGGACAAGCATTAAGTGATTTATATGGTTACTAATCAAGGGTAAATTGGTAATTAGTAAAGAAAGGTCAAATAAATAAAACAAAAGTTTAAATTTTGTTAGATTATCATCTTTCTTAGCTGAAAATTTGAAGGGAAGAATAGCCATGGTTTGGTTTTCATTTGGCCAAGCTTTCCTAGCTCATTAAGGTGCGGTTGTTTTTAATGATTTCTATGTTTTTGATATTGTTGCAGCTAGTACTAGCTAGCTTAGGGACTATTTTGCAAAACTGTTAAAGATTTTGAAAGTTACCATTGATGAATATGTATGAGTTTTGATGATTGATGATTGATGATAGATTTTGAATCGTTGTTGATAGTTAAACAGGTTTTGTTAAGTGATTTTTGGTGAAAATGAAAAATAGGGATTAAGTTGTAAAAAGTGTAAAGTTAAGGGTTAAAATGTGAAATAAATGAAAAATATGGGCTACTAGGGGCATAATAGTAATTCGGCTAGCATAGGTATATTTGGAATTTTATTAATTTGTGATTTTATGAAATAAAGACTAAATTGAATGAATAGATGACTAAATAAGTTAATTTTGAATATATTTAGATCAAGAAAGGAGAAATACGGGCTCTAATCGGGGAAAAGATAAAGTACTCGATTAATCGACAATTTCGTCGCTTACACATCTAAGGTAAGTTCGCATGTTATAATTTCATTTCAAGTGTATTCTATATGCTTTGATATAGCATAAATTGTGATTATGTGACTACAGACAAGTTTGGAAATGATTCGACGATGATTCGACAGTTGGAACCCCAGTTGAACCTTAAGAATAGTTTAGGATACTAGTGACATGTCATTAGGGGATACAGTGAGTTGGCTTTAGGCCATGATATAGCATTTCGGGTGCGAGATAGACGGGCCAAGCATATCGACTAATTTGGCTTCGAACCATGATATTAGTATTTCAGATAAGTTACCTTGATTTGGCTTCGGGCCATGGGATAGGTACTTATCGTGTGAGACCCTTGAGTGTCCGACTTCTATTCTGAATGGTTCAACGGGTAAACGTAAGACAAAAATTTGTATGAGATTTGTACAAGATGGTACAAGTATATGCATACACTATTCTAGCATTGAATTGAAGAAGTGATAATGAAAGTAAATAGTTTTGTGAATAAGTATTTGAAAGGTTTGTCATCTAATGTAAGCTACATGTTGATGTTTTCAAATTATTGAATTATATTTATGTGATTGCATTAAGTTTACTTCATATGAGCTTACTAAGCTTTATAGCATACTTTGTTTATTTTTACCATGTTTTATAGTGTTAACAAAGCTAGCTCGTGTTCGGGGACCGTCGAAGATTGCATCACACCATCCACCTATCTTTTGGTACCTTTGAACTTTAGTAAATTAGGTATATGGCATGTATAGAAACTTTGAGTCATTTTTGTATTTGTAGCATGATTTTGGCCATTTGTGTTAGCTTGTATATACTAAGTGATTGGTTTTATGTTAGCCATGTAAGTTGGCTTATTTTGGCAATTTTTTGATGTATATATATATAAGTCTTAATGCCTCTTAGTGATGTGGTTCATGTTTGATAGTGAATGGCTTTTTGAATACAACTTTCTTGGTAGCTAATGGTTGAAAAATTGAGAATGTTTGTGTTTGTAATTTTAGGCTAAGGAATGCTTAATTGAAATGGTACATATATAAATGCTTTGGAAATGTGAATTAACATGAATTGAGTAGGCAAAGTATGGAGTTGAAAGTATGTTAGGTGTTGATATTGAAATGGTACATTTTAGTCTTGGTTGTGGTTGATTTGGATATCTATATATGCTATGAATGTGTACCAATTGGATTATGTAGGTGTGTGAGATTTGGGGTGGCAAATTGGCTTGGTAAATAGCCTATTTTTGTCTACACGAGCTGAAACATGGGCGTGTGTCTCAACCGTGTGTGACACACGGTCATGTTTCACGGTCGTGTTTCCCCAAGTGTTGAAATTGAAATCAAGTCAGTATGCTCTATACGGACTCACACACGAGTTTATGACTTGACTGTGTGGCATAAGTAAGTATACCCTACAGGTTTGGCATGGCCTAGCACACGGGTGTGTGTGGCCACTTCGAATGATACACGGGCTAGACACACGGGCATGTGGTTGGCCATGTGACCCAAGTCAGTAAGCTCACTTGTTTGGACATGGGGTAGGACACAAGCTAGGACACGGTGATGTAGTCCCATTTCAAATGTCCACACGGACGTGTTTGGAGGCCGTGTGAGACACACGGTCTGGCCACACGGGCATGTGTCCCCTATTTTGAGGAAAGTTTTCTAGGTTTCGTAAAAGTTTCATAAGTTATCGGTTTAGTCTTGAACCACTTCCAAAGCCTGTTTAGGGCCTCGTAGGCTTATTTTAGGGACAAATTGATTGAGATTAAATGATGAATGGTTGAATTGAGAAAATGTATGCTAAATGAATGTTTAATTGTATTGATGCTTCATAACCCTATTTCAGCATTGAATACGGGTGAGGGGTATTACATTTATTGGTATCAGAGCTATGTTTTAGTCGATTTTAGGACAAACATAGCGTATGTGAGAGTCTAGCTATAAATGCCATATATAAACTATGATAGTGTGATGACTCCTAACATTTTAAAATGTGTTTTCATATAGTAAATGGATCCCAATCGAGCTATGGTTGATGAGGTTGAAAGTAATGCGCCAGCTTCCGCTCAAGGGATAGCGCCGTTTGATTCTAGACCCGTGACAAGTAGCCAGGGAGGAGAGGCTAGAGAAGCCTTCTTCCAAATGATGAACGAGTGGTTCATGCAATATATTCGAATGAACTCGACTGCTCAACAACCTCCACCTCCACCTAATCCCCAACCAGTTCCCGTAGCTCCTCAAGGAGTTGAGCTTTTAAGATTGAATAAGCCTCTAGTTGATAAGATCCGTAAACACAAGGCTAAAGAGTTCAGAGCTAGTGTTGATGATAATCCTAAGAGAGCCGAATCTTAGCTTGAAAATACAATTTAAGTGTTTGATAAACTTTCTTGTACATCGGCTGAATGTTTAAAGTGTGCTATATCACTTCTGAGAGACACCGCATGCTAGTGGTGGAATACATTAGTATCAGTGGTGCCGAGAGAGTGTGTGTGTGAGAGAGAGAGAGAGTCACCAGGGAGTTCTTTCAGACCAAGTTCTGGAAGAAATACATAAGCCAACGGTTTCTGGATCAAAAGCATAAATAGTTTTTAGAATTGAAATAGGGTTGTATGACTGTAACCGAGTACGAGAGGGAATTTGTGCGGTTGAGTAAATATGCTCGGGAGTATGTTTCTACCGAAAATATTATGTGTAAGAGGTTTGTTGACAGGTTGAATGAAGATATTAAACTTCTGGCCGGGATTTTAGATTTGAAAGAATTTGTTGTGTTAGTTGACCGGGCTTGCAAAGCCGAAGGCTTTAGCCCCAAAAAGAAGAAAGCTAATTCAGAGGCTAGAGATTCAAAGAAAAGACAGATAAATAAACCATATCACTCTTCATTAAAAAAATTCTGAGATTTGTATAATCGATCAAATGCATAAGTGGGATATTAGAATAGAGATCGTGGAAATCAACATGTGAATCCTAAAGCTCAAGTAACTTCAGTCGAGTATTGGCAGTGTGAGAAACAACAAACCCGAGTGTCAATAGTATGGAAGGAAACATTTTGGAGAGTGCTGGAATAAGAATAATAAAGCTTGTTTCAAATGTGGCTCACTAGATCATTTTATTCGATATTATCCAGAGTTATCTGAGAAAGATAAATTCTAGAATGCTAGATTGAGCAATACGACTGCGAGAGAGAGACCACCAAGAAATAGGAGAATGTGTCCAGTGGTAGAGGTATGACCAGGGACTCAGTTGTGAGATCCGAAAGCATCTGCTAGAGCTTACGCTATTCGTGCTCGTGAAAAAACATTGTTTCCAGATTTTATCACCTATACATTTTCTCTTTACGACACTAATGTGATTGTATTGATTGATCTTGGACCGACTCATTCATATATCTGTATGAATTTAGTGTCTAGTAAGAAATTACCTGTTGAGTCTACAGAATTTGTAATTACTGTATCAAACCCTTAGGAAAATATGTTCTAGTTGACAAAGTATGCAAGAACTGTCCTTTAATGACTCGGAGTTACTGTTTTCTGGCTGACTTGATACTTTTACCATTTGATGAGTTCGATGTAATTCTGGGTATGGATTGGTTGACTCTACATGATGTCGTTATAAACTGTAGATGAAATATTATAGAATTGAAGTGTCAGAATAACAAAATTCTTCAGATTGAATTTGATGAGTCGGATGGATTGCCTATAGTGATTTCATTGATGTCGGCGCAGAGATATGTGAGAAAAGGTTGTGACGCGTACTTAGCATATGTTTTAGATGCCAAGGTGTCTGAAAAAGATTGAATCGGTACATGTAGTTTGTGAATACCTGGATGTATTTCCAGAAGAATTGTCTGGGTTGCCACTAGTCAGAGAGGTTGAGTTTGCTATTGAGTTAGTATCGGGCACTTTATCGATATCTATAGCTCCGTACAGAATGGCTCCGACAAAGTTGAAAGAGTTGAAAGCTCAGTTGCAAGAGTTAACAGATAGAGGTTTTACACGACCAAGTTTTTCACCCTGGGGTGCGCTAGTATTGTTTATAAAGAAGAAAGACGAGTCAATGAGAATGTGTATTGGCTATAGACAACTCAACAAGGTTACAATAAAGAACAAGTATCCGTTGCTGAGAATAGACGATTTGTTTGATCAGTTGAAAGGTGCAACAGTGTTTTCAAAGATTGATTTGGGATCTGGTTATTATCAGTTGCAAGTTAAAGACTCAGATGTGCCGAAAACTATGTCCAGAATGAGGTACGAACATTATGAATTCCTTGTTATGCCTTTTGGATTGACTAATGCTCCTACCATTTTTATGGATTTGATGAATCAGATATTTAGACCGTATTTAGACAGATTTGTTGTTGTGCTCATTAACAACATTCTGATCTATTCACGAGATGAGTTTGAGCATGTCGAACACTTGAGGATTGTGTTACAAACATTGAGAGATAAACAACTATATGCTAAATTCAGTAAGTATGAGTTTTGGCTCCAGGAAGTCAGATTTTTGGGACATATTGTCTCGGCGGATGGCATTTGAGTTTATCCGAGTAAGCTTTCTGCAATTGTTGACTGGAAACCACCTAGAAATGTATCCGAGGTCAGAAGCTTTCTGGGGTTGGCTGGTTACTATCGATATTTTGTTAAAGGGTTCTCAATGATTGCTACACCGATGACCAGCCTGCTCCAGAAAGATGTAAAGTTTGAATGGTCTGAGAAATGTCAACAAAGTTTCGATCAATTGAAAGTATTGTTAACTGAGGCACCAGTGTTGGTTCAACCTGAGTCGGATAAAGAATTTGTGATTTACAGCAACGCATAATTGAACGGTTTGGGTTGCGTATTGATGCAAGAGGGAAAATTTGTAGCTTATGCTTCCAGACAGTTGAAACTGCATGAAAAGAACTATCCAACGCACAATTTAGAATTGACTGCTATAGTTTTTGCATTGAAAATTTGGCATCATCATTTGTACGATGGTAAATGCCACATCTTTACTCACAAAAGCTTAAAATATATTATGACTCAGAAGGATTTGAATTTGTGACAACGAAGATGGCTCGAGTTATTGAAAGATTATGAGTTAGTAATCAATTATCATCCGTAGAAAGCGATGTAGTCGCAGATGCTTTGAGTAGAAAATCACTATTTGCCTTGAAAGCAATGAATACACATTTGACATTATTTGATGATGGTTCAATTTTAGCTGAGTTAAAAGCTAAAGTAGTAGTTCTTTAGCAAATTTATGAAGCTCATAAATGTGATAGTGAATTGCAAGCTAAAAGAGTGCAATTCGAGTCGATTAGTGATTCAGAGTACCAAATCGGATCCGATGATTTTTTTATGTTCCAAGATAGAATCTGCGTACCGAAAAATCCAGAGTTGATTCAAAAAATTTTATACGAGGCACATAGTGGTTGTTTATATGTTCACCCAGGGAGTATCGAAATGTACAATGATTTGAAGAAATTGTATTGGTGGTTGGGTATGAAACGAAACATTTTTGAGCTTGTATCGAAGTGTTTGATTTGTCAGCAAGTGAAAGCTGAGCATCAAGTACCTTCGGGTTTGCTTCAGCCTGTGATGATACCTGAGTGGAAATGGGATAAAGTGGCTATGGATTTTGTATCGAGATTACCCCTATCTCCGAAAAAGAAAGATGCAATTTGGGTTGTCATTGATCAATTGATGAAATCTGCATATTTCATTCCAATATGTATTGATTTTTCACTTAATAAATTGGCCGAGTTGTACATTTATGAGATCGTTAGATTGCACGAGATGCCAATTTCAATTATTTCGGATAAAGATCCGAGGTTTACATTGCAGTTTTGGAAGAAATTGCAAGAAGCTCTGGGTACGAAGTTGAATTTTAGTACAGTTTTTCATCCGCAAACCAACGATCAGTCTAAGAGAGTAATTTAGATTTTCGAAGATATGCTCAGATGTTATGTTTTATAGTTCGAAGGCAATTGGGAGAAATATTTGCCGCTGGTTGAATTTGCGTATAATAATAGTTTCCAAACGAGCATAAAGATGGCACCATACAAAGCTTTATATGGTCACAAATGTCGAACTCAATTGTATTGGACCGAGCTAAATGAGAAACAGATTCACTGGGTTGATTTGGTTAGAGAAACTGAAGAGAAAGTAAAAGTAATTCGCGATTGTTTGAGAGCAGTTTTAGATCGTCAACAATCGTATGCGGATTTGAAACGAAAAGACATTAAATTTCAGATCGATGATAAAGTATTCTTGAAAGTATCTCCGTGGAAGAAAATACTTCGATTTGGTCGCAAAGGCAAATTGAGTCTGCGTTTCATCAAGCCGTACGAGATCATTGAAAGAATAGGTTCAATAGCATATTGACTAGATTTTCCAACTGAGTTAGAAAAGATCCACAATGTGTTTCATGTATTGATGTTGCGTCGATATAGATCGGACCCTTCACACGTAATTTCTCCGGCAGAAATTGAAATTCAACTTGATTTGACGTACAACGAAGAATCGATCAGAATTCTAGCTCGAGAGATCAAAGAACTGAGAAATAAATGTATAGATTTAGTAAAAGTGTTATGGCAACGTCATGGTGTTAAAGAGGCTACATGGGAGCTCGAGGAAGCTATGAAAAAATAGTACCCTAACCTATTCACTGGTAAGATTTCAGGGACAAAATTCCCTAAGGGCGGGAGAGTTGTAACAGCTCATTTTTGGTCAAATCGAAACAGTGGTTTTGAAACCAAAAATTTGAGGTCAAAATATTATTTTATTATTATTTTAATGTCTATAGCATGATAATGTGATTGTTTGAAAATCTCATTAGGAAATTTTATTGTTTGATTGGTTAATATGATAAAAAAGACTAAATCGCGTAAAGCGTAAAACTTGTGTTGTATTATTTAAAGGCATCAAATGTCTATGAAATTTAATAGTTAAAGTCCTCAAATGGTAATTAGACAATTTTAATTGTGAGTGGACAAAGATGGTCAAGCATTAAGTGATTTATATGGTTATTAATCAAGGGTAAATTGGTAATTGGTAAATAAAGGTTAATTAAATAAAACAAAAGTTTATTTTTTGTTAGATTATCATCTTCCTTAGCCAAAAATTTAAAGGGAAGAATAGCCATGGTTAGGTTTTCATTCGGCCAAGCTTTCCTAGCTCATTAAGGTACGGTTTTTATCATGTTTTTAATGATTTCTATGTTTTTGAGATCGTTGCAGCTAGTACTAGCTAGCTCAGGGACTATCTTGCAAAACTGTTAAAGATTTTGAAAGTTACCATTGATGAATATGTATGAGTTTTGATGATTGATGATAGATTTTGAATCGTTTTTTATAGTTAAATAGGTTTTGTTAAGTGATTTTCGGTGAAAATGTAAAATAGGGATTAAATTGTGAAATGTGTAAAGTTAAGGGATAAAATGTGAAATAAATGAAAAATATGGGCTACTAGGGGCATAATAGTAATTCGGCTAGCATGGGTATATTTGGAATTTTATTAATTTGTGATTTTATGAAATAAGGAATAAATTGAATAAATAGATGATTAAATAAGTTAATTTTGAACATATTTAGATCAAGAAAGGAGAAATACAGACTTGGATCGAGGAAAAGATAAAGTACTCAATTAATCGACAATTTTATCGTTTACGCATCCGAGGTAAGTTCTATGTTATAATTTCATTTCAAATGTATTCTATATGCTTTGATATAGCATAAATTGTGATTATGTGTCTACGGACAAGTTTGGAAATGATTAGACAATGATTCAACAGTTGGAATCCTGGTTGAACCTTAGGAATAGTTTAGGATACTAGTGACATGTCATTAGAGGATATAGTGAGTTGGCTTCGGGCCATGATATAGCACTTCGGGCGCGAGATAAACCAATTTGGCTTCGTGCCATGCATATCGACTGATTTGGCTTTGGGCCATGATATCAGTATTTCGGATAAGTTACCTTGATTTGACTTCGGGCCATGGCATAGGTACTTATCATGTGAGACCCTTGAGTATCCGACTTCTATTCTGAATGGTTCAACGGGTAAACGTAAGACAAAAATGTGTACGAGATTTGTACAAGATGGTATAGGTATGTGCATAAACTATTCTAGCATTGTGCATAAACTATTCTAGCATTGAATCAAAGAAGTAATAATGAAAGTACATAGTTTTGTGAATTAGTATTTGAAAGGTTTGTCAGCTAATGTAAGTTACATGTTGATGTTTTCGTATTATTGAATTATATTTATGTGATTGCATTAAGTTTAGTTCAACAAGCTTACTAAGCTTTATAGCTTACTTTGTTTATTTTGACCATGTTTTATAGTGTTAACAAAGCTATCTCAGGTTCGGGGACTGCCGGAGATCACACCACACTCTCTACCTATCTTTTAGTACCTTTTAACTTTGGTAAATTAGGTATATGGCATGTATAGGAACTTTGAGTCAATTTTGGTATTTATAGCATGATTTTGGCCATTTGTGTTGGCTTGTATATATTAAGTGATTGGTTTTATGTTAGCCATGTAAGTTGGCTTCTTTTGGCAATTATGTGATGTATATATATATAAGCCTTAATGCCTCTTAGTGATGTGGTTCACGTTTGATAGTGAATGGCTTGTTGAATGCAACTTTCATGGGAGCTAATGGTTGAAAATTTGAGAATATTTGTGTTTGTGATTTTAGGCTAAGAACTGCTTAATTGAAAT
This sequence comes from Gossypium hirsutum, assembly GCF_007990345.1. NCBI lineage: Eukaryota > Viridiplantae > Streptophyta > Magnoliopsida > Malvales > Malvaceae > Gossypium > Gossypium hirsutum. Next base: position 13,659,135 of record NC_053426.1, on the reverse strand, counting down.
GGTATATATATATAAATGCATTGGAAATGTGAATTAACATGAATTGAGTAGGCAAAGTATGGAGTTGAAAGTATGTTAGATGTTGATGTTGAAATGGTACATTTTGGTCTTGGTTGTGGTTGATTTGGATATCTATTTATGCTATGAATGTGTACCAATTGGATTGTGTAGGTGTGTGAAATTTGGGGTGCGAATTGGCTTGGTAAATAGCCTATTTTTGTTCACAATGGCAGAGACACGGATGTGTGTCTCAGCCGTGTGTGACACACGGTCATGTTACATGACTGTGTTTCCCTTGATGTTGAAATTGAAATCAAGTCCGTATACTCCACACGGCCTCACACACGGGCATGTGACTTGGCCGTGTAGCATAAGTAAGTATACCCTACAGGTTTGGCACGGCCTGGCACACGGCTTGGTACACGGGCGTGTATGGCCACTTCGAAGGGCACACAGGCTAGACACACAGGCGTGTGGTTGGCCGTGTGACCCAAGTTAGTAAGCTCACTTGTTTGGACACGGGGTAGGACACGGGTTGGGACACGGCGATGTGCTCCCATTTTGAATGTCCACACGGGCGTGTCCCCTGTTTTGAGGAAAATTTTTTAAGTTTCGTAAAAGTTTCATAAGTTATAGGTTTAGTCCCGATCCACTTCTAAAGCATGTTTAGGACCTCGTAGGCTCAATTTATGGACAAATTGATTGAGATTGAATGATGAATGGTTGAATTGAGAAAATGTATGTTAAATGAATGTTTAACTGTATTGTATGTTTGGTAATGCTCCGTAACCCTATTCCGGCGTTGAATATGGGTGAGGGGTGTTACACAACTTGAAACTGCCAAGAGGGAAGGAGAATTGACCTTTAAGCAATGAAAGAATATGAAAAAATGAACACAAGAATTTCGAGTGGTTCGGCCCCAATTGCCTCCTCCGCTACCTTAGCTTTCCACAACTAATGATTTTCCCAAATTTATTAATTTGGTAACCTTTGAGGAAAAGGTTTAACCTTAAAATCTCCTTTAATATTTCTACTCAAAATTTTAATATTGCAACTCCCTTAAGGTTTCTACCCAAACCTTAAGATACAACCCTCTCAAAGAGATACAAAGAAGTAAACAAAGAAATAATCCCTTACAAGATCAAAATATTTTCCAATAAAGCTCAAATAAACAAGAATATACTTGAGCTAAAGAATAATAATGAAAGCTCATAAGTGTGTACAAGAAAAGCATTAAAGAATTAAGCAATAAGATTGTTTTGATTGATCTTTAATCTTGATTATTTCTCTTATTCATGTAGGATATTTGGAAGCTGGTATTTATACCCCTTCATTGATTTCCAGCCATTATGGTTGTTGGAGATATGAATAGAGTCATTAGGGATATGAAAACCAGTTCATTTAATTCACCTACAACAATGAGTATCGATACTGAGTAAAAAGGTATAGATAATTTTTGCACTTGATGCAAAGCTCAGTAACCATTTGAGCTAAAGATATCGATACCAATAGGCTTTTAACGATACCATATGAAAAGTCTCGATACTAGATCAAAACTTAGCTGAATTGGTTGAAAACAAAATGTCAATTTGGTACCGATTTTAAAATGGGTATCAACATTTTGATAAGTATTGATAAAAATGATAAAAATACTAACTTTTTTTAAAATAGTTTCAACTTGATTGAAAATGTTTAACTCAATTGAAACTATTTTAACTTGATTTTATCATTTTTCCAAATTTGTTCAACTTTAACTTTTACTCAAATCCATTTTAATTTGTTATATCAAAACATATTATCAAATAAAGCTAGTTTAACAATCTCTACCTTTTTGATATAACAAAACATTTTGTAGATTTGTTTTTGAATAAATTGCTCCCTCTATATAAAATTCATTTTCAATGTAAGGATTAAAAAAAATTGAAATAAGATCAAATTTTACATTCATTTTTCTTTGAAAATATGGTCACTAAATTTGACATAAAATCAATTAATCATAATCAATCAACCATTAAATTTACCTTTCTCTTCTTCCCCTTTTTGCTATATTAAAAATAATCAAATAAAGCTTAAGAGAAAAAGAAAGTGGTTAGTCCAAAGATAGATATCAAAAATAAGGAACAAGTGAACTATACTAAGTAAACATTAAGGTGCAATCACATAGAACTTACATTAGTGATGTTCTCCTTGAAGCAATGCACCTTTTCCTTCAAAAATAGAATTAAATTTTGTTTTTGGTGCCCAATTTCTTTTGGGTCCGTAAGCATTAGTTTTCAAGATTCTAGTCCCTTTAGGTATCCATTTATAAATGATATCATTATCTTTAGTAGTTATGAGTCCTTTAGGGAGCCATCTACTTTTAACAATTTTTCCTTTGTAAAAGTTTAGAGGACTTTTATGTTTATAGAAATTAAAGATAGTTTTAACAAAGTTTTGTTCTAAACTTTCTCCTTGTTCAAAAAATTTGTTAGAGTGAGCTTTTTCACTCTTAAACAACTCAAGTTACTTTTGATGATCATCATGAACTTTAGAAACTAAATTATGCAAGTCACAATTCTTTTTCTCAAAATCATTTATAATAGCTTGCATATCATTTATTTTACTTTCAAGTTCATGATTGACTTTGGAGAGTGAATTATTTTCATCTTTTAATTATTTTCATCTTTTAGTTTCGAAATAGTTTTCCTATATTTTGAAACCATTAATTCAAACTGCAAGCCTAATTCATCATAGGCATCTTACAACTCATCAAAAGAATAAGTATTTGAAGCACATGAGTTAGAAGCTACCTTAAAATCATTGATAACCATAAGGCATAGGTTGGCTACTTCTTGATCTTCATCATCGGAGGAACCTGATCACTCCAAGTAGCAACATTAGCTTTAAGCTTTGTTTGTTTGATCCCTTCTTCTTCCATTGAGGACAATCAAACTTGATGTGTCTCATTTTTTTTCACTCATAACAAATAATGTGATCTTCCTCCTTGGTATAACTTCTTCCTTTATTAGATTTTATGAACCTCTTGAATCTTCTAGCAAACATTTCCATCTCTTTGTCTTTATCCATCTCTTCACTTGATTTGCTATCTTCATTTATGGTGAATTTTAGAGTAATACCAACCTTCTTCTTCACAACCTTTTCTTCTTCAGCCCCTTCATTGAGTCTCATCTCATATGTAAGCAAAGAACCACTGAGTTCATCCAAAGTAAATGTTCTAAATTTTTGTTTCTTCAATTACAGTCACTTTGGCTTCCCATGATTTAGGTAAGCTTCGAAGCATCTTCCTTACCACCTATTCATTTGGATAAATCTTTCCATAAGACTTCAATCCATTTATGATGATTATGAATCGATCGGATATCTCATTAATATCCTCTTTGGGCTTCATCTTGAAAGTTTCGTAGATGAGTTTAAGAATTCAGGCTTTAGACTTCTTCACTTGGATAGTGCCTTCATGGGTGAATTCAAGCTTCTATCATATCTCTTTGGTATTTGAACAAGGCAAAACTCTACTATACTCATATAGACCAAGTGCACAAAATAAAATGTGCATTGCCTTTGGCATTAAGTCTAATGTTTCTCCTATCTTCCTCATTTCATTCATTCTTGTTTTTTAGAACTAAAAACTCTCCTTCTTATTTGAATGAAATTGAAGGATCATCCATAATAATATCCTAAACGGCAATATTATTTGTTTGGATGAACAACATCATCCTTATCTACCAATAGGAATAGTTAACACTACTGAGATAAGAAGGTTTGGAAATAGATTGAGACTTACCAAGAAAATTGACCTAGAAGTAAATGTCATTGTTATAGAATGAGTTGATAATCGTTTTAGCTTCTCTGAGGATCTTCTGTTGGTTGTTAAACAGTCTTTAGAGACTAGCTTTGATACTAATTTTTAGCTCGATAATTCAACTCGAAATCACCAAGAGGGAAGGAGAATTGACCTTTAAGAAAAATGGTGGAAGAAATGAAAGAATATGAAACAATGAACACAAGAATTTAAAGGGGTTCAGCCCCAATTGCCTACTCCACTACCTTAGCTTTCCACAATTAAGGATTTTCCTAAATTTAATAATTTGATAACCTTTGAGGATAAGATTTAACCTTACAATCTACTTTAAGATTTCTACCTAAAGTTTTAAGATTGCAACTCCTTTAAGGTTTCTACCCAAACCTTAAGATTGTAACTCCCTCATGGCTTTTACCTAAACCTTAAGATACAACCCTCTTAAAAGATATAAAGAAGAAAACAAAGAAATGATCCTTAAAAGATCAAAATGTTTTCCAATAAAGCTCAAATAAATAATAATATGCTTGAGCTAAAAAATAACAATGAAAGCTCAGAAATGTGTACAAGAAAGGTATGAAGAATTAAGCAATAAGGTTTTTTTTATTGATCTTTAAGCTTGATGATCTCTCTTATTGTTGTAGGATATTTAGAAGCTGATATTTATACCCCATAATTGATTTCTAATTGTTGTGGTTGTTGGAGATATGAATAGAGTCGTTAGGGATGTGAAAAGTAGTGCATTTAATTCATATGTAACAACGAGTATTAGTACCAGCTAAAAAGGTATCAATAATTTTTGCATTTAATGCAAAGTTCAGTAGCTGTTGTAGCTAAAGATATCGATACCAATGAACTTTTATCGATACCATATAAAAAGTATCGATACTAGACCGATACTTAGCTAAATTGGTTGAAAACGGAATGTTAATTTGGTGTCGATTTTAGAATGGGTATCGATATTTTGAAAACTATAGATACTGATACTTTTTTGCCTAGAGAAATACTAACTTGTTTTAAAACAATTTTAACTTAATTGCAAATGTTTAACTCAACTAAAACTATTTTAACTTGATTTTATCATTTTACCAATTTTGTTTAATTTAACTTTTATTTAAAAATATTTTAATTTGTTATATCAAAACATATTATCAAATAAAGCTAGTTTAACATGTGAAAGCCTTTGATTTCCATTAACGTCGCCTCGTGGCACACTAAGGTTGTTCAATGTGGCAAAATTGAGTAATTTCCCTAAAAAAGGTTTAAAAAGCATAAAAATTTATAGAAATTATAAAAGAATTCTAAAATTATAAAAGAATTAGAACTTTGAAATTTTTTTAAAAATAGAATTTTTGAAAGTTATAAAATTATAAAAAATTTACAAATTTATAAAAATATTAAAAAATAATAGAAAATTATTAAAATTTTAGAATTTTTAAAAATTTTAAAAAATTACACCTAATTTTTTATAATTTTTCAAAAATTATTATAGAAAATTATAAAAATTATTAAAAAATATTTAAAAATTATGAAAATATAACAATTTTTTTTATGCAGCCATCTTTGAGTTTGGTCAACTTGTCAATATCATTAATATAAGCATAAGCTCCACAAGGGAACATGGTGTTCTCATTAGGGAGCCTGAACCTATCCTCTTTAACCTTAACCCAATTCTGGTTCTTTTTCTCGTTGGTTAATTCTTTATGTCACAAATTAGTGAACTATGCTGATTCTTTTTCATAATTTTATATAATTTTTAATAATTTTCTATTTTTAATATTGTTTGCAATTTTTATAAGTTTTTACATTTTTATATTATTTTAAATAAATTTTAATATATTTTTATAATTTTTCCTTTTTATAATTTTTTGAAATTCTAATTCTTTTACAAATTTTTTTTAAAAAAATTTATATTATTTTTTAGATAAATTTCCATATATTTTTAAAAATTCTATTTTTTTTGAAATTCTATTTTTTTATAAGTTTAAAATTTTTTATTATTTTTAAATATTTTAAATGAAAATTAGCATATTTCATCATGTGGCACAACCTTAACGTGCCATAGTGAAATTAACGGACTTAAGGGATTTATATTAAAATTAATTCGACCAAGGGCTCAATTGAGTGTTATTTTCAATTAAAATCTTAATTTACTATTAACTTATTTTACTTAGGCTTTTTTTATATATTAGGTTTAGAAACAACCCTATTATAAATTCACTAAATGTTCACATTAGAGCTTAGATTATTGTCAAATCTTTCAAAAAATAATCATGTAAGGGCTTAAACTTTAAGAAAGACATTTTTATTTACTTTATAATAAAAGTTATGCAAATATTGATGTATTTAAAATAAAACATATAAATTGAATTAAATATTATTTAAAAAATAAAAGTATAATTTAAAATCTATAAGATATTTGAATTTAAACTTTTTCTTTTTGAAAGGTTTATTTAACAAATTTTAGCCTAATTTTAGCCTAATTTGAGCATTTTGTGTGTTTTATATGAAGATTTTGGAAGTGACCTCTACAAAGTTACACCCAATTTCAATTCCTCAAACTTTATTACCTTTTTATTTATTTCACCACGTATCATTTAATCCTTCTAAAGTCGACAATTTGATTGTTTTTCTCTTTAGCTGATTCAATCAAAAAGCTTTCGCCATTTCTGCAACTCTCTCACTCTCTCTCTCTCTCTCTCAAAAGCTGCCCCATTCCCCCTCCCCCCACTATTTTAAATTCATAATCGCTCAACAAAAAACAAAGGTAGGTTTTGATTCTCTCTTTTCAAAGAAAACAAAGAAATTTTGGAGTCCTGCATAATCAAGAAGTTCTCCCGAAACCCATGCTTCCAAGGGTTAATGGCGGTGTTATTTGGATGGAAGATAAAGAAGATGAAGACTCAGCTTCATGGAACCGAACCAACTACAACAGCAACAATAATAATAACAACAATAACAGTGGTGTTATAATGGAGAACAAAGAAGATATGGGTACTTTTTCAACATTCAAATCCATGTTAGATGATGAATGGTACGTAGGAAACAACAGCATTTCAAGCCATCAAGATATTAGAGACCTTTCCTTTACTTCAAATCTTGGTGACCATCATAGAGATAATCTTTTGCTCCATCATCATTCTCTTCCTTCAGTGGATTCTTCATCTTCATGTTCACCATCTTCCTCCGTTTTCAACCATCTTAACCCATCTCAGGTGCAGTACTTTTGCCAACCAAAACCAAACTTATCTTCAATCCTTAATTTTGTTTCTAATAGCCCTTTAGACCATGGTTTTGATTTGAGTGAAATTGGGTTCCTTGACAACCAAGCAACAAATGGTATTAATTTGTTGAACAGGGGAAATGCTGGGGTTTTGGGTAGTTTAACTGATCTAGGTCATGATAATCATTTAGACCCTGCTAATTTGTGTCCTGAGGCTCAGTTTTCGAGTTCTCGGATAGCTCAGCTACCAGAAAATGGTGCCGGGTTTGCTGGTTTTCAAGGGTTTGATGAGAATCCTGGAAATGCTCTGTTTTTAAAGAGATCTAAGTTGTTAAGGCCACTAGAAAGTTGTCCTTCCGTTGGTGCACAACCTAATTTATTCCAAAAAAGAGCAGCTATGAGGAAGAATTCAACTGATAGTGGACCAAATTTCGGGGTGTTAGATGGAGGAAAGGTTAGTGTTTCAAGTGGTACTGGGGGAGATAAAGGGAAGAAAGAAATGGGTAAAGAAGAGAATGAGAAGAGGAAAATTAACAGCAGAGATGATGTAGAAGATGTGAGCATTGATGGGTCAGCTCTGAATTATGATTCAGATGAGTTTACTGAGAATACCAAGGTGGAGGAAACTCTTAAAAATGGGGGAAATACCATAAATGCAAACACTAGTGCTACTGGAGGAGACCAAAACCAAAAGGGTAAAAGGAAAGGGCTTCCTGCTAAGAATTTGATGGCTGAGAGGCGCCGTCGGAAGAAACTCAATGATAGGCTTTACATGTTGCGCTCTGTTGTTCCAAAGATTAGCAAAGTAAGAATTTTCTTTCAGACTTTCTTTTTTATCTTGTGAATTCAAGTATGAACTATTGTGTTCATTTTGATCCTCGGAAAAACATCAAATTTTCTTACTTTTTCTTATTTTGGTGTGTGTGTTTTTGTTTTCTGGGTGGCATTTTTGGATTATATGTGAGTCACTGGCAATCTTTTGTTTTTATGTGTTCTCAAAAAGCTGTGAGAAAGTTAGCATTAATTTCTCTCACATGGAGTCTGGTTGTGTGTTTCAAATTTCACCATAATTCTTTGGACCACATTTCAGTAACTTCTTTCAACTCATCCATAAGTAAAGTTCAATACTTGCAATCTTTTCTTATCATGTCTTTATACTTTTATATTTGAGCACCGTAAATAGTTACATTGTTGGTATTTTAGCAACAATATAAAACACTGAAAATATGAAAGAAAGATATATTGAAAGCACACAATAATCTGTTGTATTGTTAAGATTATATAGGCAAAAAAAAAAAAAAACAGAAGCCTGTTAAACTTACTCCTAAAATCATACCACAAACACTTAACTTACTCCTAAAATCATTTCACAAAAAATTAAAAATTAAAAAGCCCTAAAGACTTGGTCTACAGACCTATTATTAAGCAAGTCTAAGGCACATTCTCAGGCACATTCTCAACACACATCTTATGTGCTCTGTGTTTATATTTTTCTTCAAGTATCTATGTTTAGCTCGCCCACGAAGCCGACTCTCTAAATTCATGGAAACAACTTTAAAAAATTTGAATGTACCCCATACCCATGGGTTTGTCAAATGAAGAGTAGTTAAACTTCTAATCTAACTAACCTCGACGAAGGAGCATGTTACTTTACTTGCAAAAGAAGGGTTTTGGAAAGTTCATATTTTCTCATTTTTGCTTCTTAGAAATAGTATGATTTACCTTCTCCTTTTACTTATAGATGGATAGAGCTTCAATTCTTGGGGATGCTATCGAGTACCTGAAGGAACTTCTACAGAGAATCAATGACCTCCACAATGAATTGGAGTCAATCCTTCCAAGCTCCTCACTGACACCTACAACCAGCAGTTTCCATCCATTGACACCCACTCCAGCTACCTTTCCTAGCCGTATCAAGGATGAACTTGGCCCCAGTTCATCACCGGGTCTGAATGGGCAGCCAGCAAGAGTAAGCTTCATATCTGTATCATGAAAAGTTACTTTCACCTTTCACTTTTCTTTGTTTCTGCAATTATATCTAGTTAGGTCTTTCTGAATTTTAGCAAATATCAGTATTTAACTGATCATAAATATGTTGTACATGGGTACTTGAAGAAAAATGAAGAGTCAGAGAGTAACATAGAATTGGGTTGCATGTAGCGTCATTCGATATGAGTCACATTGTAAAATTTAGCCAAATTGTACGCCAACTGATTTAGCCAAATGTGTGTGTGTGACTGTATTTATATAGGTTGAAGTAAGGCTGAGAGAAGGAAAAGCTGTAAACATCCACATGTTCTGTGGGCGAAGACCAGGTCTTTTGCTCTCCATAATCAGGGCTTTGGACAACCTTGGACTTGACGCCCAGCAAGCAGTCATTAGCTGTTTCAACGGTTTTTCCATGGATATCTTTCGAGCTGAGGTACATTTTCTGACCCCTTGTAAACTTCCCATTTTGCTTTTCAAAAGTTGATGACAGCAATAACGGTGGTGACCGTGAAAACTTTAACATGATCATGACACGAAAGAAAAACGAATATATGTAGTTTTCCCTCTTAGCCAACTCTGTTATCATGAGAAAAGCATCTGCAGTTTGGATTATAGCTTTCTCCTATCTGGTTTATCATGCAAGTAAAGGATAGGAGGGGTATCTTCTATATTCTTATTGAGAATTCACAGTTCACTTTTGAGTTTTAACATACTAATTGTTGTGTTTTTCCAATTTCCAGCAATGCAAGGAAGGGCAGGACATCAATCCTGAGAATATCAAAGCTGTACTTTTGGATTCAACTGGCTTCCCCAACATGATATAGAGGTTTCTTCCCCCAAGTTTATATTTTGACCATGAATAGTCTTGAAATCTCCTTGAGGTAAGTGTATATTTGTTCCACCAGATCAAATTATATAAACCTGAAAAACTTTTAACTTTGTTTCTTCAGGTCAGAAACTCATCATCAACTAAGCTAAACTTTTGGACAAACTGATAATCTGTAATTTGCAAAATCTTTTTCCGCTTTTTACTAATAAAAACATATGTTGTTATATTTGGAATGTATGTAGACTATAGTCGAGCAAACATGTGCCTTAGGCCTTAGATTTGAAACACTTTAAATTCAGATTTCAGATTCGTTTTTAAAGACAATACTCATATGAACCTGAGAAAGTGGGTTGATATGATCCTGGAATTGTTATGGACTTTTCCAGCTAAGCCAATTCTCTACGTTGCATGAAACGTGCTGCTTTGTCTCAAATTTGACATTAGAACAAAACTTGAGCAACATTTAAAAACAGTCTAATTTACATCTCCTTGCTATAATATATACTAGTTTTTTTTTTACAACATGAGCTCAAACTCACACATACTACCACACAGGCGAACTTTGATGTCGAGTATAGGTGAACTCTCTTTCGACCAATGAACCTACTGCTCTAGTTCATAACATATACTAATTTTAATATCATATATTATGTATGTGATATTATCAAAATGTTACATGATAGTTTAATGTTTTATAAAAATTAATTAAAATAATCTTCATTATATTACATTAATATGAAATTTAAAATTTAAAATAGAAATAAATATAACAAAAAAATTAAGGCTTAATATTTGTAGAAACTAAATATATGATCTTTCCATTTTAGTTTTTCTATCTAAATTTACATATGAAGTATTTAAAATATAAGTATTATAATATTCTATAAAAAATTTATTAATTAATTTGATGTAAATTTTAAAAACATATAATTGATAATTTAATTGCAAGTTAAGCTTTCGAATTTGAAATTTTTAATACAAATATATTTATAACCTTTTTACTTAGTTTATACAAAATTGTACAAATGTAATTAATTTTACTATTATTTTATATTATCAATTATTTATTTTATCATATATCATTTATTATTATTTTATTCATAATATTTACAGACATTCACCATTGTAATTTACAGATTTATAACTATCCCCAGTTTTGGTTAAAGCTTTTCTAATTTAAGATATGGCTGTTTTAATATCTGTTTGTTAGTCTTGTAATTGCTGTCCTTTGACTATTTACTTCCACCGAAAAAAAATGTTTTTATTTGTATATTATAAATTACTTATTCTAATGTTTACCTTTATATTATTATTGATTATAAAATGTTATTATTTACGATGATATGCATCATATACTATTAATTAATAATTATATATCTTTAAAATTATGAAATTTATTGATGTAGTATAAATCATTTCGTAAATATCTAAAAAAATATACTAATGATTTTATTTGATAAATTTTCAACGTCATTTATCATTTACTCACAATTGCATATTAAAATTTAATATAATATTTAATTCACTATGGCCGCTTCAATTGTCACATTGATAATTTGGACATAATTCAATTGGTAAACATAGTTCGACAATCTATTGGTATTTAAATTTAGTGACTTCAATTCTAATTTTTTTAAGTGGTACCTTATACCTCAGTAATTAATCTATATACAATAGGTTAGAGGTTTGATCTCATTAAAGGCGAAATGTCCACATCACCACTTGGTGGGTGGTTGTATGTCTATGTACGGTCGAGACGTTCCTTTTTGTGAACTGTACACAACTCTTTATGGAGGGAGAGGGTAAAATCCTCCTGAAAGAAAATACCTTTTGTTGCTGAGACGGGATGGTGTCCCCAAGGATGACACTTTGAAGACTTCTCCTAGAGGAAACGATCCACAATCAATAATAAAATGCGCCTTTTATTGTTGAGGGGGATTGACTTCTATGGAAGAAGTCTTCGAAGTATTACTGACAGTGACTTTCTAGGTCTACAACCCAAGTGCAGGTTATATTCAAGTAATAAAATCTCGTGAGTTTGAGGTCGGTCCACAAAGAAGTTTATTAGAACTTACAAGATTACAAGTATTATGCTATAACAGAAATTTAACACTTGATTTTGGAATAAGCATTGATAATGAAAGTTGTAACACCCCTCACCCGTATTCAACGCTGGAATGGGGTTACGAAGCATTACCGGACTTATAACACATATAATAGTGCTTTTCTTATATATTCGATCAATTTATACAATACTCATTCAATCACAATCAATTTGTCCCTTATAATAGCCTATGAGGCCTTAAACATGCTTTAGAACCGGTTCGGGACTAAACCAATAACTTATAAAACTTTCTCAAACTTTGAATTTTTTTCTCAAAACGGAGGACACACGCCCGTGTGGGCAGGCCGTGTGTCTCACACGACCACCAGACACGCCCGTGTCACAAACCGTGTGAAAACAGGGGGTACATATTGACTTGGGTCACACGGTCAACTACACACCCGTGTGTCTAGCCCGTGTACCCTTCGAAGTGGCCACACACGCCCGTGTGCCAAGCCATGTGTTAGGCCGTGCAAAACTTGTAGGGTATACTAACTTATGCAACACGGCCAAGTCACATGCCCGTGTGCTAGGTCGTGTGCCAATTAGGGGGGACACTGACTTGTACCACATGGCCAGTCACACGCCCGTGTGTGAGACAGTGTGGAGTATACTGACTTCATTTTAATTTCAACATTAGGGAACACGCGGCCGTGTAACATGACCGTGTGTCACACACGGCTGAGACACATGCCCGTATCTCTACTTGTGTGGACAAAAATAGGCTATTTTCAAAGCCATTTTTGCCACCCTATTTTTACATAACTGCACAAGCATAAATTGCAACATTTTTACAGCTTAATAGGCAGCCAACCCAAAACATTTCATACACATTTTAGACTAATTCAATCACAATCATCTTCCATTCATATGCCTATCACATATCAAAACAACATTACATATTTCTATTCCATTTACTACTTGCTAAAACATACAATAGTTGAATACTTATACACAACCAAAACATTATACCAAGTTAAGCCAAATCACATGGCTTTATCTTATACCACAACATGTACCAAAATCTCTAACTCAAGTAACCATAACTATCATCTTTACAACTAGCCTATACATGTCATGTTTAAAAATATCCATAAATTCAAAGGTACCAATCGGCAACTGGATAGTGTGATGCGTAACTCTGGCTTAATCTAAATTGAGCAAGCTATTGAACCTCTATAAAATACGGAAAAGAAACAGAGTAAGCTTAAGCCCGTATAATTCAGAATTTAACTTACCATTAAAATATAATCAAACAATTAAACAAAGTATATTAAATTCACTTGCCAAATGCCTATACACAAGCATTCATCAACAAGTTAGTCACATAAGTGCATGTAACCATCCAATATCTCAATTCAATACTCAATACATTGTGTCATATCAAATTCACATATATCATATAGATCATTTGTAACATTTCACTCTCAATCATATAAACAGTAATTCATTCGATAATAGTAACTCATCTCTATAAATAGTATTTCATTCATATAACAGTAATTCATCCGTGTAACACATAGCTTTTTCACATAATTAATAACAAAATTTATGCCCGTTGAACCTATTAGAATATCAAAGGATACTCGGGTGATATACATAACATATAAATCAGTAATCCGTTAATTCATTATTATTTTCGCTCTTTCGAGCTATGATCAGTAAGCTCCTCCTGAGCTGATGGATAGTAATGTAACGGCCCGATTTAGACCCTAATTGGAAGGGTGGTTTCGGGACCATGAATCCGAGTCAGAAAAATATTTTAAAAATATTTTATGTATTTATTATGTGTGAATTTGTGTGTGTGAAATTTTCGTGATTTAATTTTTTCGTTCGAGTGCCCGATTAAATAAAAGGACTTAATCGCGTAAAATGAAAATTTGATGGTTAATTATAAAAGGGCCAAAATGAATGTGTCTTTATAAGAGGAACTGCTTATGTTGCAATTATTCCATTGATTTTGTAAGTGGACGGTTTTGTACTTGTTAAATATGGTTTTCTAATTAATTTTAAAAAGTTAAATTTGTAAGATAATTAATAACTTATATATGATATAATATATCATAATTAAAAGCCATATTCATTATCTTTCTTAGTGACCGAATATCATAAAAAAGGAAAAGAAGAAACAAAGCTTAGAGTTCAGCCATTTTTGGAGCTCAATCAAGGTATGAAACAAGTTCGGTTTTTGATAATTTTTATGTTTTTGAGATCGTTGCTTCGAATACTATCCGACCCATGCTAGAATTTTTGATTTTGATGAATATTTTGAGTTATGTCATTGATTAATATTTGTGTTTTGTGATGTTTGATGATGAATTTTGGAAGATATGTTTTGGATTAATATGTTTTGTATTTGAATTTTTGATGAATTTGAGTAATTAGGGTTAAATTGCAAAAATAATAATTTGAGGGACTAAAATGTGAAATAAATGAAATGTAAGGACTTGTATGAATACTAGGAATATTCGGTCAAACATGGGCATATTGAAAGTTTGCATATTTTGTGTTTTGTGCAATAGGGATTAAATTGTAAAAAGTGTAAATGTCAGGGGTAAAATGGTAATTTGCCTATTTATGTATTTTTGGACTAAATTGAATGAAAATATATTTGAATGAGTTTAATTTGAATATGTTTAGACCAAGAACCAAAGAAATTGGAATTGGATCGGGAAAAAACGAAAGTTATCGACTAGCTGTCTCGTTCCGTTTTACATCGTCCAAGGTAAGTTTATAAGTAAATAGAAATTGTTAAATTTTTAATATATGTGATTAATAAATAGTTATATTAATTAAAAGTAAATTACGAATTGATATTGAAAATGAAAATAATCTATGTTTGATGATAAGTAATGAATAAGTTTAGTATTTAAAGTGATGATATGAATTATATATGTTCAAATGTTGATTATTTGTATATTAATTACAAGTCTATATTCGGCTAAATGAAATATATATGTGATATTTAAAATGTGAATTATGATTAAAAGTATATATACATTCGAATATTTAATGATAATGTGACTTTGGTTATGAATGATAATTTTGTTAATGAACTTATGTATAATTTGGCTGATTTTAAAGTTAATACCTGGAAGTATATGTGGCATCGATATGTGATTCCGATATATGTGTGCAAGTGAGTCCATGTTTCATACATTGGCATCGATATGTGATATCGATATATGTGTGCGAGTAAGTCCACGTTTCATACGTTGGCATCGATATGTGATTCTGATATATGTGTGTAAGTAAGACCCTGTCTGGGCCAGTGACATCGATATGTGATTACATGTAAAACCACGTCTGGGACATTGGCACTGTACGATATGTGTGGTTATCCAAGTATTTTATTTAATTTTGAAGGGTTCAACGGGTAATGATAAGTGTGATTGAATGTGTAAAACGAGCTAAAATGATCAGGTGTGTAATAGCTTATTTCTTATTTGAATTAAGGTAAATTGATTATTTGTTATATGTTATAAAATGATAAAAACAAATATATGTACATGAACATATATATATGTTCATGTACATATATATATAATCGGTTATATGATGATATTAAGGATTTGAAGTTGAATGTTACTTACTCAGATAAAAAAAAATATACATACATGAATATTCGGCCAAGGTTAAATTTGAATATGAAAGTATAAGTTATATATATATGTATGAAATGTTGAGTTTGAGAATAAATGTGATCATGATAGTATAATTAGTTTGTTTAAAATGAGTTGATGTTGATATTGAATTATTTATTTGCTTATGACTTACTAAGCTACAATAGCTTACTGTATGTGTTTATGTTTGTCTCTGTTTTATAGATTTTGAAGTCAAATTACGAGCTCGGGGATCGTCAGCAAAGTCCATCACACTATCGACTGTTTTTGGTATTTTATAAGTTTTAACTCGAACCTATGGCATGTATAACCTAGGTTGTTTTGGGTCAAGTTTGAAGTATGTATATATAATGAGCCATGCGAAAATGGCTTGTTTATTTTGTTAAGTTCAGTTACAAGGCTTGATCATTATGTTTATGTTCGGTTATATTTGACCATGGTTTATGTTCATTTTGGTATGTATACTTTGTGACATATAGGATTGATGTTTGGTTTTAAGCTGTAATATGCCATGGATATGTTTGATTGTGGTTATGATGTTTTTGGCTATTATATATGTTTATATGTAAACTATGGCCAGTATTATAAGTACAAGAAACCTTAATTAAGTTTATATGTGTTATGTACATTGAAGATGGTTGAAGATTTTGGATGTGTATGAATGATTAATTCGGTTTTAGTTTATGCATGGATAAAAGTGAATGTGAATTTAGTTGATATGTTTAGTTAAGGCGATGTTAGGTGGTTTGGTAATAAAGAATATTAGGTTATACCTAAACATGGTTGGATTTTATTTTGATATACATGTTATATGGTATGAATTGTTTTTATGAATAGTTTATTATTTCCGAATTAATGAAAAGTAAATTGGCTTTGAGTTGTATTTTGGTAAATGTTTAGTATATGTATTTAACATGATTTGGACTATATATATATAAACATACGTTGTAATAAATTTGATATGACATAAATCTTAGTAAAATGTATACTTAAATACTTAGTCAAATATAAGGTTATTAAATTAGTTATAATTATGATCTTTGTTATATTGCTAATAGGTAATATTATCATGTTTTTATTTGTTTATGAGATGTGAAAATTTATACAAATTATGTCTGATATATATAATTTTATATATATATACTAGTTTAAGCCTTTGAAATGTATAGATTTGTAAATTGATTGAATAAACTTGAAAGTGAACAATTGTTAAAGCATATTTGCTAAATAAATTTGTATTCGGCTAAATGCATTGAAAAACAACCAAAGGTAAAGTGACTTGTGCGTTAGTAAATCATGAAGATAATATGAGTTTTTTTTTTATGTGATGTATAAATGTCCTACTTGATATTTGATGAATGTTGAGTAATGTATAGGTCAGTCCCTAAATTATGATTATAAACTGGTTGATTTTGTGATAATGTATATGTGCCGAATATGATAAGATCAAATTGATAAGAATATATGTACTTAGTTCTGTGAGTTCTATTTATGTACGATTTTTAATATGTGTTTGACGTGTACTGTAATTTTTATGTTTTATTCATTCTATAAGTTGCACTAAACTTTATATTCGGCTAGGGTTTGAAAAAAAAACAAAAAAAAGACCACTTGAATATTTATTCAAGTTTTAAGGAAACATGATTATTTTTTAATATAACAGGGTTCGAGTATGGAATGAGATGTTTATTTAATGTTAATGTTAATGTTTCATGAAGTTCTACTTTGTGACTTAATTATTATATTTGCATTCATAATGACCTAAGAGTTTATGTAATCATTTGGAAATTGTGTCTGGTCTGGTAATGCCTTGTAACCCTATTCCCGCGAAGGATGCAGGTTAGGGGTGTTACAAGTAAGCTCTATTGAGCTGAAACGGTAAGCTCTGACGAGCTGAAAATAGTAAACTCTTACGAGATGATATATCGGTAATCTCATACGAGCTGCGGTGAGTCTGCAACATATGTAGGATCTCAACCTAAACGGTAACCCTAGTGACATGTCACTTGTATCCTATGAAATCCTACGGTTCAAACAGGGCTCGGTAACCATCAAACCATATCAATAAGGCATTTGACTTTCAAGTAGATCATTTACTCAATTACATACATTTATTTCAAATAATTACATGTAATAGCCCAAAATTGGGTCTAGTTGGAACAGAGGTTTTAGGACCACAAAATCTGAGATAGAAATAATTATTTTATGATTATTTTGAGGTCTATGATATGATTTCATGATGGTCTGAAAATTTCGTGAAGAAATTCTATGCATAAAGTGCTCAATTTGAAGTTAGGGACTAAATTGAATAAGTTGCAAAACTTGCATTCTAGAAGTTTCTAGTATGAAATTGCTTTGAAATATTAATTAGGAGGTCTTAAATAGAAATTTTACCAATTTCTAAGTGATGGAAAAAATTGGACATAGATGGAATTTTTGAAAGTTTAGTAAGGAAGGGCATTTTGGTCATTTGGTAATTAAAAGAAATAAAAAGGGAAAATAAAGCCAAAATTGACTCATCTTTATCATGGAGGCCGAAATTAGCATGGGGGAAGCCATGGCTAGGGTTTTCAAGCTTTCCAAGCTCAATAGTAAGTCCGTTCTAACCCCGTTTTTCAAGTTCTTTACGTTTTTGGAATCCCGATAATTTGATTAAGCTTATTCTAGCAATAATTTAAGCTAGGGTTCATATTTGGAAAAATACCCATAGGTGAAATGTGTTTATTTTGATGTTTTATAATAGAATATGAGGTTTTAAATTATGTTAGACAACTTGTGCTACTCGGTTTTGAGTGAAAACGAGTAAAAGGGCTTAATCGGTAAAAATACCTAATAGTCATAAGTATATGTTAGAGTGAGATTTTGATGTTTCCAAAGAAGGGAAAAGTTATCAGCATGCCATAAAACATAAGAATAAGGGATGAAGTTTAATTCCCGAGCCTAGGGGCAAAAGTGTAAATATGCAAAAGTTTAGGGGCAAAATTGTAATTTTTCCAAAGTTTGAGTTAAGGAATGTTTTGAATAGTACATTAATTAAATAAGTAAAATATGATGTTTTAGATCCCGGAAACAAGATTTGAACCTAGAATGAGAGAAAAATCGAAAATTGGGAAAGTTGGTAAAATGGTCATTTTAGTATCGAGGTAAGATCATATGTATAATAAGCATTAATTTATGCATGTTTCAATGTAAAATTGATATATTCATTATGATTTTTGAGGTGTTGAAAGTATGTAAGTTGGTATGATAATAATACAACAATAATGCTGTAATTTATATTTGAAAGTTAAATTTAGTGAATTAATTGAATTATATTAAATTAAATGATTATGGTGCCAAGTTTATGAATTGATTTAAAAATATGTCTATGGTACATGAAGTGCATTGAATTATCATACATAAATGTGATTTCTATGATTAGGGATATTATGGGAAATTGTAAGTTCATATGATTTTTAATAAGGCAATGTGTAATTTAATGTTATTACCTTGATATTAAATGAGATGTAAGTTTATATGTAAGTAATACATCAATTTTACTTGTATTATGATATTTTATAATAATATTGGAAATATGTTTGTGGATAATTACTTGATTGGTGAAATTGTTGGAAAAGAGAGAGAAATCCCGGTTGAACCTTCGGAAAGATTGGATGATACAGATAGTATGTAGCTAGGTCACATGTATGGTGCTGAGTGCACATCATGTGTACAAGAGAGCTACAAGACAATATGATGTAGCTAGGTCACATGGGTGATACTATGTGTACACCATGTAGACAAAAGAGCTACGGGATAAATTGGCTAGGTCACATGGGTGGTACTGAGTGTTTACCATGTGTACAAGAGAGCCGAACTATATGATGGGTGGAGCTATGTGCTGAAACCACCAAGTATCGAGGATTGATCCGAAGTGTTCAACGGGAGACTCTCTATGTATTGCTTTATGAGTTTTGTGATGAATAAGTGCAGGAACTTGATTATGTGAATGATGTGTTCATTAAGTGACCAGGATGTGGTGAGGTTATAAACAAGTAAGTTATACATGAGGATGATTTTATGGTGACCTTGTGATCATGGGCCTATACTTGTGATGTATGAAATGTGGTGAAAATGATTTGTGATATGTATGTTAAAATGAGGTTAATAAAAAGAAAGTGTGAAAAAGTGAATTAGCAATAAAACTGTTTTGAACAGTAGCAGTGACGTAATTTTGAAAAATCACAAAAAATAGTAGAAATTGAATCAGAGACTGAATGAGATATAAAATTAAAGCTTAATGAGTCTATTTTCATAAAAAAGAAACAGAGCAAGAAAAGGAGTTCTATATTTTGAGATATTTATGTTTTTGTGAGACTAGTTCAGAATGATTACGTGATCCCCTGTTCTGACTTTGGAAAATCACAAAATTTTGGATAAAAATAATTAGAGGCTTAAACTTATATTTTTAAAATCCCTAATGAGTCTATTTTCAAGATAAATCAACAAGAACATTATCCGAGTTCTGTACTGTGAGATAATTAATTTTTAGTGAAGAGAGGTCAGAACTGTCAGAAAGTGAAACAGGAAAAATTTTAATGAATAAACTGTACTAATTGGCTAAACCAAAAATTATGAAAATTTTATGGTGCAAAGGTATGTGAGTCTAGTTTTAGGGGAAATTTACAGATATTAATTTGGATCTCTTTAGATCGAATTATAAATAAGTAAGTGACTCTGACTCATGTGGATAGTTTGATGTGAGCATTTATTAGTAAATTGTGAAATCGTTCTTACAAGAATACTATATACATTAAGGATGTGGAATGGAGAGGAGGAGGAGGAAAATAAATATCTGTGGAATACATGGAAACTATGGTATATGAAATATTGATATAATAAAATAAATGATATGTGTTTATAAGAAAACAGAAAGAGAATGATATGTATCATGACGTGTATATATATATATATGACTAGTCTCAATGTAATGCTTGTTGGGTATGGAGTTGAATTGAAATGTATCAGGAAAACATGTTATTTTGCGTATCTGAATTGTGGTATTTTATAAAGATATGATCTAGTTTTAAATATGAATGCTTGATGATTAAGCTGAAGATATTTTGTAAGATGATAATCTTGGTATAAATGTATAAGTGGTACTATAATAAACAAGGTAAAATGAGTATGAGAGACACATGTATGATGACATACAAATGCTATGTTTGTGGTTTAATTGAGAATATTTAATCATTAAATGAATACCATGTTATATGCTTTTGATTCTGTATAAGTGTGTAAGAGATTAAGGTTGACCAAAGCTTGGAAAATAGCCTAGGTATATTCCACACAGGCAGAGACACGACCATATGTCTCAGCCGTGTATGGAACACGACTTTGGGACACGGGCGTGTGGAGCCTTAAATTATGAAATTTCCAAGATTTTTGTAAGTTCTCGGTTTAGTCCCGAACCTTTTCTAAAGTATGTTTTGGGCTTCATAGACTCAAATAAGGGACTATGTGTAAGTGAATGAATGTTTTGAAATATGAATGAAATTTTATGGCCTGTATTTTAGTTTAATGTTTGTATGTTTGTCCGGTAATGCCTCGTACCTTATCCCGGCCTTGGGTACGGGTAAGGGGTGTTACATTACAAGTATTTAAAAGTTCGATTCTAATTATATGAACTTACCTCGAGTTGCTCGAATGGAAATTATCGACTATTTGTCCACTTTTCCATTTCTCCGATCTAATCCCGACCTCGACTTATCTTGATCTATATATTATCAAATTTAGCACATTCAATATTTTATCTATTCAATTTAGCCTATAATTCATATTTTGGAAAATTTACACCTTTACCCTTAATGTTTCACACTTTACAATTTAGTCCTTATTACATAAATTTCAAATTCATGCAGTTTAGTACAATTTCATGCTAGCCGAATTTTAATGGAGTCCCTAGCAGACCATATCTTTTATTTATTCACACTTTTACCCACATAATTTTACATTTTCACAAATTAACCCCTTTTTGACATTTTTGTCAAAAATCACTTTACAAAATTAGTAAATCTATCAGTAAACCTTCATAATCTATCATCAATATCAAATTACTCAAGAATTCAATGATGGCAACATGGTAAATCTTTAACAGTTTCAAAATCTAAGGTACGGGCTAGCTAGAATACGAAGCAACAATCTCAAAAACGTAAAAATCATTAAAAACTGAGCTAAAACCATACCTTAATCTAGCTTTCAAAGTAGCCAAATGTTCAAGCTTGTTATAGCTTTCTCAAGCTTTAGTTTCGGTGGAGAAGATGCACACTTTCATGCATTTTCATGTTTTAATTTTTTTAATTAACCTTTGAATATTATTTACCATATTAACCTTAATACTAAACCATTAAAATCACATAATGGTTGTCCAAAATTGTCCACTCATGATATTGATGCTATATTTACCACTTAAGGACCTCTAAATTAAAATCCCATAGCTACTAGATACCTTTAGCTAATGGAACTCCTCTTTTACACTTTACGCGATTTAACCCTTTTTACCGAATTAAGCATTCAAACAGTAAAATTTCTTTACGAAAATTTCACATAATTAATCTATCATGCTGTAGAACTTATTAAAATAATAAAATAAATATTTTGACTTCGTATTTGTGGTTCCGAAACTACTATTCCGATTTGACTAAAAATAGGCTGTTACAAAAGTAGTAGCTAGAAACACTAGAAATAAAAAGTCAGCGTAAGAAATTAACTAAAAATAATAAAAAGAAAATACTTGGAAGAAAATATGCTGAGGTTAGAGGATCAACTCTTGGTGTCATATTAAGATTATATTTTAATACTTAATGTTATTATTAAATTAGAATCCACAGATAAATGGAGGTACCAATCGAATGATCTATGTAATGCCCAAAGTTCTTAGTTTTTAATTGTGTAAGATTGCAAAGTAATTTTTTATGGTGTGTTCGCTAAGTGCTTTGGATTGTTCATTTTAGTCCTATGTTCGAGCTCTATCGTATGCAACGGAGAAATATTTTTGATTAGTCTTGCTCTTTTGGTTGGGCATTAGAGTTTAAATTAAGCTCTAGGAAATCTAGTGGATATCTTTTTAATATATTTTATTCTCAAATTGAATTTTAAAATTTCCTAAATTAGCTCTTACTCCTAATCGTCCATACCCCCTTCTGCTTGTTCTTTCTTTGTTTCTTTGTTTTTTTTACTTTCTTTGCTTTCTTCTTTTATTATTTATTTTTCTCCGTAGAAGTGATCTTATCTTTCTTTCCATCGTTTTTGTTTATTTGCTGTCATTATATCTTCTTTTGTGTTCATTTCGGCAATTTTATCGAATCGTTGTAACTGGGGTGTAAGTCCGATTGAATATTTTCTGTTATGTTGCTTTCTTTTGTTTTGTTTTTGGTCAGTTTTGGGGGTCATGTAATGATTAATTCATGTGTTAGTAGTTTAAACGTTACTGTGTTTTCGTTAGATGAAGGGAATAAAGGTCGATTACCTCTAGCAGAGTAAGTCACATTTTGGGCATTGTTACTTGAGTGGTAAAGACTTGGTTTTGGTTTTAAAGATTGAAGTGTTGATTATTAGATGCTTCTAGATTGGATCTTGTGATGGTTAATTGGTGTAATTTGTGGAACAAATGTAAGTTTTGTAAGTTTCAGACTTGTAGGTGATAAATTTCATTATCAGTTGTATGATCTAACTCGAAAAGCTCATCAGGAATTGAAAAAATTGTGAAAACAGGGATTGGTTTCGAAACTGCCCAACGACCACACAGTCGTGTGGTGGATCGTGTGTACTACACGGCTGTGTATGTTTTTGCAAGTCGTGTGGAACACATGATCGTGTGAAACCTTGCAGATCATGTGGGTAGGCCATATGGATCACATGGGTTAGTTTTTTAGGCAGTGTGAGCCTTTTTGCCAAATTGTAGGTCTTGATTAGGAGCTATTTAAGGGACTCAAAATTTGGGTCCGTAGACATCATATGAGGTCAAAAAGGCCTAATTTTGAGTACATAAAAGTATACGAATAAGCTTAGAGGGTATGTTAAGTAGGAAATGTTACCATTAAATCATGTGTTATGTTTTGATTTGTATGAAAATATGTATGTATGCATGCCATATGATTTATGATATATGTAAGTTATGATATATGTTATGATATATATGGCAATTTATACTACAATTATGGCGGCTAGACTGTAAATTTATGTATGGCAGCTTAGCTGCAATTATATGAGTGGCACATCGCCACCTATTGATATGATTGGATGTATGAACTCTAGTAGTCTTTTATGGTGTGATTGGCTAGATGGATATGGTGTGTAACGGATGGAGATAAGACATGATATGCTATGATATGTTATGCTTGTTATAAAATGGTATGATATGATACAATATGTTATGTTATAATAAGATATATCTTGATGTGAAATCTGATATGCTATGAGACAAATTAATGGTTGTGATTACTTGTATTGAAATTATGCGTTAAGTCACACACTGGGCTTAAAGCTCATGCCTATGTTTTGCTTCGTTTCAGGTGATCCTTCAACTTAGGATTGGACGATGACTCTAGAGCTCGAATTTCACATTTCTTTTAGTTTAAGTACTTTGGACTTTCTTTTTGTTTAATATGGACATTTTGGACTTTTCATTGATTTTATGGACTTTGAGACATTTTAAGTTTTGTTTAGAATGTTAGGATTATTTGGAATTTATCTCGCAAAACTTTTTACCTTGAGTGACGCCTAACTTAAGATAATTAAAAATGAATCACAGTTTTAAAATTGATATGTTATAAGGTTTTCCGCTACATAATAAATTGAAGTTTAATAAGAGATTTTTCTCGCAACACTTAAGCAAATTGGATTTGATTTTTGGTAAAACTATTTTAAGCTGCGATTTTGGAAATTGCTATGATTTTCAAGAGTTGTTCAAAGTGACATATCTTTTCGCAAAAAGTTGGTTTCTTTCAAAATTATACAACCATTTCTTTTGCTAGTATGATGTAACCTTTATAATCCAACCATAGCGTTTAGGTCGAGCATGGGGTGTTAAATTTTAGTAATGTATGTCCACTAATTAAGCATATAAGCAAAGTTATGTCCATCAATGAAGTGTCCAAAATGATTGTCCAATAAGTCGAAGACTTTAGCACATGAATCCATAAGCAAAGGATGGTGCAATATGATAGTTCAACTATTTAAGTTTAGTCCAACCATATGGTATTATAATCACCTGATAACTTCAAGACTTATAAAAAGATTTCAAATATTTATTATGCCAATTTTTATGTCTACAACAAATCAATGTTAATTTATCCAAGCACTCACTGTGTCATATATTGTCTATACCAAATAAAATATCTTACTTTACAAGTATGATTAGAACAAGTGATTGGTAATTAATTTTAGCTAAAATGATAAGTATGCAATTTACCTTAACATTTCCCAAGAGTTTCACCCTTTCACCTCAGCATTGAAAACTTAAAATAACATAGCAAAAGTAAACAACTCAAACTTAGATGAAATAGACATATTAGAAATAAGAAGCTTGAAATTTTACACAAATAATGAAACAAACAAAAACTTATCAAGACAATGATCTTGAACTCAACTTCAAGATGCCTCCTATGTTGAAACAAAAATCTATTTACAAAGATTTGTGAAGAGGAAAATTGCAATACAAAGGACTTGCTAAAAATCAATTTCTAGGTCTACTTCTTTGTCATCTTTTAAGGCATTTTTCACATGTTAAAAGATGACTCCTTTTGTCCAAGTTAACGGCTCTCAGTGGGAATAGTCCAAGAGAGTTGATTGATGGTCTGTATCTTGTCTATATGCTATAAAAAATTCCAAACTCCAATTGTGTTAGGAGATATGAACAAAACACGAAAATGCTTTAAAATTATCCATCAATGTGAAACTTGTAAGTTTATCTTTACTTTTGAATTTCTTCCTGATGCATTTTGATGTTTGTGTTCCAATATTTGAATAGATCTTCAAATTCCCTTTTCGAAGATATAATGTATACCCAAAATGGAGTCCTGAAGCTCGAGACATGATCAAAACACTAAGAAGAGTTCCGATTGAAAGTTCTGAATGCGTTCAAATTACAAATTTTTAATCTTTTGAGCTTTGAACTTTTCATCATCTTGGATCAACTTTAGGCTTAGTGCATTTAATCTTATAGTTCCATGTATTGACGTCTTCTTCCCAAACCCGTTTTACCTGCAAATCCCACATGGAATATTTTATTGAAACTAAATACATGAAAAACACTAAAAATACACAATATTTACAATATAAACAAAAAAGTCAAATCACTAAAATAAATTTAAAACATATAAAAATGCTCAGGAAACTAAACAAATGTAATTAAGATATAGTCCAAAATAATCATATGATGATAACTCATCATACCCCCACAGTTACATTTTTGCTTGTCCTTAAGGAACAAAACAAAAAAGAAAAAAAGAAAATTGCTATTACCCAAAATTATTACACGAATTAAAACAATATATGAATAAAGTGAAAAAGTATTATAAAACAAGAAGTCATGATGAAAATAGAAATCATAGATGCTAGTCAAAATATAAATAGTCACATGAATATTTATATAATTAGGCAAAATTAGAAACCTTGGACCTCTGTGCTTGTATGTAATTACCTATGTGTGCATTAAACAGTAATAAGTTGTAAGTTAAGCATAATAATCATGATTTTATAAGTTTATTAACAGTTACCTTCTCCTTTAATCTGATTCCAATATGCATAACAAGTTCACTAGGTCTTTTGGCTTGTAACATTAGGCTAGGGTTAAGGTAGGATGAAAAGTCAATTTAGACTTAAATCTTAAGCATTAGTTACTTACAGATCATAAAAAGCTTAAAGTATCATTCCCTACTTCATCAATATGAGCACTAATTATATTTTCATCTCCATCTATTTTTTTGTTTTGTTTTGTTTTGTTTGTTGTTTTTTTTTATCTCCTTATTTCTCCATCCTTCAAATAAAGCATGCACAAAAGAGGAAGACAAAAAACAGTCCTTATCTTTTTATTTTTTTTCATGATGTATATACAAAGTGAAGCCATGCTTTATTCATTTTCTCACCCTAAAATATCCACCTTAATATTTCTACTTATCCCATTTAATACTTAAGCTAAAAGAATAAGTTCAGTAAGCACTAAATACTTAGGGTAAACAAAAGGATTGAGATTTAGCAATTAAGGCTTTATAAGCTAAGATTACAACATTAAAGGAAAAAAAATCCTAAAAGGCTCAAAATCAGGGTACTTAGAAAATTTATGCAAGGGTTGGCTAGAAAGGCTCAAATGATCCAAAGAAATTGCCTAGGTCTTCCCTTATCATGCATTTGGAACTACTCATTATACTTAAGGGTAATAAGCCAATAGATTCTAAGATCATGATTAAGATATTACTTACAACCCATTACAAGTCATGTATATCATCTAAAGACAGACAATGTATCAAAGAAATTTCAAAAGATAATATCATCAAATAAAGTTCAAAGTGGAAAAATACAAAGTCCTAACAAAACCTAATTACACAAAACCCATTGAACACATTCTATAATAGGCTAGCAACTAATCTTTCGATAATCATCAATTATTCAAAATTACAAATTTTAGTACTTCGCAAGCATGTTAAAATCTCAAAAGTGCTATGTATATTAAATGATCATGCAAAACATTTATTGACATCACACATAAAGAAAACAAAACTGACAAAGAATTTTTTTTTAAAGAGAAAAAAGTGAAAAATAGGTGTCACGATTACTCCTTATCCTCCATTTCAACATAAAATGATGCAATTCAAGAATGCTCTTCACTCCTTACTTGTATTTTACTAATTTATTTATTTAAAAATAATAATAAGGGTAGACATTCTAATAAGGTGCAGTCTCAAGATTATTTTACATACTCTGTCACCTTGATTACAATAAGAACCCTTAGTGTTACTTAGGATTTTCACAAAAGTATCCCCTACCCCTTGCCAAATTAGGGCATTGTCCTCAATGTCAAAATCATAAGGGAAGTTTAGAGGATATCACCTGTGATAGTTGGTCAAGATTGGTACAACTGAAACATGACAGTGTGTATATATATAAATGTAAATATAAGTTAAACCCAAAAGTTGGATAATGTCACAAAGACAAAGTTAAATCCATTTCTTGCTTGTCAGAATCTCTTTTCCTTGTTATTGATTCAACAATCTATTGAGTGATTAGATCTAGATGGTACTCAAATGCTTGTAGCTTAACGAATAGTTCACCAACAGTTGTAGCAACAATCAAGACATTCCTTGGCTCTGAAAACACAAATCCACTTTCCACAACATTATCTAAAAATGAGAGCAAATTGTTATAATAGCTATTAACATTAAGCAAACAAATGAGTTTTTTATGTTTGAAGAAAGATGACCAAGAGGTTATGCAAAATATTTCCTCTAATATACCAAAACCTCCAGGAAAGGAAATGAATGTATTAGCAGTGCCAAACATATCGCTAACCATTCAGGAATACTCCAAACTAGTAATTTTTTATCTATGGTTGGTCCAAATTGTAACACCCTTAACCAATATTCGTAATCGAAACAGGATTATGGAGCATTACCAGAATTTACAGATCAAATATAATTAAATTGTATCATTTACTATTCATAACCAAAATCATAGATAATCAATCACACTGTGCCTTAAATGGATCCTCGAGGTCCAATTTTTGAAATAGAAGCAAGTCGAGACCAAATCGAGAACTTAAAGAATGTTTCGTAAAATTTCAAATTTTTTCTTAGATGCAGGGGACACACACCCGTGTGGGTAGCCACACAGCCAAGTGACACACCTGTGTCCCAGGCATGTGGGCATTCGATGTGAGGCACACGGTCTTGTCCCAGCCCGTGTCCATGTCTGTGTAACTCTCTGACTTGGGTCACACAGCCAGCCACACGCCCGTGTGGACAATTTAATTTTCAAAAATTAAGTGTAGGGGTCACACAGCCAAGTCACACGCCCATGTGCTAGGCTGTGTGACACACATGGCTGAGACACACATCCGTGTCTCTGCCTGTGTAAGCAATTCGATGCATTTTGTTTCTCAAAATTAAGATGTAGAGGACACACAGCCAAACCACACGCCCGTACACATGTCGTGTGTTACACACGGCTAAGACACATGCCCATGTCTCTGCTCGTGTGGACAAAATAAGACTATTTCTAAGCTTTATTTCTCATCAAAACTTGTCTTTCACCTACATTAATGTTACAACACACACGCATAAACCAATCCAAGACATTAAAACCAAGCCAAAACCAATCTTGTGCATGATATACTACTACATATGTTCAAGTATCCATCTTACCTTTTTGATCAAACATTCATTTAAATATGCTTGTACCTATTTTACCATTTTTTGCATAGTCATATCAACATAATACCACCTCATGTATATATATACATAAAATATATCATCACTAGCCATTCCAATGGCTATTTACAACCAAAACATTTCATCATTTGGTCTAACTTAGCCTATACACGCCATTATACCAAAAGTAGTTTTGCTAATTATACCAAATTGAGTTGAAGGATAGTGTGATCTTACCCTGACCCGCTCCAAACTTTACAAGCTTTCGAGTACTATGAAATAGAGAAAATAAATAGAGTAAACATTTAATGCTTAGTAAGTTCGTATAATAATAATTTAACTTACCAATCATGTTCATTTAATGTAAGTATACATACATGCATCAAAAACATTTTGGCCAATTGCCTAAACACTTTCTTCCATCAAACAAGTTAGTAATGAAATTCACATGATTATCATGAAACCAAAGATGAGCTCATCGTGCAACGATTTCTAGGTATTTTAGGGATATTAGAGATATAATTCATTTAAATATCATATTTTCTCACATCAAGAGTTTTGCCCGTCGAATTATTTAAATATCGATGGATACCCAAGTAGTACACTCAAGGCGTACAAAACAGTGATCTGTCAATTCATATTTGGGGGTACCCATTAGGGCACATAATCAGCAAGCACTCTCTCGAGCCATAAAATAGGATGCTCATGTGAGCCATGTAACGGGAAACTTATCCGGGCTATAACAAGAAACTCATAAGAGTTTAAAACAGGAATCTAATTGAGCTTAACAGGTAACTCCGAAGAGTTATTATCAGGGAGCTTCGGATAGCCATATAACAGGAATTTCAAGTGAGCCACATCAGGAAGCTCACAAAAAGCCTATATCAGGACGCTCATAAAGAGCTAAGTTTGTGTTCACAATTTATGCAGGATCAGAATTGATTATATAACAGGACGCTCACAAAGAGCTGCGATAGTCCACAACACATGCAAGATCACTATGATTAGGATGCTCGTAGGAACCATACAACGAGAAGCTCAAGAGGGCTTATAACAGGATGCTCGTAAGAGCTATGGTGTGTCCGCAACATGTGCAAGACCACAACCAGTACAGGAAGTCCTGTATCCATCGAATTTCATTTATTCAAACGAGACTTAATGTTTATCGGATATGTAATTAATTTCATATACATGACAATTGTAACACCCCATACCCGTAACCCATGCCGGGCGGAGTACAAGGCATTACCTCACTTAATCTCAAGTCACCGAGATTTGGCCAAATTTTAAAACTTTTTCTATATCTACTTTAGACTTATTATTATGGGCCTACAAATCCCAAATCAACCATTGAAAACTAATCGGGACCATTCTGGGTCCCTAAACCAACTATGAAAATTTTATCCTTGAACAGTTACATGCCCGTATGGAAGGCCAACACGCCTGTGTTTCCATTTTAACATGGTCGTGCTGATGGCTCGTGTGGCTCACACAACCTAGGCACCTAGGGACACGCCCGTGTCCAATACCTATGTGGAATTAAATTCTAATTCACACCTACAGGAGTTTTCATACTGCTGAACACACGCCCGTGTCAATAGCCCGTGTCCCTCACACGGCCATGACACGCCCGTGTTCTAGCCTGTGTGCAAAAACTTGGACATTCTGTTTCTGACGTCAGCATCCTTAAAATGACACACGGCCATGGCATACACCCGTGTATTAGGCCGTGTCCTCCACATGGCTGTGTCTCTGCCCGTGTGTTTAATACCATGCATGCTGACTTGAAATTTTTATGTGCAGGGGACACACGACCGGACTACATTCCTATGGGGCAGACCATGTGTCACACACGGCCTAGAGACACGCCCATGTGTATACCCGTGTGGAAAATATAAGGCTATTTACCAAGCCTCATTGCCACCCTTATATACCTAGTTCCATGCAAATACCAACTAATATCAAGACAATACATCTTTTATAAATCAAAATAAGTGTTAGCCATGAAGGGTTCCAAACCCGAGTAATAGCAATTAGCTAATTCTCAAATACACAAAATGATAAAGTCTAAGCCCTATACATGCCATATTCAAAAATATAAATCCAACTATACCGGTTCTTCAGCTGATAGTGTGATCGATATCTCTGACTTTGGGTAATCCTTGAGCTAATTAGGCGACACTGAAAGGAAATGAAAAGGAAAAGGAGTAAGCATTAAAGCTTAGTAAGTTGCATATAAGTAATATACAACAACAATCACTATGTTCATGATACCAAAGTAGGCATAAGTATAGCTTACTCATTACCGTCCATACAATCCAAAAATCATGTATATAGAGTTTATATCTCATACGTACCAATTAGGTACGTGTACCACTCACAACACGATTATACTTTTCTTCATTAAGCTAAAATCACTACTCTCACTGTTGAACCATTCGGAACACTATCGGATATTCCATAAGCCTCAAACACGGGCAAGTTGTCGATGCCATGTCTTAGACATGGTTTTACACTAGCTATCATCACCGAGGCCGATGCCATGTCCCAGACATGGTTTTACACTAGCTCTCACATATCCGTGCCAACGCCATGTCCTAGGCATGGTCTTACACTGACACATTTCGTAGTCGATACATGTCCTAGACATGTCTTACACTGGCTTACGTCCCAAGGCCGATGCATGTCACAGACATGTCTTACACTAGCACTCGTCTCAATGCCGATGCCATGTCCTAGACATGGTCTTACACTGGCTCTCATAATATGGCCGATGCATGTCCCAGACATGTCTTACACTAGCCCACAATAACCCATATGTCATGGCATGAATATCCGATTTATTTCCTAGGTTCAAATGGGAACCCTGCTATCTTTATTATCATCATGCTTTCTCAATTCCAAAATCAAGCAATTCATGCTATGTTAATTTCAAGTATAATTCAGTACATACATTAACAATGTAGTTGTATTATTTATATACAACTTACCTCAGATTACAAAACATACACGACTAGTCGGTTTAGTCGATTTGCTTGGATTTCCCTCGGTCTTGGATCGGAGTTGGAAATTCTTGATCTATATTAGAAAAATACACTCAGTTAGTCATTAATCACAATTAGGCAATTGAAAATTGACACCTTTGGTAAAATGACCATTTCGCCCCAGACTTTGACAAAATGACCATTTTACTCCTATGCTGGAAAATCGATTTTTATCGAATGTCTTCGTATCTTAAGCCTAACTAAACCTTTTTTGCTATTATAGCAACTCCAAATTTTCTCTATTTCAAGCACTTATCACTTATTGTGCAACTTGTGCAAAATAGTCCCTTTAGGTGTTTTCATGCTAACACCTTTCACAAAAGTTGTTTATAAGACAACTAAGACTCATTTTCTTCCATAAAAACTCAGCACACAACACAAATCCTTCATGGAAAAACCCTAAACTCTTGATCATTTTGCAAGATAGCACCCTCATTTGAAAACTTATGCTTCTAGGGTCTCAAAAGTACAAAAATCATCAACAAAGGACATGAAAATCACTTAATTGTGAGTGCTTCAAGTTGCTGAAAAATTTAAGCTCTCAAGCCCCCTAAAATGGTTGATATCTTCAGCTAAGAATGAAGAAAAATGATAGCTTTTCCTTTTTGTGTTATTAAAATTACAACTAGTCAAAATTGGTGACATAAGCTTCACCTAATTTTGACCTTCTCTCCAATTTTGTCTCCCATGGCCAGCCAAGCTAGTGTCTAAGGGTATAATTGCCATTTAAAGACCCTTAATTTAGGTTATCTATCTATTTAACACCTTTAGCTATCAATTTATGACTTTTACACTTTATGCGATTTAGTCCTTTTTCACAATCGGGCTCACAACAGTCAAAATTAACTAACCAAATTTTTCATGTGCTAATATAAACATGCTATGACTCCAAAATAATAATAAAATAATTTCTCCAAATTTGAATTTGTGGTCTCGAGCCACTATTCTGACTAGGCCTTAAATCGGGCTGTTACATTTCTCCTCCCTTAGAAATTTTCGTCGTCAAAATTTTACCAGTGAATAAGTTCGGGTACTGATCTCTCATAGTCTCCTCGAGTTCCCATGTGGCTTCCTCGACTCCATGTCTATGCCACAAAACTTTCACCACTGCTATGTTCTTATTTCTCAACTGTTTGACTTCCCGAGCCAAAATCTTGATTGGCTTTTCACCATAAGTCATGTTCGGAAGAATCTCAACCTCTGTCGGCTCAATCACATGCGAAGGGTCTGATCTATATCGATGTAGCATGGACACATGAAACACGTCGTTAATGTTTTCCAATTCCGGTGGTAAATCCAATCAATAGGAAACTGGCCCCACTCTTTTGGTAACCACATAAGGTCCTATGGAATGAGGACTCAACTTGCCTTTTTTACCAAATATGAGGATTTTCCTCCACGGAGATACTTTTAAAAATACCTTATCACCGACTTGAAACTCAATTTCCTTTCGTTTCAAATTCGTATATGATTTCTATCTATCTGAGGCTGCCTTCAAGCAGTCATGAATCACTTTAACTTTCTCTTCAGTCTCTTTGATTAAATCTGTAATAACCCGAATTTTGCGGTTATCGAAAAAGTGTATTTTCGAGTCTTCGTTACTAAAAAAAAAGGATTCGTAAATATTTATCAAAAATATTTAAAAAGTTTAGAGTGGTTAATTAGAGTTTAATTAAGTGAATTTAGCTTAATTAAGATAATTGGATAAAAGGATTAAATTGAATAAAGTGTGAAAGTTTAGTTATAGATTAAAAGAAAATAAAAAGGACCAAAATGGTAATTATGCCATTTAGCATAAGTGAGGCAGCATATAAAATAAAAATCTAAGATTTTTACCTAGATTTTAATTAATATATATATTAGTAATAAATGATATTAAATTAATTTATTATAATTATATTATAAGATATTTATATGATAAACAAATTAATATAAAGACAAATGTATAGTAAATAAAATATACAAGTGTATGGATAAAAATACATATATTTGTAATACATGTATTAGATATTAAATAGATATTTATTAATTAAATAATTATATTATAAGATTTTATATGATAAATATATTAAATAATGACAAATGTATGGTTATAAATGGATACAAATGTACTAATAATATACACATGAATAAATAAATAATACTTATTATTCAAGTATAAAAACATGTGTGTATATATAAAAAAAGGAAAAGAAAAAAAGAAAAAAAGCAAAAAAGGAGAGAAATAAAGAAACAAAGCAAACGAAACAGAAAGCAGGGGAAGGAAAGAAAGAAAAAGAGAAAAGAAAGAAGAAAAAGGAAAATCAAAGGTGTGAAGCTTGGAAGTTTAATAGGTAAGTCAATTGAGCCCTTTTTACTTAATTTTGATATTTTAGAAGCTTTGGACAAGATTTTGATGAAATTAAGTTGATATTTTGAAAGATATTAGATTTTTAGATATTGTTCATGTTGAGTAAAATGATGAAATAAGGGTTAAATTGATAGAAATTCAAGTTAGAAATGAAATAAGGATTGAATTGTAAAGTAATTCATAAGTTTTATGTTGAAGGGCTAATTTGAGGAAATTTTGAAACTAGTTAAATAAGCTGAAAATTTAGTAGCTAAATTTGAGTTGGGATGGAACTTGAATAGAAATAGAATATGAATTAAGTTAGTAAAATTAATGGAAATTGATTTTAGGACATAATTGTGAAAATGTTGGAATTAAAGTCTAGTGCTGAAATTATGATTTCCAAAAGTTGTAAAGTAGTTTAAAGTGATAGAATAAAGTGTTAATTGAGAAAAGTCAGCTCAATTGAGAGGCTAATTGAGTAGGGACGAAATTGTTATTTATTAAAGCTTAAGGGAAAAATGGTAATAAACAACTTGCACTAAAACAATATTGGGCAGCAGCAGTAGACTAACTTTGAAAAATCACCATAAATTTTAGAAATCGAATTAGAAGATGAAAAAAATATGAAATTAAATCTTATTGAGCCTAGTTTATCATAGAAGAAATGGTGTAAGCAATGGATTTATAAATCATGAGATATAATAAATTTTGTGAGACAACATCAGAATGATTTCGGGTTCCCCTGTTCTGACTTTGAAAAATCATAAACAATTGTATAAACATAATTATGGGCTTAAATTTATATGTTTAGAATATTGAATGATTATAGTTTCAAGATAAATAAACATAAACATCATTCGAATTCTGTATGAGAAGATAATTAATTTTAGTGAAGAAGGGTCACAACTGTCAAACAGCAGAATAGGGGTAACTTTAAAGAATAAACTGTACTTATTGACTAAACCAAAAATTCTGAAAATTTTATGGTAAGAATATATATGATTCTAGTTTCAGGGAAAAGTTTTTGATCTTAATTTGGAGTTCTAGAGCTCCAGATATAAATAATTTAGTGACTATGACACAGATGGACAGCTTGAATATTCATAAAAGTAAATAATAAAAATTATAGATGATGTTACTTACAAGTCTGTTATATACATTAAGGATGTGGAATGGAGAGGAGGAGGAGGAAAAATATATATGAATATCCAGCTAGCATGGCTAATTTGCATGTTTTAGGCTTAAGGACTAAATTGAATAAAAGTAAAACTTCAGGGGTAATTTTGTAAAAATGTCAAAATGATCAAATTGAAGGGAATGAATTGTTTTATTATCTAAATTAATAAATTGAATGAAATTGTCAATTTAATATCGGGTGAAAATTGGAAAAATGGTAAATTACCAAAATGTCCCTAAATCTTGATATTTCTACAATTTCACTAGGTAAGTTTATGTAACTTGAATTATATTCTTAAATACTTGGAATGTATGTTATTGATGTGAATATGATTTGAATGTTCATTGTATGAAAATTGATAAAACATTGATATATTTGATAAAAATGGGAAGAAATCCCAGTTGAATGAAAGGAAAGTTCGATGGATCTCTGAAAAGGAATTGACGGTAAAAAGGATCTAGCCCGGACGGGTGATCCTATCCTGATATAGCCCTCCCGAAGAATATGTGGAAAATAGATTTAGCCCTGACGGGTAATCCGAATTAGGGTCTGAATTTAGCCTGGACTGGTAATTCAGATCCAAGCTCATTAGAGTGATTGTCGTTGCAGGGGATTTAGCCTGGACTGGTAATCCCGACAATACTCTATGAGTTTATATTACAGGGGATTTAGCCTAGACTGGTAATCCCATTGTAAGGATGAGGTTCGCGGGAGTGTGCTCTCTGATATGAAATGTGTAAGACAATGGTTGAAAGATACCATGGCAGCCTGATATGAAATGTGTAAGACCATGGTTGAAAGATACCATGGCAGCGTGACATGAAATGAATAAGACCATGGTTGAAAGATACCATGGCAACATGACAGAAAATGAGTAAGACCATAGTTGAAAGACACTATGGCATCATGTCAAAGATAAATAAGACCGTGGAAGAGAGACGCCAAGATATCTGTTGAACAACTAATATTCAGGTAATATGTACCAGATGACAAATAGTTATATGAATTGGTTGTACAAAATGGTTGTGTGAAATGTTTACAGGAATTGGTCATATGGAAATATATGTACAAAATAGTTGTATGAAATAATTAAGAAGATAGATAAATGAAATAAGTATAGATACATGGAATTTAATTTATGTTAAGTTTAATACAAACTATTAACAAAGTAAATATACATAAGATATAAGGAAATGATGATGCATGAAATATTGATATAACGAAATGACTGATATATGCTTATGAAGAAATAGTAAGAGAATAATATATTTTGTGACATGTACATATATAATTATCTTTGATATGTTGATATAAGGAAATTATGTAAGTTGAGACTATTATTGAACTTAAGTGTGATATGTTGAGAAAATAGGTATATCATTGTTGAATTTATATGAAGTATGTGCAAGTATACTAACAATGTTGTTGTATGACGCTTAGACAAGTGCCAAGCTATTGATTGAATGGTAACATGTTTAATTATAAGGAGAATTGAAATGGTAAGTACTTAGATGAAAATATAATTTAAGATTTTGCGAAATTTTTATTATCCCGATTTAATTCCGGTTGGTTTTTAATGTATGTTTGGGGCTTCGAGGGCCCAATAGAGAAACGTTATGGTTATTTTCAAAATATGAATAATAAATGACTCAAATTATTTGAAAATGTTTAGTAAACTCTGGTAATGCCTCTTACCCTATTCCGGCAATGGATACAGGTGGGGGTGTTACAAAATCGACCCTGTGAATCTGACCCTCTCTAAGCTCGGTCCAATATAAGGGCATTTGGCACTTTCGCCCATATAATGCCTCATAAGGCGCCATTTTTAGACTTGTCTGATAACTGTTATTATAGGCGAATTCAACCAACGGTAGATACTTTTCCCAACTACCATGGAACTTAAGGACGCAACACCGTAACATGTCCTCTAATATCTGAATTACTCTCTCTAACTGACCGTCGGTTTGCGGATGGAAAGTTGTACTAAAACTCAACTTTGACCCTAGAGCCTCTTATAACTTTTTCCAAAACCTTGAGGTAAATCTCAGGTTTCTGTCTAAAATAATCGATATGGGCACCCCGTGTTGTCTCACAATCTCGGAAACATACAAGTCGGCTAACCTCTCAAGGGAGTAATCAGTACACATTGGTATGAAGTGTGTCGAATTTGTTAGCCTATCCACAATAACCCATATTGCATCTTTCTTTTTTAGGGTTACTGGCAAACCCGTCACAAAGTCTATAGTGATTCGATCCCACTTCCACTCGAGGACCATGATAGGCTGACGTAGACTCGAAGGTACTTGGTGTTCAGCCTTCACTTGCTGGCACACTAGGCACTTAGACACAAACTCTGAAATGTCTCTTTTCATACCCGACCACCAATACATCTTCTTAAGGTCGTTGTACATTTTCATGCTACCCGGGTGGACGGACTAACGACCACTATGTGCCTCTCAAAGAATCTTCTGAATAATCTCATTACCCTTAGGTACACAAACTCTATCTTTGAATATTAAACATCCCTCGGAACTAATACAAAAATCTAATTCAATTCCCAACTCACATTGAGTCCTTTTGGCTTGTAATTTCTCATCACCTTTCTGAGCTTCTCGGATCTCTTGAAGAAATGTCGGTCTAGCTCTCAACTGTGCTAGAACCGAACCATCATCAGAAAAAGCCAAATTGGCATTCATTGCCTTCAACACAAATAGTGATTTTCTACTCAATGCATAGCGACAACGTTCGCCTTTCCCAGATAGTAGTCGATAATCAATTCGTAGTCCTTTATCAGCTCTAACCATCGTCGTTGTCGTAGATTCAATTCCTTTTGAGTCATCAAGTACTTTAAGTTCTTATGGTCGGTAAATACTCGACATTTCTCTCCATACAAATGGTATCTCCAAATTTTTAGTGCGAACACGATGGCGGCCAACTCTAAATCATGCGTCGGGTAGTTTTTCTCATGTGGCTTCAGTTGTCTTGAAGCGTAAGCTATGACCTTACCTTCTTGCATAAGCACGCACCCCAAACCATTTAAGGAGGTGTCGCTATATACTACAAACTCCTTGCCCGACTCCGGTTGCACTAACACTGGGGTTTCGGTCAGCAAAGCTTTTAATTTCTCGAAACTCTACCAGCACTTTTCTGTCCATTGAAACTTGACATCCTTTTGTAGTAGTCTCGTCATCGGCGTAGCTATCAGAAGAGAATTCATTTACAAACCGTCTATAGTATCTGGCCAAACCCAAAAAGCTTCGAACCTCTGTCACATTCTTCGGAGGTTTCTATTCAACAATAGCCGAGATATTACTTGGGTCAACTTGGATCCCATCTCCTGACACAAGATGTCCTAGAAAATTGATCTTCTTAAGCCAAAATTTACTCTTACCGAACTTGGCATACAATCTCTTGTCTCTCAAGGTTTGCAACACAACTCTCAGATGCTCTGTGTGCTCGCTCTTATTACGCGAATAAATCAATATTTCTTTGATAAATACAACGACAAACTTATCCAAATATGGCCTAAAAATGCAGTCCATCAGATCTATAAATACTGTTAGGGCATTAGTCAAACAAAAAGGCATAACAAGGAATTCATAATGCCCATATCTCATCCGAAAAACAGTCTTTGGTACATCTTGCTCTTTTACTCTTAACTGGTAGTACCTGGATCTTAGATCAATCTTGGAAAATATAGTAGTCCCCTTCAACTGATCAATCAGATCACCGATCCTTGGCAAAGGGTATTTGTTCTTCACTGTTACCTTGTTGAGCTGCCTATAGTCGATGCATAGCCTCATCGATCCATCTTTCTTTTTCACAAAGAGTACTGGAGCACCCCACGGTGAAAAACTCAGTCTCACAAAGCCCTTATCCGTTAGCTCTTGTAACTGTGCTTTCAACTCTTTTAACTCGGTTGGAGTCATCTTATACAGAGCAATCGAGATGGGTGTCATACTGGGAACCAACTCAAACCCTCACTGGAGGTAATCCGAGTAATTCTTCCAGGAACACGTCTGTAAACTCACAGACCATTGGTACCGATTCAATCTTCAACTTAGATAGTTGAGTATTCAACACAAAAGCTAGATAGGTCTCATATCCTTTCCTCAAATATTTCTCAGTAGTTAAAGACGATATTACTACAGACATATTATCTGATCCATCCGGTCCAACTCGAAGAACATTCCCACCTTTACATTTTAACTCAATAACTTTCCTCCCACAGTCCACTACGACACTATGAGAAGTTAACCAATCCATCCCAAGGATTACGTTAAATTCATTAAATGGAAATAACATTAAGTTAGCCGGAAAACAATGACCTCTAATTGTCAAAGGACAATTCTTACACACTTGGTCCACTAATACATATTTGCCTAAAGGGCTAGACACTTTGATCACAAACTTAGTGGACTCTACTAGCATGCTCATATGAGGTACCAATTCCATACAAATATATGAGTGGGTAGATCCCGGGTCAATTAAAGCAACAACAATTATATCATGGATAGAAAAAGTACCCGTGATCACATTCGGAGACTCTGCCTCTTCCCGAGCTCGAATAGCATAAGTCCTTGCAAGCACTTTGCCCTCGGACCTCACTGCAGCGTCTCTGGGTACACTAGAAGCCCCGTTCCCCTGGTTCTTTTGTGGTCTACCCCTCAATGGAGCACTACTTGCCTTTACTTCTTGCTTTCTCTCTCCCATCTCAGGGTAATCATGAATAAAGTGGTCTAGTGACCCACACTTATAGCAACCCCTCTCGTTTCCTCTGCACTCACCAAAATAACGCCTGCAACACTGCGAGCATTCTGACCAATTTGGCTGAGCACTATTGAAACTCGCGACAGAAGCGGTCTGGGCTCTAGAGGTTGCGTTCTACCAGTTCTTATTTTTATTTGAAAACCCCACCGAAACATTCAATCGGGTAGCAAAATCTTTTGATCTTTTAGACGAGGACTGATATGATTTCCCCATCTGTCTATTCTTTGAATCTCGTGACTCAATAGTTGCTTTTCTCCTTTCTTTTACTAGCTCCTCAGCCTTGCATGCTCTCTCGACGAGTACTACAAATTCTCTTATCTCTAAGTTGCCAACAAACACTCGGATGTCTTCATTAAGTCCATTCTCAAACCTCTTACACATAGTAGCTTCAGTGGATACACATTCCCGCGCATATTTGCTGAGTTTCACAAACTCTCATTCATACTCCATCACAGTCTTATTACCTTGCTACAACTCTAAAAATTTCTTCCTTTTTTTATCCATGAACTTCTGGCTAATATACTTTTTTTCGAAACTCTTCTTGGAAAAATTCCCAAGTTACTCTTTCTCTCGGTACCACAGAGACGAGAGTATTCCACCACTGATATGCTGAATCCCGTAAAAGTGACATCGTACACTTCACGCATTCTTCAAGTGTACATGATAATTCATCAAATACCCTGATGGTATTTTTTAGCCAAAATTCTGCTCTCTCGGATCATCATCTATGCTAGCCCGAAATTCCTCAGCCCTTTGTTTTCGGATCTTTTCTACCGGAGGCTTTTCTCTTCTAAACATGTCCGTGCCTTCGGTGCTGCTGGGGCATACTGAGGAATCAGGGGAGGTGGGGGAGGTGGAGTGTTCAGGTTCGTACGAACGAACTCCGTGTACCAAGCATCCATCATCTGAAGGTAGGCTTCTCTAGCTCCTCCATCCTGGCCTATGGTTATGGACTCACTCTCTACTGGGGCGGTCCTTTCAGCAGGAGCTGGCACATTACTTTCCACATCATCCACTGTGGCTCTATCAGGATCCATTTACTATATATAGAAACATAATTTATAATCGTCAGAGGTCATCACACTCTCAGTATACAATTATGACATGTATGACTAGACTTGTACTCTCGCTAGGTTAGTCCTAGAACCGACTAAACCATAGCTTTGATACCACTAAACGTAACACCCCACACCCGTAACCCACGCCAGGTGGAGTACAAGTGATAAACCATAAATTATACATATTTTTATCCCATGCTTAGCACATTTTTAGATGAATTATCCTTAGATTTGGTGAATTCGATGCTCCTAATCCTTTAATATAATATTTTATACTTAGGTAAGCATAGGAGAGTAAAAAGAGCAAGAAACAAGCCAAAAACAGAGAAAATGGGCCAACATGGTAAATCAACACGCCCTAGACTTCCTCGCACGGGTAAGCCACACGGCCGTGTCCATTTGGAAGAATCGAAGCACGACTTACACGGGTAGACCACACGCCTGTGCCTATGTAAAAGCCTTGAACATGGATTGAAGAAATCGCACACGGACGTGTCACACGGGTGTGTCCTTGTCGGGCCCAAGTTTAATTCTATTCGGAAAAGGCCACTCTTGAGGGCTTTTAGGCATTCTAAAGCCTATTTAAACACCTGAGGAGGCACTTAAAAGGCACACACAAAGTAAGAGGTAGGGAATTACTCGAAGAAAGCTAATTGATCCATCTTAGAAGTCAAATTCACCTTCAAGACTAAATATCTCCCTTCAATTCCCTTCAAGAGTTCTTGGGTTTTCTTTATGTTTTGTTATTATTATTCTTTTAAGATATTTTCTTTCGTAAATATGAACTAAACCCCCTAAATACCTAAGGGGAATGAAACCTAAAAAGGATCTTGTTATTATTATCTGAATTGTATGACAAATATTTGACTTGTTCTTAATTATGAATTCTTAATTCTTGCTTTAATATTCCAGGATATTGATTCAAGTATTGATGTGCTTATTCAAAGGAGCAAAAGTCCTTGTCTAAGAGTAGATCTAAAATAATTAAGCGGAGTTGATTGCACGCCTAGAGATAGGGTGACAAGATTTTGCTGGATTAGGGTGAAACCTAATAAGGGAATCTATAGATCGAGTTAATGCAACACTAGGGAGTTAATTAGAAAATAGATTTCAATTAATCAACCTAGGGTTAGACGTTGTTAGTCTTGAGAGAGATAATAATATAAATTAGAGATTTCTACGGATCAAGTCAAGTGAATAAATCGTCTGATTCACAATCATTAACAAGTGAAGTCTAGGTGGATTTTTTTCCTTAGGTATTGTCAAAATCATTCAATTTTCCCAATAGTTATTTCCCCAATTTACTTCCTGTGCATTCTTAGTTTAGTAATTAGTTTAGATAAAACAAACCCCTAAATTTTTAGACTAGATAATTAAAAGAAAGTTAATACTAGTACTTTTAGTTCCTTTAGGTTTGACATCCCGGTTTTGCCATAAGCTATACTACTATTCCATAAGGTGCGTTTGCCTTTGTCGTGATAAGTTAGTTTTCAAGAACGGACATTCATAAATTATAAAACTTATTGCACGTATCACATCACACGATCAAGTTTTTGGTGCCGTTGCCAGGGAACTAAGATATTAAGAACACTTGATTTTTATTACTTTAGCCATTTTATTTTTATTACAATTTAAATTTTTATTTTCTTTTCTAATTTTTCGTTTATTCACTTCTGGCAGGTTTTTTATAGTGCATGACTAGAAGAAACCCGTCGGAACCATTATTTTTTGATAGTAAGATTGATTGCATAGCTCGTAGAAATCGAAGAGAAATAAGGCGAAGCCTAAGATACACAGAGGAAGAGCAAGAGGATGACATTCACACCACAACTGAGGAGATGGCTGAAAATCGAGAAAATCTGCTACCTCCTGCGATTACTGCTGACCCAGTAAATCAGAATCTTGCTCCACGCACTATGTATGATTATGCTAAACCTGAACTGAAACCTAACACAATTCAAATGATCCAACAGTTTGTTCAATTTGATGGTTTACAGGACGAGGACCCAAACACTCATTTGGTGAATTTCCTAGAGTTTTGCGACACTTTTAAAATCAATGGCATTTCTGATGATGCCATTTGCCTTCGGTTGTTTCCCTTTTCATTGAGGAAAAAGTAAAACAGTGGTTGAACTCGTTACCACGAGGGTCAATCACTACTTGGGAACAAATGATCGAAAATTTTTTACTTAAATATTTTTCGCCGACTAAAATGGCTAAATTAAGGAATGATATCTCTTCTTTTATGCAGATGGATCTAGAGACATTCTATGATGCATGAGAGAGATACAAGGACCTCTTGAGAAGATGCCCTCATCATGGGATGCGTTTATGGTTGCAGGTTCAAACATTTCACAATGGCCTGAATCATTCGACTAGATAGATGATTGACACAGTTGCTAGTGGAACTATCAACAACAAAGCACCTGAAGTGGCTTACAAATTTATTGAAGAGATGTTACTGAATAACTATCAATGGCAAGTCATGAGAACAAAGTCGACGAAA
The DNA here is from genome assembly GCF_007990345.1 of Gossypium hirsutum. Taxonomy (NCBI): domain Eukaryota; kingdom Viridiplantae; phylum Streptophyta; class Magnoliopsida; order Malvales; family Malvaceae; genus Gossypium; species Gossypium hirsutum. The sequence goes on along the minus strand of NC_053426.1, from coordinate 13,615,281 downwards.
GTAGTCGGTGTTTTCAACCTCGATGCGGTTGCTAAGCTATCTAACCAGGTAGAACTCTTAAATAAAAAGATTGACGGTTTGTGTGGTTCTACTTAGGTACATCCAGTGATGAGGTGCAATTCAAATGGAGGAGGAGCATACACAGAATATCAACCCTCCAACCTTAGCATCGAGAAGGAACAAGTTCAATATATGGGTAATAATTCTAGATCTTAAAATAACCCATATAGTAACACATATAATGCAGGTTGGAGGAGCCATCCCAACTTCTCGTGGGGTGGTCAAGGGAATCAAAGACCACAACATCCTCCGGGTTTTCAACAACCACCTTACCAACAGGAAAAGAAGCTAAACCTTGAGGAGATGCTAACAAAGTTTATCTCGGTGTCAAAAACTCACTTTCAGAATACCGAAACATCACTTAAGAATCAACAAGAGTCGATCCAAGGGCTCGAAACTTAGATAGGCCAACTCGCCAAATTGATTTCTGAACAACCACAAGGTAGCTTGCCGAGTAACACTGAATCTAACCCAAGGGAATAGCTCAATGCAATTACCATTCAAGATGAGGAAGGGTTAGTCTAACTTGAACCAGAATCGAGGTAAGGAATTGTGGTAAGTAAAAGCAAAGGTGAGGTGGACCACAGTGAACAAACATCGATAAGTACCCCAATGCAACAAGGAAAGACCGCACAAACGAACAATTCAGTAAATTCCTTAGATTATTAAAAAAATTACATATCAACTTACCGTTTATTGAAGCTCTTTTGCAGATGCCAAACGCAGTCAAACTTAGACTATAAAAAAGCACTTCTCGGGAGGAAACCCGAGCACTAACGGTGTTAACTTCTTTAAATTTTAGTTTTTAACAATTAAATCCACTAACCGAGACAATGAACACAAGTTTTCCAGAACCATACGGCCAGGCCCACAGGCGTGCCTTAGGCCGTGCCCATACCATGAAGGCAACACGGCTCTGTGATACAGCCGTGTGAAAATAGGGCATAATTTTTCCCTAACACGGGAATCGATAAGTTGCCACAACCGAGAGACATGGCCGTGGGTGAATCTGTCAAAACAACACAGGCGTGCGACATGCCCTTGTCTAGAGGCCATACTGAGAAAACAATATGGGCGTGGGACACACCCGTGCCCACTACCCGTGGTCAAGACTGAAAAAATAACACAGGCGTGGACATCCATACACGGGCGTGGGAGAAGCGAACAAAGCAGAACTTGTCCGTGCAACACAGCTGTGTGCATCAACACGCCCAAAGAACACGGGCGTGGGCTGAATTTCGAATGCGTCCAAATTTGAAAATCACGATACACACAGGCTATAATTAGGGCACACGGGATTGCCCCACGGCCTTGTGCCCCAATATCTATATAAACCCCTCACTATTCATCATCACCTTCCCCAAAAAAACTTTAAACCCTGGCCGCCACAACCCCTCCCCCACCGCCGATTGGCCACCCTAGCTTTCCTTTTCTCCTTCATTTTTCTCCCCTCTCTTTCTCCTTCCCCTTCTTCCCATCCTTGCACGAGTCACACGACCTCACTACCATGCCCGTGGCTATCCCCAAACATAGCACCACTACCGTGCCATTGCCCCTCCGGCCACCAGTTCTCCACTAACGGTTTTCTCTTCTATTTTACTCTCTTTTTATGCTTACTTTCATAATAATCTTAATTTTTTAACTTGTTATATGCATTTTACTAATAATTGGTTATCATAGGAGTTGGTTCATTTACTTTGTTTTATTTTTAAACCTAGTTCATTTTTAATTTAGTCATGCTATCACTTTACTATTTGCCATAAATTTCTATAGTTGAATTTGATTGCTATTGGTTGAATATTGGTAGTGTTAGTAGTTCAGTTTGCACTTGTTAGTTTAATACATGTTAATCCCTTTCTGAGTTTGTTAGGATTTTCTATCTTTTATATTCACTAGGCTATAATACTAGTCTTCCTGTAGGTATGCCATGTCAACTTCACGTGGCAAGAAGAGCACCGTCCCCATTTCAAAAAAACGGAAGGGACCCAGAGCCACATCGGCAAGTGCATCAGCTAAAGTGTGCCACCCCTTTCTCAAGTTTCCCTTGGGGCCCCAGGAGGAACTTTTTCAGATACTTCGGGCCCGACCCCTAGGTGCAGGCCGTTACATTGACTAGGCCGCACTTGAACAAATCCAATTGGCTGACGCGGTTTGAGCCCTTCTGACGACTGACCTATGGGGGCTCTTTTTCGAAATCATCGAACCGATATACCTCGAGCTCACACTCGAAATCTACTTGACCTTCCATCTTCAAGTAGTTATGATAGAGTTTGATGATCCTGGAACGGTCTAGTTCTGCCTCAGTGGTTTGGTTCGCCAGTTGAGCGTACCCGAGTTCAGAATTGTACTGGGGCTATACACGGAGGAGTTCATGGACAACAACGAACTCGATACCCTCCATCGCCACATCCACTACTCTTCTTCAAAGTGCTGGAAGGCCCTCGTCCCTGCCTCGGCCACCTACGGCCCTAGCCGCTCCAAGGCATCGGCTCTCGCCCCATCCTTGAGGTACCTACATGCCATCTTGGCCTACACTCTGACAGGACGGTGAGAGAGCACCGGCATCATCAACACTCATGACCCCTACTTGTTATGGAGTATGGTGAACGAGCATGTCTTTGACCTTACCTATTTCATTGCCCTCGCCATTCACCATCAAATAGAGTGACATAAGAAGGGAGTCATATCCATCGGCCTTTATGTGACTCTACTGGCACGGTACTTCAGTCTCCTCAACACAGCGACGCAATCATCTTCACTTACTCTCATCGGTCAGATGTCCCCACAGGGCATCTCGAGTATGCTACGTATGAGGATGATCAAGAAACGACGAGGAACCTACCCTCCTCAGTACCACCTCGTCCAGTCCGCCGAGGAGGAGGACCCAGAGGACATTACTGATGATGTCCCTCCACAGCACGAGAACCCACCATCTCAGCCACCACCCATCCATCGTCCAGTTCATGCAGCTGTTTCATACTCTGACATCTCTGAGTGCCTTACTCAATTTGAGCAGCAGTGTTTTCAGCGCTTTGATCACATTGATGCTACTTTACATCAGATCTGTCAGCACCTTTACATTTCATCGCCACACCACCTCGCGAACCATCCGGCAATGACGATGTTTACAGATTTTTTTAATCGTTATTTTTTTCACTTTTATCTTCATTTATCTTATTTAAGTACTTTTTATTTTATCTTCATTTAATACTATTTCATTTTTAGGTTTCATAATTTTTATTGAACTATTTATTGTTTTGACTATTTCATTATGAGTAATTATGCTTCTCTATATTTCCTAAAGAGTTCTTCATTTTATCATAGTTATAAAGAGCTCCAAAGCTCATCATCACTTAGGAACTCGAAACTCCACTGGAAAAGGGTCTCCACGACTGCCATGTCCTGCTCGACCACCATGATAACCTCTTTGCTGGACACTGTGATTGTGGAACCCAACCTCTACCACCACTGGAGTATCCTCTTCCAATCTTATCATTGCCTTGGCCGATTATTCTCCATACCTCCAATTCAAGGATTCCATTCAATATTCAGGAAGTTTCACTTCTCTCCCTCTTTCTTCTGATATTATCTTTATATCACTATTATATATCTTTGTACACTGAGGACAATGTACATCTTAAGTGTGGGGGGGATATTTATATCATTATCAGAAAAATCCTTGAATTTTGTCTTTTTCTCAAATAATCTTATTCTCAAATAATCTTCTCATATCATTATTAGAATGAATTATGATTAATTTATGATTTTTATTTATATGTCTTGAATTATAACATAGGCATTTATGCATTGACTATTTAATCTTTAAAGGAATTAGAGAATCAAGCATGATAAGTTGATTTTTCAAGAATTAAAAATTTTTTTTAGGTTGTTTCCCTAAGTTTAGGTTTTATCTTGAGTTGACATTCACAGGTTTAACATAAAAAAGCCATAATTTTTGTGAGATCTTAAGCTCTTAGAGCATATATTATTTCTTTCATGCTCACTTTTATTGTTGCTTTGAGTGTTATTCTAGAACTTGCTTGAATATACATGTCAAGACCACACCATTGATTTGATATGTTGAGATGATAAAGACACTTAGGTTTAACCCACTTACTCTATAAAAGCCTACCCTTATAATTAACCCGTAGTGAACCCCTTTGAGCCTAACAAGCCATTAATTGATTTACCCTCAATATTAACCCATAACCCTTTATTGTTGAAATCCCCTAAATTAATTTGATCCCTATTTTTGTCGAGATTTGATTTGAATAAATAGCTCAGCTATGTTTTATTTTTTGATATCTAGCCTATGTTATTTAACATTGTCTAAAAAAAACATACGTACATATTAGTAGTAATTCTCTGTTTTTGAGCTTAAGTATTTAAATTCCTTATCCCATGAAGAAAAACTCAATTCTAGGATTTTCTAATTAGAAATGCAATTTATCAAGTTGTAGTATTTTTCTAGTTAGGTAATTTTTCAATTCAATCTCGATTCTAACCTTCTTTTTCAGCTTGTAACCATACCCCCTAACCAAAGGCACGTTACAACCCTCTAAAGACCTTTTGATTGATGAATCATCTCAATATATAGTGGTGGAGATTTGATTTTCACGCAAGCCTATGGTAATAAATTTTCATATTGACTGTTGAGTGCTAAATTTCTCGTCCTTAAACACTTCAAGTGATTTGAGTGAATCTTTAGTGAGGAGGTTAAACTTTGTGGTCTTTTGAATCAAAGGTAATCACTTAAATAAGGGGAGGCACCTATGTTTTCGTGATAAAGTGCTCAACTTGGAATGTTTGAAACTTTGATGTTCTTCTAGTTGAATTCTCAATGTGTGATTACTTATGGTTTATTTTGAGATATTATTGATAGAGATTATAAGTTGAGAAGAATTTATTTTGATTGTGAGTTGAGGATTTTTCTTGAGGACAAGCAAACGCTCAAGTGTGAGGGTATTTGATGAACCATAAATTATACATATTTTTATCCCATGCTTAGAACATTTTTAGATCAATTATCCTTAGATTTGGTGAATTCAATGCTCCTAATCCTTTAATTTCATGTTTTATACTTAGGTAAGCATAAGAGAGTAAAAAGAGAAAGAAACGGGCCAAAAACGGAGAAAATGGGCTAACATGGGAAATCAGCATGCCCTAGACTTCCTCGCACGGGTAAGCCACACAGCCGTGTCCATTTGGCAGAATCGAAGCATGACTTACACGGGTAGACCACATGCCCGTGCCTATGTAAAAGCCTTAAACACAGATTGAAGAAATCGCGCACGGACGTGTCATACGGGCGTGTCCCTATTGGGCCCAAGTTTAGTTCTATTTGGAGAAGGCTACTCTTGAGGGCTTTTAGGAATTCTAAAGCCGATTTAAACACCTAAGGAGGCACTTAGAAGGGACACACGGAGTAAGAGGTAGGGAATTACTCGAAGAAAGCTGATTGATCCATCTCAAAAGCCGGATTCACCTTCAAGACTAAAGATCTCCCTTCAATTCCCTTCAGGAGTTCTTGGGTTTTCTTTATGTTTTGTTATTATTATTCTTTTGAGATGTTTTATTTCATAAATATGAACTAAACCCCCTAAATACCTAAGGGGAATGAAACCTAAGACGGATCTTGTTATTATTATCTGAATTGTATGATAAATATTTGACTTGTTCTTAATTATGAATTCTTAAGTCTTGCTTTAATATTCTAGGATATTGATTCAAGTATTGATGTGTGATGCGTGATATTCATAACAGGATTTAAAGATTTATAAATGAAATGTTCTTGAGACTAACTTATTATCACGATTAAGGCAAGTGTACCTGTCGAACAGTAGTATAGTTCATCAAGACTGGATTGTCGAACCTAAAAGAACTACGAGTACTAGTATTTACTTCCTTTTTATTATCTAGCCTAAAATTTGAGAGGTTTGGTTGTCTAAACTAATTACTAACTAAGAATGCACAAAAAGAAAAACTTGGGAAAATACTTTTGGGAAAATTCGATTGATTGAGACAATACCTAAGGACAAATCCACATAGACTTCACTTGTTATTTGATTCTGAATCAGACGATTTATTCATTTGACTTGATCTGTAGAAATACCTAAGTTATATTATTATCTTTCTCGAGACTAATAACATCTAACCCTAGGTTGAATAATTGAAATCCCTTTCTAATTAACACCCTAGAATTGCATTAACTTGATCTATGGATTACCTTATTAGGTTTCACCCTAATCAAAAAAAATCTTGTCACCCTATCTCTAGGCGCGCAATCAACTCCGCTTAATTATGACAAATTTACTCTTAGACAGGGTCTATTCCTCCTCTGAACAAGAGTTTAACTTAAATCAGTATCCTGGAATATCAAAACAAGAATTAAGAACACATAATTAAGAACAAGTCAAATATTTATCATACAATTTAGATAATAATAACAAGATTTGTCTTAGGTTTCATTCCCCTTAGATATTTAGGGGTTTAGTTCATACTTATGAAAGAAAACATCTCAAAAGCATAAAGGTAACAAAACATAAGAAAACCCAAAACTCTTGACGGAACTTGAAGAGAGATCCCTAGTCTTGATGATGAATCCGGCTCTTGAGATGGATCAATCGGCTTTCCTTGAGTAAATCCTTGCTTCTTACTTTGCATCCCCCTTCCTAAGTGCCTCATCAACTATTTAAATAGGCTTTGGAATGCCTAAGAGCCCTCAAAATTGGCCTTTTCCGAATTGGACTGAACTTGGGTTCGGCAGGGACACACCCGTGTGCGATTACTGAAGGTTGTGGTAAAGGCTGTTAAATGGGCACGAGCGTGTGATCCACCCATGTAAGTCGTGCTTCGATCCTACCAAATTGACACGACCGTGTGACACGCCCGTGTGAGGAAGTCCAGGCCGTGTTGTTTTCCCATATGGGTTCATTTTTTCAGTTTTCGGCCTGTTTCTCGCTCTTTTTACTCTCCTGTGCTCTCCTAAGTATAAAACATGAAATTAAAGGATTAAGAGCATCGAATTCCCAAAATCTAAGGAGAAACCATCCATAAATACGTTAGGCATGGGGTAAAAATATGTATAAATTACGGTTTATCAAATACCCCCACACTTAAGCATTTGCTTGTCCTCAAGCAAAACCCTCAACTCACAATCAAAATAAATTCTTCTTAACTTATAATTCCTATTAATAATATCTCAAAATAATCCATAAGTAATCATACATTGAGAATTTGAATGAAAGAACATCAAAGTTCCAAAACATTCCAAGTTGAGTATTTTATCATGAAAGTATAGGTGTCTCCCCTAATCTGAGTAATTACCTTTGACTCAAAATATCTCAGAGTTTCACATCCTCACTAAAGATTCACTCAAATCATTCGAGGTGTTTAAGGACAATACATGAAGCACTCAATAGTCAATAATGAAAAGTCATTACCATAGGCTTGCATGAAAATCAAATCTCCACCACTATATATTGAAATGAACATCAATCAAAAGGTCTTTAAAAGGTTGTAATGTGGCTTTGGTTAGGGGGTGTGGTCACAAGCTAAAAGAAAAGTTAGAATCGAGATTGAATTGAAAATTTTCCTAACTAGAAAAAGTAATTAAACATCAATTGAGTACAAGTGAGCTTCTTCTCAGAAGATGGAATTTAGATACTGCGGCTCAACACTACCGAATTACTACTAATATGTAAGTATGAATGTTTTTTTTAAGAACAAGTCAAATACATAGAAGAGAAAAGCATAGCTAAGCAATTAGTTCAAATCAAATCTCGACAAAAATAGGGATCAAATTAGGGGATTTCAACAATAATGGTTTATGGGTTAATATTGAAGGTAAATCAATTAATGGCTTGTTAGGCTCAAAGGGGTTTACTAAGGGTTAATTATGAAGGTAGGCTTTTGTGGAGTGAGTGGGTTAAACCTAAGTTCCTTTATCATTTTGACATATCAAATCAAATGGTGTGGTCTTGAAATGCATAGTCAAGCAAGTTCTAGAATTACAACAAAAGTGAGCATGAAAGAAATAATAGATGCTCTAAAGGCTCAAAATCTCACAAAAATTACGGCTTTTTGATGTTTAAACCTATAAATTTCAACTCAAGATAATACCTAAACTTGGGAGAAACAACCTATAAAATTTTAAATTCAAAAGTCAACTTATCATGCTTGATTCTTTAGTATCTTAAAGTTTAAACAAACAATGCATGAATGCCTAAGTTTTAATTCAAGACATATCAATAAAAATCATAAATTAATCAAAATTCATTCTAATCATGCATGAGAAGATCACATGAGAATAAGACATAATTCAGGGATTTCTAATGACGATATGAAAGACCCCCCACACTTAAGATGTACATTGCCCTCAATGTACAAAGATAGATATATTGAAAAAGATAGATTGATAATTATAAGATAGGGAGAGAAGTGAAACTTCCTGAATGATGAATGAACTCCTTGAATTGGGGTTATGGAGAATAATCGGCCAAAGCAATGATTAGGGTGAAGAAAAATACTCCAGTAGTGGTAGAGGTTGGGTTCCACAAATGCTGCGCCAAAAGAATATTATATCTCAAGTTGGCTATGGTCATGGTCAAGAAGGGCATGGTAGTCGTGAAGAGCCTTTCTCAGTGGAGTTTCAAGTTCCTGAGTAATTGTGACTTTGGAGCTCTTTATAATCGTGACAGAATCAGGAACTCTTTTAGGAAATATATAAGGAAGAATAAGTACTCGTAATGAATTAGCCGAAATTAAAAATTGTAAAATAATAATTATAAAACCTAATGAAAATAAGGTGAAAGAAAAATAAAAAAGTAGTTTGAAATGAAAATAAAAGGAACAACATAAAATAATAAATAAAAGTTTTTAAACATAGTCATCGCCAGATGGTTCGCGAGGTGAGGGTGACAATGAGATGAGGAAGTGCTGACAAATCTGCTGTAGAGTAGCATCAATGTTATCGAAGCACCGAAAACACTATTGCCCGAATCAACTAAGGCGCTCAGAGATGTCAGTGTATGAAGCGGCCGCATGAACTAGACGATGAGGAGGTGGTGGCTAAGACAGTGGGTCCTGGTGACGTGGAGGGACATCATCAGTAATGTCCTTGGGGTCTTCCTCCTCGATGGATTGGGCGAGGTTGTACTGAGGAGGGTGGGTTCCTCGGTGCTTCTCGATCATCCTCATATGTAACATGCTTAAGATACCCTGTGGAGACATTTGGCTGATGAGAGTGAGGGAGGATGATTGGGTCGCTGTGTTGAGGAGCCCGAAGTATCGAGCCAACCGAGTTACGTAGGGGTCAATGGAGATGACCCCCCTCCGATGCCGCTCCGTCTAGTGGCGAATGGCAAGGGAAATGAAGTAGGCAAGGTCGAAGATGTGCCTATTCACCATACTCCATAGAAAGTAGGCATCGTGAATGTTGAGGACGCAGGTACTCTTTCGCCGGTCTGCCAAAGTGTGTGCTAAGATGGCGTGTACGTACCTCAAGGAGGGAGAGAGAGCAGATGCCTTGGAGCGGCTGGGATCGTAGGAAGCCGAGTTGGGGACCAAAGCATTCCAACACTTCGAAGGGGAGTAGTGGATGTGGCGATGGAGGGTGTTGAGCTCGTTGTCTTCCATGAACTCCTCCGTATAAAGGCTCAAAGCGATACCGAACTTGGGCACACTTAACTGGCGGACTAAACCGTTGAGATGGAACTGGACCATTCCAGGGTCATCGAAGTTGGTCATGACATCTTGAACATAGAAGGTCGAGGAAAGTTCAAGTGTAAGCTCAAGGTACGTCGACTCGATGATCATAAAGAAAAGTTCCCATGGATCGGTTGTCAAGAGGGCTCGGACATCGTCAGCCAACTGAACTTGTTCAAGCACGGTCCAGTCAATACAGCAGCCCACACGTAAAAGTAGGGCCCGAAGTATCAGAAAAAGTTCCTCCTGATTTCCTGGTGGAAATTGGAAGAAGGGGTGTCAGTTTTTCGAGATGGGTCTCGAGGATGATGCTGCTCCTTTTCGCTTCTTCAAGGCAGGATAGAAGATTTCTTACCATGTGATGATGACATTTTATTTGAGTTGAAAAATCGAAACTCAACCAATACATCCCAAAAATAGTACAGAAGCACAAAACTAAATATGAAGATTTCATGAGACTTACGTAGTGGATGAAGTAAACAAAATTACTAAATGTATCAAGTTATAGTATTATTGGAATAATGTAACAGGAATATGAATGAATGTATATGGGAAGCATGAATTTCATGAAACTAGGAAAAATGAAAAAGTAGACCATAATGGAGTAACTAAAATGACAAAATTCTTATAAACAAGCAAAAGTATTCTATTGTTCTAACTATGAGAATTCATTTAAAATAGGCAAATAGAGCAGAGAAATCATGAAATAAACAAAATATTCAAAGGAGATAAAGAGAAAAGAGTAAACAAACGCAAAAAGAAGAAACTTGGGGCATCGAAATCGGTGTTGTAGGTGGTGCACGGGCATAGGGGTAGGGCGTGTGGAGTTGGAGTGGCTAGGGTTAGGGATTTTTAGGGAGGGAGATGATGAATAGTGAGGAGTTTTTATAGATTTTGGGGCACATGGCCATGGGACACGCCCGTGTGCCCTAATTTTTGCCCGTGTGTTTCACGAATTTTGAATTTGGGTGCATCTGACATTCGGCCCACGCCTGTGTTGCTTAGGCGTGTGAGTGCACACTTCGTTCTCTTCTGCCACGCCCGTGTACATAGGTCCACGCCCGTGTTAACTTGACAGGTTCACCCACGGATGATGGGCACGGGTGTGTCGCATACCCGTGCTAGTTTGACAGGTTCACCTATGGTTTCGAGGCACGGGCGTGTCGAATGCCCGTGTTGTTTTGGCAGGTTCACCCACGGCCATGTCGCACGGCCGTGGCGACTTTATCACTTCCCGTGTTGGAAAAATTTTGCTCTGTTTTCGCACGACCTTAGGCACGCCCGTATGCCTGGCCGTGTGGTATTTAGAGAGTCTGTGTACCATGATTCGGTTAATACGTTGATGTTAAAAACTTAATTTTAAATAAATTAATACTGTTAGTGCTCGGGTTGCCTCCCGAGAAGTGCTTATTTATAGTCTAAGCTCGACTTACTTCTCTGGTGCGTAATCATGGTGAATCGAGGAGTTTACACTCCTCATCCCTACTATCAATTTTATCAACATAAGGTTTAAAACGAGTACCATTTACCTTGAACGTGCCAAATTTGGAGTGGTTTACCTCAACCGTACCTATGGAAAAATACTAATTGCTGTAAGAGGGCTTTCTTCATTTGGTTCAGAAGTGGCGATTCAAGGATCTGCTGCATCGAGTAGTACTTTGTCTCCAACTTTAAGTTGATTTTTGGAGGAATTAAGTTCCTCATGGCGTGGTTTTGGTTTATTGTGTTTTCTCGGTCTATGTGTTTGCAATTCATCTAGCTCCTCGATTTGTAACTTTTGTTCTTCATAGATAGGTTCTTTGTTGTTGCTTGGCTTATGTATGTTCTTCGAACCTGTTTTCTGCAAAGAAAGTTGCACTATATGGTTATTTTTAGCCAAATGATTTGTACAGTCACCTTTGATTTTTGATATGTTATTCAAATTACGGGCTTGAAAGGTGATTGTTTCATCTCCCACACTAAGTGTGAGTTCACCTATGCCAACATCAATAATTGTTCTGGCGGTTGCTAAAAAGGGTCTTCCTAAAATTAAGGGGACATTGCTATCCTCCTCTATGTCTAGAACAACGAAATCAACTGGGAATATAAATTTGTCAATTTTAACGAGTACATCTTCAATAATACCCCTAGGAAATCTGATAGCTTTATCTGCTAATTGAATGCTCATCCTAGTTTGTTTGGGTTTCCCTAGACCTAGTTGCTTAAATAATTTGTAAGGCATAACATTGATACTAGCCCCTAAATCAGCCAATGCATTATTAACATCTAAACTACCAATTAAACTAGGAATTGTAAAACTCCCTGGATCTTTTAGTTTGTTAGGCAGCTTATTCTGTAGAATAGCTGAGCAGACCCCGTTCAGCTCCACATCCGATGCTTCATCTAACTTCCGTTTATTTGCCAGAAGCTCCTTTAAAAACTTGACTGCGTTTGGCATCTGCGAATGGGTTTAAATAAACAGTAAGTTAATATGTAGTTTCTTTAAAAGTTTAAGGAATTTACCAAATTGTTCGTCTGAACGGTCTTTCCTTGTCGCATTGGGGTATGGTACGTGAGGTTTATATTCTGTAATCACCGGCTTTGGCTCATTGTGCCCTACCTCATCCTTGCCTATGTTTACCACCATTTTTGGCCTTGGTTCTGCAACTAACCCTTCCTCATCTTGAATGGCAATCGCGTTGAGTTGCTCCCTTGGGTTAGATTCAGTGTTGCTTGGCAGGCTACCTTGTGGTCATTCAGAAATCAACTTGGTGAGCTGTCCAATCTAAGTTTCGAGCCCCTGGATTGATGGTTGTTGATTTTTGAGTGCGGTCTCGGTATTCTGAAAATGAGTTTCTAACACTAAGATGAATTTTGCTAGCATCTCCTCAAGGTTTAGTTTTTTCTCTTATTGGTAGGGTGGTTGTTGGAAGCCTGGAGGTGGTGGTCCCTGATTCCCTTGGCCTCCCCATGAAAAATTAGAGTGGTTCCTCCAACCTGCATTGTAAGTATTGCTATAGGGATTGTTTTCAGATCGAGGATTGTCACCCATGTAATTTAACTGTTCGTTCTCCATGTTGTGGCCATAAGGTGGGTATTTTGAACTGCTTGATCCGCCTCGACTTGCTTCCCATTGCATTACTGGGTGAACTTGTGAAGAACTAAGGAAACCATCAATTTTCTTATTCAAGAGTTCTACCTGATTAGAGAGCATGGTGACCGTATCAATGTTATAAACGTCGGCTATTTTCGTTGGCTTTATCCTCATGACTTGCCACTGATAGTTATTTAGTGACATCTCCTCTATAAATTCATATGCATCTTCAGGTGTCTTATTATTGATGGTTCTGCTAGCAGCTGCATCAACCATTTGTCGAGTCAAAGGATTCAGGCCATTATGAAAGGTTTGAACTTGTAGCCAAAGCGGTAACCCATGGTGAGGGCATCTTCTCAAGAGGTCCTTGTATCTCTCCCATGCATCGTAGAGTGTTTTTAAATCCATCTGCACAAAGGAAGAAATATCTTTATGTAATTTACCCGTTTTAGCCGGTGGAAAATATTTTAATAAAAACTTTTCGGTCATTTGTTCCCAAGTAGTGATTGACCCCCGTGGCAACGAGTTCAACCACTGTTTAGCTTTGTTTCTCAATGAAAAAGGGAATAACTGAAGACGAATGGCGTCATCAGAAACACCATTAATTTTAAATGTATCACATAGTTCCAAAAAGTTTGCCAAGTGACCGTTGGGATCCTCGTCCTGCAAACCATCAAACTGAAAAAACTGTTGTATCATTTGAATTGTGTTAGGTTTCAGTTCAAAAGTATTTGCGGCTACAGCCGGTCTAACTATGCTCGACTCAGTTCCTGTTAAAGAAGGTTTAGCATAATCATACATAGTGCACGGACCAGGATTCTGATTAACAGTAATCGTAGGAGGTAGCGGACTTTCTTGGTTTTCAGCCATCTCCTCAGATGTGGTTGAAGTATCGTCCTCTTGCTCGTCCTCTGTGTATCTTAGGCTTCACCTTATTTCTCTCCAGTTTTTGTAAATTGTGCGATCGATCTCACCGTCAAAAAGTAGTGGTCCTGACGGGTTTTTTCTGATCATAAACTAGAAAAACCCGTCAGAAGAAAATAAGAGAAAAATTAAAAAAGAAAATAAAAATTTAAATTGTAATAAAAGTAAAGTGGCTAAAGTAATAAAAATCGAGTTTTCCTAATATCCTAGTTCCCCGGCAACGGCGCCAAAAACTTGATGCGTGATATTCGTAACAGGTTTTAAATATTTATAAGTGAAACGTCCTTGAGACTAACTTATTATCACGATTAAGGCAAGTGTACCTATCGAACAGTAGTATAGTTCAGGAAGACCGGACTGTCGAACCCAAAGGAACTACGAGTACTAGTATTTGCTTCCTTTTTATTATCTAGTCTAAAATTTAAGAGGTTTGGTTGTCTAAACTAATTACTAACTAAGAATGCACAAAAAGAAAAACTTGGGAAAATACTTTTAGGAAAATTCGATTGATTGAGACAATACTTAAGGACAAATCCACTTAAGGACAAATCCACCTAGACTTCACTTGTTATTTGACTTTGAATCAGACGATTTATTCATTTGACTTGATCCGTAGAAATCCCTAAGTTATATTATTATCTCTCTCGAGACTATTAACGTCTAACCCTAGGTTGAATAATTAAAATCTCTTTCTAATTAACACCTTAGAATTGCATTAACTTGATCTATGGATTCCCTTATTAGGTTTCACCCTAATCCGAAAAAATCTTGTCACCCTATCTCTAGGCACGCAATCAATTCTGCTTAATTATGACAAATTTACTCTTAGACAGGGTCTATTCCTCCTTTGAATAAGAGTTTAACTTGAATCAGTATCCTGGAATATCAAAACAATAATTAAGAATAAATAATTAAGAACAAGTCAAATATTTATCATACAATTCAGATAATAATAACAAGATCTGTCTTAGGTTTCATTCCCCTTAGATATTTAGGGGTTTAGTTCATACTTATGAAAGAAAACATCTCAAAAGCATAAAGGTAACAAAACATAAGAAAACCCAAAACTCCTGAAGGAACTTGAAGGGAGATCCCCAGTCTTGATGCTGAATCCGGCTCTTGAGATGGATCAATCGGCTTTCCTTGAGTAATTCCTTGCTTCCTACTCTGCATCCCCCTTCCTAAGTGCCTCCTCAAGTGTTTAAATAGGCTTTGGAATGCCTAAGAGCTCTCAAAATTGGCCTTTTCCGAATTGAACTAAACTTGGGTTTGGTAGGGACAAGCTCGTGTGACACGCTCGTGTGCGATTACTGAAGGCCGTGGTCAAGGTTATTAAATGGGCACGGGCGTGTGATCCACCCGTGTAAGTCGTGCTTTGATCCTGCCAAATTGAAACGGCCGTGTGACATGCCCATGTGAGGAAGTCCAGGCCGTGTTGTTTTCCCATGTGGGTCCATTTTCTCTGTTTTTGGACTATTTCTCGCTCTTTTTACTCTCCTATGCTCTCCTAAGTATAAAACATGAAATTAAAGGATTAGGAGCATCGAATTCACGAAATCTAAGGGGAAACCATACATAAATACGTTAGGCATGGGGTAAAAATATGTATAAATTATGATTTATCAATGTGCTTATTCAGAGGAACAAAAGTCCCTATCTAAGAGTAGGTCTAACATAACTAGGCAGAGTTGATTGCATGCCTAGAGATAGGGTGACAAGATTTTACCAGATTAGGGTGAAACCTAATAAGGCAATCCATAGATCGAGTTAATGCAACACTAGGGAGTTAATTAGAAAGAGATTTCAATTAATCAACCTAGGGTTAGACTTTGTTAGTCTCGAGAGAGATAATAATATAAATTAGGGATTTCTACGGATCAAGTCAAGTGAATAAATCGTCTGATTTAGAGTCTAAGTAGATTTTTTTCCTTAGGTATTGTCCAAATCATTCAGTTTTCCCAAAAGTTATTTCTCCAATTTACTTCATGTGCATTCTTAGTTTAGTTAATATTAGTACTTTTAGTTCCTTTGGGTTCGACATCCCGGTCTTGCCATAAGCTATACTACTGTTGATAAGGTGCGCTTGCCTTTGTCATGATAATAGTTAGTTTTCAAGAACGAACATTCATAAATTATAAAACTCATTGCATATATCACATCATACGATCAACAAGGCATTACCTCACTTGATCTCAAGTCGCCGAGATTCGGCTAAATTTTAAAACTTTTTCTATATCTACTTTAGACTTCTTATTATAGGCCTAAAAGTCCCAAATCGATCATTGAAAACTAATCGGGACTATTCCGGGTCCCTAAACCAACTATAAAAATTTCACCCTTGAACAGGCCACACGGCCGTGTTTCTATTTTAACATGGTCGTGCTGATAGCCTGTGTGGCTCACACAGCCTAGGCACCTAGGGACACGCCTGTCTCCAATACCCATGTAGAATTAAATTCTAATTCACACCTACAGGGGTTTTCACATGGTCGAACACACGCCTGTGTCAATGGCCCGTGTCCCTCATACAGCCATGACACGCCCGTGTTCTAGCCCGTGTGCAAAAACTTGGACATTCTGTTTCTGACGTCAACATCCCTAAAATGTCACACGGGCATGGCACACGCCCGTGTACTAAGCCGCGTCCTCCACACAGCTGAGACACACGGTCGTGTCTCTGTCCGTGTGTTTAATACCATGCATGCTGACTTGCAACTTTTACTTGCAGGGGACACATAGCCGAACTACACGCCCATGGGGCAGGCCGTGTGTGACACACGGCCTAGACACACGCCCGTGTGTCTACCCATGTGGACTATAAAAGGCTATTTACCAAGCCTCATTGCCACCCTTATATACCTAGTTCCATGCAAATACCAACCAATACCAAGACAATACATCTTTTATAAATCAAAATGAGTGTTAGCCATCATTCAAGGCTTAATACAAAATGAAGCGTTCCAAACCCGAGTCATTGCGATTGGTTAATTCTCAAAGACACAAAATGATAAAGTCTAAGCCCTATACATGCCATATTCAAAAATATAAATCCAACTATACCAGTTCTTCGGCTGATAGTGTGATCGATATCTCTGACTTTCGGCGATCCTTGAGCTAATTAGACAACACTGAAAGGAAATGAAAAGGAAAGGGAGTAAGCATCAAAGCTTAGTAAGTTGCATATAAGTAATATACAACAACAATCACCATGCTCATAATACCAAAGTAGGCATAAGAATAACTTACTCATTACCGTCCATACAATCCACAAATCATGTATATAGAATTTATATCTCATACGTACCAATTAGGTACGTGTACCACTCACAGTATGGTTATCCTTTTCTTCATTAAGCTAAAATCACTACTCTTACCGTTGAACCATTCGAAACACTATCGAATATTCTATAAGCCTCAAACACGGACAAGTTGCCAATGCCATGTCCCAGACATGGTCTTACACTAACTATCATCACCGAGGCTAATGCCATGTCCTAGACATGGTCTTACACTAGCTCTCACATATCCGTGCCAATGCCATGTCCCAGACA
Organism: Gossypium hirsutum; assembly: GCF_007990345.1. NCBI lineage: Eukaryota > Viridiplantae > Streptophyta > Magnoliopsida > Malvales > Malvaceae > Gossypium > Gossypium hirsutum. The sequence goes on along the minus strand of NC_053426.1, from coordinate 13,597,968 downwards.
TGGTCTTACACTGACACATTTCGTAGCCGATGCATGTCCCAAACATGTCTTACATTGGCTTACGTCCCGAGGCCGATGCATGTCCCAAACATGTCTTACACTAGCACTCATCTCAATGCCGATGCCATGTCCCAGACATGGTCTTATACTGGCTCTTATAATGTGGCCGATGCATGTCCCAGACATACACTAGCCTATAGTAACCCATATGTCATGGCATGAATATCTGATTTATTTCCTAGGTTCAAACGGGAACTTTACTATCTCTATTATCATCATGCTTTCTCAATTCCAAAATCAAGCAATTCATGCTATGTTAATTTCAAGTATAATTCCGTACATACATTAACAATGTAGTTGTATTATTTATATACAACTTACCTCGAATTACAAAACGTACATGACTAGTTGGTTTAGTCGATTTGCTTGGCTTTCCCCTGGCCTTGGTTCGGAATTGGAAATTCTTGATCTATATTACCAAAATACACTCATTTAGTCATTAATCACAATTAGGCAATTGAAAATTCACACCTTCAGTAAAATGACCATTTCGCCCCTAGACTTTGGCAAAATGAACATTTTACCCCTATGCTCGAAAATCAATTTTTATCGAATGCCTTCTTATATTAAGCCTAACTAAACCCTTTTTGCTCTTACAGCAACTCCAAATTCTTTCTATTTCACACACTTATTACTTATTTTGCAACTTGTGCAAGATAGTCCCTTTAGGTGTTTTCATGCTAACACCTTTCACAAAAGTTGTTTATAAGACAACTAAGACTCATTTTCTTCCATTAAAAATTAGCAACCAACATAAATCATTTCATGGAAAAACCCTAAACTCTTGATCATTTTGCAAGATAGCACCCTCATTTGATAGCTTATGCTTCAAAGGTCTCAAAAGTACAAAAATCATCAACAAAGGACATGAAAATCACTTACTTGTGAGTGCTTCAAGTTTCTAAAAATTTTAAGCTCTCAAGCCCCCTACAATGGCTAATATTTTTAGCTAAGAAGGAAGAAAAATGATAGCTTTTCCTTTTTGTTATTAAAATTATAACTAGTCAAAATTGGTGACATAAGCTTCACCTAATTTTGACCTTCTCTCCAATTTTGTCTCCCATGGCCGGCCAAGCTAGTGTCTAAGGGTCTAATTTCCCTTTAAAGACCCCCAATTTAGGTTCTCTAGCTATTTAACACCTTTAGCTATCAATTTAGGACTTTTATACTTAATGCGATTTAGTCCCTTTTCACAATCGGGCTCACGACCGTCAAAATTAACTCACCAAATTTTTCATGTGCTAATATAAACATGCTATGACTCCAAAATAATAATAAAATAATTTCTCCAACTTCGGATATGTGGTCCCGAGACCACTATTTTGACTAGGCCCTAAATTGGGCTATTACAACAATTAAACAATTCACATACACTACATTCAATTCAAACACATAAATATACAATTTAGTTACACGAACTTACCTGAACACTTCCTCGTGTATGAGAATCTACTAATTCGACACTTTTTCTTTTCCTCAACCCAATTTCGTACTAGGTCTATCCGGATCTAGTTGAGCCAAAACAACTTGCTTGAACTCACTTTCTCTTAGCTAGGGTTTCCATGTATTTTAATTTGGGAAAGATGATGAAATAAGATGATATTAGCTTATTTCCATCTTTAATTAATTCAATTTCCAACTTAATCCTTTTCTTTTTCTAATTTTCCATAGATGGACCACCATAAGTATCTACTAACTTCTCTTAATGGTCTATTTTTCTTATAAGGACCTCAAATTTTGAGTTTCATAGTTATTTAATACTTCTAGCTACTAGAATTCAACTTTTGCATTTTATGTAGTTTTTTCCTTTCTATAATTAAACATGGAATCGGTAAAATTTTCTTAACAAAATTTTCATACGTCATTCCTATCATAATGTAGACCATGCAATAATATTAAAAAAATATTTCTGACTCTGATTTGTGGTCCCGAAACCACTATTCCAATTTCACTGAAATTGGGCTGTTAAAACTCTCCCCAATTAAAGAATTTTCATCCTCGAAAATCTTACCAGTAAAAAGATTCGGATATTGCTTTCTCATTGTTTCCTTCGGTTCCCAGGTAGCTTCTTCTATTCCATGTCGTCGCCAAAGAACTTTTGCTAAAGCTACTTTTTTATTTCTTAACTCTTTTGTTTCACGTGCCAGGATTTTGATCGGTTCCTCATTGTATGTCATATCAGGCTAAATCTTAACTTCTATCGGGATTAAAACATGTGAAGGATCTGACTGATACCGTTGCAACATAGACACGTGAAAAACATTATGAATTTTGTCTAGCTCTGGTGGTAATGCTAATCAACATGCAACAGGTTTGATTCTTTCTGTGATCTCATATGGTCTGATGAATCGTGGACTCAGTTTTCCTTTACGGCCAAACCGGAGAACTTTCTTCCAAGGTGATACTTTCAACCTTGTCTCCAAATTGAAATTCTATCTCTTTTCATTTAAAATCAGCATAAGACTTTTGACGATCAGAGGCTACTTTCAAACTATCCCGAATCATCTTTACCTTTTCTTCAGTCTCACGGACTAAATCAACTCCGTGTATCTTTTTATCACTGAGCTTTGTCCAATACAACGAAGTTCTACATTTATGACCATAAAGAGCCTCGTAAGGTGCCATTTTAATGCTGGACTGATAACTATTATTGTATGCAAATTCAACTAAAGGTAAATACTTTTCCCAATTACCTTTGAATTCAGCACACAACACCGAAGAATATCCTCTAATATCGATATTACACGTTTGGATTGACCATCAATTTGAGGATGGAATGCGATATTAAAATGTAACTGTAACACCTTTTAACCCTTATCCGTCGCCGAAACAAAGTTACGGAGCATTACCAGACTTTTTAGATCAACTACAAACATTACATATCATTTGACATACATGTCATAAATTAATCCTATTGTTCCTTTTATGAGCCCTCGAAGCCCAAAATATGCTTTAGAAATAAACTGAGACTAAATCGGGTACTCAAGGAATTATTTTGAAAACAACAAAAATTTTCAACGAAATAGGGGACACACGCCCCTGTGGTCAGGCCGTGTGGCTCACACAGTCAAGAGACACGTCCACGTCTCAGGCCGTGTAACTCTCTGCTTAGGTCACATGGCTAAGGCACATGCCCGTGTGCTAGGCCATGTGTCACACACGGCTGAGACACACGCCCGTATCTTTACTCGTGTGTCAATTCCTGGGCATTCTATTTTGAAATTTTAAAGTTGTAGAGACACACGGCCAAACCACAAGCCCATGTGATAGCCATATGTCTTACACAGTCCAGTCACACCCCTGTATGTCTGGCCGTGTGGACTCAAAATGAACCTTAAACATCAAGTTTACCATTTCCTGCAATCTTAGACACCAAGCAACTCAAAAACTATTCATTCAACCCATTCAAAACATGATCAATTATCTTTTAAACATGCCAAAACAATCAACCTAATTTCCTAACCAATGCACCCTTATAGATACTTCAAAAACATTATCTAAATATTTCAAATAACATCTATGAAAACCAATTAAAACCATGCCAATATCAACCTAAACTTTTCCTATAACATGTTCGTTCATGCATCAACCTAAACATGTCATATTATAGCCTCAATAACACATATATTCATATATATAATCAACCAATATCAACTTATAATATTAATTAAAATCACTCCAAAAAATGATAAGCTTTAGACAACCTAGGTACATGCTAACATAAAAAGAAATATACATCACCACGTTTGAGATCGAGATTGTTGATGGATGCTGAATCGGTGATCAACTTAAGAACCTAACCTGCGCACGAAAAACAAACCGTATGCTGAGTATAAACTTAGTGGTATTTCTATAATTCGAATACTTTAAGTAAAATAATATAACATACACATTTTATCAAACATTAACAATAGTCATTTCAATTTATCAATTTAATCTTAATACATTCAAATCTCATCATTTGCTATCTCAATTAACTTTTCACAATATGTTACACAATTCATATATATAATTTCCATTCACATTTGGTATTTCCAAATACCTTTAATTTATTAGCACAACTCGGATTTGGATGGATACTTGGATCCAACCATAACACACTAGTTTGGTACACAGTACCTCATCGGATAATTCGAAGCAATAAGTTGACACCCAATGTCTCATCAGCCAAACCGAAGTAAATTGGCACCCAGTACCTTATCGAATTAATCTGAAGTAATACATTGACACCCAGTGTCTCATCGACTTGAGGTCTAAGTAATCCCTAAACTCTTCCAATCCTATGACATGCCATCTATATCTGACTCGGCCTGATATAGTTAATAGGGTTTCAATTTCATAATTCAACAACAATCAATATCCAATATCCACATCAATCACATATTAACATAATTTTCAATTCAATATCAAAATGTTAACACTCACCTTAATTACTTACCATAAACATTAAATAAAAAATACAACAATTAATATTTAGATTTGGATTATAGAAATACAAACCAGAACTTCCGAGCTACTTCTCGTCAACTTTATCTTTTCCTTTCCTACTCGTGATTTCTGGCACAACGTTTGCTATGAAATTAAAACAATTAAAATTCATCAATACAATACAATTATATTTCACATTAAATATTTAAATTTTTGCTCAATATTTTCCTAATTTTCAATTTAGTCCCTAATACTCTAATTATTCAACATGGACAACATTTAAAACTCAATAATTTCTAAAATTTTCACATAGATCGGGTAGTATTTAATACCAGTATTCTAAAAACATAAAAATTATAGGAAAATGGTCTATATTGACTTACCAATTAAGCATTGAACTTTGAAATCCCTAGTTTTTCTCCTTTTCTTTCTCTTTTTCTTTTCTTTCTTTTTCTTCTATATTTCGTTTTAACTTTGTTTCTATTTTTATTTAACTTTGTTTCTATTTTTATTCTTTTTATTTTATTGTTTATTTATTTAATTATTATTATAATAATATAATATATATTCTTAAGTATTAATTAGTATAATTTATTATTTTATACATATGTATATTATTTTTACACATGTAATTACCAACTCCATACACTTGTTAAAAATAGGTTAAATTGTTTATTTAGCCCCTTTTATTTTCATTAATCTATAATTCAACTTCCAAACTATATGCAATTTAGTTCCTATTCCTAATTACTCTTAATTCATGCAAATTCACCTAACCAAGACCTAATTAACCACACCACTAACTTCGTAAATATTTTTAATAAATATCTACGAACCTGTTTTACGAAAACAGAGACCCGAAAATACACTTTCCAGTACCCATGACTATCGGGTCGTTACGATTCTCCCCTTTAATAAATTTCGTCCTAGAAATTTACTTGAAAAGAGGTGGGGGTACTGAGATTTCATAGTTTCTTCCTGTTCCCAAGTTGCTTCTTCAACACTATGACTACGCCATAATACTTTTACTAACGGAACCCATTTATTACACAATTCTTTTACTTCCCGTGCTAAAATCTCAACTGGCTTTTCTTCATATGAAAAATCAAGTCGAAATTCAATATCTTCTGTCAAAATAACATGAGAGGGGTCAAATCGATATCTTCTGAGCATAGAAATGTGAAAAACATCATGTATTTTCTATAATTCTGCAGGCAGAGCCAAACAATATGCAACAAGTCAAACTTTTTCTGTGATCTCATATGGTCCAATAAAAAAAGGACTCAATTTTCCTTTCTGACCAAATCTCAAAATTTTCTTCCAAGGCGAAACTTTAAGAAATACCTTATCACCGACAAAATATTCAATGTCTCGACATTTTAAATCTGCATATGATTTCTGTCTATCAATAGCCGCCTTTAATCAATCTCGAATCTTTTTAACAATTTCTTTTGTTGTAACACCCCAAACTCGGCCTAGACGTTATGGCCGAATCTAGCGGTGTCACAATGGAGTGCTTTTCAAAAACTTGCTCTTACTGATGAAAACCCATTTGGAAATTTAAAGCATCTTTGTTAGAACTCTAATCATTTTAGCTATTCGTTGTTCATCTTAAATTGTTATTACTTTTAAAACTTTGTTTGTTGCGGAAGCATTTCTCAAGTTTCGTGAAAACGTAGTGTTTTGAAAATAGTTATCGTTTTGGAAAAACTGCGTTCTACTTTTATCAGATATAAATCATAATAAACAAAAACTCGAATTAAAAGCTGGAAAATTTAGAGAGGCCTTATTACATAATTCAAAACCCAAAACAAAATCTAATAGCAAATAAATACCAAATAAAAGAAAACAGGAGCAATAGTGTGGCCATCTTCGAGTCCCTCGCAGCACCGATCCGCCTAAGGATTACTTGTACAGTATAAATAGTTGGGTGAGTTTACGAAAACTCAGTGTGTAATCCCAATAATAAACAAACAGTGAACATCACAGTCTGGGCCTGAGCCCTATTCAGAAATAGTACAGTGCAGTATCAATATAGTACAATAATGCAACCCATCCCAAACTAGCCAACACACCACTCCGTACCACCAACACACCATGTGGGGACAAAGTCGACCCACCCAGCCAACACACCAATATCGCAGCAAGGCTTCCAGTAACAGTATCATAGCAAAGTTGCCAATAACAGTATATGTGGCAAAGCCACCAGTAATAGTATATGTGGCAAAGCCACCAGTAACAGTACACTTCCTCCATAATAGTATCCCAACCCATGCAGAATGTTATGTCATATTCAGTACAGTCAAATCATAGCACAGATCAGTCATTTACCCTCGAGGGTAAAATAGTCATTTTACTCTATAGGGGTATTTTGGTCATTTTACCTACTTTAGGGGTCTAGGTACTCTTATCGACCTATCAGAAGGTCTACAGTCACCTCGAGCGACTCGTGTAACCTTAACGATCCTAACAGTATAAATAGGCCCAAAGCCCATTATGCGGCCCAACTAGGCCCACACGCCTGTGTGGCCCATCGAGCCCAAAATTTACCACAGCCTTACGAACTACACAACCCAGTCCAATATTTATCATATATTGTGAAATTTATCCGTGTGGAGTCCATAAGCCCATTGGGCCCACACGACCCATTTCGGCCCATCGTAGCCCAGAACAGCCCAAACCCATGAGAATGCTCATGGCGGCCTCTACAGTCGAACACCCATGTTTCGTAGGCTTGGTTTACCAAATGTGCGTTCGTACACCCATGTGATCAAAAGGCTATTCTTTCGGATTTTGTCGTTCTACAGTCTATTCAGTGTGTGAATACACACCTGTTATGGGGTTGCAATCGAACCACTTCTAAAACGAGAACCTATGATCAACCACAACCCCTCCTTAGTCTCAAACCCTTGTTAATTCAATACCATAATATTGAAACCGCTGCAACCAAAACATCTACTTACCAAACAATAATTGCAACCTTCACTTGCTCTAACTCTACGTACTCATTCCAAAAGCTTTACCTTCACAAGAACAGTTAACCAAATCATCAAACTCTATAACCCCACTTAATTGTACCTAGGATTAAAGTACTTACCAATAGAGAAGGTACCACTTGCAAGGACAGGGTAATCAGCTAAGCAACCTGATTACAGAAATCGAGCTCCTATTAGCAATTGCACGAACAAGGAATTAAAAAGGTGTTAGATGAATACTACCCCATGGTAGGAAAGAGAGAAAGCAAACACTCGGCCTAAGATATACCAAAAGCCGAATCTTTGAGAAAAACCAAATGAGATTTAACTAAGGGGGAAAACAAACCATAGAACACTTACCCAACAAGTCAAAGGAATTTCGCAGCACTTCAGCAAGAATCGACCAAGGGAAATATAAGAGGAGAAGGGAGAAAATAACTAGTCCTTGACAACTTTGGCTACCCAAAGACAGAGGGTAATCGGTTTGGGGAATAGAGAAGAAGAAGTGAACACTACTTAGGGTATTCAGGCAACAAAGAAAGAGAGGGAATGATTCGGCCTGCCAAAGAACAGAAGAAGGAAGAATGAAATCGAGAAAAGGAGTATTCAGCTTTAGAGAAGAGAGGACAAGAAGAAGGAAAAATGAAAAGTAAGATGTCGCTTTAGGTATTCTGTAACACTCCTAACCCGTATCCGTTGCCGGAATAAGGTTATGAGGTATTACTTGACTGAACAAAACTTCTATAAGGTCAAAGATACTTACCAGACATAAATTATCAGCAATGCAAACCTATCTCATTGATTTTCCATAAAAGCTCTTATAAATTTCCAAAATGACTCACTATCAAAACATAACCGAATATCTAATAACAAATTAACTACTATCAAGTTATAAAAAAAAACATTTCAACATATTAGTTCAATTATAAGGCTTCTCTAAACAAAATGAGCAAGCCATCTTCGCATGGCTATAAAGTATACAAAGTCAAAATATCATTCTACCTATAGTCTATCCTATTCATGCCCTAAAGCATGATGATATACAATCTTCTCAACTCACATAATGACTCGATAGTGTGATGATATCTCCAGCTCTTCCAACTCGAGCTAAAGTATAAACTTATAAGAAATGGAAAAGAGAACACGGAATAAGCTTCAATGCTTAATAAGTTTTAAGTAATGCAAACAATTAATTTACTTATAGATCGATTATTTCAAGTTTTCAAGAAATCATTCCTAGATAATTGCCATTTTGGCCAAGTATCCATGAACATAATGCATTTTTAGCAAATTCACCTCACTTGAATCTGAACTCAATTAAAACCAAATATTTAAATCACAAATAAGATCATAAGAACCCGAAAAGCATCTCATTAACTAGTTTTAACCATGTTTGCAACAAAATCACAAATTCACTACAAGTTGTCTTCCTGGGCAACAGTCACTAATTTATTTATAACTAGAGCTAAGAAACTCCAAATCAAGTGCCGTTAATTTTCCCTGAAAATAGGCTCATATATCTTCCATCCATAAAATTTTTAGAATTTTTAGTTTGACCAATCAATACCAGATTTTTATTGAAGTTTCCCCTGTTTCACTGTTTGACTAATCTGACCACTCTTCACTACGAATCAATTTTCTCATTATACAGAATTCGAAATATGTTATCGTTTATTTCACTTGAAACTAGACTCATTAAGGAGTCTAAGAATATAAATTTTATCTTATAATCATCATTGTACAATTTACAATGATTTTCTAAAAACAAAACATGGGATTTCAAAGTCATTTTGACTCTATCTCACGCCACTTCAAATATCTCATTATCTACAATTCTTTTGTTTACACGGTTTTTTATAAGAAACTAGACTCATTAAGATTTAATTACATAATTTATTCAGCTTAAATTCAATTTCCACAATTTATGGTGATTTTCCAAAATCACGCTACTGTTGCTGTCCCAAGCAGATTTAATACAAATTTGCTCTTTCACACATTCCTTGCATTCAAATTATCTAAACATGTATATCATGTCATTCAAGATCGAACTCATATAACATAGGCATTAAAATGCTTCACTATCAGATTTAGTTCAATTGAAACGAATAAAATACAATATCATATTCACATTTAATTTTCCATGATCGTAATCACCTAAAAATAAAATCATATACTTCCACAAACCTTTCCACAAGGACCAAGTGTTTATATTTGAATATAAACATAGAATCACTTCACATAACTTCACACATTTACCGAATATATCACGATCACATTTATAGTCATAACACTTATTCACAGATGCATCACTTTATATATTTATAATTTAATTCAAATCAAAATCGCATACGAGTACATGATACATACATGGCCAAATTAATATGTAATGCACTTTTAATTTGTCAACTTAGTGTAGGATCTTGTAATTGTATACTTTTATCAAATTCATCGGCACTTGGCCTGCTAGGTATGAAACCCGAAATTATATTACCAGCACAAAGCCTGCGGGACTTTAGCTCGGATACATTTCCAGCACGAAGCCTGCGGGACTTTAGCTCGGATACATTTCTAGTGTCTTCCATATTTATTCACATGTAAACACATTTCACATAACATATCACATTAGCAATTCAATTGCTTCATTCGAATATAAGCACAAAATGTACACCCACCCTTTAACATTCGGGTCAATAACCATACTCAAGGAACACATAATCTTTTCACTATCCCAGTTTCACTTTTAATAACCATTCGGCTATAGGCCATATTCACAAATTATTTCACACACAACCTCGATCAAGTAGGAACAATAGTCACAATTCATCTATTATACAAATATCCCATTCTTTGACTTTGTTTCATAATAGCTATTCGGTCACCACATATATACCATTCAATTCACATTCGACTTTATACAAACAAGTACAATAAAATTGTATACACATATTACACACTTTCACATCATCACTTAATAGTTATTCGGCCACATTATATACATAAATCATCCATTTCATATTCGGCTTTATAGCCTAAATACAATATACTTATTGCAAATCGAACTTGTAAAGGTCAAATAATTACTTATCATTTTATATAATCTTAAGCGCGCAACAAATCAAATTTAATTACTTAAGGACTTACCTCGGACAACGATAATTGGAACAAGACGACTAATCGACCACTTTGATTTTCCCCCCGATCCAAATCCGAATTCCACTTTTGCCAATCTAATTAATATCAAAATTAACTCACTTATTCAACATTTCATTAAATTTTATCTAAAGACACATAATTTGGGCATTTTGCATTTTATCCCCTAACATTTCACATTTTTACAATTTAATCCCTATTTTAAAATAACACAAATTACTCAAAATTTCATCAAACCCCTGTTAGGCCGAATTTACCTTAGGTCTCTAGCAACCCATATCTTTTATTTATTTCACGTTTTGACCCCTCCATTTACAAATTTCTAAATTTAGTCCTTAATACACATTTTTATAAAAAAAAATCACTTAATTAAACATGAAAATCAAACATCAAAGATTTATTAATCATCATCAAACAACAATTTCATCTCATAATAAACAATGGAAAATCTCAAATTCTTCATTAAATCCAAAAATTAAGGCATGGGTTTACTAGTACTCGAAGCAACGATCTCAAAAACGTAAAAATTATAAAAAATCGAGTAAAACACGTACCCGAAATAAGCTTTCAAAGTGCCGAATATTCAATGCTTCCAAACTCATCTTTTTTTCTTTTCACATTCGGCTATGGAGAAAGATGATAGCATAAAAAGACGAAAACACATGGCTTTTGATTTATTTAATTAAACTTTTTTTTTAACATTTTACCATTTTACCATTAAAATAAATTCATATATACACAAATGCCAAACCAAATATCATCCACTATCTTATAAATGGGCTATTTACCATTTAAGGCCATCATATTAAAAAGCCAAGGCCAATTGACACCTTTAACTAATAGCATGCAACTTTTACGTTTTACGCGATTTAGTCCTTTTTTATTAAATCAAGCACACAACGATAAAATTTTCGTACAAAATTTTCACACATATCAATTCACATACTTTAAACACAGAAAATAATATTAAAATATTTTTTTTACTCGGATTTGTGGTCCCGAAACCACTTTTCTTACTAGGGTTTAAACTAGACTGTTACATATTCAGCCAAAGAAAAAGAACAAAAGGCTGAGAGGTTTTTAGGAATCTTCGACTAGAGCCAAAAGAAAACAAAAGAAGTAAAATTTCCAACTCGAGGTATTGAAACAAAAATGACCTATGGTTAGCTAACACCAAAAAGGCACCCCAAAAGCCTATAGCCGAATTTCTTGACCAAAAACAATTCACAAATTTTTTCAACCTTCAACACCCTAAACAGCTCCCCACTCCCTTCACAACTGAACACTCAAAGGGAGTCTAGAGTCCCCATTCGGCACAACATCTACTTACCCCTTAACTCCCCAAAATTCCTCCTAAAATCTCTCCTCATATCTCTCCTACAATCCCTCTATGACCAGTTCAAACTCCACTCCACTCTGCAGTGTTTCAGTCAAACTCTACTACCTCCTATAGCCAACAGTAAAAATAATCTCCATTTCACAAGCAAGGATTCGAACCTCAGACCACTAGCACATTCCTAACGCCATTATCCACTAAACCGCAGGCTTTTTTTGTCATACTAGACCAGAAGGCTTTTTATGCCATACCTTACCAAATTTTATTTATAACCTTACTAACCAAAGATAGGGGTTTTATCATTAAAAACCAAAATTTTGTAGAAGCCAGGACTTGAAACCTATGACTTCTTAGACACTCCTAGAGCATACAACCACTAAGCCAAACACTCAATTGTGTCACTTCCTTGCACAATTAAATATTTATGTGCAGTCTCCTAACTGTACCCTTGCTCAAACCTAATACTTCTAGGCCCAAATTTGGGGTGTTACATCTGTTTCCTGAATCACTTCCGGCCTGATCATTTTTCTTTCATTCAATTCCATCCAACAAATAGGTGATTGACATCTACGACCATATAAAGCTTCATGCGGAGCCATTTGAGTGCTCGATTGGAAACTATTGTTGTATACAAATTTAGCCAAAGGTAAGTAACGTTCCCAACCTGATTCAAAATCAATAACACAATCACGAAACATGTCTTCCAAAATCTAAATAACTCTTTTAGATTGTCCGTCAGTCTGTAGATGAATAGTTATGCTAAAATTAAGTCGTGTACCAAGAGATTCATGCAACTGTTTCCAAAACCTTGAAGTAATCTGCGGATCCCGATCAGAAATTATCAACATAGGAACACCATGCAATCTTACAATTTCTTGAATATAAACTTCAGCAAGTTTTTGAATTGACCAATCAGTCCTAATCGCAATGAAATGAGCTGATTTTGTAAGTCGATCAACAATCATCCAAATAACATTCTTCTTACTTGCCGATAATGGTAACCTCGTTATAAAATCCACCGTGATACAATCTTATTTCCATTCAGGAATATTAATAGGCTGAAGTAATCCAGGTGGAACTTGATGTTTTTCCTTAACTCGTTGACAAGTTAAACATTTAGCCACATATTCAACCACATCTCTTTTCATTCCTGACCACTAATAAAATTCTCGCAGATTAAGATACATTTTTGTTCCTCCAGGATGAAAAGCAAAAGAACTATCATGAGCTTCGCAAAGTATCAACCCTTTCAATTCAGAAACATTCAGAACTCAAATTCAGTTACAAAATCTCAAGCAACCATGTTCATCAATGCTAAATTTTTCTAACACGCCATTTTGAACCATTTCTCTTTTCTTCATCAACTTGTCATATTTTAACTGTGCTGACTTGATCCGAGCAAACATCACCGGTTTAATTCTCAATTTAGCCAAATGACTTTCATCATCATTGATACTGAGCTGAGTAAACATTGCTCACAATTCAATTACTGCTTTTCTACTCAACGCATCAATTACGACATTAGCTTTACTATGATGATAATCAATAACACAATGAAAGTTTTTTAAAAGCTCTATCAAACGAAGTTGTCTCAATTTTAACTCCTTTTGTGATAAAAGATATTTGAGACTCTTATGATCAATATAAATATAACATTTCTCACCACACAAGTAATGTCTCCATATCCTTAGAGTAAAAACCACAGCAGCTAGCTCCGAATCGTGTGTCGGATAATTATGTTCATATGTTTTCAGTTGACGAGACGCATGAGCAATTACTTTTCCATCTTGCATCAAGACAGAACCAAGACTGCTCAAAGAAGAATCACTATAAATGACAAAATACTTTCCCGATTCTGGTAAAATTAAAATCGATGCTTCAGTCAACACTTGCTTCAATTTCTCAAAACTTTCTTGACATTGATCATCCCAGACGAACTGAACATTCTTATGTAACAACTTTTTCATTGGCAAAGCTATCTTCGAAAATCCATTTACAAATCTTCGGTAATAACCTGCCAATCTAAGAAAACTATGAACCTCCGACACATTCCTCAGTGCTTTCCACTGAACAATTCTTCAATCTTTTTTGGATTAACCCTAATTCCATCTGCTGAAACAACATGCCCCAAGAATATAACCTCTGATAACCAAAACTCACACTTACTAAGCTTTACGTTTAACTACTTCTCCCTCAACACTTGCAAAACACTTCCAAGATATTTTTCATGCTCGGATTCAGATTTTGAATAAACCAAAATATCATCAATGAAAACTACTACAAATTGATCCAAATACGGTTGAAAAATTCGATTCATAAGATCCATGAATGTTGCTAGAGCATTTTTCATTCCAAAGACATTACTAATTCATAATGACCATACCGTGTTTGAAATGCCATTTTTGGTATATCACTTTCTTTCACTTTCAACTGATAATAGCCCGATCTCAAATCAATCTTTGAAAAGATAGAAGCTCACTTTAGTTGATCAAATAAGTCATCAATATGAGGTAGTGGGTATCGATTCTTAATCATCACCTTATTCAATTGCTGATAATCAATGCAAAGTCGCATCGAACCATCTTTATTTTTAACAAAAAGTATTGGAGCTCCCCAAGGTGATATGCTAGGACGTATAAAACTACGATCCAATAAAACTTGTAGTTGCACTTTTAAGTCTTTTAACTCTGTAGGTGACATACGATAAGGGGGTATTAACACCGGAGCCATACTAAGAAACCCTTCAATTGCAAACTCAACTTCCCGATCTGGTGGGTAACCCCCGTAATTCTTTAGGAAATACATCAGGAAATTCACAAAGAGTTTGAATTTTACTGCACTGATTTTCAACAGAATCTGAGTTGATAATATAAGCTAGAAAGGCTTCACATCCTTGATGAAGAAGTTTATTAGCTCGAATTGCTAAAATAATATGAGTTGAACCACTTGTTCGAATACCATTTACCTCGATCATATCACGTTTCCCCTCTGAACAAGGAACTTCTTTTTATAGCAATCCAGAATCACCCAGTGCTCTGCAAGCTAATCCATACCCAAAATTATATCAAAATCACCAAATGGAATTATCAACAAATCAACTGAGAAGGTTATATTCTGTATCATCAATGGACATCTCTTACACACCCAATCCACTAACACAGATTATCCCAACGGACTAGACACCACTATTGATACTCTAGACATCTCAGATTCTAAACTTCCCGACTCAACCAATTTAGTATTAACATATGAATGTGAAGATCCCGGATCTACCAAAGAATAAATAGATTTTGAATATAATAAAAATATACTTGTCACAACATCATTTGCATCACCTTCTGTACGAGTCTGCACAACATAAGCTCGAGCTGGCGTTCTAACCTCTAATTGTTGAGTAATAGCATCATTTCCCTTTCTGGCACCACCTCTAGAAAATGAATCACTTCGACTCGACCCACAACCTTTAGAAGCAGGCATAGATCTCTAAGAAGTAACAAGTGTAGCATTCTCATTTTTCGGACAATCTCTAACAAAATTTTTTGTAGATCCACAACAAAAACAACCTCGATTTAATTTCCAACATTCACCATGATGTTTTTTCCTGAATGTTCACAATTCAAAATTTTAGTATCCTAAGATGGACCTCGTACACTACCCATAGACACTGTTGGTTGTCTATCATAGTTTTTATTAGTTCTGTCTGATTTAAAAATTGATCTCCAACTACCACAAAATTCTTTTGATCTCTTCTATTGTGGATATGAACTAGTAGCTCTAGGACGTTTTCCAAACGGATGGGTATTCTCAGCCTTTTTATCAAGACCCAGTACTTGCTCTACCATTTTTGCCCTTTCAACTAAATTTGCAAATTCAGCGATTCTATGTGATAACAGTTGCACTCATAACTCATCATATAGGCCACGTAAAAATCATTTGCAACTATAAGCCTCAGTCAGTACAAATTCAATAGCATACCTAATGAGTCGTGAAAATTCCCATACATAATTAACCACTGACATTTCACCTTGTTTCAGCATCTGAAACTCTTGTCTTCTATCTTCGATATATAATTCACCCACATATTTCTTTTGAAATTCCTTCTGAAAGAATTCCCAATTCACCTGATCTGCCGGTACATGACGTATTACTAACTGCCACCAAGTATAAGCTTCTCCTTGTAGTAGAGAAACATCACATAATAAAATTTCTCATGGATTACACTCAAGTTGCTGTGAAATTCTTTTTGCAGATTCCATCCAAATTTCAACTGTAGAAGGACTAACTCCTTTCAAACCCAAATATTCAGTTGCACCATACTTACGTAATTCATTAATCAGAGCTTGACGAGCAGTAGGGATAGATGTCGTAGCGAATGTCGCTCCCGCAATTCACTGAAGAGCATCGGCAATAGCTTTAAGTAATTGTGAATCATCTCTTCTTTCAATATTACCCCGTTTGATATTAGGTTGTTGATTACCAACTAGATTAACACTTGGTGTTGCCGATTCGGTTTCATCTAATTCATTGGAAACATCATCTCTGATATACATTTCTTGATCAACACCATCATTATATTCATTCGACATTTTCAACTATAAAACAAAAACAAATATATATATATCAACATCTAAATCCTGACTCAACTTGACTCAATTTCGGCATGTACCTCTAGACTCAATTTCGAGCTTAATTTAGTCTAAGAATCAGCTAAACCTGCAAAGCTCTGATACCACTAAATGTAACACCCTTAACCTGTATTTGTTACCAAAACAGGGTTACAGAACATTACTGGACTTTCAGATCAAATACAAACATTACATATCATTTGGCATACATGTCATAAATTAATCCTATTGTACCTTTTATGAGCCCTCGAGGCTCAACATATGCATTAGAAATAAACTGAGACTAAACCAGGTTCTCAGGGCATTATATCGAAAACATCAAAAATTTTCAAAGAAATAAGGGACACACGCACGTGTGGCCAGGCCGTGTAACTCTCTGCCTTAGGTCACACAGCTGTTACACACGGTTAAGACACACACCCATGTCTCTGCCCGTGTGTCAATACCTGGGCAATCTATTTTGAGATTTTAAAGTTGCAGGGGACACACGACCAAACCACAAGCCCATGTGATAGCCGTGTGGACTCAAAATGAACCTTAAACATCAAGTTTACCATTCCTTGCAATCTTAGACACCAAGCAACTAAAAAACTATTCGTTCAATCCATCCAAAACATGATCAATTACCTTTTAAACATGCCAAAATTATCAACATGGTTTTCTAACCAATGTACCCTTATAGATACTTCAAAAACATTATCTAAGTATTTTAAATAATGTCTATCAAAACCAATTTAAAACCATACCAATATCAACCCAAATTTTGCCTATATCATGTTCATTCATGCATCAACCTAAACATGCCATATTATAGCCTCAATAACACATATATTCATATATATAATCAACCAATATCAACTTATGATATTAATTACAATCACTTCACAAAATGATAAGCTTTAGACAACCTAGGTACATGCCGACACAAAAAGAAATATACATCACCACGTTTGAGATCAGGATCGTTGATGAATGTTGAATCGACGATCAACTTAAGTACCTAACTTGCGCACGAAAAATAAACCGTATGCTGACTATAAACTCAATGGTATTTCTGTAATCCGAATACTTTAAGTAAAATAATATAACATACACATTTTATCATACATTAACAATAGTCATTTCAATTTATCAATTTATTCTTAATACATTCAAATCTCATCATTTGCTATGTCAATTAGCTTTTCACAATATGTTACACAATTCATATGTATCATTTCCATTCACATTTGTTATTTCCAAATACCTTTCATAATATCACTTCTTTTGATTACCCTTATTACCACGACTCGAGCTTGGACGGATACACGGATCCAACCAAAACACACCAATTTGGTACCCAGTACCTTATTAGATAATTAGAAGCAATAAGTTGACACCTAGTGTCTTATCGGCTAAACCGAAGTAAATTGGTACCTAGTGCCTCATCGAATTAATCCAAAGTAATAGATTGGCACCCAGTGTCTCATTGAATCGAGGTCGAAGTAATCCCTAAAATCTTCCAATCCTATGGCATGCCATCTATATCCGACTCAGCCCGATACAGTTAATATGTAATAGCCCGATTTAGACCCTAGTTAGAATAGTGATTTTGGGATCACAAATTCGAGTCAAAAAATATTTTAATATTATTTTTCGTGCTTATTATATGTGAATTGATATCTGTGAAAATTTCGTATGAAAATTTGATCGTTTGTGTGCTTAATTTGATAAAAAGACCTAATCGTCTAAAATGGAAAATTGTCTTTCTATTTTAATAATGGCCAAATTGATGTATCTCTTTAAATATGTGGTCCTTATGATGCAAATAGACCATGGTTATAATTAAATGACATTGATGGACATTAGTTTGTGGAATTTTAAATGATAATAATAAGGTTATTTGGTAAATTATGTATTAATGTTATGTTAAATAAAACAAAATAAATTTGGTTGTTATTCTTTCACCATATTGTCGAAAATACAAGAGAAAAGAAAGCTTTTTCTTTCAACTAGGGTTCAGCTATTACTTATCTTAATTAAGGTATGATTTTTGATCGGTTTTGATGATTTTTACGTTTTTGTGATCGTTGCTTAGTAATCTTTCAAGCCCATGTCTCAATTTCTGAATTTGATTATGATTTTAAGATGTTCCATTGTTGATAATGTTAGTTTTATGAAGTTTTATGATAGAAAATGAAAGATATATGTTAGATTACTATGTTTTGTATTGGGATTTTTGATAATTTGAGTATTTTGAACTAATTTGTGAAACTAAAAAATTGAAGGAGTAAAATGTGAAATAAAGGAAATATGTGGGCTTTTATGAGCTAAAGGAATATTCGGCCAAGCATATGTCTAAAGAAATTTTGTGTATTTTGTATATTTTGTGATTTTATGAATTAGGGAATAAAATTGTTAAAATTGGAAAATGTGAGGGCTAATTTGTAAAATGCCCTAAATATGTGTATATGGGTTTACTTGAATGAATGTGAGATTGAATAAGTCAAATTTGAATGTGTTTAGATCAAGAACCAAAGAAAATGAAATTAGATCGGGGAAAGGCAAAAGTCGTTTAATAGTTGCTCATTTCCGTTCATTTCCGTACGAGGTAAGTCGATATACAAATAAATGTGTTTGAATTGAATTATTATTGCTTATATGTTAATGAATTGTGATGAATGACTATTTGAGTTGAATATGAGAAATTCGAGAAAGTTCCGATAATGTGAAGACTTCCGAAAAGTCTCGTATGAACCATAGGAATAGTTAGGATACAAATGTCATGATATAAGATTTTCGATATGTGATTTCATGTAAGACCACGTTTGGGACGTTGACGTAAATTTGAGATTACGTGTAAGACCATGTCTGGAACATCGACATCGTATTTGATTTCGTGTAAGACCCTGTCTGGGACAGTGGCATCGATATTTGATTGCATGTAAGACCACGTTTTGGACGTTGGCATCGTGCGAGCTTTCCGAGTTATCCGCATATCCTATTTGATTCCGTACGGTTCAATGGGCACTCCGAGAAATGGATAAATATATGAATAAATATCAACTTTAGGTATGTATGAATATGATCCATTGATATGTGAGCTACATAGAAATGTGAAGCATTTACTAGCAAATGGTTATAACATTAGAGCTAAATGAGAAATATGAACTTGCTATTGAGTTATGTCATGATTCATACGAATGAAATAGTTTATAATTGTGATATGTGATAAGTTTATTTGTATATGGCTTACTAAGCTTTTGAAAGCTTACTTCGTATGTGTTTTCAACTGTTTTATAGATTATCGAAGCTGTAATATCCCGAATTAGGGCCTAATCAGAATAGTAGTTTCGTGACCACAAATATGAGATAAAAATAATTATTTTATGATTATTTTGAGGTCTATGATATGATTGCATGATTGTGTGAAAATTTCGTGAAGAAATTCTATGCATAAAGTCTTAATTTGAAGTTAGAGACTAAATTGAATAAGTTGCAAAACTTGCATTCTAGAAGTTTCTAGTATGAAATTGCTTTGAAATATTAATTAGGAGGTCTTAAATAGAAATTTGACCAATTTCAAAGTTTATGGACAAATATTGGACATGAATGGAATTTTTGGAAAGTTTAGTAGTAAGGGCATTTTGGTCATTTAGGGGTAAAATGAATTAAAATACAAAATTAAAAGCCAATTTTGCTCATCTTCTTCACCATGGACGTGTATACCAAGGGAGACTCCATGGCTAGGGTTTCCAAGCTTCCAATCTCGATTGTAAGTCTGTTCTAGCCCCGTTTTTAATGATTTTTACGTTTTTGGAGTCCCGGTAACTTGATTTAGCTTATGCTAGCAATAATTCAACCTAGGGTTCATATTTAGAAAAATACCCATAGGTGAAATTTGTGTATTTTGGTGTTTTATGATAGAATATGAGGTTTTAAATTATGTTAGACAACTTGTGCTACTCGATTTTAAATGAAAACGAGCAAAAGGGCTTAATCGGTAAAAATACCTAATAGTCATAAGTACATGTTAGAGTGAGAATTTGATGTTGCCATAGAAGGGAAAAATGATCAGCATGTCATAAAACATAAGAAAATAGGATGAAGTTTAATTTCCGAACCTTGGGGAAAAAGTGCAAATATGCAAAAGTTTAGGGGTCAAAATGAAAATTTTTAAAAATATGATTTTTGGACCCGTATGAATAGTTTGACTAATTATTAGGCTAAATGTGATATTATAGATGAAGGAAATCGAGATTCGGGCTTAAATCGGGAAAATACAAGGTTATGGACTAAAATGGTAAATTGTTGTTTCTGGATCGAGGTAAGTTCGTATGATAATAATAATGCAATGTTATGTTTGAATTATATTTCTTACTATTATTGCATATATTTTATGATTTAATATATTGGAAAAGTTGATGGAATGGTGTTTATGATGTGGAAATATGACATGAAAGAATGTTACATGAAATGCAAGAAAATGAAGATACATGACAAGTGATATATGAAATATGTGATATATGTTATGTAAATTCTTAAAAGCTGATTTGATATTTGAGTTGTGTCTTATTATACTATGAATGGACAATTGGTACTATGGATAGTGAGATCGACACTTCGAGTAAATTCGTATATAAATAATTTATCGATTCTTTTTATGTTATTATATTTTGATATCATATGAAATGTGGCTGCCTATCAAATGGTTATTTGATGTAAATTATGAATTTAAATTGATTACGGACAATTTAGTAAAATGTTGAAAAGTGAGGAATTTCCCGATTGAACCTTCGGAATAAAAACGATACGAATGATCTATTGTGAGGTCGCATGTGTAGTACTAAGTGCAGGCTACTATGCGTACCCGAAAACTGTGATCACGTGTGTAGTACTAAGTGCAGGCTACTACGTGTACCAGACTGTTGGTCACATGTGTAGTACTAAGTGCAGGCTACCATGCATTCCAGATAGTTTCGGCTACAAGTGTGGAAATGGGAAAATGTGTAGGCAATTGTGTATCTGTTATTATTCCGATGAGTTCAACGGGAAATCAATTAAATGAAAATACATGTGAAAGTGATTATGTGATGAACAAGTGCAAGTATATGTTTATTTGAATTTATGAGCAATATGCTCAATATTTGAGCGAACCTCGGTAAAATGGAATTGATTAAGTGAAATTGTGTAAAAGTGAACTTTAGTAGTAAAACAGTATTAGACAGCAGCAGTGCATGACTTTGAAAATTCACCAAAAATTGTGTAAGTTTAATTAAATTTAAAAAAAATTATGGAAATAAAGCTTAATGAGTCTATTTTCACATGAAAGAAACAGGGGAAGCAAAAGAACTCTATATTGTGTGATATTTGAATTCTTGTGAAACAGGGTCTGAATGAATTCGAGATCCCCTGTTCTGACTTTAGAAATTCACCATAAATTGTAAAAAAGTTATTTAGAGTCATACCTTACATGCATGGATTCTTTATTGAATCTAATTTTAAAGGAAACAAACATCATGGTCGTTGGAACTCTGTACAGGGAGAAATTCAGTTCGTAGTGCACAGGGGTCAGAGTAGTCATACCCTGAAACAGGGGAGACTTTAACTAATAAACTGTACTAAATGGCCCAACCAAAAATTCTAGAAAAAAATTAGTAAGTAGAAATATGAGTCTAGTTTCATAGAAATTTATAGAATTGGATTTCGAGTTTTGTAACTTGATATATGATTTTTTTTACACCGGGACTCCAGAAAACAGCCTGTCCTGAATATGTGTAATTGTACAATTAGTGTTTTATCTTGAAAAGCATGGTAGAATTTGCTTATTATTTTCATATGAACTTACTAAGCGTAAAGCTTACCCATCCTCTCCATTTCTTTAGTATTGGCAGGTCGGCTCGGGGTTGGAGATCGTCGGAGGCAAAATCACACTATCAAACTATCATTTTTGGGAAAATTAATTCAAATATTAGAAATATCAAGTGAGTGGCATGTATAGGAAGTTGGTTCGTGATATGTATTTTTATTATGATTTTGACCATACGTATCAGTCTGCATTGAGTTATCGTATAAAATCATGAGATGTGGTCCTTATCCATTATGGTTTATAAGTTTAATTAATCGTGCCATGTCCTATGTTTTGATGTGATGATATAGTTAGCTTTGTTTGTTATGCATGTGTTCGAAAAGTTTTGAATTAAATGAAATTTTATGGCCCGGTTTTCGTCTATGTGTATTGTTAAGTCTGGTAATGCCTCGTACTCTTTTTCAGCCTTGGATATGGGTAAGGGGTATTACAGAAGCTATCAGGATCTCAGGGATTGTTGAGGATCATCATCACACTATCGAACTCTATTTTGGTACCTTTTGAAAGTGTATATATCAAAGTTTGGCATGTATAGGCTAGAGAACTTTGAATGTGTTTTGAGATGTGTATATCTAGCCATGTGATATGGCTTGGTTATAGATAAAAATATGAATGAATTTTGGTATATGTTTTGTGTTAAAAAATGGTATGTTTTGATGCACTTTTGAATGACCAAATGAAATGGTAAATTTTGGTAAGTTTCATGATTGATTTGGGAAGTTTATATGATGTGAAATGCTATGAATTGAAATGGAATAATATGATGTATAAATCATGTGCTTTTGATATAAAATTTGTATTTTGAATTGGTATGTTTGAATTGGATTTTTATATGGGAATGAATGGTGATATCATGGGTCAATTTGTGCATGATTTAGTATGTTTTTGGCTACCTTTGGGACATAAAATGTGCTTTGTTTCATGCTTGTAGGGATGGTCTAAAATGGGTGGCAATTTGGCTTTGTAAATATCCTATTTTTTTTCCACATGGGCAGAAACACGGGCGTGTGTCTCAGCCGTGTGCGACACATGGTTATGTTACATGACCTTGTGTCCCCTGGGGTACCCTACGATTTAAAATCAGTATACCCTACAGTTTTGACATGATCTAGACACACGGGTGTTCTATTGATCGTGTGAGGCATACGGGCTGGCACACGGGCTTGTGGTCGCCGTGTGATCCAAGTCAGTAGCCTCCTTAATTTTCAACAGCCTGGCACACGGACGTGTCATGTGGCTGTATGGACAAGTCAGTATGTATGCCCTGTTTTACCATGGCCTAGACACACGAGCGTGTCTAATGCCGTGTAAGGCACACGGCCTGGTCATACGGGCGTGTGACCTTTGTAACTTAGAAAAATGTTTAAGTTTTGAAAAATTTTGTATCTGCTCAATTTAGTCCCGACCTCTTTCTAAAGTATGTTTAAGGTCTCGTTGACCTAAGAAAGGGACTTTATGTTAATGTTTGACTATGATGACATTATGTTTGTGAAATGAATGCGAAATGTTCCGATATGTTCGGTAATGTCTTTTAACCCTAGTCCGGCGACGGATACGGGTGTTACATAATAGGGTTTCAATTTCATAATTCAACAACAATCAATATCCAATATCCACATCATCAATCACATATTCACATAATTTTCAATTCAATATCAAAATGTTAACACTCACCTTAATTACTTACCATAAACATTAAATAAAAATACAACAACTAATATTTAGATTCGGATTATAAAAATATAAACCAGAACTTCCGAGCTACTCCTCGTCAACTTTATCTTTTCCTTTCTTAGTCGTAGTTTCCGAAAAAACGTTTGCTATGAAATTAAAACAATCAAAATTCATCAATATAATACAACTCAATTTCACATTAAATATTTAAATTTTTGTTGAACATTTGCCTAATTTCCAATTTAGTCCTTAATACTCTAATTATTCAACATAGACAACATTTAAAAACTCAGTAATTTCTAAAAATTTTACATAGATTGGGTAGTATTTAATACCAGGATTCTAAAAACATAAAAATTACAAAAAAAGGGACTAAATTAACTTACCAATTAAGCTTTTAACTTGAAATCCCTAGCTTTTCTCATTTTCTTTCTCTTTTTCCTTTCTTTCTTTTTCTTCTCTGTTTCAATTTTAACTTTGTTTCTTTTTCCATTCTTTCTCTTTTATTTGTTTTGTTTATTTATTTAATTATTATTATAAAAATATAATATAATATAATATATATTCTTAAGTATTAAGTAGTATAATTTATTATTTTATACATATGTATATTATTTTTACCCATGTAAACACTAACTCTATACAATTGTTAAAAATAGGTTAAATTGTTTATTTAGCCCCTTTTATTTTCTTTAATCTATAATAACTTTCAAACTATATACAATTTAGTCCCTATTCCTAATTACTCTTAATTCATGAAAATTCACCTAACTATGACCTAATTAACTACACCACTAACTTCGTAAATATTTTTAATAAATATTTACGAATCTGTTTTTTGAAAACGGAGACCCAAAAATACACTTTCCAGTACCCGTGACTATCGGGTCGTTACAGTAACTGTGTATCCAAAGCTTCTTGTAACTTGCTCCAGAATTGGGATGTAAACTGGGGATCACTATCAGAAATAACGGAGACTGGTACCCCATGTAATCTAACAATCTCAGAAACATATAACTCTGCTAACTTGTCCAATAAAAAATCCATACATACTGGAATAAAGTGTGTAGACTTTCTTAAACGGGAAACGATTACCCAAATAACATCTTTCTTTTTTCGGAGATAGGGGTAACCCCGATACAAAGTCCATGGTAACTCTTTCCCATTTCCATTCCAATATTGTTACTGGCTGTAATAATCCCAAACGCACTTGATGTTCAGCTTTAACTTGCTGACATATCAAATATTTAGATACAAATTCTGAAATATCTCGTTTCATTCTTGGCCACCAGTACGTCTTTTCAAATCATTGTACATTTTGTTACTTCCCGGATAAACAGTCACAGTACCATTATGAGCTTCGTTCAGAATCTTCTGTACAAGTACTGAATTCCTCAGTACACATATTCTTCCTCTGAATAACAAGCAATCATCAGACCCAATCTGAAATTCTGAATCGAAAATTGAATCACATTGTACCCGTTTAGCCTGTAACTCATCATCATTTTTCTGAGCTTTGCAAATCTGTTGCAGAAATGTCGGTTTAGCTTTTAACTCAGATATGATTGAACTATCATTAGAAAAAGACAAATGAGTATTCATTGCTCACAAAACAAATAGTGATTTTCTACTTAAAGCATATGCAACTACATTAGCTTTCCCCGGATGATAATCAATAACTAGATCATAACCTTTTAATAATTCAAGTCACCTGCACTGTCTCAAGTTCAAATCTTTTTGCGACATCAAGTATTTTAAACTTTTATGATCAATGAATATGTGACATTTTTCAGCAAATAGATAGGGTCACCAAATTTTCAGTGAAAAATAATGGCTGCCAATTCTAAATCATGTATTGGGTAATTCTTTTCATATGGTTTTAGCCGTTTAAAAACATAGGCTATTACTTTACTTTCTTGAATCAAAACACAACTTGAACCATTCAACAATGCATAACTGTAAATTAAGAATTATTTACCCGATTCAGGCTGAACTACGAGTGCTTTAGTCAACAAGACTTTTAGTTTGCCAAAGCTCTGCTGGCATTTATCAGTCCATTCAAATTTTACATCTTTCTGTAACAATCGTATTATCGAAGAAGCTATCATCAAAAACCCTTTTACAAACATTCAATAATATCCAGCTAATCCCAGAAAACTTTTAACTTTAGACACATATTTCGGAGCTTTCCAGTTAACAATTGCTGAAATTTTGTTCGGGTCCACTCTGATGCCTTCAGCAGATACTATATGTCTGAGAAAACCAACTTCCCAAAGCTAAAATTCACATTTAATGAATTTGGCATGCAGTTGTTTCTCACGTAGTGTTTGCAAGACAATTCTTAAATGATCAGCATGTTCATTTTCATCTCGAGAATATACCAGGATATCATCAATAAATACCACTACAAATCTATCTAGATACAGTCTGAAAATTCTATTCATCATATCCATAAATACTGTAGGTGCATTCATCAAATTGAATGGCATCACAAGAAATTCATAATGCCCATACCTGGTTCTGAAGGTTGTATTTGGTACATCTGATTCTTTCACTCGTAACTGATAGTAACCAGAACAAAGATCAATCTTCGAGAATACAATGGCACCTTTCAACTAAACAAACAAGTCATCAATACGAGGTAGTGGATACTTATTCTTTATTGTGACTTTATTGAGTTGTCTATAATCAATACATAACTTCAACTATCCATCTTTCTTTTTAACAAACAGAACTGGTGCACCCGCGGTACAAAACTTCTGTCAGTCAATTCTTGCAACTGTGCTTTCAACTCCTTTAATTCAATAGGAGCCATTCTATAAGGTGCTATAGATATCGACGTTGTCCCCGGTACAAGATATATAAAAAATTAAACCTCTATTTCTAGTGGTAATCTAGGTAATTCTTCTGGAAATACATCAGGATATTCACAGACAACTAGTACTGACTTAATATTCAATTCAGATACTTTTGTGTCTAATACATAGGCAAGACAGACATCATACCCTTTCCTGATATATTTTTATGCTGACATAGCTAAGATCACACTAGACAACCCATCCAGTTTATCAGATTCTGTAACACCACTCACACGTATTCAACGCCGAAATAGGGTTACGGAGCATTATGAACTTATAATACATTTAAACATGCTTTTCTCATACATTCAATCATTATATACAATCATCATACAATCTCAAACAATTTATCCCTTATACAAGCCTACGAGGCCCTAAACATGCATTGGGAGTGGTTCGGGACTAAACCGATAACTTATAAAACTTTTAAGAAGCTTAGAAAATTTTCCACAAAACAGGGGACACATGCCCATATGGTCATGCCGTGTGTCTCACACGGCCACTAGACACACCCGCGTCACAGGCTGTGTAGACATTCAAAATGGGAGCACATGGTCCTAGCCCATGTTTGACCCTGTGTAACTCTTTGTCTTGGGTCACACGGCCAACATGCATGCCCTTGTGGCTAGCCCGTATGCCCTAAAAATTGCCACACATGCCCGTGTGCCAAACCGTGTGCCAAACCGTGTGCTAAACCGTGCTAATCCTATAGGGTATACTGACATATGCCACACGGCCAAGTCACACACCCGTGTGTGAGGCCGTGTGGAGCATACTGACTTGGTTTCAAATTCAACACCAGGGGACACACGGCTATGTAACATGACTGTGTGTCACACACGGCTGAGATACACGCCATGTCTCTGCCCGTGTGGACAAAAATAGGCTATTTACCAAGCCAATTTGCCACCCAAAATTCCATGTACCTTCATAACTCAAATGGTACCATTTCAAGACACAAATATGCATCCAAACATCATCAACCAATATACAAATCATACTATATCTATTTCAACCATTTCAATACTCAATTCAATGCCATTTACCTATTCAAATACTTATCAACTCGACTTGCTTTACTAGTCATAACTCACATATATATATCATGTACTATAATTCATCTAACTCATCATCCAAACCAATCCACAACAAACATATCTCAACCAACTAAATATCTCTTACCATATTAAACACTTGGATACCATAATTCAACATCTACCATATCATATGGCAATATTTACAACAAACCACATAACATTTATAAGCTACTTCTAATGGCCAAAATACATTTCCATCAAACATACCAAAATGAAAAAAGCCTATATATGCCATATACCATATTTATACAACTTCAAAAGTACCAAAATAGATGTCCGATAGTGCGATGAAGTTCCTGACGATCACTAAATCCGAGCTAGCTTCGAAATACTATAAAAAATAGAAAAATAAACAAAGTAAGCTATAAATCTTAGTAAGTTCGTATATATAAATGAAATAATCTCATCATTCATTAACATTTCAAACTAAATAACATAAATTTTCATATAAAGCATCATTCAATGAGCTAACATAGAATGGAACCACATAGTAATTCATAAGTTCTCAACTTCTTTTAACTCATTATTTGAATAGTTTTCTGTACATACCTGTATTGATACGTATCTATTTCTCACCAATCCACCTATCAAATAACTCCGAGTTTATACATGCTTACGATTTGAATATATCAATTTTTCGATGCCATAATCCAACTATGGTCTTACACATACATTGCCATGGCCATGTCGTGGTCTTACATTCACACGCCATAACCTGGTTATGGTCTTATTTTCTGATTGCCATAGCCCAACTATGGTCTTATTCAGTAACTCGTCTTATTTAAACCGTACATTTAATATAAGATCTCTAAATTCAACTAAAAGAATAAATAAAATTTCAATCCCATACATCAATTAAATAAGTACACATTTAAGTTCAATTATATGAACTTACCTCGTATACGGAAATGATAGAACGGACCGACTATTCAATTACTTTGCTTTTTCCCCGATCTAAGTCTAAATTCCTCTTTTCTTGATCTATAAGTAATCAAAATCAACTTATTTTTTCTCCTATTTATTCAATTCAATTCAAAACACACATTAGGGTTATTTTACACATTTTCCCTAAACTTTCACATTTTTACAATTCAGTCCCTAAACTTTCACATTTTTACAATTTAGTCCTTATTTCATAAATTCACAAATTAATGAAATTCCAATTAAACCTATGCTAGCCAAATTACTATTATGCCTCTAGTAGCCCATATTTTTCATTTATTTCACATTTTAACCACAAAGTTTCAACATTTCTCAAATTAATCCCTATTTTGCTTTTTCACTAAAAATCACTTTACAAAACTTGTTTAACTAAAAAAAATATTCATAATCTATCATTAAACATCAAAATAATCATACATTTATCAATCTCATCATCTAACATCTTTAACGGTTTTGCAGATTAGTCCCTGGGCTAGCTAGATTAAGCTGTAATGACTCAAAAACGTAAAAATCATGAAAAACAAGACAAAAACCATACCTAATCAAGCAAAAATAGCACGGCTGAATGTTGTAGGTAAGAAAATGGCTTCTTTCTCTTGCATAGTCGACTAGGTGAAGATGACAATGAATAAAATGGATTTTTTTATAATTATTTTATCATTTATTAACCATTTATCATTTTAACCTTAAAATTAATTCAAAATTTCATTTATGCCAAACCATTAACATCCAATAACATAATAATGGTATATTTACCACTTAAGGACCTAAACTTTAAGGTTCTATAGCTATTTGACACCATTAGCTAATAGAACAACACTTTTGCAATTTACGTGGTTTAGTCCTTTTTATCAAATTACGCATTTAAACGATAAAATTTCTTAACGAAACTTTCACACAATCATTCAATCATGTTGTAAACATTAAAAAATTAATAAAATAAATATTTTGACTTTGAATTTGTGGTCCCAAAACCACTGTTCTGATTTGAATAAAAACGAGCTGTTATAGATTCAACACGGAGCAATTCATCATTTTGACATTTTAATACAATATATTTTTGTTTACAGTTTACCACTGCATCATGCTGAGTTAGCTAGTCCATACCCAGAATCACATCAAATTCATCAAATGGCAGTAACATCAAATCAGCCAAGAAAAAATAGTCCCGTACCATTAATAGACAATTTTTACAAATTTTATCCAACATCACATACTGCCCTAGGGGTTTTGAAACTTTAACCATGAATTCAGCAGACTCAGCAGATAAAATTTTAATAGACACTAAATTTGTGCGTACGTATGAATGTGTTGAACTAGGATCAATCATAGCATTAATATTAGTATCAAGAAGAGAAAATGTACCAGTAATGACGTCTAGCGCAGAGGCATCCTCTCTTGCACAAATAGCATATGTTCTTGCTAGTGCTCCTGCTTAAGATTTAGCAGTTGAATCTTTTGTTGTACCTCAGCTACCACTGATATCGTCGGGGTTACGAGGTGGTCTACCTCTCGAGGTAGGGTTGCTCAGCTTTGAAGTTTGAATAATATCTTTTTCAATCCTTTCCGGACAATCTTTGAGATAGTGGTCAAGAGAACTACATCTAAAATAGGCTTTGATTCTCATGCAACACTCACCAAAATGAAATTTATTACAATATTTGCTTCTCATTTTGGGGTTTTCGACACTTCCTACAATTGTTATAGATGGGGACGGAGATCTCGGATTAGAGTATTCAGTACTTTGATCTATTTCCAAATACCTGTAGATGTGATAGAACGATCATGATATTTCTTTGATTTCTTTGAAACCGATAGTTGTAACTTTCCCATAAATCTTTTACTTGAAGCCAAAGCTTCCATCTCTGCCTATCTCTTTTCTTTACTTAATTCTTTAGCTTTATGTGCTCGACCAACCAGTACCATAAATTCTTTTAATTCCAGAATCTCAACTAACAACTTGATGTCTTCATTTAATCGCTCTTCAAAACTTTTACACATGGTAACTTTAGTCAGGATACACTCTCTGGCATATTTGCTCAATCTAACATATTCTCGTTCATATTCAGATACTGTCATATTCCCCTGTTTAAGCTCTAAAAATTCCTTCCTTTTCTGATCCAGAAATCTCTGACTGATATATTTCTTTTTGAATTCAGTTTGGAAAAACTCCCAAGTAACTTGTTCTTTTAGCACAACAAATTAAAGTATTCCACCACTGATAAGCTGAATCTTTTAACAAAGATACAACACATTTCAAACATTCATCAGGTGTGCAAGGCAATTTATCCAAAACCCTGATAGTATTTTTTAACCAAAATTTAGCTATTTCCGGATCATCTTCAGCGGTAGCCCTAAATTCTTCTGCCCCCTATTTACGGATTTTTTCTATCAGAGGCTTACCAAATCTAATAGATCCAGTACCTTGTGGCATTTCAGGAACCAGTTGAGAAGCAGGAAGGGGAGGTTGTTGTACAATAGGATTTGTTCTCAAGTATTCAATGAACCATTCATTCATCATTTGAAAGAAAGCTTCTTTTGCCTCCTCACTTTGGCCCTCAGATATGGGCTTTCTACTGCTTAAAGCAACTCTTTGAACTGAAGCTTAAGCATTGCTTTCAACTTTCTCGAAGTCAGTTCGGTTGGACGACATTATTATATGAAAAACATGTTTAAAAGGGTCAAGAGATATCACACTATCACAAATTATATAATGACATGTATAGCTAGATTCATACTTGCTACGTTAGTCTGAGAATCAACTAAACCATAGCTCTGATACCAATAAATGTAACACCCCTAACCCATATCCGTCACTAAAACAGGGTTATGAAGCATTACCTGAGTTTACATATCAAATATAATTAAATTGTATCAATTACTATTCATATCTGAAATCATACATAATCAGCCATATTGTGCCTTAAATGGACCCTCGAGGTCCAATTTTTGCAATAGAAACAAGTTAGGACCAAATCGAGAACTCAGAGAATTTTTCGCAAAATTTTAAAAAAAATTTTAGATACAAGGGACACACGCCCGTGTGGGCAGGTCACGTGGCTCACACGGCCAAGTGTCACGCCCGTGTCCCAGGCCGTGTGGGCATTTGATGTAAGGCACACAGTCGTGTCCTAACCCATGTCCATGCCCGTGTAACTTTCTGACTTGGATCACATGGCCAACGACACGCCTATGTGCTAGGTCGTGTGGACAATTTAATTTTTGAAAATTAAGTGCAGAGGTCACACGACCAAGTCACACACCCATGTGCTAGGCCGTGTGACGCACACGATTGAGACACACGCCAGTATCTCTTCCCATGTGAGTAATTTGATGCATTCTGTTTCTCAAAATTAAGACGCAAGGGACACACGGCCAAACCACACACCTGTACAAATGGCCTTGTGTCACACACATCTGAGACACAAGCCCGTGTCTCTACCCGTGTGGACAAAATAAGGCTATTTCTAAGCCTTATTTCTCACACAAACTTGTCTTCCACCTACATCAATGTTCCAACACACATGCACCAACCAATCTAAGACATTAAAACCAAGCCAAAACTAATCTAATGCATGATATACTATTTTCAAGTATCCATCTTACCTTTTTTATCAAACATTCATTTAAATATGCTTGTACCTATTATACCATTTCGTGCATACTCATGTCAACATATTACCACCTCATGTATATATACATACAAAATATATCATCACTAACCATTCCAATGGCTATTTACAACCAAAACATTTCATCATGTGGTCTAACTTAGCCTATACATGCCATTATACCAAAAGTAGTTTTGCTAATTATACCAAATTGAGCTGAAGGATAGTGTGATCTTACTCCTACCCGCTCCAATCTTTACAAGCTTTCGAGTACTATAAAACAGTGGAAATAAATAGAGTAAGCATTTAATGCTTAGTAATTTCATATAATAAGAATTTAACTTACCAATCATGTTCATTCAATATAAGTATACATACATGCATCCAAAAAATTTTGGCCAATTTCCTAAACACATGCTTTCATCAAACAAGTTAGTCATGAAATTCACATGATTATCATGAAATCAAAGATGAGCTCATCATGCAACGATTTCTAGGTATTTCAGGGATATTAGAGATATAATTCATTTAAATCTCATATTTTCTCACATCAAGAGTTTTGCCCATCGAATTATTGAAATATCGATGGATACCCAGGTAGTACACTCAAGGTGTACAAAACAGTGATCTGTCAATTCCTATTTAGGGGTACCCATTAGGGCACATAATCAGGAAGCACTCTCTCGAGCCATAAAACAGGATGCTCATGTGAGCCAGGTAACGGGAAACTTATCTGGGCTATAATAGGAAACTCATAAGAGTTTAAAACAGGAAGCTCATTAAGCTTAATAGGTAACTCCGAAGAGTTATTATCAGAGAGCTCCGGACAGCCATATAACAGGAAGTTCAAGCAAGCCATATCAGGAAGCTCACAAAGAGCCTATATCAGGACGCTCATAAGGAGCTATGTTTCTGTCTGCAATATATGCAGGATCATAATTGATCATATAACAGGACACTCACGAAGAGCTGTGGCAGTCTGCAACACATGCACGATCACTACCGATTAGGATGCTCATAGAAACCATATAACGGGAAGCTCGAGAGGGCTTATAACAGGATGCTCGTAAGAGCTATGGTGTGTCTGCAACATATGCAAGACCATAACCAATACGGGAAATCCTGTATCCATCAAATTTTATTTATTGAAATGGGATTTAACGTTTATCAGATATGTAATCAATTTCATATACATGGTGATTAAACAATTCACATACACTACATTCAATTCAAACACATAAATATATAATTTAGTTACACGAACTTACCTCAATCCGACACGTTTTCTTTTCTTCGATCCAATTTCGTATTAGGTCTATCCGGATCTAATTGAGCCAAAACAACATGCTTGAACTCACTTTATGTTAGCTAGGGTTTTCATATATTTTAATTTGGGGAAGATGATGGAATAAGATGATATTAGCTTATTTCCACTTTTAATTAATTCAATTTCCAATTTAGTCCTTTTCTTTTTCTAATTTTCAATGGATAAATCATCATAAATATCTACTAACTTCTCTTAATGGTCTATTTGCCTTATAATGACCTCAATTTTTGAATTCCATAGCTATTTAATCCTTCGAGCTACTAGAATTCAACTTTTGCATATTATGCCATTTGGTCCTTTCTATAATTAAACATGAAATCGGTAAAATTTTCTTAACAAAATTTTCATACGTCATTCCTATCATAATTCAGACTGTCCAATAATATTAAAAAAATTCTTTCTAACTCAAATTTGTAGTCCCGAAACCACTGTTCTGATTTCACTGAAATTGAGCTGTTACACAAATAATGCATTCTTTGAACACTTTTGGGATTATTCCCAAAACTGAACTCCCTTTAACATATGTTGATGTAGCCACTGATCCCATTAAACCCATACTGCCTCGTCCATAGATTAACTTAATTTTTTCATTGGCTAGCTTTTCGCCCAATTTTATAGCCATATATGTAAAAGTTTTATCTCTTCTTGGATAAGATCCACCAAAAAAACACAAATCTTTTCATACTTTTGACTTGAAGTACTTGTCATGTTTTTTTTTAGTGTCTGAATGTGAATGAGTTAGTGAATTATATAAGGTTCGGACCTCACATAGAGTAATAATAAAATAGAAAGATAAAATAAGATGTTAGGAAAAAAAATCAAACAAGTCAAAGGAAAATATTTCTCGAAAAGAAAAATTGAAAAAGGAACATGCCACAATTAATTAACAAGTACAGGAAAAAAACATGAATCTCGAGACAATGATACGAAAGAGAAAATTAACATCACGCGCGACAAAATCTAAAAATAGGCAGTGATAAAATATCGATAGTAACAATCGTTTTTTTTTTAGTTTTTATTTTTATTTTTACTTTTTTTTCAAATAGTTGAGATCAAGATAAATAAATAGATGCAGGCATCATGTAAAATGCACGAAATATATGATTATTGCAAATGAATATTAAAGGTTGAGAATTATTTACAATAGTTGTGGTTGTGGCTCACATCTTTCTCCGATTTTACGTCCTGTAACGACTTAAATGCCTTCTATGAGTCAAGGATCAACTTCCCATCCAGTGTTCTTATAAATTGGTGAATAGGGTCTTTTATCTGTAGATTCCCAATACGATTCCGTTCATATTGGAACTGATACCATAAATCAAGAATTTTTTTTATACAACTCCACTAGGATAGGTCTCAAGAGAAATTCAGATATCTCTTAAATTCTCCTTACACAATCCATCCTTAATGAATATTATTTTATCTCCTCAACTTACAGATACCATCCTAATAGATTGAAATTGACCATTACAAGTCCATCTTGCACACTTTTGAAAAATCATTCTAAGGTGTTTTACTCTTCGCTTTCTTGCATAATTGCTCCTACCTATTCTAGGTATGTGCAAAAAACGAATATATACCTCAAATCGTACATTTCCTTCAATTATCACTCGAATGTCTGTAGCCATGTCCTTATGCATGATCATGCTTAATCTCTCGCATCTAACCTTGTAAAGCTTCACTATCATAATTCTGGGGAGACAAGAAAATTGTTTGTGCAACTTTGAAACAATGTTATCTATTTTGAAACCAAAGAAAGTTTGAGAAAAAGATTAGAGTACTTTGAAAGCAAAGAAAACAAGATAAGAGTGAAGAGTGAAAGGATTTGAATTGGAGAAAATTTAAACGTAAGAACATATTGTATCAGTTGTACACCCCTAACCCGTATCCGTCGCCAGATTAGGGTTATAAGGCATTACCGAACCATACACAGTTTAACTGATATTAATCATTGCTAATCATATTTAACCAAAACAATCATTCAAGCATAATACATGTTCAATATTTATCTTCATCAACTGTACATAATATAATAATCATTCAAGCATAATACATGCACATTCATTTCCATTACAAACTGGATAAAAAAGACTAATAAACATTCAAATATACATATATATTTATATATAAATCATCATCACTTTATTCCATTAATAAAGCCAAATTACTAAACTATTCACATGATAAAACATATCATATTTCAAACTTGCCATAAGTAAGACAATTTTTAGACAATTTGTGATACTTAACAAAACACAACAACCAAGCTCACATATATTTTTATCTATTTATGAACCTTAGCCGAATCAACCAAACACACATATCTAGAATCACCAACCAATTTCAATGCACATAACACATGTATAATCTTGACTAAAGTTTCATATAATCACATAACATATCAGCCATTTTCGTATGGCTTAATATATACAACTTCAATCTTAACAAAATATAACCTAGATTATACATGCCATAGGTTCAAGTTTAAACTTATCAAATACCAAAAACAGTCAATAGTGTGATGGACTTTGCTGATGATCCCCGAGCTCGTAACTAATCTCTGAAATCTATAAAACAGAGACAAACATAAACACACACAATAAGCTATCATAGCTTAGTCATAAGCAAATAAACAATTAATTGACATAATCAACTCATTTAAACCAAACCAAATTATACTATCATAATCACATTAAATCACAAGCTTATAGTTTCATGTATAACATATTCTTTCATATATAAACTTATTCATGACCGATTATACATGTATCTATTATCAATGTAATATTCAATTTCAAAACCATAGTACCATTATACAACCAAACATACATAAACTCACTTACATATATCCATGAATCATTTCATAAATATTCACATGATTTAATCAAAAGGCCGAATACACTTTCCATATGCCCATACATTTTTCATTTAAATTATACATGATTTACAACACATATCAAGTAACCTACTTACCTTATTTCAAATAGGTAAATAAACTATCACATACCTGATCACTTTAGCTCGTTTTACACTTTCAATCACAACTATAATTGCCCGTTAAACCATTCGAAATTAAATAGGATACTCAAATAATCACATATAACGTACAATGCCAACATCCCAGACGTGGTCTTACATGCTATCTCATATCAATGCCACTGTCCCAGATAGGGTCCTACACGAATCAAATTCGATGCCGATGTCCCAGACATAGTCTTACTCGTAACCACATATATCGATGCCAACGTCCCAGACATGGTCTTGCATGAGAACACATATCAAAAGTCTTATGTCATGACATACGTGTCCTAGCTATTCCTAAGGTTTGTACGGGGCTGACGAACGTCGTAACTCAGTCAAATTGAACTCGTAAACTTAATTCCCAAGCATATACACATTCGGTCATTATGTATAATGTATATATAATCATAATATTTGATCCAACATTTAAAACTTATATATATTCAAATAACAGCATTTATTTGCTTATAAACTTACCTCGAACGATGAAAATCGGAACGAAACAGCTAATCGAAAACTTTAGTTTTCCCCCGATTCAAATTCGATTTCTTTGGTTCTTGATCTTGGTTGAGCTTAACAAAGTGCCAAACCTCAAACTCTTTATTTTCTTTTTCTTTTCTTTAGTTTCAGTCATGCAAAGAGTATGAGCACTTATGTTTTATTTTATTATTACATTTTAATCATTTTACTTATTTAAACTTATAATAAAATTTTAAACATTTATAATTCAAGGTTATAACCGTCCACTACAAACTCTTATCGTCAAATTGCATTTTAAATACCTTCACTTATAAAGACACATTCATTTCGGCCCTTTTACAATTAACCATCAAATTTTTATTTTACGCGATTAAGCCCTTTATTAAATCAGGCACTCAAACGACAAAATTAAATCATGAAAATTTCACAGATATAAATTCACACATAATAAACACAGAAGATAATTTTAAAATATTTTTCTGACTTGGATTCATGGTATCAAAACCACCGTTCCAAATAGGGTCTAAATCGGGCTGTTACATTAGTTTTTTTAGTAGCTGATGGGACTGACTATAAAGCCACGGAGTACCGTTATTTGCCATTTAACCAGGGTAAGAAAAAACTAAAATAAATAGTAAAATAACACCGATAATAATATTTATAATAATATGAACTCCTAATTAGTAAAATATATATTTACATCTAAACATTCTTGTAACGAGGATCGGAAAGACAAATAATTTCATCTTGAGCAAATTGATTTTTTAGGAATAATTTGAGTTTTTGTACGTTTACCTTGAATACATTACCGTTCTTTGGATTCTCAATGTCAACTGCCCCATGAGGGTACACATGTTTCATAACAAATGGACCACTCCACATTGATCTTAGTTTTCCAGGAAATAAGTGAAGTCGGGAGTTATAGATCAAAACCTTTTGTCCAACATCAAATATCTTTCTTAACACCATCTTGTCATGAAAAGCTTTGGTTCTTTCTTTCTTTATTTTTGAATTCTCTTAAGCATCATTTCTAAGTTATTCAAGTTCATAATTTGCAACTTTCGCAACTCAAAAGCATCATCAAGATTGGAGTTAAGCATTTTAATCTCCCAATATGCCTTATATTCAATTTCCACAGGTAAATGACAAGGTTATCCATAAACTAATCGATAAGGAGACATGCCTAATGATGTTTTGAAAGCGGTTCGGTAAGCCCATAATGCATCATTAAGTCTCAGAGACCAATCTTTGCGAGTTGGGTTAACTGTTACAAAATGTTCTTAATCTCCCTATTTGCAAGTTCTACTTGTCCATTTGTCTGAAGGTGATAAAGGGTTGCAACTTTGCGTGTAATGGTATATTTATTCATTAATGATTCAAGAATTTTGTTGCAAAAATGTGTGCCCCCATCACTTATAATAGATCGAGGAATCCTATATCGACTTAAAATATTTTCTTTTGAAAACCTAGTCATTGTTTTGTGATCATTATTTCAACATGGAATTCCTCTATCCATTTTGGAACATAATCTATTGCAACCAAAATTGATGGAAAAGGTCCCATGAAGTCGATACCCCAACAATAAAAAATTTTAATCACCAAAATTGGATTCAAAGGCATCATATTTTCACATGATTTGCAAAAATTATAAGTGTTCTTGAATAAGGTTGGCCAAGAAAATCCACATTGTAAAATTTTTCTAGTAGTTTTCTTGGATGAAAAATGAGCACCGCATGGCTCAAAATGAAAAAAATTAATGACACTATGTACCTCATTGTCAGGTATGCATCTTCAAAAAATTTGACCAAAGTAATATTTGAACAAATTTGAATAATTCCAATAAATTTTTTTTACCTCAAAAAATTTTCCTTTTATCTTGCAAACTCCACAGAGAAGGAATTTTTCCCCTCGCAAGAGAATTAGCAATGTTAGCAAACCATGGTATAACAAAAATAATTAAAGGTTCATCAGGAAAACTATCATTAATTGGGGAAGTTTCAAAAGATTTACCAAAAACAAGTCTTGACAAATGGTCAGCCACAACATTTTCTACTTCTTTATTATCTCAAACTGTAATGTCAAATTCTTGAAGAAGAAGAATCCACCTTATCATTGAGTTTGGCATCTTTTTTGGAGAGAAGATATTTTAAAGCTGCATGATCACTAAAGACAACAATAGATGATCAAACAAGTTAAGATCTAAAATTTTCCAATGCAAAAACTACTGCAAGTAATTATTTTTCAGAAATAGAATAATTCATTTGAGCACTATTTAAAGTTTTACTTGCATAATAAATGACATATGGTTTCTTATCTTTCTTTTTTCCTAACACAGAACCAACAGTGTAATCACTAGTATGACACATTGCTTTAAATGGTAAAAATCAATCAGGGGGTTTCATAATAGGAGCAGAAGTGAGCATAATTTTAAGTTTTTCAAAAGCCATTTCACACTCTTCAATCCATTCAAACACACTATCCTTTAATAAGGCATTACACAAAGCCCTAGATATAGCACTAATTTTTTTTATAAGTCTCCTATAAAATCCTACGTGTCCTAAAAATAACCAAATGTCCTTTACAGTTTTTGGTGTTGGCAAATTGGAAATTAACGCAATTTTTTACTTGTCTACCTCAATCCCTTTTGAAGAAACTATGTGTCCCAAAACAATTCCTTTAGTGACCATCAAATGACATTTTTCCCAATTAAGAACACTGTTTTTTTTCTTTACATCTAATTAAAACCTTTTCTAAATTAGATAAGAAATCATCAAATGAATCACCAAAAATAGAAAAATCATCCATGAAGACTTCTAAAATGCGTTCAACCATATCACTAAAAATACTAAGCATGCATGTCTAAAACATGGTTGGTACATTACACAATCGAAAAGGCATCCTTCGATATGCAAAAGTGTCAAAAGGACATGTGAATTTGGTTTTCTCTTAGTGAAATTGCAATTTGGTTATACCATAAATATCCATCTAGAAAATAAAAAAAAAATTATGCCCTGCAACTCTTTCTAAGATTTGATCCATAAAAGGTAAAGGGACTGAATTAAGTTTACTGTAGTCAAGGCACATGCTCCAACTAGTAACAATCCTAGTTGGGATCAATTCATTATTTTCATTTTTGACTACAATAACCCCATATTTCTTGGGTACAACTTAGGTAGGACTTATCCATTTGCTGTCAGAGATAGGATAAATGATTCCATTATCCAAGAGTTTAATGACTTCGTTTCTCACCATTTCTTTCATATTAGGATTAAGTGTTCATTGCATGTGTCTAGAGGGTTTAGAATTTTCCTCTAAATAAATATTATGTGCGCAAATCAATGGCTTAATTCCTTTTATGTCAGCTATGGACCATCCTAATGCATTTTTAAGCATTTTCAAAATTTTCAATAGCCTACCTTCTTGGTGTGCATTAAGTTTTGAGGAAATTATGACTAGAAAAGTTTCATTCTCACCCAAAATGAATATTTTAGATCACATGATAGTTGTTTCAAATCAAGCTTGGCTGGTTGATCAACTAATGGTGTTAAAACATCTCTAGTTGCTAGAAGTTCCTCAAACTTTTGTTTCTAATAAAAGTTTTTATCTTGTCCCTAAAAAGAATTTAACACAAAATCAATCCATGGATTTTTTTGTTTCGTCATCAATTTCAATTTCAATTAAATAATTTTTCGAAAGATTGAATAGTTTGGAATTGATGAACTGTTCATGGATA
The DNA here is from genome assembly GCF_007990345.1 of Gossypium hirsutum. Classification (NCBI taxonomy): domain Eukaryota; kingdom Viridiplantae; phylum Streptophyta; class Magnoliopsida; order Malvales; family Malvaceae; genus Gossypium; species Gossypium hirsutum. Next base: position 13,556,803 of record NC_053426.1, on the reverse strand, counting down.
AGTTTTTCAATAAAGTCCACTTCATGTACATTAGAATCTTCAACAGGTTGGTTACAAACATTAAACACATTTAATTATAATGTCACGTTTCCAAAAAAAAATTTAGAACATCATTCTTGCAATTAATCAAAGCATTAGAAGTTGCAAGGAATGGATGACCTAAAATAACAAGGATTTGTACAGTAGAATCTGAGACAGGATGTGTGTCGAAACAATAAAATCAACTGGAAAATATTTTTTTTCAATTTGAACCAACACATCTTCTACTATCCCTCGAGGAAATTTGATAGATTGATCAACTAACTCAAGTGTGGAAAATGATGGCTTAAGTTCACCTAAACCTAACTGCTGATAAACAAAGAAAGGAAAAAGATTAACACTAGCACCAAGGTCAAGCAAAGCATGATCTATTATAGTGTTCCCAATGATGCATGAAATTGTAGGGCAACCAGGATATTTATATTTAGGTGGAGTGATATGTTGAATGATTGAACTCACATGTTTAGTTAAAAAGGCTTTCTTTTGCATATTATGTTTTCTTTTAGCTGTGCACTTATCTTTCAAAAACTTAGCATATGACGGAACTTGTTTAATCACATCCAATAAAGGAATATTAATCTTGATTTGTTTGAAAATTTCTAAAATTTTAGCATTTTGATTCAAATTCCTTATTTGTTACAATCTTTAAGGGAAAGGAGCAAAAATCCCACATTTTTCCTGGTCTAGGTTGTCAAGACATTTAGGCTTACCATTATCCTAACCACTACTTTGTGGAGCAAGAGAGTGCTCTTGGGCTTTGGAAGGAATGTTGTTATCGATGGCCTTTCCAATCTGAAGAGTTATGATATAATTCACATCTCTTTTTCTTTTCTTTTTTTTTTGGAGTTCTTTAGGATAAGAAACATGACATTAAGTAGAAGGAGTAGGTTGAGGTTGAGCAAGAAACTTACTTTTTTCTTGAATATGCAATGAGGCTGTCAACATAGAAAATCTGCTCCTAATTTCATAAATATCTTGCGAAGTCGGATTATTGGTATTTGTTTATGCCTACATGAATTTCTTACAATGTCTCCTCTAAACTTTTAACATGAAAAGATGATTGGATCAGAGTGTTGAGAGGTTTTGGAGGGAGGAAATGAGCACGACTATTTTCCTGCCAGCTGAAGTTAGGGTGGTTTCTCCATTGAGGGCTGTAATTGCTTGAGTATGGAGAATGAAAAGGTTTTTTTGAATGTTTCCACTACATTTGCTTGATCATGCAACATATCTTTGAAAAGTGTAATGTTTGGGCATTCCACAGTAGAATGTCCCATGATTTCACAAAAACCACAAATTTCTTTATTTTTTCCTTGTTTAACTTGTACATTCTTAAACTCCATGGTTCAACCTTTCTAGTTAAACTAGCTATCTTAGCACTTAGATCATCTTATTGACTAAGGTGATATTTTATTTTATTATTAGCAAGATTCGATCTAATGGAATTGTAACACCCCAAACCCAGCTTGGACGTTATGGCTGAATCTGGCGATGTCACATGAGAGTGTTTTTGAAAATGTATTGACCTTGAAATCGTCTCATTTATTAATTTTACTTAGTTCAGGAAAACGTGTTCTAATTGATTTAATTTAAAACATTTCTTTTGCATGGAAGCTTTTGAAAACCCAATAAATCTTTAGGAACCATTTCGTGGAAACATTAGCTTTTAGGAAAATCGAGTCTAGTCTAAAATCCTATGAAAAGTTTAAAAATCCAAATAAAGTCCATAAAGTCCCAAATTACATCAACCAACTCAGTACGTAATTAAAAAGAAATGAATACCAGAACTGAATTTAAAATAGTCTACATATGTGTGGCCACCGTCGAGTCCTCCGCTGCATCGAACCGTCAAGTCTGGGGATTACCTACACAGATTAAATAGAAAAGGGTAAGTTTTCGGAAACTCAGTCTGTAATCCCCTCAGAAAATATTCACAACAGCAGAAAACAAGCATACAACCAAATATCAGATAACTCAGGCCTGAACCCTTTACAGAACTGGTGTGAACCTTAGTCCACTCAGCAAACACAATCCCAAGATTACTAGCACCTATAATTGACCAACAAACACCAATTAAACACCTAAATCAAGAACAAATCGAAGAACCTTAACACGGCCAACCCCTTATTCCACAAAAGCTCTTACCTTAGAACGAACAACAGTGAATCCAAACAACCCCAACACCAGATGGAATCCACAACCCTTAATCGTCTCCTAAACATGGAATAAACCCCATTAATCAATGATTCAATATCACAGAATTTTAAGCACGCTTACCCCACTTACCAAAACACAGAATAGTGCCGAAATATAGAAATACTAGCTTACGATAGCAGAGAAACAAGGAGTAAAGGCAAATATTGTCAAATTGAAAAAGAGAAAGAAAGTAGCGGCAGCGGGAATAAGTACCAACGACAGAGTTTTTCCTTGAGAGGGAGAACCGAATTTTCAAAATAGCAAAAGAAATAAAATGAAGATAATTTCAATGACTTCCCATATCAATGACTCCCAATATCCCTCAAATCTCTCCCCACTAACCCACTAATAGCCAACTATTCAGAATCCAACTTAAGCTTAACTCTCACCGAAATTCGAACAAAAATAATACCCCTTGCTAATGTAGAGACTCGAAATCAAGACCCCCAACACACCAACACACACCCTAACCATAAAACCAGCAAGCCCATTCTGATATAAACTTACCATCAATCAAAATAAAAGCCTACTGATTAGAGATAGGGCATATTTCAGAAGAATCCCAAAATTTTTCCCAAGACAAGGCTTGAACTTAGGACTTCTCACACACACCCAGAACACTTAACTATTGAAGCAGATATACAATTGTTTCATAGTCTACCAAAAGCATATACAGATATTTTTGTGCTATTGATTTAAAAAATCCAGAATTTATGAAAATTTGGGGCGTTACAACTCTACCCCTAAAAGAAAATTTTGGGTTCGAAATTTTACCTGATCAAAATAGATAAGGATATTGCTAGCACATCGAATCCTCCTGCACCCAAGTAGTCTCTTCAGTGCTATGATTACGCCATAACACCTTAACTAGGGGAATAGACTTCCTCCTTAGAACCTTAACGACGTGATCCAATATCTTCACCTGCTCCTCCTCAAATGTTAGATCTAGTCGAACTTCCATCACCTCCACAGGAACAATGTGCATGGGATCAGACGACATCATCTCAACATCGAAACGTGAAACACATCATGAATGCGGTCCAGCTCTAGAGGTAACTCCAACTGATAAGCGATTGGCCCCACTCGCTTCAAAATACGGTACGACCCAATAAACCTAAGGCTTAGCTTGTCCTTACGACCGAACCCCAGAATCTTCTTCCAAGCGAGACTTTAAGGAAAGCGAGGTCTCCCACAGAATATTTTATGTCTCGATACTTCAGATCTACATAAGACTTCTGTCTATCAGAAGCCACTTTCAGTCGATCTTGAATCAAACAAACCCTTTCCTCAGTCTCTAAAACCACCTCCGGACCCAAAATACGTCGCTCACCTAACTCAGTCCAGCATCAGGGAGTGCGACACTTACGCCCATACAGTGCCTCGTAAGGTGCCATCTGTATACTAGACTGGTAGTTATGCTAATGGCAAGTACTCCTTCCAACTGCCTCGAAAATCAATAATACAGCCTCTCAACATGTCCTCCAGTATTTGAATCACCCTCTCCGACTGACCATCTATCTGAAGATGAAAAGCAATGCTGAAGTCTAACCTTGAACCCAAAGCCTCATGAAGTTTCTTCTAGAACCGAGACGTGAAACGAGGATCCCTATCAGAGATGATCGAGACAGATACCCTATGCAACCTCACTATTTCAGAAATATAGAGCTTGGCCAACTTTTTCAGATAAAAGTCTATCCTAACTTAGATGAAGTGAGCAGATTTAGTCAATCGATCCATGATGACCCAGACAGAATCCTTCTTTGTGGGCGTTAAAGGCAACCCACTAACGAAGTCCATCGTTACTCGCTCCTACTTCCACATTGATATCCTAATCGGCTGTAGCAAACTAGAAGGTAACTAATGCTCAACCTTACCTATTGACAAATTAAACAGCAAGCAACGAAATCAATGACCTCACGCTTCAACCCTGGCCACCAATATAACTCTCGGAGATCTCGGTACATTTTATTCCCACCGGGATGCATAGCATAAGGGCTACTATACACTTCCCTTAGAATCGAATGTCTTAAATCCTCATCATTCGTTACACAAATCCATCCGTGGAAACATAATACCCCATCACTGTTCAACCCAAAATCCATAGTGTTAACACTCTCAATTTGTCCGAACCGAAGACCTAAAGACTCATTCTACAACTGTTTACCCTTAATCTGATCTATCCAAGTTGGTTTAACTTGCAGCTCAACTAACAAACTACAATCATCAAATAACCTGAGGCGAGCAAACATCATCCTCAGTTCAGTCATAGTCCTACGGCTTAGAGCATTGGCCACCACGTTGGCCTTACCAAGGTGGTATTCAATCGTACAGTCGTAATCCTTAAGCAGTTCAACCCATCTACGTTGCCTAAGGTTTAACTTCTTCTGGGTGAGGAGATACTTGAGGCTCTTGTGATCGGTATAGATGATACACTACTCACCATACAAGTAATGCCTCCAGATTTTCAATGTGAATACCACTACGGCCAACTCCAAGTCATGCGCCGAATAGTTGGGCTCATGAGTCTTGAGCTGACGAGACACATAAGCAACCACCTTACCATATTGATCTTATCAAAGTTCTCCTACTGTGTATCAGTCCAAATGAAAGGAACTCCCTTATGCACTAGCTTAGTCATCGGTGTCGCGATCAAAGAGAACCCTTCTATGAAACGTCAATAATATCCTGCCAGCCCCAGAAAGCTGCAGATCTCAGACACATTCTTCAGCTGTTTCCAATCCAACACAGCCTCAATCTTACGAGGATCGACTCGTATCCCCTCAGCAGAAACTACATGTCCCAGAAATATCACTTCCCGAAGCTAGAACTTACACTTGCTGAACTTCGCATACAACTGTTTCTCACGAAGAATCTGTAGAACCAATCTGAGATGCTCATCGTGCTGATCCTCTTTCTTAGAATACACCAAAATATCGTCGATGAACACTACCACAAACTGATCCAGGAATAGCTGAAATACTCAGTTCATTAAATCCATAAATGCCGCTGGTGCATTAGTCAAACCAAAGGGCATAACTAGAAATTCCTAATGTCCATATCAAGTCCTAAATGTCGTCTTATGCATGTCAACCTCTTTTACTTTCAATTGATGATAGCCCGAACGTAGATCGATCTTAGAAAACACAGAGGCCCCTCTGAACTGATCAAATAAGTCATCCATCCTCGGAAGTGGGTATTTATTCTTGACCGTTAGCATGTTCAACTAACGGTAGTCGATACACATACTCATTGTCCCATCTTTCTTTTTCACAAAAAGAATAGGTGCTCCCTATGGAGACAAACTGGGACAAATGAACCCATGATCTAACAACTCTTAAATCGAAGGCTTAAGCTCCATCAGCTCTTTTGATGCCACTTGGTAAGGGGCGATAGACACCGGAGCTGTACCAGGAATCAAATCAATCCCAAACTCTACCTCACGGCTTGGAGGCAACCCCGGTAACTCCTCAAGAAAGACATCTAAAAAATCTCTTACAGTTCTAATATCCTTTACAGAAGAGTCCCCAGAATCCAAAACACTCACATAAGCTAGATAAGCCTCACATCCTTTCTAGACCAACTTTTCTGGCACCAACACTAAAATCATATTAGTCAGAAAATCCCGATGTTCCTCAATCACAACTACTTCGACGTCCTCCTTGGTTTTTAGAAAAACCCTTTTCGTTGCACAGTCTAGACTTACTCGGTGCTTGACTAACCAATCCATTCCCAAAATTAATTCGAATTCCCCAGACGGAAGCTCCATCAAATCTGCCAGAACACTGTCCCTTGGACCTCTAACGAAATGTCTCTATACAATCAGTGTGGGCCTAGATCACACGGTCTGGCCCAGAATTCCACATGTTTGTTCCATTTGCCCGTGTCTCGCACACGGCCTCGCCAGCCATCGTACAGCCATGTCATGCGCCAGTGTCACACGCGCATGGCCTAGCGTCGACAGTTCTATTTTTCGGCTTTCGTCAATTCTCGTTTTTGTTGTTTTCAGGTACACATCTGGTTTGTTTACATAGCAAACATGATCCTAAGATTACCCGCACCTATAATTGACCAAAAAACACCAATTAAACACCTAAATCAAGAACAAATCGAAGCAACTTAACACGACCAACCCCTTATTCCACAAGAGCTCTTAGCTTAGAACAAACGACAGTGAATCCAAACAACCTCAGCACCAAATGGAATCCACAACCCCTTAAGCATTCCTAAACATGGAGTAAACCCCATTAATCATCGATTCAATATCACAGAATTTTAAACACGCTTACCCCACTTACCAGAATACAGAACAGTGTCGAAATATCGAAATACTAACTTACGATAGCAGAGAAAAAAGGAGTAATGGCGAAATATTGTCCAATGGTGAAAGAGAAAGAAAATAATGGCAACGGGAAGAAACACCAACAACAGAGTTTTTCCTTGAGAGGGAGAACCGAATTTTCAAAATAGCAAAAGAAAAAAATGAAGATAATTCCAATGACTCCCCACATTCCTCAAATCTCTCCTCATTAACCCACTAACAGCCAACTATTCAGAATCCAACTTCAGTACAACTCTCACCAAAATTTGAACAAAAATAATAGCCCTTGCTAACCCAGAGACTCGAACTCAAGACCACCAACACACCAACACACACCCTAACCATAAGGCCAGTAGGCCCATTCTGATATAAACTTACCATCAATTAAAATAAAAGCTTATTGGATAGATATAGGGCTTATTTCAGAAGAATACCAAATTTTTTCCTAATACAAGGCTTGAACTTGGGACTTCTCACACACACCCAGAACACTTAACCATTGATGCAAATACACAGTTCTATCATAATTTACCAAAAATATATATAGATATTTTTGCGCTACTGATTTACAAAAGCCAGAATTTACAAAAATTTGGGGTGTTACAGGAACCTTTAGAAGGTTTAACTATGTATCAAGATTGTGAATTTTCTTCCAAATGATCTAGGTAGTCAAAGGCCTATTCAGGTTCTTTATCAAGGAACTTTCTGTTACACATTGTCTTAAGAAATTATTTGTTTCGGGAGTTAAACCTTCATAAAAGAAACTTAAAGTCCGCCAATTTTCAAAACCATGATGTGGGCAACAACTTAACAAATATTTCAAACATTACCAACATTGAAAAATGGTTCATTTGAATTTTGCAAGAAATTTTGAATTTTTCTTTTAAAAGTATTGGTCTTTTGTGTTGGAAAAAATTTCTTTAAAAATTCAGTTTGCATTTCTTGCTAAGTGCCAATTGATCTTGGTTTTAAATTGTTAAACCAATTTTTTGCCTTATCTTTTAAAGAAAAAGGAAATAGTTTGAGTTTATCAATTTCGTTAGCACAAGGTGAATCATTAAAGGTAACACATACTTCATCAAAATCTTTAAGATGTAAGTAAGGACTATAAGACTCTAAGCTATGAAAATTAGGAAGTAAAGTTACCATACCAGGTGTAACAACCCTTACCTGAGTCTGAGGCCGGGATGGGGTATGAGGCATTACTCAACATAAACATAAGCATACGAGCATATCTGAATCGTAGAAACTCGATCAAATTTAAAACTTTTCAATAATTGTCTAAAAGACCTTGATATGGGCCTATGAGGCCCAAAACACACTTTGGAAATGGTACAGAGATAGTCTGAACATTTTTTGGAAACTTTTGAAAAATACCACTTGAAACAGGGGCACACGCCCGAGTGGTCAATTTGACATGGCCGTGCTGAAGGCCCGTGTGACTCACACGGCCTAAGCAAATTAGGGACACGCCTGTGTCCCTTACCCGTGTGAATTTATTTTCTAATTCAAACATACAGGGGTTTTCACACAGTCAGACACACGTCCGTGTCCCTCACACGGCCATGACACCCTATGTCACAGCCCACGTGTAAAAACTTTGATGTTCTGTTTCTTATGTCAACAACTAATTAAGGGCACATGGCCAAGGCACACGCCCGTAGCCAGAGGCCTTGTTTTCCACACGGCTAAGACATAGGGCCGTGTCTATGCCTGTGTGTTTACTATCATGCATATTGACTTGCAAATTGAAAGTGTAGGGGACACACGGTCAGACCACATGCCTATGGGGCAGACCGTGCATCACATAAGACGTAGACACACTTCTGTGTGTCTACCCGTGTGACCAAAATAAGGCTATTTACCAAGCCAATTTGCCACCTTTACTTGTACCAAGCTATACTACACCAAGACAAACCAATTTCATACACAACCACATGGCTAAATCAGCCCCTAATCGAACATTCCACACATTAGGGCTACTCTACTTGTTCACAAACCACTCAACAACATGCAAAACCATTCAATTTACTCATTCCCAAAAGAAGATCATCATTTACATTTATCAATAATCAATATTAGCCACCATCCATGGCATTATACAAAATGACTCAATAGCTATGACAAGCCACTCGTTTGGGCCAAACAAGGTGACCATTACAAAAAAAAAACTAGTTCATATACATGCCATAATCAAAATGATAAAACTAGCTATACCAAATGCTTCAGGGATAGTGTAACTAGCTTCTCCAACGTAAGGCAATGATCCACGAGCTACTTTGGCGGCACTATAAGAAAATGGAAAGGAAAAAAGGCAAGCATAAAGCTTAGTAAGTCGCATGTAAATAATGAAATAGCTACAAGTTACCATAAGGGATCATACTCCTAACATAACTCAATTTGTACGGAAATAAGGATTCATAAATATTAATTGTTCATATTCATCTTTCACCAAGCATACAACGTTGATTGAATTGACATTTCATAATTCATGTAAAATACACAGATGGTCATAAGCATAACTTATTCACTTTCCTTCCTTACTAAACATACAACATAAATGAAGCTTGTATTTCGAAATTCTTATTTAGGTACCTGTACCACTCACCACATGGTCATAAGTTCTCTCATTTCGACATAAATCATAAATCTTCCATTGAACTATTTGGAATACTACAGGATATTCATTAGCCCCAACTATGGGATAGGATGTCAATGCCAAGTCCCAGACATGGTCTTACACTAGCTAGTACATCAAAGTCGATGCCATGTCCCAGACAGGTCTTACACTGACTTTCATATATCGAGGCTGATGTCGTGTTCCAGACAGGTCTTACACTGGCTCTCATCTATTGGTGTCAATGCCATGTCCCAGATAGGTCTTACACTAACACATAACAAGCTGATGCCATGTCCTAGACAGGTCTTGCACTAGCTTGTGTATCTCGAGGCCAATGCATGTCCTAGACATGTCTTACACTAGCTCTCGTCTCAATACTAATGCATGTTCCAGACATGTTTACACTGACTGGTATATGTCGAGGCCGATGCATGTCCCAGACATGTCTTACACTGGCTCACAATATGTGGCCGATGCATGTTCCAGACATGTCTTACACTAGCACACATATCACCCAATGTCATGGCATGAATATCCAAATCTATTCCTAATGTTCAACCAGAAGTCTTCATTATAAAAATTCTCATTCACAATGCAAATAAAAAATTCATACCATAATAATCTACAATACATGATAATATTGAATTAGCATTATTTATGTATAACTTACCTCAGTATTACAAAACTAGGTGACTAGGTCGAGTTATTCAACTAGCTTGGCTTCTCCCGGTCTAACTCCGGATTGCGTCTTTCTTGATCTAAAACAAAAAATTTCACTAATTTAATCACCATAATAATTAATACACATCCAAAATTCATGTTTTGGCAAAAAGACCATTTTGCCCTTAGACTTTCACAAAATGACCATTTTACCCCTAGGCTTGAAAATTGATTTTTATTGAATTTCTTCATGTCTTAATCCTATCCGAACCCTTTTTACTCTTATAGCAACCCAAAATTTCCATTATTTCACCACATTACTATCTATTTTATAATTACTACAAACTAGTCCTTTTTAGGTTTTTTTTCATGAACACCACTTCACAAAAGTTGTTTATTAAACAACTAAGATTCATTTTCTTCTATAAAATTTTAGCAAATATCATAGATGCTCTCATGGTGAATCTCTAAGCTTTCTACCATTTTGTAAGGTAGTCCCCTCAATAGATAGCTCATGCTACAAGGGTTCTAAAAGTACCAAAATCATCAAAAATAACCATCCAAATCACTTACTTGAGAGAGGAATAAGTGGCTGAAAGTTTTCAAGCTTCCAAATCCCTCATAATAACTGAAAATTTCAGTGGTGAAGAAGGCGAAAAGATGATATCCTTCTTTCTTTATTTTATTTTTATTTCCAGTCAAAATTTAGTCACCAACTCACCTAACCATTTGACCACTTGATTTTTCTTGTCTCTATGGCCAGCCATCATCTATAAAAAGGCCTATTTGCACTTTAAAGACTCCTAGTTTTGGTTCTCTAGCTATTTGGTATATCTATCTAGTAAAACAAGACTTTTGTCCTTTATGCTATTTAGTCTTTTTTCACAATTAAGCATGCAATCGCTAAAATTCACTCACCAAATTTTTCATGCACTCATATAATCATCCTATGACACCAAAATAATAATAAAAATAATTTCTTGGCCTCAGATTTGTGGTCCCAAAACCACTATTCTGACAAAGCCCAAAATCAGGCTATTACAACTCTCCCCCTTAAGGATTTTCATCTCTGAAAATCTTACCAGTGAATAAGTTGGGGTATTCATCTCTCATGGTCTCCTCGAGTTCCTATGTGGCCTTGCTCGACTCCATGTCTATGCCACAAAACTTTCACGAGTGCTATACTTTTATTCCTTAATTGTTTGACCTCCCGAGCCAAAATCTTGACTAGCTCTTCGCCATAGGTCATGTCCAGATGAACCTCAACCTCTGTTGGTGCAATCACATGCGAAGGGTCTGATCTATATCGACGTAACATGGACACATGAAACACATCGTGAATCCTTTCCAACTCTGAGGGCAAAGCCAATCGGTAGGCAACAAACCCTACTTTCTCGATAATCTCATAAGGTCCTATGAAATGAGGACTCAGCTTGCCTTTTCTACCGAATCTGAGGACTTTCCTCTACGGGGATACTTTCAAAAACACCCTATCACCGACTTGAAACTCAATTTCCTTTCGTTTTAAATCCGAGTAGGATTTCTGTCTATCCAAAGCAGCCTTCAAACAGTCGCGAATCTCCTTAACTTTCTCTTCGATTTCTTTGACTAAGTCAACCCCATGAATCTGATGTTCTTTAAGTTCAGTCCAATAAAAGGGTGTCTGACACTTGCGTCCATATAAAGCCTCACAAGGCACCATTTTCAGACTTGACTGATAACTATTGTTGTAGGCAAACTCTACCAACGGTAAATACTTTTCCCAATTACCTTGAAACTCAAGAACACAACACCACAACATGTCTTCTAATATCTGAATCACTCTTTCTGACTGACCGTCGGTTTGTGGGTGAAATGCAGTGCTAAAATTCAGTTTTGTTCCCAATGCCTCATGTAACTTCTTCCAAAATCATGAGGTAAACCTTGAGTCTCTATCTGAAATAATCAACAAGGGTACTCCATGAAGTCTCACAATCTCGGAAACATACAATTCAGCCAATTTCTCAAGGGAATAGTCGGTACGTACTAGTATAAAATGTAACACCCCTTACCCGTATCTAAGGCCGGAACAGGGTACGAGGCATTACCAGACTTAACCATACACATAGACGAAAATCGGGCCATAAAATTTCATTTAATTCAAAACTTTTCGAACACATGCATAGACTCATATTTAAAGACATATAACGTGGCATAAATGATCACTTACACATCCATAATCATGCAATAACATGTCATTCAATTTAAACATATTTGCTTACCATCCTGTATATAATATACATTTTTACACTAACTAGAACTAGACATGCTAAATCTTATTCTCATTTTATACCATCATAATGTAGTTACCAATTTGTCCATTAAACATCCATATTCAAGGCAACATTACTCATTTCCATTTAATTCATGATCCATTGGCCTACATTTAACTTACCTGATGTATTACCAATCATGCATAACGAACAAAGCTAACTATATCATCACATCAAAACATAGGACATGGCATGATTAATTAAACTTATAAACCATTATGGATATGGACCACATCTCATGATCATATACGATAACTCAATGCAGACTGATACGTATGGTCAAAGTCATAATAATAATACATATCAAAAACCAACTTCCTATACATGGCACTCACTTGATATTTCTAATATTTGAATTAATTCTCCCAAAAATGATAGTTTGATAGTGTGATCTTGCCTCCGACGATCTCTAACCCCGAGCCGACCTGCCAATACTAAAGAAATGGAGAGGATGGATAAGCTTTACGCATAGTAAGTCCATATGAAATTAATAAGCAATTACTAACATGCTTTTCAAGATGAAACACTATAATTTTACAATTAGACATGTTCAGGTTAAGCTATTTTATCGAGTTATAGTTACTAAATCATTCATATCTAGAGCTAAAAAACTCCAAATTTAGTTTTTTTTAATGACTTATATACCTTTCTCCCATAAAATTTTCAGAATTTTTGGTTTAGCCAATTAGTACAGTTTATCTCATATTTCGAGACTCAGATGATGTTCCCATCCATTCCTCCTGAAAGTAGAGTCATTGAGGATTCTATTCATATAAATTATAACTCATAATTATTTTTTTACAATTTTTAACGATTTTTCCAAGTCAGAACAGGGGATCTCGAATTCATTCTGATGCTATCTCTCAAAAATTAGAATATCACATAATATAGAACTCTTTTGCTCCCCATGTTTCTTTTATATGAAAATAGACTCATTAATATTTAATTCCATAATTTTTTTGAAATTTAATTCAACTTACACAATTTTTGGTGAATTTTCAAAGTCACACAACTGCTACTGTCCGACACTATTTGACTACTAAAATTCACTCTTACATAATTTCACTTAATCCATTTTGTCTTATCGAAGTTCACTCAAATATCGAGCACATTGCTCATAATTTTCATAAACATATACCTGCACTTATTCATCATATAATCATGTTCACATGTATTTTTACTTAATCGATTTTCCCATTGAACTCTTCGGAATAATAACTGATACTCAGTTGTCTGCACATATTTTCACACTTGTAGACAAGGTTATCTGGTACGCATAGTAGCCTGCACTTAGTACTACACATGCGACCAATTATCCGGTACACGTAGTAGACTGCACTTAGTACTACACACGTGACCTAACCATCCGATACACGTAGTAGCCTACACTTAGTACTACACACGTGATCGAAGTAATCGGGTACGCATAGTAGCCTACACTTAGTACTACACATGTGATCAATTATCCGGTACACGTAGTAGCCTGCACTTCGTACTATACACGTGACCTCAAAATAGATCATTCGTATCGTTTCTATTCCGAAGGCTCAACCGGTAAATTCCTCACTTTCCAACATTTTACAAATTTATTCATAGTCTTTTTTCAATTTGCAATTTACAACAAATAATCATTCTATAGGCAGCCACATTTCATATGATAACAAAATATAATAAAATAAAAAGAATCGATAAATTATTTACGTACAAACTTGTTGAAATCTCATCAGGTACAACCGTGTAGCAATTCATACAACCCATGTAATAGTAATTTAACATTCAATTCATGTAACAATAATTTGCCATTCAATTTCACATGACACAACAACCATCACATTTTCCAAATCATACACACCATCCATGAACTTCTCCTAAACATATTAAATCATACAATTTATGCCATAACAATAGAAAATTTCAATTCAAGTATGGTATTGCATTATTATTAACACACGAACTTATCTCGCATACGAAAATGACCATTTTTACCATTTTGTCCACAACTTGGTATTTGGCCGATTTTAGCCTGAATTTCAATTTTCCTTGCTCTATCATTACAAATATAGCCTAATTAGGACTCACATTATTCAAATTGACCCAAAATCATATTTTGGAAAATTATAATTTTGCCCCTAAACTTTGTCAAAATTACAATTTTGCCCCTAAACTTTGTCAAAATTACATTTTTGCCCCTAGGCTCGTAAATTAAACTTCATTTTATTTTCTTATGTTTTATGACATGCTGATCATTTTTCCCTTCTATAGCAACATCAAATTCACACTCTAACATGTACTTATGAACATTAGGTATTTTTACCAATTGTGTCGTTTTACTCATTTTCATGTAAAATCTCCTTGTAAAAGTTATTTAACACAATTTAAAGCTTCATATTCTACCATAAAACATCAAAATAAACACATTTCACCTATGGGTATTTTTCCAAATATAAACCCTAGGTTAAATTATTGCTAGAATAAGCTTAACCAAGTTACCGGGATTTTAAAAAAGTAAAGAACTTTAAAAACGGGGCTAAGGAGCACTTACAATTGAGCTTGGGAGTTTGAACAAACCTTAACCATGGCTGCTGCTGGTAGAAATGGTTGGATGAAGAAGATGATAGCTAATTTGGCTTATTTTCCTTTTTAATTCTTTAATTATTAGTTTACCAAAATACTAACTTAAAAATATTTTATTACACCCATTTCATGTCTATTTTTGTCCAGAAATTATCTAATGGTCTAATTATCATTTAAAGACCCTCAATTTAAAATTTCGTAACAATTGGACACCTCTAGTATGTAGAACTCAACTTTTGCACTTTTTACAATTTAGTCCTTTTGACTAAATTAAGTGCCCGAATATCAAAATTTTCGAACAAAATTATTCCGTGAAATCGTAGACCATAAAAATATAATAAAAATAAAATTTTCATCATCAGATTTGTGGTCCCAAAACCACTGTTCCGACTAGGCCCAAAATCAGGGTGTTTCATAAAATGTACCGACTTGGTAAGCCTATCAACACCAACCCAAACGGAATCCTTTTTCCTTGGTGTCAAAGGCAACCCTGACACAAAATCCATGGTTACACGATCCCATTTCCAGTCGGGAACCATCACAATTTGAAGTAAACCCGAAGGTACTTGGTGTTCGGCCTTCACTTGCTGACAAAGTAGACATTTAGAAACAAACTCTGAAATGTCTCTTTTCATTCCGGACCACTAGTACATTTTCTTCAAGTCGTTATACATTTTAACACTACCCAAATGGATAGAAAAGCAACCACTATGTACCTCTCGTAAAATTCTCTGAATAAGCTCATTGTCCTTGGGTACACAAACCCTATCTTTGAACATTATACACCCATCGGCACCAATCCAAAAGTCTAATTCACAATCTGTCTTGTTCTGATTCACAATCTGTCTTGTTCAGAGTCATCTTGGCTTGCAATTCCTTATCATTGGCCATGGACAACTGAGTGTTCTTGGCCCTCAAAGCAAACAATGACTTTCTACTCAGTGCATTGGCGACTACATTCGCCTTTCCTGGGTGGTAGTCGATTATCAACTTGTAGTCTTTTATCAACTCCAACCATCTCCATTGTCGTAGGTTCAACTCCTTCTGAGTCATCAAATACTTGAGGCTTTTATGGTCGGTGAATACTCGACATATCTCGCCATACAAATGGTGTCATCAAATTTTCAACGCGAACACGATGGCGGCCAACTCTAAATCATACGTTGGTTAGTTTCTCTCATGTGGTAGTTTTTCTCATGTGGCTTCAGCTATCTTGAAACGTAATCTATGACTTTACTTCCTTCCATGAGTACGCACCCCAATCCATTTAAGGAGGCGTCGCTATATACCACAAACTCTTTTTCCGGTTCTAGTTGCACTAAAATGGGGACTTCAGTCAATAAAGCCTTTAATGTCTCAAAAGTCTGTTGGAACTTATCATTCCACTCAAAATTGACCTCTTTTTATAGCAGTCTGGTCATCGGAGTAGCTATCATCTAGAATCCTTTAACACATCATCTATAGTACCCTGCCAAGCCCAGAAAGCTTCTAATATCTGACACATTCCTCAGCGATTTCCACTCTACAATAGCCGAGATCTTACTTAGGCCAACTCTAATTCCATCACCCGACACGATGTGTCCTAAGAATTTGACCTCTCGGACCCAAAACTCACTTTTACTAAACTTGGCATACAATTGATTATCTCTCAAGGTTTGCAAAATAGTTCTCAAATGCTTTGCATGTTCACTTGCATCACGAGAATATATTAATATATCATCGATAAAGACCACTACGAACTTATCCAAATACGGCCAAAAAATGTAGGTTATCAAGTCCATAAACACCGTAGGGGCATTCGTTAAACCAAATGGCATAACAAGGAACTCATAGTGCCCATAGCTCATCCTAAATGCGGTTTTTGGTACATCCTACTCCTTTACTCTGAGCTGGTAATAACCAGACCTTAAGTCTATCTTGGAAAACACGGTGGCTCATTTCAATTGGTCAAACAAATCGTATCCTTAGCAAGGGATACTTGTTCTTTATAGTCACCTTGTTAAGTTATCTGTAGTCTATACATAACCTCATCGATCCGTCTTTCTTTTTCACAAAAAGTACTGGAGCACCACACGGAGAATAGCTCGGTCTCGCAAAACCTTTATCCATTAACTCTTGTAGCTAAAATTTCAACTCCTTTAACTCCGCCAGAGCCTTCCTATATGGAGCAATCGAGATGGGTGCCATACCAGGGACTAACTCAATCCCAAATTCAACTTCTCTCACTGGAGGCAATCTGGGTAATTCCTTCGAAAACAATCTGTGAACTCACATACCACTTGTACTGACTCGATCTTCAATTTAGATGCTTGAGTTTTCAATACAAAAGTGAGGTAAGCTTCATACCCTTTTCTCAAATATCTCACTGTCGATACGGACGATATCACTACAGGCGAATTGTCTAATTCAACCGTTTCAACCCGAAGAACATCCTCGCTCCCACATTTCAACTCGATAACTTTTCGTCCACAGTCCACTACAACACCATGATAAGTTAACCAATCCATCCCAAGGATTACATCAAATTCATTAAACGGCAATAACATCAAGTTAGCCAGAAAATAATGACCTCTAATTTGTCAAAGGAAAATTTCTACATATTTGGTCAACTAACACATGTTTGCCTAATGGGTTGGACACTTTTACCACAAATTCAGTGGACTCGACTAACATGTTCATACGGGGTATCAATTTCATACAAATATAAGAATGGGTAGACCTCGGGTCAATCAAAGCAACGACAGATATATCATGGATAGAAAAGGTCCTCGTAATCACATCGGGAGACTCTTCTTCTTCACAGGCACGTATAGCATAAGTCCTTGTAGGTGCTCCGCCCTCAGACAGTGGAATCCTTAGGTGTACCCCGGCTGCCAGCCCTACTTTCCTGGTTCTTCTGTGGTCTACCCCTCAAAGGAGCGCTACCTGATCTCACAGCTCGATCTCTATTTTTCTCGCCTATCTCGAGACAACTACGAATAAAATGGTCTAGTGACCCACATTTGAAACAGCCCCTTTCACTAGCTCGGTATTCACCAAAATGATGTCTACCACATTGAGGACACTTTAGTCGATCCAGGCAAGCACTGACAACACTCGCGATAGAAGTGGTTTGGGCTTTAGCCATTGTATACTGCTTATTCTTACACTTGTTTGATAACCCCACTGACGCATTTGATCGAGCAGGAAACTTTTTCGGTCTATTGGATGAGGTTTGATGAGATTTCCCCATCTGCATTTTCTTTGAGTCATGGAATTCGATATCAGCTCTTCTCTTCTCCTTGGCCAATTCTTTAGCCTTACAAGCTCTCTCAACAAGTACCACGAATTCTCTTAACACTAAGATGCCAACCAATAGTCGGATGTCTTCGTTCAATCCATCATCGAACCTCTTACGCATCGTGGCTTTTGTAGATACGCACTCCCTCACATATTTGCAGAGCCTCACAAATTTGCACTCATACTCCTTCACTGTCATACGGCCTTACTTCAGTTCGAGAAATTTCTTCCTCTTTTGATCGATAAACTGTTGGCTAATGTACTTCTTTCAGAATTCTTCCTGGAAGAATCCCCAAGTTACCATATTTTCCGGTACAACGGACACGAGAGTATTCCACAACTGATGGGCTGAATCTTGCAGGAGTGACACGACATACTTCATGCACTCCTCGGGTGTGCATGATAGCTCATCAAATACCCTAATGGTATTGTCCAACCAAAACTCTACTCTCTCTGGGTCATCATCAATGTTCTCCCGGAATTCCATGGCCCCATGCTTACGAAATTTGTCTACTAGAGGTTTCTCTCTCCTAATCATGTCTGCTTCATGGGGAGCTATACGGGCAGGCTGAGGAATCAGAGGAGGTGGGAGAGGTGGAGTGTTTGGATTCGCACAAACGAACTCTGAGTACCATGCATCCATCATGTGGAGGTAAGCTTATCTAGCCCTTCCACCCTGACTCATTGTCACGGGCCCACTATCTACCGGCGCGATCCCTTCAGTAGGAGCTGGCGCATTACTTTCCACATCATCCACCGTAGCCACATCAGGATCCATTTACTATATATATAAAAACACAATTTATCTCGTCAGAAGTCGTCACACTATCAATATACAACCATGGCATGTATAGCTAGACTCATACTCACGCTAGGTTAGTCCTAAAATCTTTCAAATCATAGTTCTGATACCACTAAATGTAAGACCCCTTACCGAAGTCTGAGGCCAAGACGGGGTACGAGGCATTACTCAATTTAAACACAAGCACACAAGCATATCCGAATCATAGAAACTCGATCAAATTTAAAACTTTTTTAATAATTGTCTAAAAGACCTTGATATGGGCCTACGATGCCCAAAACACGCTTTGGAAAAGGTACGGAGATAGTCTGAACATTTTTTGGAAACTTTTGAAAAAATACCACTTGAAACAGGGGCACAAGCCCGTGTGGTCAGTTCGACATGGCCGTGCTAAAGGCCCGTGTGACTCACACGGCCTAAGCAAATTAGGGACACACCCGTGTCCTTTACTCGTGTCGATTTATTTCCTAATTTGAACCTACAGGGGTTTTCACACAGCCGGACACACGCCCCTGTCTATAGCCCGTGTCCTCACATGGCCATGACACGCCCTGTCGCAGCCCGTGTGTAAAAACCTTGATATTCTATTTCTGACGTCAGTAACCAATTAGGGGCACACGCTTTATGGCCAGATGCTGTGTTATCCACACAGTTGAGACACACGGCTGTGTCTCTGCCCGTGTGTTTACTATCATGCATACTGACTTGCAAATTCAAGGTGCAGGGGACAAACGGCCAGACCACACGTGTAATATCCCGAATTAGGGCCTAATCGGAATAGTGGTTTCGTGACCATAAATTCGAGATAGAAATAATTATTTTATAATTATTTTGAGGTTTATGATATGAATGCATAATTGTGTGAAGATTTCGTGAAGAAATTTTGGGCATAACGAGTTTAATTTAAAGTTAGGGACTAAATTGAATAAGTTGCGAAATTTGCATTCTAGAAGTTTTTAGTATGAAATTACTTTGAAATATTAATTAGGAGGTCTTAAATAGCAATTTTATCGATTTTAAGTTCATGGACAAAATTAGGACATGGAAGGAATTTTTGGAAAGTTTAGTAGTAAGGGTATTTTGGTCATTTAGTTATTAAAATGAATTAAAAACAAAATTAAAAGCCAATTTTTGTCCATCTTCTTCATTAGGCCGAAATTTCAAGGGTTCTCCATAGCTAGGGTTTGTTTCAAGCTTCCAAGCTCCATAATTAAGAAAGACGTGGAATCGACCTCAATCGAGGAAAAGAAAAGATTGTGGACTAGATTGCAAAATCCTTGTATTTTGGTACCAAGGTAAGTTCATGTGTAAATAATGTAGCATAATTTTTATTTTTAAGTTATTGATATTAATTATGTGTTATGCTGAATTTCATTATGAAATGTATGATTTGTGGTTAATTTCAAATAATATGTAAATTATGTGAGCTACTTGTTAAATATAATTGTTACCGAGTATTGATTTCGGCATTCTACGGAAGACGGCAAGGATAAGTGTTCGAGAAAAATCCTATTTGAAACTTAGGAATAGATTAGGATACAAGTGACATGTCACTAGGATGGTTGAGCATCCGAACTCGTTGAGTTGAGTCCGAGTTCATTTATGGATGCGAATGTCTGAACTCGTTGAGTTGAGTCCGAGTTCGTGAAATGTAACTAGGCATCCGAGCTCGTTGAGTTGAGTCCGAGTTCACTTATGGATGCGAACGCCCGAGCTCGTTGAGTTGAGTCCGAGTTCACTTATGGGCGGGTTACATGATTGCTTGATTTCATATATGGCACTTATGTGCAAGTTATCCATGTATCCGAATTATATTTCGATGTGTTCAACAGGTAAAGCTCTACTCAAATGGAGGAATATTTGAGATGTAAAGAGACGTATTGGTAAGTGATGTGAAATGGATATTTTGAACAGGTATGTATTTAACCCTCGGGTTGAGTATTGATACAACCACGATAAGGTAATAAGATGATGAAAAATGATTAGAAATGTGACATGTGTTTTAGTGATGCATGCTAATGTTGATTGGTATGACTGTTTGTTATGTTACTTATTATTTGCATATGAACTTACTAAGCATTTATGCTTACTCCCTCCTTCTTACTCATTGTAGTTTTGGCCAAGCCAGCTCAGGAGTCGGGATAGGTCCAAGGCTCAATCAGACTATCCGGAAGACTTTTGGTAAAGGCTTGTAAATTTAAGTATGGCATGTATAGCAATATATCTATTTTGTGTAAATGATCTTATGGTATGGTAATGGAATGGTTGAGGAAATGTTTGATAATGATAAATTATGAAAATGGTTAGTTTAGATTATGTTTGATGATAAGGAAAATTAATAAGATACTTAGTGTATAAAAACTCATCAAAAGGGATGAAATTTGCCATAAACAGGATACTGCAGCAACATTGACGTGAGTTTGAAAATTTACTAAAAATCATAGAAATTGAATTTGGTGATGGACTACATATCAAATTGAAGCTTATTATGTATAGTTTCACATGAAACAAATGAAACAAGAAAAGGAATTATATGTTAGAAGATATTAGAATTTTAGTGAAACAGGGTCATAGCAGTTTCTGAATCCCCTATTCCAACTTTAGAAATTCACCATAAATTTTAAAGATATAATTAGGTAGTGTATTTTATATTCTCAGAATCATTATTGAGTCTAGTTTCAGGAGAAATAAACCTTATATTCATATGAATTTTTTACAGAGAGAAATGTGGTTCATAGTAAACAGAGGTCAGACCAGTCAAGTCCTGAAACAGGGGTAACTTTAACTAATAAACTGTACTAAATGGCCCAACCAAAAATTCTTGAAAACAATTAGTAGATAGGTATATGAGTCTAGATTCAGGGAAAATTTACGGATCTTGATTTTGAGTTTCGTAACTCGAGATATGATTTTTCTTGTGACTGTGATGCAAGTAGCTTAAAAGCTGCGAATGTAGAAATAAATAATCCAAAGTTCTAAATATGTTAAATTAAGCTTAGTAACACCTCATACTCAACTCCGACGACGGTCTCGGGCGTGGGGGCGTTACATTTAGTGGTATCAGAGCAGGTTTAGTCAGTTCTCGAACTACGTGTTGTATGTACGGATTTTGCTATACATGCCATATGTATAAATTGTGATAGTGTGACGACTTCTGACCTTTTTAAATGATTTTTTTTATAGTAAATGGATCCCAATCCAGTTGTGGCAGATGAAGTAGAGAGTAATGCGCCAGCTCCGGCTGAAGGAGCAGCACCGACTGAAAATCCACCTCCTATTGTTGGTTAGGGAGGAGGAGAAAGGGATCGAGAAGCCTTTCTCCAAATGATGAGTGCATGGTACACTGAGTTCGTTCGTACGAACCCAAATGTACGACCTCCCCCACCTCCCCCAATTCCTCAACCTGTACCCCCGATGCCTCAAGGTATGGATCTGATGAAATTTCACAGAACTCCAGTTGATAGAATTCGCAAGCAAGGGGCCGAAGAATTTAAAGCAAATATTGATGATGATACCGAGAAAGCAGAGTTCTGGCTTGAGAATTCTATCCGGGTATTTGATGAATTATCTTGTACACCTGAAGAATGTTTAAAATGAGCTATATCTTTGTTAAGGTATTCAGCTTATAATTGATGGAAGACTTTGATTTCGGTGGTACCGAAAGAGAAAATAACTTGGGAATTTTTTCAAGAAGAGTTTCGGAAGAAATATATTAGTGAGAGATTTATTGATCAGAAGCGTAAAGAATTTCTTGAGCTGAAGCAAGGTAATATGACGGTTACAGAGTATGAAAGAGAGTTTGTTCGATTAAGTAAGTATGCCAGAGAGTATGTTCCTACAGAGGCCAAGATGTTCCTACAGAGGCCAAGATGTGCCGACGATTTGAAGACGGGCTCAACGAAGACATCAAGGTATTTGTTGGAATTCTTGAATTAAAAAAATGGTAGTATTGGTTGATCGAGCTTGTAAGGCCGAAGAATTACTTAAAGAAAAGAAAAAGGTAGAGGCTGAAACTAGAAATTGGAAGAAAAGACCGATGAGTAGTTCATTGTCACAGCAACCTGGAAAGTCAAGGAATATGAATCCTCGTTCCCAAGCTTCAGCTGGGCAATCATATGGGAATTATAAGAAGCAAAATGTGGGTCCTAAATCCCAAACTACTTCGGCAGCCAGTGTAGGGAACTCGAGATTTGTTAAACCTGAGTGCCAGCGGTGTGGTAGAAATCATTTTGGTCCGTGTAGAGCAAATGAATGTTTTCGATGTGGTTCTCCGGATCATTTTATTAGAGACTGCCCAGAGAGAGCTGAAAAAGAAAAATTTCAGAATACAAAAACAAGTGGGAAGGATTCGAGAGTAAGATATCCAAGAAAAGCTGGGAGCGATGCAAGCAGTAAGAATGTAACCAGGGATGCACCGGTTAGACCTGAAGGAAGGGCTCCGGCTAGAACTTATGCTATTAAAGCGCGTGAAGATGCTTCCTCACCTGATGTGATTACCGGTACATTTTCTCTCTATAATGTTAATGTTATTGCTTTGATTGATCTCGGTTCTACTCATTCATATGTGTGCATGAAATTGGTGTCTAGTATGAATATACCTATTGAGAATACAGAATTTATGATTAGAGTGTCGAATCCGTTAGGCAAATGTGTGACTGTTGATAAAGTATGTAAGAAATGTCCTTTAATGATTCAGGATCATTACTTTCCGGCCGACTTGATGTTGTTGCCGTTTGATGAATTTGATGTTATTTTGGGTATGGATTGGTTGACATTGCATGATGCTATAGTAAATTGCAAAGAAAAGGTTATAGAATTAAAGTGTGAAAATGGTGAAACTCTGCGGGTTGAATCAGATAAATCAGAGGCATTGCCTAGTGTGATTTCTTCAATGTCGGCTCAAAGATATCTGAGAAAGGGTTATGAAGCTTATTTGGCGTATGTAATTAATACAAAAAAGTTGAAAAGAAAGTTGAATCAGTACCGGTTGTGTGTGAATTTGCGGACGTATTTCCAGAAGAATTGCCGGGTTTGCCTCCAGTCAGGGAAGTAGAATTTGGTATTGATTTGATACTGGGAACAGCTCCGATCTCGATTGCTCCATATAGAATGGCACCAACAAAGTTGAAAGAATTAAAGTCGCAGTTGCAAGAGTTGACTGATAAAGGCTTTGTGAGACCGAGTTTTTCACCTTGGGGTGCTCCCGTGTTATTTGTGAAAAAGAAGGATGGTTCTATGAGATTATGTGTTGATTATCGCCAGTTAAACAAGGTGACAATCAAAAACAAGTATCCGTTGCCAAGAATTGATGATTTGTTTGATCAGCTAAAAGGAGCGACATGGTTTTCAAAGATTGACTTGAGATCTGGGTATTACCAACTGCGGGTAAAGGAGTCGGATGTACCTAAAACTGCTTTTAGAACAAGGTATGGTCATTATGAATTTTTAGTTATGCCATTCGGGTTGACAAATGCTCCTGCTGTGTTTATGGATTTAATGAATCGCATATTTTGGCCATATTTGGACAAATTTGTTGTGGTGTTTATAGATGATATTTTAATTTATTCAAAAGATGATACAGAGCATGCTGAGCATTTGAGGATAGTTTTGCAAACTTTGAGAGATAAACAGCTGTATGCTAAGTTTAGTAAAAGTGAATTTTGGCTACAGGAAGTTGGATTTTTGGGTCATATTGTTTCAGGTGATGGTATACGGGTTGATCCTAGTAAAATTTTAGCCATTGTTGATTGGAAACCACCGAAAAATATAACTGAAGTTAGAAGTTTCTTGGGGCTAGCTGGGTATTATCGGCGGTTTGTAATTGGATTTTCTATAATTGCGGCACCTATGACTAGACTACTCCGAAAGGATGTTAAATTTGAATGGACGGAAGAATGTCAACAGAGTTTCGAAGAATTGAAAAAGTTATTAACTGAAGCACCAGTGTTGATACAACCCGAATCAGGTAAAGAATTTGTGGTGTATAGTGATGCTTCTCTAAATGGTTTGGGATGTGTGCTCATGCAAGAAGGAAAAGTGGTGGCATATGCTTCGAGGCCGTTAAAACCCCATGAGAGGAATTATCCTACTCACGATTTGGAATTGGCTGTGGTGGTGTTTGCTTTGAAAATTTGGCGACATTATTTGTATGGTGAAAAGTGCCGGGTATATACCGATCATAAAAGTCTTAAGTACTTGATGTCACAAAAAGACTTGAATTTAAGACAGCGAAGATGGTTGGAGTTATTGAAAGATTACGAGCTTGTTATTGATTATCATCCGGGAAAAGCGAATGTGGTTGCTGATGCTTTGAGCAGAAAGTTGTTGTTTGCTTTGAGAGTTATGAACACTCAGTTGAAAGTGTCAGATGATGGTTCGATTCTAGCAAAGCTAAGAGTAAAACCAAAGTTTTTACAAGAGATTTCTGAAGCTCAGAAAGATGATCAAGATTTGCAAGCCAAGAGAAAGTAGTGTGAAGTTGATACAGAGTCAGATTTCAAAATTGGTTCTGATGGGTGTTTAATGTTTAAAAATCAGAATTTGTGTACCGAAGAATGAGGAACTGATTCAAAAGATCCTACAGGAAGCACATAGTGGTTATTTCTCGATTCATCCGGGTAGTACGAAAATGTATAATGACTTGAAGAAAATGTATTGGTGGAATGGAATGAAAAGAGATATATCAGAGTTTGTGTCCAAATGCTTAATCTGTCAACAGGTAAAAGCTGAACACCAAGTTCCTTCGGGATTACTTCAGCCTATTATGGTTCCTGAATGGAAATGGGATCGGATTACTATGGATTTTGTTTCAGGATTGCCATTGACTCCGGGAAAGAAAGATGCCATCTGGGTAATAGTTGACAGATTAACTAAGTCAGCTCATTTTCTCCCGGTACGTACGAATTATTCTCTCAACAAGTTGGTTGAACTGTATATTAAAGAAATTGTTAGATTACACGGAATACCATTATCGATTATTTCAGATAGAGATCCAAGGTTTACCTCGCGGTTTTGGCAAAAGTTGCAAGACGCGTTAGGTACGAAGTTAAATTTCAGTACTGCTTTTCATCCACAAACTGATGGACAATCAGAGAGAGTAATTCAGATTCTTGAAGACATGCTCAGATGTTGTGTATTAGAATTTCAAGGAAGTTGGGAAAGATATTTGCCGTTGGTAGAATTTGCTTACAACAATAGCTATCAGACGAGCTTGAAAATGGCACCTTATGAAGCATTGTATGGTCGCAAGTGTCGAACGCCTTTGTATTGGACTGAACTCAAGGAAAATCAGATTTATGGAGTTGATTTAATAAAAGAAACTGAAGAAAAAGTGAAGATAATTCGAGATTGTTTGAAAGCTGCTTCAGATAGACAGAAATCTTATGCAGACCTAAAGCGAAAGGACATTGAGTTTCAAGTTGGTGATAAGGTATTTTTGAAAGTGTCTCCATGGAAGAAAGTCCTTAGATTTGGACGAAAGGGCAAGTTAAGTCCGCGTTTTATTGAACCGTATGAAATAATTAAAACAGTTGGACCGGTAGCATATCGGCTAGCGTTACCACCCGAATTAGAAAAGATTCATGATGTGTTTCACGTATCTATGTTACGTCGGTGTCGTTCAGATCCTTCACATATAATTTCACGGACAGAAATTGAACTGCGACCGGATATGACTTATGAAGAAGAACCGATTAAGATTTTAGCTCGAGAAGTCAAACAACTAAGAAATAAAAGTGTTGCACTTGTGAAAGTGTTGTGGCAAAAGCATGGGGTAGAAGAAGCTACATGGGAATCCGAAGAAACTATGAGAAATCAATACCCACATCTGTTTACCGGTAAGATTTTCGAGGATGAAAATCCTTAAAGGGGGGAGAGTTTGTAATATCCCGAATTAGGGCCTAATCGGAATAGTGGTTTCGTGACCACAAATTCGAGATAGAAATAATTATTTTATAATTATTTTGAGGTTTATGATATGAATGAATAATTGTGTGAAGATTTCGTGAAGAAATTTTGGGCATAACGAGTTTAATTTAAAGTTAGGGACTAAATTGAATAAGTTGCAAAATTTGCATTCTAGAAGTTTTTAGTATGAAATTACTTTGAAATATTAATTAGGAGGTCTTAAATAGCAATTTTACCAATTTTAAGTTCATGGACAAAATTAGGACATGGAAGGAATTTTTGGAAAGTTTAGTAGTAAGGGTATTTTGGTCATTTAGTTATTAAAATGAATTAAAAACAAAATTAAAAGCCAATTTTTGTCCATCTTCTTCATTAGGTCGAAATTTCAAGGGTTCTCCATAGCTAGGGTTTGTTTCAAGCTTCCAAGCTCCATAATCAAGAAAGACGTGGAATCGACCTCAATCGAGGAAAAGAAAAGATTGTGGACTAGATTGCAAAATCCTTGTATTTTGGTACCAAGGTAAGTTCATGTGTAAATAATGTAGCATAATTGTTATTTTTAAGTTATTGATATTAATTATGTGTTATGCTGAATTTCATTATGAAATGTATGCTTTGTGGTTAATTTCAAATAATATGTAAATTATGTGAGCTACTTGTTAAATATAATTGTTACCGAGTATTGATTTCGGCATTCTACGGAAGACGGCAAGGATAAGTGTTCGAGCAAAATCCCGTTTGAACCTTAGGAATAGATTAGGATACAAGTGACATGTCACTAGGATGGTTGAGCATCCGAACTCGTTGAGTTGAGTCCGAGTTCATTTATGGATGCGAATGTCCGAACTCGTTGAGTTGAGTCCGAGTTCGTGAAATGTAACTAGGCATCCGAGCTCGTTGAGTTGAGTCTGAGTTCACTTATGGATGCGAACGCCCGAGCTCGTTGAGTTGAGTCCGAGTTCACTTATGGGCGGGTTACATGATTGCTTGATTTCATATATGGCACTTATGTGCAAGTTATCCATGTATCTGAATTATATTCCGATGTGTTCAACGGGTAAAGCTCTACTCAAATGGAGGAATATTTGAGATGTAAAGAGACGTATTGGTAAGTGATGTGAAATGGATATTTTGAACAGGTATGTATTTAACCCTCGGGTTGAGTATTGATACAACCACGATAAGGTAATAAGATGATGAAAAATGATTAGAAATGTGACATGTGTTTTAGTGATGCATGCTAATGTTGATTGGTATGACTGTTTGTTATGTTACTTATTATTTGCATATGAACTTACTAAGCATTTATGCTTACTCCCTCCTTCTTACTCATTGTAGTTTTGGCCAAGCCAGCTCAGGAGTCGGGATAGGTCCAAGGCTCAGTCACACTATCCGGAAGACTTTTGGTAAAGGCTTGTAAATTTAAGTATGGCATGTATAGCAATATATCTATTTTGTGTAAATGATCTTATGGTATGGTAATGAAATGGTTGAGGAAATGTTTGATAATGATAAATTATGAAAATGGTTAGTTTAGATTATGTTTGATGATAAGGAAAATTAATAAGATACTTAGTGTATAAAAACTCATCAAAAGGGATGAAATTTGCCATAAACAGGATACTGCAGCAACACTGACGCAAGTTTGAAAATTTACTAAAACTCATAGAAATTGAATTTGGTGATGGACTACATATCAAATTGAAGCTTATTATGTCTAGTTTTACACGAAACAAATGAAACAAGAAAAGGAATTATATGTTAGAAGATATTAGAATTTTAGTGAAACAGGGTCATAGCAGTTTCTGAATCCCCTATTCCAACTTTAGAAATTCACCATAAATTGTAAAGATATAATTAGGTAGTGTATTTTATATTATCAGAGTCCTTATTGAGTCTAGTTTCAGGAGAAATAAACGTCATATTCATATGAATTTTTTACAGAGAGAAATGTGGTTCATAGTAAACAGAGGTCAGACCAGTCAAGTCCTAAAATAGGGGTAACTTTAACTAATAAACTGTACTAAATGGCTCCACCAAAAATTCTAGAAAACAATTAGTAGATAGGTATATGAGTCTAGATTCAGGGAAAATTTACGGATCTTGATTTCGAGTTTCTTAACTCGAGATATGATTTTTCTTGTGACTGTGATGCAAGTAGCTTAAAAGCTGCGAATGTAGAAATAAATAATCCAAAGTTCTAAATATGTTAAATTAAGCTTAGTAACAGCTCTTACTCGACTCCGACGACGGTCTCGGGCGTGGGGGCATTACAACACGCCCATGCGACAGACCGTGCGTCACATACGACCTACACACATGCCCGTGTATCTAACCATGTGGAAAAAATAAGGCTATTTACCAAGCCTATTTGCCACATTTACTTGTATCAAGCTATACTACACCAAGACAAACCAATTTCATACACAACCACATTGCTAAATCAGCCCCCAACCGAACATTCTACACATTAGGGCCACTCAAAATATTCACAAAAAACTCAACAACATGCAAAATCATTCAATTTACTCATTCCCAAAAGAAGATCATCATTTGCGTTTATCAATAATCAATATTAGCCACCATCCATGGCATTATACAAAATGACTCAATAGCTATGACAAGCCACTTGTTTGGCCCAAACAAGGTGACCATTACAAAAATACTAGTTCCTATACATACCATAATCAAAATGATAAAACTAGTTATACCAAGTGCTTCAGGGATGTGTGACTGGCTTCTCCGACGTGAGGCGATGATCAACGAGCTACTTTGGTGGCACTATAAGAAAATGGAAAGGAAAATAGGTAAGCATAAAGCTTAGTAAGTCGCATGTAAATAATAAAATAGCTACAAGTTACCATAAGGGATCATACTCTTAACATAACTCAATTTGCACACGAAAATAAGGATTCATAAATATTAATTGTTCATATTCATCTCTCACCAAGCATACAACGTTGATTGAATTCACATTTCATACTTCATGTAAAATACACAGATGGTCAAAAAAATAACTTACTCACTTTCTTTCCTTACTCAACATACAACGTAAATGAAGTTCGTATTTCGAAATTCTTATTTAGGTACATGTACCCCTCACCACATGGTCATAAGTTCTCTCATTTTGATATAAATCATAAATCTTCCGTTGAACCATTTGGAATACTACAGGATATTCATTAGCCTTAAACATGGGATAAGATGTCGACGTCATGTCCCAGACATGGTCTAACACTGGCTAGCACATCAAAGTCGATGCTATGTCCCAAACAGTTCTTACACTAACTTTCATATATCGAGGCCGATGTCGTGTCCTAGACAAGTCTTACACTAGCTCTCATCTATCGGTTTCGATGTCATGTCCCAGACAGGTCTTACACTGACACACAACAAGTTGACGCCATGTCCCAAATAGGTCTTACATTAGCTTGTATATCTCGAGGCCAATTCATGTCCCAGACATGTCTTACACTAGCTCTCATCTTAATGTCGATGCATATCTCGAGGCCGGTGGATGTCCCAAACATGTCTTACATTGGCTCTCAATATGTGGCCGATGCATGTCCCAGACATGTCTTACACTAGCACACTTATCGCCTGATACGTGGCATTCATTACAGGTTTTAAATATTTATAATGAATTGTTCTTGAAACTAACTATTATCACGATAAAGGCAAGTGTACCTATCGAACAGTAGTATAGCTTTAGCAAGATGATAAACCATAATTTATACATATTTTTACCCCATGCTTAACGCATTTTATGGATGATTTTACCTTATAATTGGTGAATTCGATGCTCTTAATGCCTTAATTTCACGTTTTATACTTAGGATAGCATAAGAGAGCGAAAGAAACGAGAAACGGGCCAAAAACGAAGAAAATAGGCTATAGTATGAAATCAACACGGCCGTGTCAATTTGGCAGAATTGCAGCATGACTCACATGGGTGGACCACACGCCCTTGCCATTCTAACAGGTTCGAGCACGGCTTAAAGTAATCGCACACGGGCGTGTCACACGGGCGTGTCCCTGCCAAGCCCAAGTTGAGTCTAATTTAGAAAAGGCTAATTTTGAGGGCTTTTAAGCATTTTAAAGCCTATAAATACACCCTAAATGAAGAAAAATAAGGACATAGAGAAAAGGAGGCAGGGAACTACTCAAGGGAAGCCGATTGATCCATCTCATAAGCCGGATTCACCATCAAGACTGAAGATCTCCCCTCAATTTCCCTCCAGGAGTTTTGGGTTTTCTTTATGTTTTGTAGTCATTATTCTTCTGAGATGTTTTCCTTTTTAAATCCCTTAAATACCTAAGGGGAATGAAACCTAAGATGAATCTTGTTATTATTTTTTGAATTGTATGATAAATATTTAACTTGTTCTTAATTATGTGTTCTTAATTCTTGTTTTGATATCCCAAGATACTGATTCAAGATAAGCTCTCATTCAGAGGAGGAATAGACCCTGTCTAAGAGTACATTTTTCATAATTAAGCAGAGTTGATTGTGCGCCTAGAGATAGGTTGACAGATTTTGCCGGATTAGGGTGAAAGCTAATAAGGGGATCCATAGGTCGAGTTAATGCAACCTAGGGTGTTAATTAGAGAAAAGTCTCAATTATTCAATCTAGGTATTTGACGTTATTAGTCTTGAATACGGATAATAACATAACTTAAGGATCTCTACGGAACAAATTAAATGAATAAATCGTCCGATTCGGAGTCAGAATAACAAGTGAAGTCTAGGTGGATTTTTCCTTAGGTATTGTCTTAATTCAATCGTTTTCCAAAAGTAATTCCCCAATTCCATTTTTTTTGTGAATTATTAGTTTAGATAACTAGTTAGTTAAAACAAAACCCCCTTATTCTTAGGCTAGATAATAAAAAGACAGTCATTACTAGTACTTTTAGTTCCTTTGGGTTCGACAATCCGATCTTGCTAAAACAATACTACTGTTTGATAGGTACACTTGCCTACATCGTGATAATAGTTAGTTTCAAGAACGATTAATCATAAATATATAAAACTTACCTGTCACGAAAATCGCGATCAAGTTTTTGGCGCCGTTGCCGGGGAACTAAGATATTAGGAATGCTCAATTTTTATTACTTTAGCCATTTATTTTTCTTTCAATTTAATTTAATTTAATTTTTATTATTATTTATTAATTTAATTTTTCTTTTACTTTCTCTTAGCAGGTTTTTATAGTTTATGACAAGAAGAAACCCGTCAGGACCACTATTTTTTTACGAAGAAATCGATCGTACAGCTCGCAGAAATCAAAGAGAAATAAGGCGAGGCCTAAGATACACAGAGGAAGAGCAAGAGGACAATATCTCAACTACGACCGAGGAGATGGATGAAAATCAAGCCAATCAGCTACCTCCTGCGATATCCGCTGAACTAGCAAATCAGAACCCTGCTCCTCGTACTATGTATGATTATGCTAAACCTACTTTAACAGGAACTGAGTCAAGTATAGTTAGGCCTGCTATTGCTGCGAATAATTTTGAACTAAAACCTAACACTATTCAAATGATACAACAATTTGTTTAGTTTGATGATTTGCAGGATGAGGATCCAAACACTCACTTGGCAAATTTCCTGGAATTCTGTGATACATTTAAAATTAATGGCGTTTCTGACAATTCCATTCGTCTTCGGTTATTCCCCTTTTCATTGAGGAATAAAGCTAAACAGTGGTTGAACTCGTTACCACGAGGGTAAATTACTACTTGGGAACAAATGACTGAAAATTTTTTGTTAAAATATTTTTCGCCGGCTAAAATAGACAAATTACGTAATGATATCTCTTCTTTTGTGCAGATGGATTTAGAGACACTCTATGATGCATGGGAGAGATACAAGGATCTCTTGAGACGATGCCCTCACCATGGGTTACCACTTTGGCTATAGGTTCAAACTTTTCATAATGGCCTGAATCCTTCGACTCGACAAATGGTTGATGTAGCTGCTGGCGGAACCATCAATAATAAAACACCTGAAGATGCTTATGAGTTTATAGAGGAGATGTCACTGAATAACTATCAGTGGCAAGTCATGAGGACAAAGCCAACTAAAACAGCTGGTGTTTATAACGTCGATTCGGTCACCATCCTCTCCAATCAGGTAAAACTCTTGAATAAGAAAATTGATGGTTTTCTTAGTTCTTCACAGGTTCACCAAGTAATGCAGTGCGAAGCAAGTGGAGGTGGATCAAGCAGTTCAGAATTCCAACCTTATAGCCACAACATGGACAACGAGTCATTAAATTACATGGGTAACAATTGTCGATCTCAAAACAATCCTTATAGCAATACTTACAATGCAGGTTGGAGAAACCACCCAAAATTTTCATGGGGAGGCCAAGGAAATCAGAGACCACCTCCAGGCTACCAACAACCACCTTACCAACAGGAAAAGAAGTCGAACCTTGAAGAGATGCTCTCAAAGTTTATATCGGTGCCAGAAACTCGTTTTTAGAATACTGAGACAGTACTTAAAAATTAACAAGTGTCGATCCAAGGGCTCGAAACTCAGATAGGCCAGCTGTCCAAACTAATTTCGGAAAGACCACTAGGAAATTTACCTAGTAACACCAAATAAAAAGAGCATGTAAAACCAGTTACACTAAGGAGTGGGAAAGTGTTAGCGGAATCTAAAAAGAAGCTAACATAAGAAGCCGTGATGAGCGAAAGGGGGAAAGAGAAACCCGAAAATAGTGACAAACCAATGCCGAAGGAATATAAACCACCAGTTCCATACCCAGCAAAATTGAAAAAAGACCACATTGATGCACAATTCGGTAAGTTTCTTGAACTTTTTAAGCAATTACATATCAACTTACCTTTTGTTAAGGCCATCTTGCAGATGCCTATATACGCAAAATTTTTGAAGGAGCTTCTAACAAATAAAAGGAAGTTTGAGGACTTATCTACAATAGAACTCAATGAGGAGTGCTCAGCCATACTCCAAAACAAACTGCCAACCAAACTAAAAGATCCAGGAAGTTTTAGTATCCCTTGTTTAATTGGTAGTCTGAATGTTGAGAAAGCACTAGCTGATTTAAGTGTTAGTATTAATTTGATGCCATATAAAATGTTCAAACAACATGGTCTTGGGGAACCTAAACTCATTAGGATGAGTATTTAATTAGCTGACAGATCTGTTAAATATCCTAGGGGTATTGTAGAAGACGTACTTGTGAAAATACATAAATTCATATTTCATGTTAACTTTGTTGTGCTTGACATGGACGAAGATGTGGAAGTGCCCTTAATTTTAGGCACCCATTTTTAGCCACTGTTAGGGTTGTAATAGATGTGGGTGACGGTAAATTGGTACTTAGAGTAGGTGACGAGGAGATTATCTTTAAAATTTATGATGCTATGAGGTTTTCTAGGGAACAGGATGATTCATGTTATTTTATTGACTCTATTGATCATACTACTCAAGACTCTTTTCAGGAAATTATACAGAAGGACACGACAGAACTGTATCTAGCTCAAGAAGAGATACAAATTTTGAACCTAATGAGCATTCTTCAAGACAAGTATAATATGAGGGCATTAAGTAAACGATGAACTTAAGAAAAAACCCTATATTGAAGAGCCTCCCAAACTGGAACTTAAACAATTACCAAACTACTTGGAATACGCATTCCTTGGAAATAATTCTACATTACCAGTTATTATTGCTTCTAACTTGCAACCCAAGGAGAAAGAGGAATTAATCCAAGTATTAAAAGAACATAAAAAGGCCATAGATTGGAAAATTTCTGACATTATTGAACCCCAACATGAAGGAAGTTGTTAAAGCCGAGGTAATTAAACTTCTAGATGCTGGAATTATTTATTGATTGCGTGATTTCGTGATAGGTTTTAAATATTTATAATTAATAATTCTTGAAACTAACTATTATCGTGATGTAGGCAAGTGTACCTATCGAACAGTAGTATAGTTTTGCAAGACCGGATTGTCGAACCCAAAGGAACTAAAAGTACTAGTAATGATTGTCTTTTTATTATCTAGCCTAAGAATAATGGGGTTTTGTTTTAACTAACTAATTATCTAAACTAAGAACTCACAGAGAATGGAATTGGGGAATTGCTTTTGGGAAAATCGATTGAATTAAGACAATACCTAAGGAAAAATCCACCTAGACTGTACTTGTTATTTTGGCTCCGAATAGGATTATTTATTCATTTAACTTGTTCCGTAGAGATCCTTAAGTTATGTTATTATCCCTATTCAAGACTAATAACATCTAATCCCTAAATTGAATAACTGAGACTTTTCAAAAGTGGCCTTTTCCGAATTGGACTCAACTTGGGCTCGGCAAGGACACGCCCGTGTGACACGTCCGTGTGCGATTACTTCAGGCCGTGTTCGAGCCTGTTAGAATGGCACGGGCGTGTGTTATACACGTGTGAGTCGTGCTTCGATTCTGCCAGATTGACACAGCAGTGTGGGCTACCCGTGTGAGGAAGTCCAGGCCGTGTTGAGTTCATACTTTGGCCCATTTTCTCTGTTTGCCCATTTCTCGTTCCTTTCACTCTCCTATGCTCTCCTAAGTATAAAACATGAAATTAAAGCATTAGGAGCATCAAATTCACTAATTCTAAGGAAAAATCATCCATAAAATGCGTTAAGCATGGGGTAAAAATATGTATAAATTACGGTTTATCATTTATCCTATTTCTAATAGTTCTTGGGTAAGTCCAGTGCAGGTTGTCCTTAAGAAAGGAGGCATGACGGTTGTAACCAATGAGAAGAATGAATTAATCCCAACTAGGATAGTCACAGGATGGAGAGTTTGCATTGACTGCAGGAAACTGAATGATGCCACAAGAAAATATCACTTTCCTTTGCCATTCATAGTCCAAATGTTGGAAAGATTATCCGGGCACATGTACTACTGCTTTTTAGACGGAATCCCTGGCTACTCCCAAATCCCAATAGCTCCTGAAGATTAAGAAAAGACGACATTCACATGCCCATATGGTACGTTCGCTTATCGTAGAATGCCTTTTCGATTATGTAATGCTCCTGCCATTTTTCAGCGCTGTATAATGGCCATCTTTGACGAACTTGTGGAAGATATCATGGAAGTATTTATGGATGATTTCTTGGTATTCGGTAACTCTTTCCATCTCTGCCTTACAAATTTAAAATTAGTGTTAATAAGATGTGAGGAAACGAACCTTGTGCTCAACTGGGAGAAATGTCACTACATGGTTCAAGAAAGTATTGTATTAGGGCATAAAATTTCTAGTAAAGGGATTGAAGTGGACAAATCTAAAATAGAAACAATCAAAAAATTACCCCCTCGTAGTTTAGTTAAGGCTATTAGGAGCTTTTTAGGACATGCTGGTTTTTATAGAAGATTTATTAAAGATTTTTCTAAAATAGCTAAGCCTTTGACCAAATTACTAGAAAAAGATATACCTTTTAATTTCAATCAAGAGTGTTTAGAAGCATTTAATACTTTAAAGGATAAACTAATTAATGCTCTAATCATAATTGCACTTGATTGGAACTTACCATTTGAATTAATGTGTGATGTGAGTGATTTTGCAGTAGGTGCAGTATTGGGACAGTGAAGAGACAAGCATTTTCAACCTATCTATTATGCTAGCAAAACTTTGACAACTGCACAAGAGAATTATACTACTACGGAAAAAGAATTGCTAGCTGTGGTTTTTGCATTTGATAAATTTCGATCATATCTCATATTGTCTAAAGTTGTTGTTTACACTGACCATTCTGCCCTTCGCTACCTTTTAACTAAAACTGATGCAAAACCTCGACTTATTTGATGGATTCTCCTATTGCAGTAATTTGACTTGGAAATTCATGATAAGAAAGGAGCTGAAAATCTCGCGGCTGATCATCTATCCTGGCTTGAGAACTCTAATACCAAAGAACTAGATGAAGTTGAAATAAATGTTTCGTTTCCTGAAGAACAATTTTTCGCTATATTTGACTCCGAGGTACCTTGGTTTGCAGACATCGTGAATTTTTTTAGCCGCTAACATTATCCCAAAAGGGTTAACACACCAGCAAAAGAAGCGATTCTTAAATAATGTGAAAAACTACTTTTGGGACGACCCCTTCCTTTTTCACAGATGTACAGATCAAGTCATTAGAAGATGCGTTACAAGATCAGAAACATCAAAAATATTGGAACATTGCCACTCAGGGTCAACTGCAGGACACAATAGTGGAACTAAGATCGCACACAAAATACTTGAATCAGGTTTTTATTGGCCCTCATTATTCAAAGACGCTAACAGGTAAGTTACATCATGTAACAAATTCTAACAGACAGGTAACATATCTAAACGTGATGAAATGCCTCAAAACTATATGCTTTCATGTGAAATATTTGACGTTTGGAGTATCGATTTCATGGGACCATTCCCTAGTTCATTTGGAAATAAATAAATCTTAGTAGTATTTGATTATATGTCCAAATGGGTGGAAGCCCAAGCTCTACCTACTAATGATGCTAGAGTGGTAGTACGTTTCCTTAAGAAACTCTTCTCGAGATTCAGAACACCTAGAGCAATTATCAGTGATAGGAGCACTCATTTTTGTAATACCCAATTTGAAAAAACTCTTAAGAAATAGAGAGTTCATCATAGAACAGCCACCCCATACCATCCTCAAACTAATGGACAAGTTGAAGTGACAAACCGAGAAATCAAACGAATCCTTGAAAAAATAGTAGAATCAAACAGAAAAGATTGGGCAATGAAAGTAGATGCTGCTTTTAAGACCCCTATAAGGACATCACCTTACAGACTTGTTTATGGAAAAAGTTTTCATCTACCATTCGAACTAGAGCATAAAGCTTTTTGGGCTATTAAATTTCTAAACCTTGATCCCGAACTTGCAGGAAAAAATAGATTGATACAGCTGAATGAACTTGATGAATGGCAAGCCAATGCATACGAAAACTCACGCCTATACAAAGAAGCAACAAAGCGGTACCATGACACTCGTTTAAAGCAACGAAAACAATTTGAAGTTGGAGATCTTATCCTACTGTACAACTCAAGACTCAAATTGTTTCCTGGGAAACTTAAATCACGATGGTCAGGACCTTTCGTAATTCAATCTGTTCTTCCATATGGAACAATAGAGGTAAGTCACCCATCACACGGTACTTTCAAAGTAAATGGACATCGTCTCAAACTTCATAATGGTGAGAATTTTAAAGATGATGGAGAGGAGCTACGACTCCACAAACTACCCTGAATAAACCAACAAGGTAACAGTCAAGCTTAGACTATAAACAAGCACTTCTCAAAAGGCAACCCGAGTACTAACGGTTTTAAATTATTTAAATTTCAATTTTTAAACATCTAGGTCACTAACAGAGTCTTTGAGCACAGGTTCCCAACTCCACACGGCCGTGCGAAAACAGGGTAAAAGTTATCTTTCCCAACACGGGATGTGATAAGTGGCCACGGGCGTGCGACCTGGCCATGGTCAAATATGCTAAATGAACACGGGCGTGCAGCACGCCCGTGTCTAACACCCATGGACAACACTGTCACAATAACATGGGCGTGCGCAGAGCTACACGACCGTAGGAGAAGTGAACCACATCACACACGATCGTGTAACCTGATCATGTAGCCACACGGCCTATACACACGGGCGTACCCGAAGGCCGTGTTGCAACATCACTTCGCAACAAACACTAGCGGGACAAGATGCACACGGGCGTGTGAACCGACCGTGCCACGTGAAAAATTAGATTATCTATCTTATTTTATTTTTCTTTTATTAATTTTTGAAGATCCTTTTGTTTTTAAACACGGCTTATATTTATGATTACTATCAAATTAGTCCCTCAATTCTCCTTTTATCCTTCAAAATCATGTTTGTCCTCTAGCTTTATTTCCAACAACTCGCTCTCGCTAATCCAGGAATTTCATCCATTTTTAACTCAAGAAGTTTCACCTTTCTCCCTATCTTATGAACTTACACTTGCATTTGTCAAAATATCTATCTTTGTACATTGAGGACAATGTACGTCTTAAGTGTGGGGGGTATTCATTTTATTATCAGAAAAATCCCTGAATGACTACCTTGTTCTCTTGAAAAGCTCTCATATCATAGGATAAATTTTAATTGATTTATGATTTTGATTGATATATCTTGAATTAAAACATAGGCATTTATGCATTGATTGTTTAAACTTTAAGACATTAGGGAATCAAGCATGATAAGTTGATTTTTAAGAATTTAAATTTTAGGTTGTTTCCCCAAAGTTTAGGTATTACTTTGAGTTGGAATTCACAAGTTTTAAACATCAAAAAGCCATAATTCTTGTGAGATTTTGAGCCTTTTGAGCATCTATTAATTCTTTCATGCTCAGTTTTATTATTGTTTTGAGTGCGTCAATATTGAACTGTTATTCTAGAACTTGCTTGATTATGCATATCAAGACAACACCATTTTATTTGATATGTCAAAATGATTAAGGCACTTAGGATTAACTCACTCATGCCATGAAAAGCCTACCTCCATGATTAACCCCTAGTGAACCCCCTTGAGCCTAATAAGCCATTTCGTGTATTACCCTTAATATTAACCCTTAACCCATTATTGTTGAAATCCCCCTAAATTAAATTTAATCCCTATTTTTGTCGAGATTTGAATTGAAATAGTTCCTTAGCTATGTCTTGTTCTTAATAGTTAGTCTATATTTTTTAACTTGTTCTAAAAAAAATTGTGTATACACATTAGTAGTAATCTTTTATTTTTGAGCTTAAGTATTTAAATTCCATATTCTGAGAAGAAGCTCTATTGTACGCAAGTGATGCTTAAATTTTTTTCTAGTTAAGTAAATTTTCAATTCAATCTTGATTCTAACCTTTTCTTTCAGCTTGAGACCACACCCCCTAACCAAAGCCACGTTACAACCCTCTAAATACCTTTTGATTGATGTATCACATCAATTTATAGTGGTGGAGATGTGATTTTCATGCAAGCCTATGGTAATGACTTTTCATTATTGACTATTGAGTGCTTAATTTATTGTCATTAAACACCTCAAGTGATTTGAGTGAATCTTTAGTGAGAACGTGAAACTCTGTGACATTTTGAATCAAAGGTAATTACATAGACAAGGGGAGACACCTATATTTTCATGATAAAGTGCTCAACTTGGAATGATTGAAACTTTGATGTTCTTTCAGTTGAATTTTCAATGTATGATTACATATGGATTATTTTGAGATATTATCGATAGAAATTATAAGTTGAGAAGAATTTATTTTGATTATGAGTTGAGAATTTTGCTTGAGGACAATCAAATGCTTAAGTGTGGGGGCATTTGATAAACCGTAATTTATACATATTTTTACCACATGCTTAATGCATTTTATGGATGATTTTCCCTTAGGATTGGTGAATTTGATGCTCCTAATGCCTTAATTTCATGTTATAGACTTAGGAGAGCATAGGAGAGCGAAAGGAACGAGAAATGGGCCAAAAATGGAGAAAATGGGCCAAAGTACGAAATTAACACGGCCTAGACTTCCTCACACGGGCAGACCACACGGCTGTGTCAATTTGGCAGAATCGAAGCACGACTCATACGGGTGGACCATACGCCTGTGCCATTCTAACAGGTTCGAGCACGGCCTAAAGTAATCGTACACGGGCGTGACCCTGCCGAGCCCAAGTTGAGTCCAATTTAGAAAAGGCTAATTTTGAGGGCTTTTAGGCATTCTAAAGCCTATAAATACACCCTAAAGGAAGAGGAAGGAGGACATGGAGAGAATGAGGCAGGGAACTACTCAAGGGAAGCTGATTGATCCATATCAGAAGCCGGATTCACCATCAAGACTGAAGATCTCCCCTCAATTTCCCTCAGGAGTTTTGGGTTTTCTTTAATTTTTGTATTCATTATTCTTCTGAGATGTTTTCCTTTTTAGTTATGAACTAAATCCCCTAAATACTTAAGGGGAATGAAACCTAAGACGAATCTTGTTATTATTTTCTAAATTGTATGATAAATATTTAACTTGTTCTTAATTATATGTTCTTAATTCTTGTTTTGATATCCCAGGATACTGATTCAAGATAAGCTCTTATTCAGAGGAGGAATAGACCCTGTCTAAGAGTACATTTTTCATAATTAAGCGGAGTTAATTGCGCGCTTAGAGATAAGGTGACAAGATTTTGCCGGATTAGGGTGAAACCTAATAAGAGGATCCATAAATTGAGTTAATGCAACCCTAGGGTGTTAATTAGAGAAAAGTCTCAATTATTCAATCTAAGGATTTGATGTTATTAGTCTTGAATAGGGATAATAACATAACTTAGGGATCTCTACGGAACAAGTTAAATGAATAAATCATCCGATTCGGAGTCAAAATAACAAGTGAAGTCTAGGTGGATTTTTTCCTTAGGTATTGTCTTAATTCAATTGTTTTCCGAAAGTAATTCCCCAATTCCATTTTCTATGAATTCTTAGTTTAGATAATTAGTTAGTTAAAACAAAACCCCCTTATTCTTAGGTTAGATAATAAAAAGACAGTCATTACTAGTACTTTTAGTTCCTTTGGGTTCGACAATCCGGTCTTACTAAAACTATACTACTACTCAATAGGTACTACATCGTGATAATAGTTAGTTTCAAGAATGATTAATCATAAATATATAAAACTTACCTGTCACGAAAATCGCGATCACAAGACCGGATTGTTGAACCCAAAGGAACTAAAAGTACTAGTAATGACTGTCTTTTTATTATCTAGCCTAAGAATAATGGGATTTGTTTTAACTAACTAATTAACTAAACTAAGAATTCACAGAAAATAGAATTGGGGAATTACTTTTGGAAAAACAATTGGATTAAGACAATACCTAAGGAAAAGTCCACCTAGACTTCACTTGTTATTTGACTCTGAATCAGACGATTTATTCATTTGACTTGATCCATAGAAATCCCTAAGTTATATTATTATCCCTCTCGAGACTAACAACGTCTAACCCTAGGTTGAATAATTGAAATCTCCTTCTAGTTAACTCCCTAGGGTTGCATTAACCCTAGGGTTGCATTAACTCGATCTATAGATCCCCTTATTAGGTTTCACCCTAATCTGGCAAAATCTTGTCACCCTATCTCTAGGCGCGTAATCAACTCCGCTTAATTATGACAAATGTACTCTTAGACAGGGTCTATTCCTCCTTTGAATAAGAGCTTAACTTGAGTCAATATCCTGGAATATCAAAACAAGAATTAAGAACACATAATTAAGAACAAGTCAAATATTTATCCTACAATTCAGATAATAATAACAAGATCTGTCTTAGGTTTCATTCCCCTTAGGTATTTAGGGGTTTTAGTTTATAACTAAAAAGGTAAAGATCTCAGAAGAATAATGAATACAAAACATAAAGAAAAACCCAAAACTCCTGAAGGGAAATTGAGGGGAGATATTCAATCTTGATGATGAATCCAGCTTCTAAGATGGATCAATCGGCTTTCTAGTTCCCTACTTCCTTCTCTATGGCCCCATTTTTCCTCCTCCTCTAGGGTGTATTTATAGGCTTTAGAATGCCTAAGAATCCTCAAAATTGGCCTTTTTCGAACTGGACTAAACTTGGGATCGGCAGGGACATGCCCGTATGACACGCCTGTGTGACACGCCCGTGTGCGATTACTTCAGGCCGTGGTCAAGCCCGTTAAATAGGCACGGGCGTATGGTCTACCAGTGTGAGTCGTGCTTTGATTCTGCCAAAATGACATGGTCGTGTGGTCTGCCCGTGTGAGGATGTCTGGGCCGTGTTGATTTCGTACGTTGGCCCATTTTCTCTATTTTTATCCCGGTTCTCGTTCTTTTCACTCTCCTATGCTCACCTAAGTATAAAACATGAAATTAAGGCATTAGGAGCATCGAATTCACCAATTTTATGGAAAAATCATCCATAAACTATGCTAAGCATGGGATAGAAATATGTATGAATTACAGTTTATCATCACCCAATGTCATGGCATGAATATCCAAATCTATTCCTAATGTTCAACCGGAAGTCTTCATTATATAAATTCTCATTCACAACGCAAATCAACAATTCATACCATACTAATTGTACAATACATGAAAATATTGAATTAGCATTATTTAAGTACAACTTACCTCAGTATTACAAAAGTAGGCGACTAGGTCGAGTTATTCAACTAGCTTGGTCATCCCCCGGTCTAAATACGGATTGTGTCTTTCTTGATCTAAAATGAAAATTTTCACTAATTTAATCACCATAATAATTAATACACTCCAAAATTGATGCTTTGGCAAAAAGACCATTTTTCCCTTAGACTTTCATAAAATGACCATTTTACCCCTAGGCTTGAAATCGATTTTTTTCGAATTTCTTCATGTCTTAAGCTAGCCGAACCGTTTTTACTCTTATAGCAACCCAAAATTTTCATTATTTCACCACATTACTATCTATTTTACAATTACTACAAACTAGTCCTTTTACGTGTTTTTTCATAAACACCACTTCACAAAAGTTGTTTATTAAACAACTAAGATTCATTTTCTTCCATAAAATTTTAGCAAATATCAGAGATGCTCTCATGGAGAATCTCTAAGCTTTCTATCAGTTTGCAAGGTAGTCCCCTCAATAGATAGCTCATGCTACAAGGGTTCTAAAAGTACCAAAATCATCAAAAATAACCATCTAAATCACTTACTTGAGAGAGGAATAAGTGGCTGAAAGTTTTCAAGCTTCCAAAACCCTTAGAATTGCTGAAAATTTTTGTGGTGAAGAAAGTGAAAAGATGATATCCTTTTTTCTTTATTTTACTTTTATTTCTTGTCAAAATTTAGTCACCAACTCACCTAACCATTTGACCACTTGATTTTTCTTGTCCCTATGGCCGGCATCATCAATAAAAAGGCCTATTTTCACTTTAAAGACTCCTAATTTTGGTTCTCTAACTATTTGGTATATCTATCTAGTAAAATAAGACTTTTGTCCTTTATGCGATTTAGTCCTTTTTCACAATAAAGCATGCAATTGCTAAAATTCACTCCCCAAATTTTTCATGCACTCATATAATCATACTGTGACACCAAAATAATAATAAAAATAATTTATTGACCTCATATTTGTGGTCCTGAAACCACTATTCTAACTAAGCCCAAAATCGGGCTGTTACACCAGGTTTGAACCGAAAGTTATTTCCATTCAAAGGTAAAACAAAGCAAGAGGGTGTTGAGTTTCAAGGAGATTGCAAGTAATCATGCATAGTGTGCACTTGTCAAATCTCATTTTCATCAGAAGCTCTTTCAATTTCATCCATGATTGGTGAATATGGAGGAGTCTCAATCAAATTACCAACTAAATGACGAGAATTA
Source organism: Gossypium hirsutum (assembly GCF_007990345.1). Taxonomy (NCBI): domain Eukaryota; kingdom Viridiplantae; phylum Streptophyta; class Magnoliopsida; order Malvales; family Malvaceae; genus Gossypium; species Gossypium hirsutum. The sequence continues at coordinate 13,512,704 of NC_053426.1, read as the reverse complement.
ATATCACGATGCCAAATATGCATAAATAAATTAAGCGGTAGAACCAGCCAAATATATGTACAGAAAAAAGAATACTTATAAACTTGTAATTTAAATCTTACCTTCCGCGGCAACGGCGCCAAAATCTTGATTGTGACTTTCTAGGTCTACAACCCAAGTGCAGGTTATATTTAAGTAATAAATCTCGGGAGTCTGAGGTCAATCCACAGAGAAGTTGACTAGAACTTAAAAGATTACAAGTATTATGATAGAATAGAAATTTAACACTTGATTTTGGAATAAGCATTGATAATGAAAGTAGTAGCTAGAAACAATAGAAATAAAAAGTCAACATAAGTAACTAACTAAAAATAATAAAAAGAAAATACCTGGAAAAAATATATTGAGGTTAGAGGATCAACTCTGGTGTGATATTAAGTTTAAATTTTAATACTCAATGTTATTACTCAATTAGAATCCACACATAAATAGAGGTCTCAATTGGATGATCTAGCAATGTAGGTCTACTAATTAAGCATACGAATCCATGAGCAAAGGTATGTTCATCAATGGAGTGTCCAAAATGATTATCCAATAGGTCAGAGTTTAGCAAATGAATCCATAAGCAAAGGATGGTGCAATATAATAGTTCAACTGTTTAAGTTCAATCCTACCATATGGTATTATAATCACCTGATAACTTCAAGACTTATATAAAGATTTCAAATATTTATTATGTCAATTTTTATGTCTACAAAAAATCATGGTTAATTTATCCAAGCATTCACTGTGCCATATATTGTTTATAACAGATAAAATATCTTACTTTACAAGTATGATTATAACAAGTGATTGATAATTAGTTTTAGCTCAAATGATGAGTATGGAACTTACCTTAATATTTCGCAAGGGTTTCGCCCTTTTACCTCAGCATTGAAAACTTAAAACTTAGATTAAATAAACATATTAAAAATAAGAAACTTGAAATTTTACACTAATAATGAAACAAACAAAAACTTAACAAGTAAATGATCTTGAACTCAAGTTTAAGATGCTTCTTATGCTGAAACCAAAGGCTACTTATAGATATTTGTGAAAAGGAAAATGACAATACAAAGGACTTGCTAATAATAAATTTCTAGGCCTACTTCTTTGTCATATTTTGAGTCATTTTTCACATGTTAAAAGATGACTCCTTTTGTCCAAGTTAACATCTCTCAATGGGAATAGTCTAAGAGATTTGATTGATGGTCTTCATCTTGTCTATATGTTGTAAAAAATTCAACTCCAAAATCCAATTGTGTTAGAAAATTTGAGCTAATCATGAAAATGTGTCAAAACTATCTATCAATGTGAAACTTGTAACTTTATCTTTACTTTTGGATTTCTTCCTGATGTATTTTGGTTTTGGTGTTCCAATATTTGAATAGATCTTCAAATCCCCTTTCCAAAGATATAAGGTACACCCAAAATGGAATCCTAATGTAATAGCTTGTTTTTCAGTAGTGTTAGAAACAATGGTTTCATGGCCACAGATTCGACAAGTGAGCCCGTAAATATTATTATTTAATATTTACGAGTCAATTATTGTATTAAAATAAATTTTGAATAGGCAAATTATGTTATTTGAATGAATAATTAAGTTCAAGTGGTAAGACCTTAAAGTCAAGTGGTTTTAGAAAATAAGGTATCAGGACCTCATTTCTATAAACCGAGCCGTAAATATTTCATTAAATATTCATGGAGTGTTATTAAGGTTGTATTAAAGTTTCGTTAAGAAATTTTGATGTTTAAGTGATTAATTAATTGGAAAGGAATAAATTGTAAAGATGCAAAATTTTGACGGCTATAGCATTATTTGTATCTAATTGATATAAAAGCATGAAATAAGGGCCTAAAGTAGTAATTCAACCAATTTAAAGGATAGTGGATGCATTTGGTGAAATTTGGTTGAATTTTTAAGGGTAAAATGGTTATTAGTCAATTAAACTTAAAATTAAATAAACTAATATCTTTAATCATTTCATCATCTTTTAGATTTCTTCTTCACCGAATGTTAATGGAGAAAGAAGCCATTTTTAACCCTAAATTTTGGCAAGCTAAAAAGCTAGCATGGTATGTGATTTTGGTCCTGTTTTTAATATTTTTTATGTTTTTTAGATCATCGCAACTAGGTCTAGTTAGCTCGTACCTTCGTTTTTGAAACTGTTAAAGATTTTGAATGTTGCCATTGATAAATCCTTGATTTTAGATGTTAAATGATGAATTTGAGGTATTGGTTGTTATTTTTAAGTATTTTGTTAAGTGATTTTAATAAATTTAATGATTAGGGATTAAATTGTTGAAATAGTAAAATACAAGGACTTAGTGTGAAATTGTTACAAATTTGGGCTGTAATGGATGCTATTAATATTCATTTGGTATGAATTTTCAATAAAATTGGTTTATTTGCACGATTACGACAAAGGGACTAAATTGAATAAAAATGAAAAGTTGAGGCTAATTTTATAAAATGTCAAAAATGACTAAATTGCATAAAATGAATTTGTTTCACTATCCAAATTACTGAATTGAATGGAATTATTATTTTAGATAAAAACGAGATGAAAATCGAGGAGAAGAGAAATTACCAAATAGCCCCTATATTTAGTCATTTCTGCAATTTAAACAGGTAAGTTCATAGTGATTTGTTATTTAATATAATTCACTTGTGATTATTATTGTTTCTCTCTAATTAATTGATTTATATATATGTGAAATTAATTTGGTTATTTGTATAATGATGAGTGGTGCAAATACTTATATATATATATGAAATTGAGAAGAGATTAATAGTAGTATTTTTCTTGGGATTGTATTAAAGTTATATGCAAATAAGATGAATTTAAGTATGTATATGGAAATGAAGTAGTGCCTTGTTTGTACTTCGATACCTCTGAATGTACATCTGTGCCCCTGTTTGCACTTCGGTGCACCTGAATACACATCTATGCCCTTGATTGCACTTCGGTGCCCCTGATCGCACATTCGTGCTCCTGATTGCACTTCGGTGCCCCTGTTATGCATCTATGATGCCCCTGGTGTGGTGTAGTTACCCAAGTATTTGAATCAAGTTATTAGTTCATCTGACTAAAGGTTAATGGAATTTACAAAATTATTTATGTACTTAAAGGCTGATGTATAGACAAGATTGTAGTAAATGTTAAATGTTCAATGATCTACTTGATCATAGTGAGGACAATTATGTTGATGATTTTACAGTTAAAGTTAGATATTTATATACATATATGAATGAGTTTGGATTAAATTATTATAGTATAGGAAGCATACGATGAACCATTTTCAGTTCTAATTTTATAAGTGCTTCATGAATGAATAAAAAGGTATGATCAATCTATTTATTTAGTTTTCACATTGTTTAGTGAAAGAAAGTGATTCCAGGTTGATATGTTTATATGAAACTTTGAAATGAAAGATGAATTACAGAATGATTATATGTTAAATATGTCAGTATTATGGTAAGGAGAAACGTTTAAGCAAAATAGTTATATGAAATGCTTATAAGAAAGAAAATATATGTTTGTGTATATACAAAGATACACTAAGTGTCCATGAAAGGTGTTTTGAATAGAAAAGTGAAAGTTAACTTATGATATAAGGAAAACTTATGCATAGTTGTTTATTCTAATATGTTCAGTTGTTAGGTTACCTTGATACGAATTAATAAGCATTATTGCTTACGTTAGTTGTTTTCTTTTCCTGTAGGTCATCAGAAAACTCAATTTGGTTGGAAGCTCGTCGGAGACCTATCACACTATCCAACAATTTATTTAGTAGCTTTTAAGCATTTTTGGCTAAGGTTATAATGGCATGTGTAGGTGGACTTGTGTTTAATGTTAGTTGATAAGTTCGGCATGTATATGTTATTTTGGTTAATGTACTTATGGTATTTTGATGCCTTGATGGTTGGAGTGCTTTTGGCACTTTGATACTTAATGGTTGGTGTTTGTATGGTCAAATTGATGTATGTTTGGAATGATCATATTTGGTATGTTTTGGTATGTTGTTAATGTGGCCAAGTTGAGTTATGCTTTGAGATAGATATGAGTTATTTGTAATGGTATAATTGTGGTCATATATGGTAGTTTTGATATGGAAATAGATTAGTTGTGAATGGTTGATAAATGGATAAAAATACACATGTTTTGATAGGTTTGATGAATTGTTATTGAGGTGTCTTTTGGCATATTGGTTGTATGGACATTTGGTATAGAGATTTAGTTATTTTATGCGTGATTTGGGTAGGTTTAAAAGCCTTGTTTATATGTGAGATTGACTTGTAGGTTCATGGTTGAATGGGTGAAAGAAATGGCTTGATTTTGGCCATTTTCTTATCCACATAGCTAAAGACACGGGCGTGTGTCTCAGTCGTGTGTCACACACGACCATGTGACACGGCCATGTGTCCCCTGTAGGCTTTAAAGGTTTTTTTTTTCAAAAGATACACGGCCTGGCACACTGGCGTGTGAGGCCATTTCGAGAGTTACACAGCTTGGTACATGGGTGTGTGGCTTGGCCGTGTAACCCAAGTCAATTAGTTACACAGGCACAGACACGAACTGGGACACGGTCGTATGTTCCTATTTTGAATGTTACACAACCTGAGACACGGGCGTGTGTCTTAGCTGTTTGAGTCACATGGTCGTGTGACCCCTGCAGTGTGAATTTTCTAACTTTTTCCTGAACTTTCCAAATGTTTCTAATTTAGTCCCAATTTGTTTCTAAAGTGTTTTTGGAGTCTCGAAGGCTCGATTAAGGGACGATAAGCATGTGAATGAATGATTTAATTCACGATTTTATTAATGTATGAAATGTATGTTTTTATGTTATGTTTTTACGGTAATGCTTTGTAACCCTATTTCTACGATAGATACGAGTTAGGGGTGTTACACCTGAAGCCCGAGACATGATCAAAACACTAAGAAGTGTTCCAACTGAAAGCTCTGAATGTATTCAAATTACAAATTTTTAATCTTTTTAGCTTTGAACTTTTATTCATCATGTTGGATCAACTTTAGGCTTAGTGCATTTAATCTCATAGTTCCATGTATTGACACCTTATTCCCAAACTTGTTTTACCTGAAAATTCCACATGGAATATTTTATTAAAACTAAATACATAAAAATACACTAAAAATACACAATATTTACAATACAAACAAAAAATTTGAATCACTAAATTAAATTTAAAACATATAAAAATGCGCAGAAAACCAAGCAAATGTAAATAAGATATAGTCCAAAATAATCATATGATGATGATTCATCAATTACCATCAATGTTATGAGTTTAATTCTTGAAATACTCACCACACGAGTATTTCATAGTAAATTTATTACTTGAACTACAAGCGTACATTTGTGGTAAATAGAAGCTTTAAAATTATTTATTTTATAAAAATGTTCTGGCGTCACTTTAATGTCGTATCACTAAAGACTCAATATTGAACTCCCAATTATATACCATTATAAAATTTAACAAGAAAATATCCACTAACCTTATCATATGTATACAACCTTAACATGGTACTCATGATTTCGGTAGGTTTTATCCATTCATCGAATTTTATCACCTTTTTAAAAAGTTGTATTATATTGACCCTGGTGTAAATAATCATTCACTCATTGAATGATTTATGCCACTCTGATATGACCCTACATGTAATGCCCTAAGAAATTTAATTTTGCTTCTGTGAATATTTGACACAACTGTATATTTGCTTTAGTGGTTAAGTGTTCTGAATGTGTGTGTGAGGTCCTGGGTTAAAGTCTCATTTCTATCAATTTTGTTAATTTTTGGATTTAAGCCTTACCCTTGTTGAATGGGCTTCTATTAAATTGTTTGTTAATTCATATTAGAATGAGCCTGTTGGTTTGAGTGGTAAGGGTGTCGGTCTGATGGAGGTTCTATGTTCGAATCCCTATACGAGCGTTGGTATTAAATTTTGCTCAGTTGCATGAGAGAGTTTTAGTGGAGCTTAAAGTTTGAGGAAGTTATGTGTATTGGGATTTCTAGGAGTAAAATTCGGGGAAAATCATTTTTTTATTTTATTTTAATTTTTATTTGTTTTCCAAAAGTCTTCCATATTTTTTTACGTTCTGTTTTCCCTCTTCTCCTCTGCCGAATTTTTTGTTTCTTTCTCTCCTTTTCGATTATCCAAATTCACCTCCTTTCTGTGCAACATTTGACTCTTTCATTGGGGGAAGGTCAAGAAAGTATTGGTACTCCTTTAAAGATTTGATCATTAAGGGTTTCTGTTCATTGGTGGTTCGATAGTCTCGAGAGTGGTTGTGCACCAAATCAGAAAATGATGTGTATCCAAAACGCAGAAAACGAGGCTTCGGCAAAAGCCAAAAAATGAATCTATCTATGCCACAAGGGCATGTGGTCGCCCGTGTGGATGGCTGTGTGTGAGACACAGCCATGTGGAGGATGAAGGTATGGCTGTGTGCTGCACACGACCGTATGGTGGCTTGAATGTGGCTGTTTGAGCCATACGGGCTAGGCCAAGTTGTGCGTGTGGGCCACACAAGCGTGTGGACCCATACGGACATGTCATCACATGGGCGTGTGGATTTTGAGTCAAGCTGTGTGGGCCACACGGGTAAGGCCAATCTGGGCGTGTGGGCCCACACAAGTAATCCACACAGGCATAGGGCCCATAATCTTGAAAATTTCCCTAGGGTCACACGGGTCGCTCGGATCGACTGTAGACCTACTGTAGGGTCGATAAGGGCTAATTAAACCCTGAATTGCATGCTAAGACAATCCGATAGACTGCTCTGTATAGGATACTAAATGTATGCCTGACTATAATGACGTATGTATATCTATTATTTGTATAAAGCATGTTGAGCATGTTTAGTTTGTTATATCTATATATGAATCTTTGCATCTGTTAATAGGGTGGGATTTTTTTATGAGGAGGAAGTATTCTGTTTGACGTTGATTGCCTACATTCTGGTAGCTTGACTGCATATATTCTGATATGTGTCTTAATAACACAATGTGGTGTGTAGGGATGGGTGGGTGTTTTTAACCCCACATGGTGTGTTGGGATGGTCGGAGATGGTGTGTAGAGGATGGAGGTAGGATCTATGCATATCTGCTACTGTGATTTGAATCTAGATCTAATACTGGATCTGATACTATATCTGTTCTGACTGTACTTATTATTCTGTATGTTGCATGCTTAATTCTGCTAGGTTACACACTGAGTTTACATAAACTCACCTGTGTTTGTCTGTTTTTGTATAGGTAATCCACAAGCTTAGGCAGATTGGTGTGGCAGAGACTCAGTGTTGACCATTTTATTGTAACACTGTTAAAACTTAGTACTTTTGGTTTATTTTAAATTTTGGACTTGTTTGAGAGTTGTAATTTTTTTTGGGAGGGGGGACTCTCTGGACTGTTCGATTTTAACTTGATTTTGAACTTAATTGCTCGATATATTTTGCATGCTTGATAAAATGTTTTATGGAACCAGATTTTGCACCAAAAAGAGGTTTTTCTAGAATACGAAATAGATTTTTAAAATGTACTGGTTTTGTTTAACTTCCACTGTAGTAAGTGATTTGGCAAATGAACTGTTAAAATAATGTTTTTGGTGATAAACATGAAGGAATTTGAGTTTTAATAGAGATTAGTGAATTGAATCAACTTGTTTTCAAAACCCATTCTTTGTGACACATCTGGATTCAGCCATAATGTCCAGGTCGTGTTTGGGGTGTTACACTACACTAGGCTCCATTTACATAAATCATATAATCCCTTTATATGGAAAATTTTTGTAACACCCCTCATTTGACCCAATCGCCAGGTTTGAGCTACAGGATGCTACATTCAATACCAAAGCAAATAGAATCTTTTACCATTCAATCTAAAAAATTATGCATGCAAACAGGTAATAAATATGTTATACAATCTTTCTTGGGTCTTATGCGAGCTTACAAATGCTCTAAAGTTAACTTGAGATCGAATAAAGGCCAATTTGTAACAATTACAAAACTTCATATTGATGTTGTAACATGAGGGGGTTCCTCGTCTTGACGTAACATAATATTTTAGCCTCATCGCGACGATGGGATTCCTCGTCGCATCGTGGCTTGGAGTCTGAAGCTCGTCGTGATAACCATTACTTGACTTCGTAACATGATACTATTTAGGTAACAAAAATAAGAACCAAATAGTACCTGTTTCAAAAAATTTCAAACAACCTATTCAATAACCAATCAACTTGCCAAATTCAGGTTAAAACACATACATAATCCCACCAAACATACCAAATTATTATCATTTCAACACCTATATAGTATACATTCATTCAAATATACTTATTAAACATTAACATAAGCCATCATCAACAAGTACTAGACAACATAATACAACATATTCCAAAGTACATATGTTCAAATACATTTCAACTCATTCACTTATTTATCAAGCTATCAAGATCTATCTTTCAATTCCAATCTCAACATTTCTCAATCGTGATCACTTTCATGCTATTAACATTTCATTATGCATACTTAAAACATTTCATTCAAGCATTTCCATTTCCATCAACTCCTAAACATTTCAAATTCATGCTTTTAGCAAATTTCGTGATATAAACTCATCTAATTCATTATATGCCAAGATCATCACAATTATCAAAACTCAACATGGCAATTATACTTTTTTATAGATATACCAAAACACTTAGATACATTAGAATCACATTAAGACATCCAATATATACATGCTACAACTTTAGGTTCAAAATGACCAAAAGCTACTGATTTGGTGATAGTATAGTGTCACACACAATTTTCTTTAAGTTCGTAATTTAGGAATAATTGGGGGTTAAATTGAAAGAAGCTTTAAGTTGGCAGCTTCTACTAAAAAATAGGAAAATTTTCATGGATGATTTGGACATAGTTGAGTTCCAATTCTGGTTTTGTTGGATTAAGATTAACTGGGTCCTTAGTGGGAGACAAAATGATTACCAATTGACGATTTTTATAGGGTTGATAACCAGGTGTGAAAGGATATAAATTGTAGAAAACAGAATTCTTGGGGTGAATTCCTCTTAGCCCTATTTTATTCTCTTTGTAATCTTCTTTAGTTACTCTAAAGAAGAAGAAGAAGATAAGAGAGCTCTGCATGGAGTAGTATTCGTGAAGATTAAGTAGAAAAGATAGATAAGCAAGAGGATTGGTAAGCTTCTAAGTCTTTCAGTGTTCATAAATGTGAAAAAATGGAGTTGATGATTTTTAAAACCTTTGAGGGGGTTATGCATGTTTCTGGAAATGGAGTTTTTCAATTGGAATGTTTATTTTAACTTATGGCTTTAGATGTAATGCTTAACTTCCAAGAGAATGGAAGCTCTGGCGTTCGAAAATGCTAAGTTGAGGAGGCAAAGAAGCATTAACTAGGTTTCTATGTTTCATTCTTGGGTTGTTGTATGGTTGACATGAATCTGTCTTGAGCTCAGAGAAAGTTCTGTAATGATGTATGATCTCTGCTGATTGAGAATGCTATGCATGTATAAGTTTGTGTAGGTATATGAGTATCTGCAAATGTATTCTGATATGCATGAAATGGTTATGATTCCATGCCTAAAAAGTAGCATACTCCATGATAATATGTTCATGATATGCATGTATTGCATGTTTATAAAGGTGGAGTACAAAGGAAAAGTTATTGACGGGTTAGATAAAGTTAGGATTTGGCAATGTAGAGGATTGGGTAGATAGTTTTGGGAAATGGAATTTTAGTTTACTGCAATCCGAAATTACTGGGTGCAAGCTATGATGTGAAAAACTTCGAGCCTTGCCGAGGGGACACTATGGTGTTTAAGTATCAAGGTTAGTTGTAATGACCTAAAATTCACGGGCACCGAAAAAGTGAGTTATAGGGCTTCCGTCTTAGTGAAATAAGTTAAAAAATACTTATTAAAAATATTTACGAGTTTAGTAGCATGTCTAATTAGGCTTTAATTAAGTGAATTTAGCTTAATTTAGAGAAATTAGTAAAAAGAACTAAATTGAATAAGAGGTAAAAGTTTAATTCTAAAGTAATAGAAAATAAAAAGGATTAAAATGGTAATTAAACCATTTACAAAAGATTAGGCGCCATATGCATTAAAAAAATTCTAAGATTTTATTATTATTAATTATTAGTATGGTTTTATATTAAATTATTATTATTATTATTATTTTATATTAAGTTAAAGATATTTATTAATTAAATAATTAATTTATGAGATTTTTATTTGACAAACAAATTGAATAATGACAATTGTAATAAAAATATTGGTACATTTGTAATAAATAGATACATGTACACTTGTAATAAAATAATTAAGTTACTTAATATTAAAGTAAAATATATTTGTTAATTAAATAATTAAATTATTAAATACTTGTGTGAAAAAATAATAATAATAATAATAAATAAATTGTGACAAATGTATGGTATTGATGGTGTACACTTGTGTATATATAATTAAATGCTTAATAGATATTTAAAATAAATTATTATAATATATGTTAATTAAGTAAATAAAAGAATAAAAGAATGAAATAAAAAGAAACAAAGAAAAGAAAGAACAGAGACATTCGAAACAGATCAGGAAGAAAAGGGGAAAGAAAAGAAAAAGTAAAAACTAAGAGTTTAAGGTTTAAAGCTTTGATTGGTAAGTCATTTAAGTCCTTTCTATTTAATTTTGATGTTTTAGAAGTCTTAAAACAAGGTTTTGATGAAATTAATTTGATAGTTTGAAAGTTTAAAAGCTTTTAAACAAAGTTCATGTTGAAGAAAAAGAAGAATTAGGGATTTAATTGAATGAATTTTAAGTTAGAAATTGAAAAAGGGATTAAATTGTAAAAGAAGCTATAAGTTTTGTGTTTTAGGAAATTAAATTGAAAGAAATTTTAAATTAGGGTTTTATAATGAACATTAGATTGTTAGGGTGAACATGGAAGGAAATTGAGTAGAAATGAAGTATAAATTAAGTTAAACAAATAAAAGAGTTAATTAGGATTAAATGAGAATTAGGGAATAAATTGAATAAAAATTCAATTAATTATTAAATTAATGCTGTAATTAATAATGTAAATTGTTATTATTTTTTTTTGTAGCTAACAAGGAAAACGAGGCATCGGCATCCAAAGGAAAAGAAAAGATCGTTGAGGAGTAAACTCGTATTCCGGGTTTGTATTACTATAACTCAAACTATTTATTAAATGTATATTGAATTTATAGATATGGAATAATTAAGATAAGGTAAGTATTATATTTAAATTTAAATATAAGTATGTGTGAAAATTAAATTGTATATGAATTAAGATAATAGATATTTGAATTGATTGAGTATTGAAAATTTTTGTGTAAATGAAATTAAAATTAAAAAAGTAAAATAATACCCTATTAACTTGTCGGACTAGATTTGATACTAATGGCATGCCATTGGATTTGTGGTGTGATGAGGAGATTGTAGTTCGGCCAAGAAGATGTTTCTGTTATTATATACTTCGGTTTATCCGAAGAGGCATTTAATGCCTTACTGGTGTGTTATGGAGGATTTATAATATTCTGGGTGTGTTTGGGTTGGATATTCTGGTGTGTTTGGGTGGAATCCGCGTATCTGTCAAAGTCCGAGCCTTGTTAATAGGGTAAATAATTGAAATGAAATTTTGAAAATGAGATTATTTGTTTTGGTACTATTGAAAAGTATGAGAAAGAATGTATGAACTAAATTATGAATTGAGTTGGTATGAAAAAAAAAATTATGAATTTAAGATTTATGAAGTAATATAATTATATATATAATTAGTTTAAATAGATAATAAATTTATGGTTGATGTTTGTAATTTATTAATGTTAAATAGTCTTGATTTATAGTAATACCACTGAGTTTGAAATACTCAGCGTACGGTTTTTTCCATGCGTAGCTCATTAGAGTTTCGGATCCGGTCTAGCATCCAAAACAAACCCGACTCCAACAAAAAAGATTTTGGAGATGTATTTCTTCCTTTGTTAAGTGGCATGTACTAGGTAGTTGCATATAAATTATGTGTATACATTAAGTTAAATGATTTTGGTTGTATATAAATGATTATAATGTTTTGGATTATGAATACGATATAAAGTTATGAAATGGTAGATTTGGTATTAAATAATTGAAATGAAATAAATATTATTAATTATACATATATACTAACATGTTATATTGTTTAAACTAAGGTATTAAATTATTATTTTGATATAAATTGGATGTAATTGAGTATACTTAATCATTGGTTGGAGTATTGCTATTGGTTTGTTTTTAGGTTTAAAGTTTGCACGGGGTTTTATGTAAAAATAAGCAGAAATACTGTCGAAATTTTTAAAAAAATCCGGAGAATTTGAACAAGTTCTGTTTCACTTTTAAATTTATGTTTTGGCTTCGAGCGTCTATTATTAGGACTTAACTATTATATTATACTATGAATATTACTATTTATTTGTGAATTATTTTGTAAGTTGTCTGATATGTCTAGTAATGCCTCGTAACCCTATTCCGGCGACAGTTTGGGGTTAAGGGGGTGTTACAATTGTTGGTATCAGAGCTATCAGGTTTAGTCGATTCTCGGGCTAAATCGAGCTCGGAAGTGAGTCTAATAGTACATGCCACTTTTGAGTCAAAATTGAGTTTTAGCCGATTCTCAGGCTAAATCGAGCTCGGAAGTGAGTCTAATAGTACATGTCACTTTTGAGTCAAAATTGAGTTGGGATTTTTGGATGCTGACCTATTTGTTTGTTTTTATTTTATAGATTAAAGATGTCAGATGAAAGAATAGAAGATACCGATCAGGAAATGTATACTAGTGAAGAGTCGTATGGATTAGATGAAACAGAGTCGTAACACCTAGCATAAATCCTGTAAGAAATCAACCTCCTAGAGCAGAAAGAAGAAATGATAGAGATAATTCTGATATATGGAGAAAAATTGCCGATGCACTACAAGGAATAGCAGAAATTGTTCCTGCTACGACTTCAGTTCAAACTCAAAGACAGGCCCCGATAAAGGAATTGAGAAAGTATGGTGCCACTGAATTTATGGGTCTGAAAGGAGTCGATCCGTCTGTAGCTGAAAATTGGATGGAGTCGACTAAAAGAATTTTACAACAATTAGATTGTACCCCCCGAGAGTGTTTGATTTGTGTTGTATCGTTGCTACAAGAAGAAGCTTACTTATGGTGGGAATCAGTGGTTCAACATTTACAGAGAATCAGATAACTTGGGATCTATTTCAAAAAGAGTTTCAAAAGAAATATATCAGAGAAATGTATATCGAAGACAAGAAACAAGAGTTTTTAACATTACAACAAGGTGACATGTCAGTAATAGATTATGAGAGAGAATTTTCGAGACTCAGCAGATATGCCTCGGAGTTTATTCCAACTGAAGCTGACAGTTGTAAGAGATTTTTACGGGGTCTGCGAGATGAGATTAAATTGCAGTTAGTATCTCAATGTATTAATGAAATGGTAGACTTGATTGAGCGAGCTAAAATGGTAGAACAAGTGTTGGGTTTCAATAAAAAGACTGAAAGTGATCGACCAGCTGGGAAGCGTATGAGAACTAGCAGTTCGAATCCTCAGCCGAAAAGACCAAAAGAATCTCAGAGTGATTGGAGATTCAGTTTTAGATCGGACAGAGGTGGAAGAAACAGGGGTAAATAGATGACAATATCTACTGGTAGTGTGAGAGGTCCATCCCGAAGTATAGAAATTCGAAACTGTGAGCACTGCAGAAAGAAACATTTAGGTGAATGTTGGAGGATAACTCGACGATGTTTTTGATGTGGGTCCACAGATCATTTCATCTGAGATTGTCCGAACGGTGAAAGTGCCACACCTGCAGCATCTCAAAGATCAGTACCTACTGTTCGTGGTAGAGGATCTAGTAGGGGTGGTTCGAGTTCTGTGTCTAGAGGTGAAGGTGTCAGAAGAAACAGTGATATAGTTACACAATAGTCAGAGGCCAGAGTACCGACCAGAGCGTACGTAGTCCGTACCCGTGAGGAGGGCGATGCACATGATGTTGTTATAGGTATATTTCTATTGTATTCTGAGCCTATTTATGCTTTAATTGATCTGGGTTCATCACACTCATATATAAATTCAAAACTAGTTGAATCGAGGAAGTTAGAATCTGAAATGTCTAGAGTTTCTATAGAAGTCTCTAGCCTTTTGGGACAAACGGTGTCAGTAGATAGAGTATGTCAGAGGTGCCCGTTAATAATACATGATAAAATGTTTCTTGTGGACTTGTTAATCATGCCTTTTGGTGATTTTGATATCATTTTCGGTATGGACTGGCTATATGAACATGGGGTAGTTTTGGACTGCTATAAAAAGAGGTTTAGTATTCAGACAGAAAATGGGGATAGAATTGAAGTGAATGGCATCTGTACCAGTGGTTCGACACGCATTATTTCAGCAATGAAGGCTAATAAATTTCTGCAGCAAGGTTGTCCAACATACTTGGCATACGTTATTAATTCTGATTCAGTTGGAAGTCAGTGCAGTCAAATTAGGACTGTATGCGAGTTTCTAGATGTATTCCCAGAAGAATTATCGGGCTTACCACCTGACAGAGAGGTTGAATTTGCTATTGAGGTGTATCCAGGTACAACACCAATTTCTATACCTCCGTACCGAATGTCGCTCACTGAGTTGAAAGAGTTGAAGGTGCAGTTACAAGATTTACTAGATCGTGGATTTATTAGACCAAGCATTTCACCCTGGGGAGCTCCAGTGTTGTTTGTTAAAAAGAAAGATGGTTCTATACGGTTATGCATTGATTATCGACAGTTGAATAAAGTGACAATCAAGAACCGGTATTCGTTGCCTCGTATAGATGATTTGTTTGATCAGCTTAAGGGAGCTTCAGTATTTTCAAAAATTGATTTGAGATCCGGGTATTATCAGCTGAAGGTGAAGGAAAGTGATGTGTCTAAAACTGCCTTCCGTACTCGTTATGGCCATTATGAATTTTTGGTAATGCCATTTGGATTGACCAATGCCCCAACTACTTTCATGGATCTGATGAATCGCATTTTCCAGCCGTATTTGTAGTGGTTTTCATTGATGATATATTGGTATATTCGAAGATAGAGGCAGAACATGATCAACATCTTCGAATAGTTCTACAAATTTTGCGAGAGAAACAGTTGTATGGAAAGCTCAGTAAATGTGAATTCTGGTTATCAGAGGTTGTATTTTTAGGACATGTAGTATCTGCTGACGGGATTAGAGTTGATCCAAAGAAGATCGAAGCAATTGTTCAGTGGAAGGAGCCAAAGAATGTATCGGAGGTACGCAGTTTTCTCGGTTTAGCTGGGTATTACAGGAGGTTTGTAAATGGATTCTCGAAGATAGCACTACCAATGACTAAACTACTATATAAGAATGTTCCTTTTATCTGGAATGATTAGTGCCAGAAGAGTTTTGAGACTTTGAAGCAAATGTTGACAGAGGCACCGATATTAACATTACCAGAGTCGGGGAAAGATTTTGTCGTGTATAATGATGCTTCTCTGAGCGGTCTAGGCTGTGTATTGATGCAAGAAGGGAAGGTCGTAGCTTATGCATCTCGATAGTTAAAACCACATGAACGTAATTACCCAACGCACGACTTGGAGTAGCTGCAGTAATTTTTTCTTTAAAGATTTGGAGGCATTACCTATATGGTGAAAAATGCTACATTTACATGGATCATAAAAGTCTTAAATATCTTCTGTCACAAAAGGAGTTGAATTTAAGACAAAGACGGTGGATCGAGCTTCTAAAAGATTATGATTGTGTTATAGACTATCATCCGAGAAAAGCAAATGTGGTAGCGGATGCATTGAGTAGAAAAGCTGCAATTGAATTACGGGCAATGTTTGCTCGGCTCAGTATTAATGATGATGGGAGCTTGTTAGCTGAGTTAAGGGTTAAGCCGATGATGTTTGATCAGATTAGAGCAGCTCAGATTAAAGATGATAGATTATTGAAGAAAAGAGAAATGGTTCAGGATGGTACAACCAATAGTTTTAGTATTGACGAGCATGATTGTTTGAGGTTTCAAAACCGGATTTGTGTTCCAGCTACTTCTAAACTAAAAGAGTTAATTCTTCGAGAAGCACATGATAGTGCTTTTGCTTTGCACCCTGATGGAACAAAGATGTATCGTGATTTACAAGAATTATATTGGTGGCCAAGAATGAAGAAAGACATAGTTGAATATGTTAATAAATGTTTGACATGTCAGCGAGTAAAGGCAGAACATCAAGTTCCTACCGGATTGCTTCAGCCTATTAGTATTCCTGAGTGGAAATGGGATCGTATCACAATAGATTTTGTTACGGGATTGCCGCTTTCAGCGAGCAAAAAGAATGCTATTTGGGTAATTGTTGACCGACTTACCAAATCCGCTCACTTTATAGCAGTCAAAACAGATTGGTCATTGTAGAAGCTTGCAGAAGTGTATATTCGGGAAATTGTTAGATTACACGGTATTCCGGTGTCAATAATTTCGGATCGAGATCCTCGATTCACATCGAGGTTTTGGAGACAGTTACATGAATTGTTGGGTACTAGACTTAGTTTCAGTACAGCCTTTCATCCGCAAACTGACGGACAGTCCGAACGGGTAATTCAAATATTAGAAGATATGCTTCGGGCTTGTATTATTGATTTTGAATCAGGTTGGGAACGTTATTTTCCATTAGCTAAATTTGTCTACAATAATAGTTTTCAATCTAGTATACAAATGGCCCCGTATAAAGCACTGTATGGTCGAAGGTGTAGATCACCGGTATGTTGCAGAGAATTGAATGAAAGAAAAATGATTGGGCCGGAATTGATTCAAGAAACAGAGGAAACAATTAAAAATATCAAAGACAGATTGAAGGCAGCTTTCGACAGACAAAAGTCTTACGCCGATTTGAAACGTAGAGACATTGAATATTCAGTCGGAGACAAGGTATTTCTTAAAGTTTCTCCATGGAAGAAAGTATTGAGATTTGGTCGGAAAGGTAAATTAAGTCCACATTTTATCGGGCCGTATGAAATAGTGGAAAGAATTGGACCTGTTGCATATCGATTAGCTTTACCTCTAGAATTACAGAAAATTCATGATGTTTTTCATGTTTCGATGCTTCGGAGATATAGATCAGATCCTTCCCATGTTATTCCTACTGAAAATATTGAAATTCGGTCTGATTTGACTTATGAAGAAAAACCGGTTCAGATATTAGCCCGAGAAGTAAAAGAGATGAGAAATAAACGGGTTCCTCTAGTAAAAGTGTTATGGAGGAGTCAGAGTGTGGAAGAAGCGACTTGGGAACCGAAAGAAACGATGAGAGCACAATATCCTCATCTATTCTCAGGTAAATTTCGAGGACGAAATTTATTAACGGGGGAGAAATATAATGACCCAAAATTCACGGGCACTGGAAAAGTGAGTTATAGGGCTTCCGTCTTAGTGAAATAAGTTTAAAAATTCTCATTAGAAATATTTATAAGTTTAGTAGCGTGTCTAATTAGGCTTTAATTAAGTGAATTTAGCTTAATTTAGAGAAATTAGTAAAAAGAACTAAATTGAATAAGAGGTAAAAGTTTAATTCTAAAGTACTAGAAAATAAAAAGGATTAAAATGGTAATTAAACCATTTACAAAAGATTAGGCGCCATATGCATTAAAAAAATCTAAGATTTTATTATTATTAATTATTAGTATGGTTTTATATTAAATTATTATTATTTTATATTAAGTTAAAGATATTTATTAATTAAATAATTAATTTATGAGATTTTTATTTGACAAACAAATTGAATAATGACAATTGTAATAAAAATATTGGTACATTTTAATAAATAGATACATGTACACTTGTAATAAAATAATTAAGTTACTTAATATTAAAGTAAAAGATATTTGTTAATTAAATAATTAAATTATTAAATACTTGTGTGAAAATAATAATAATAATAATAATAATAATAATAATAAATAAATGATGACAAATGTATGGTGTTGATGGTGTACACTTTTGTGTATATAATTAAATGCTTAATAGATATTTAAAATAAATTATTATAATATATGTTAATTAAGTAAATAAAAGAATGAAATAAAAAGAAAGAACAGAGACATTCGAAACAGATCAGGAAGAAAAGGGGAAAGAAAAGAAAAGGGAAAAATTAAGAGTTTAAGGTTTAAAGCTTTGATTGGTAAGTCATTTAAGTCCTTTCTATTTAATTTTGATGTTTTAGAAGTCCTAAAACAAGGTTTTGATGAAATTAATTTGATAGTTTGGAAGTTTAAAAGCTTTTAAACAAAGTTCATGTTGAAGAAAAAGAAGAATTAGGGATTTAATTGAATGAATTTTAAGTTAGAAATTGAAAAAGGGATTAAATTGTAAAAGAAGCTATAAGTTTTGTGTTTTAGGAAATTAAATTGAAAGAAATTTTAAATTAGGGTTTTATAATGAACATTAGATTGTTAGGGTGAACATGGAAGGAAATTGAGTAGAAATGAAGTATAAATTAAGTTAAACAAATAAAAGAGTTAATTAGGATTAACTGAGAATTAGGGAATAAATTGAATAAAAATTTAATTAATTATTAAATTAATGCTGTAATTAATAATGTAAATTGTTATTATTATTTTTTTCGTAGCTAACAAGGAAAACGAGGCATCGGCATCCAAAGGAAAAGAAAAGATCGTTGAGGAGTAAACTCGTATTCCGGGTTTGTATTACTATAACTCAAACTATTTATTAAATGTATATTGAATTTATAGATATGGAATAATTAAGATAAGGTAAGTATTATATTTAAATTTAAATATAAGTATGTGTGAAAATTAAATTGTATATGAATTAAGATAATAGATATTTGAATTGATTGAGTATTGAAAATTTTTGTGTAAATGAAATTGAAATTAAAAAAGTAAAATAATACCCTATTAATTTGTCGGACTAGATTTGATACAAATGGCATGCCATTGGATTTGTGATGTGATGAGGAGATTGTAGTTCGGCCAAGAAGATTCTGTTATTATACACTTCGGTTTATCCGAAGAGGCATTTAATGCCTTACTGGTGTGTTATGGAGGATTTATAATATTCCGGGTGTGTTTGGGTTGGATATTCTGGTGTGTTTGGGTGGAATCCGCATATCTGTCAAGGTCCGAGCCTTGTTAATAGGGTAAATAAATGAATTGAAATTTTGAAAATGAGATTATTTGTTTTGGTACTATTGAAAAGTATGAGAAAGAATGTATGAACTAAATTATGAATTGAGTTGGTATGAAAAAAATGAATTATGAATTTAAGATTTATGAAGTAATATAATTATATATATAATTAGTTTAAATAAATAATAAATTTATGGTTGATGTTTGTAATTTATTAATGTTAAATAGTCTTGATTTATAGTAATACCATTGAGTTTGAAATACTCAGCGTACGGTTGTTTCCGTGCGCAGGTCATTAGAGTTTCGGTTCTGGTCTAGCATCCAAAACAAACCCGACTCCAACAAAAAGATTTTGGTGATGTATTTCTTCCTTTGTTAAGTGGCATGTACTAGGTAGTTGCATATAAATTATGTGTATACATTAAGTTAAATGATTTTGGTTGTATATAAATGATTATAATGTTTTGGATTATGAATATGATATAAAATTATGAAATGGTAGATTTGATATTAAATAATTGAAATGAAATAAATATTATTAATTATACATATATACTAACATGTTATATTGTTTAAACTAAGGTATTAAATTATTATTTTGATATAAATTGGATGTAATTGAGTATACTTAATCATTGGTTGGAGTATTGATATTGGTTTGTTTTTGGGTTTAAAGTTTGCAAGGGGTTTTATGTAAAAATAAGCACAAATGCTGTCGAAATTTAAAAAAAAAAATCGGAGAATTTGAACAAGTTCCGTTTCACTTTTAAATTTATGTTTTGGCTTCGAGCGTCTATTATTAGGACTTAACTATTATATTATACTATGAATATTATTATTTATTTGTGAATTATTTTGTAAGTTGTCTGATATGTCTAGTAATGCCTCATAACCCTATTCCGGCGACGGTTTGGTGTTAAGGGGGTGTTACATTAGTAGTGAGGCAGAATTGATGGGCTGTAATGGGGTAATGTGTAAGACCATAGCTCAACTATGGCAATATAAAGAGTTTGTTAGAACATTAAACATGAGGTTTAATGTGTAAGACCATAGCTATGCTATGACAACATAAAGAGTCCACTAGAACATCAAACATGGGTTATAATGCGTAAGACCATAGCTTGGCTATAGCAACATAAAGAGTCCACCAAGACATTAAATATAAGGTATAATGTGAAAGATCATAGCTCGACTATGACAACATAGAGAGTCCTCCAGGAAATTAAACATGGGGTATGATGTGTAAAACCATAACTTAGTGATGGCAGCATATAGAGTCCATCGGGACAATCAACGTAGGGTAGTCCATCGGGATCGATCAACATTGCAAATGTGAACATAAAACAATGATTTTAGAAGACAATTTTTAATTCGCATTTTTACTACAAGCGTACAAGTCAGTTGTAGTATTTATAGTGTTACAATGGAACACCGTAGTATTCCAATGATCGAACCCAAATGAGTTGGAGATTTAAGTATTTCTATTAAAAAATACACACAAGAAAGGAGTTTAGCTAGCTACTCACTAATTGCTATAGTATGAAAAAACATAAACAAAGAATTTTAACACTAATTTCTAAATTAACTATCCTAATGACTAAATTCTAAAGATTGTAAAAATACTAAAAATTCAAAAATAACTAACAATCGAGTGTTGGTTAACTTTGGTGCAGTTAATTAATCTTTGAACTAAGGTCCTAAATTGCTTGAACTCCCAAAATGACTCCATTTTACCTCTCGAACTCAGTTTTACCAAGTTAGACAAATTAATCTAGATTATCTGTCGATCTCATCGATTAACCTGAGATTAATGAATTGGTGCCCAACAAGATCCCTTCTCGGTCTCACTTGCCTAGATGTTCCTTTAGGGTTGTCAATCCTAAGTTTTCAGGTTCATTCAATTAATCCAATTTATTGCAATTTAGTCCCCTAGCTAAAAATCAACTTACTCAGATCTTTATTAACCAACTCCCTTTGAATTTTAGTTATTCATGTTAAAAACTGAGTAAACAAACATAAAAATCAAAACTTTAATAGCCAAGGACAAAAACCCTAAGGAAAATATAAAAGTTGGGATTTTTACTCTTTAAAACTTGCAAGAAAGATAAATGGAAGTATCTAACAGAGAAATCTAAAACCTTTAACTGATTAAACATAAAAGAAACTAAAATGCATCAAACTTAAAGCTAAAAATGTCATTATAAGAAAGGAAAAGGATTAAAGCTGTAAATAAACCTAACAACAGTAATAATTGACCTAACTAACTACTAAACACTAATAAGAACAAGAAAATGTGTAGGAAAATTAAACCCTAAGCTATTAAAAAAGAAAACTACATTAAACTTAAACTAAAGAGCTTTCTAAACCTAAGCTACAACCTTCCCTTCTTCTACTATAAGGCTTCGTTGAAATCGCAATTTAGGTGAGGATGTTAAATCGTATGTACTTCAAATAGTCTAATCTGTAAAGAGGGGTTAGTTGGAACCTATTAATAAAAAGATGTATTAATACGGATTATTCGAGTTGCAATTATGTCTGTCAAGACTATTCTTTTTTTAGGGGAATCTATTGCGAGTATACCCACCATAAAGTTAGTTTTGTAGGGAGCCATCATATAAGAGAGATTGTAAATTGATCTTTCATAATTCAGCGTAGCAGATTAAGCTAGTTTTTACACTTAAGGAGCCTAAATAGAAGCATTTTCGTTATATTTTAGTTAAGTTCCTTTAGTTTTACTTATATCTAATAAAATATGCAAATCGAGGCCTTTATTGACCTTAAGGGATGAATGAGGCCTAAGGGAGAGCTAACATACTTCGTGAGTGTGTAGGAGACCATCAGAAGGCATTTTAGGCTGATACTGGATACCATGTAGCAACACGGGAGGTCTAGTGTTGCAACATAAGAAGCAAAATGGAGAAAGTATGAAACAGCCTCCGATGTTGTGAAACTGACTAAGGGTGTCGTGACATACCCCTGAAGACATCACAAGAAGAAGCATACTAACTTCTATGTCATGACACAAGTCCTGTTGTGTCACAACATCGACCTTGGGACAAAAAAATGAAATAGGGGCGTTTTGGTCTGCACAATCGAACTTAAAGCTCAGGATCGTCAGCTAACCTTAGGTTAAGGACGACGGCCACCTGAAGGCTATAAATAGGTTCCTTTTGGTACATGCTATAGACATCATTCCATTAGCTTAAATTTTTTCTTTAGATTTAGTTTCATTTTCTTCCTTTCTTAGGTTTTTCAAAGTTTAGTTTATTTGTTTGTTGCTTTACTTCAAGAGATCTGATTTGTAAAGATGATCAACTACTAGGGATTCGTGTTACTATTTATATAAATCAGGCTTTTCTTAAACTCTAAGCTACAATTCATTCATTATGTTTTATTCTTCCATCTATTCCATGTTGTTTATAAAAACTATGAGGAACTAATCCTTCTAAGGGAGATTAGCGAGTGGAGGAATGATCTATTAACTATTTTGTAGGGTTACTCAACGAATCAGCTGTTTGGAAAATGAAGAGCGTGAAACAAACCCCAGGACTGACAACCCTAGGAAGTCATCAATGTGGGAATTAACCCAAAATTGGTACTGCCTATCCGTGAACACATTCACCCCAAGCCAATTGCGATTGAGAGGTTGGAAGATAAGTAGTCATTGCTGACTCATTATGTTAGTGGAAGATTGGAATATCCTACTAGGTTAGTGACTAGTTGGTTGATGAGAAACTCGAAACAACAGTTGATTGGAACCCAAAAATCTCTTATTTACATTTCTATACTATAACTTGATTAAAGTATTAATTAGATCTTTTAGTGTGTAGGTTAAAATTGATCTAGCCTTCGTCTCCGTTGGGTATGATCCTCGGAGTAGTCACCTACTTCGTTGTAACACTATGTTACAACTCAACCTGTATACTTGCAGATATCGCCTTGTCATTCTATATTTTATTGTAGTATTTACACTCTAGACGTTGGTACGTCTAGAGGCGTTCATAAACTCGAATACTCACTTAGGTAACAGTCTGCTAGATATTGCAGGCCAAAACGGTCTACTGCAGACGAACATGTTACACCTTAAAAGCAAGCTATCGCAAATAGGGTGGATTACAAGGAAGTAATTCAAACAACATTTCAACCCAAATGTAGGGTAGAAGTAAAAAAAGATGAAATAGGGTTAAGTCTGCCAGTGTGGCATGGGTTTTTACTAGAGGCCTTTGGAGTAGAATGGCAGTAAATACACCAGAAATTATTACACCAAGATTTTCTTTAAACTCGAAAAATTAGGAACATTAGGGGTTAAATTAAAAAAGACCGTAGTTGATGGTCTTTATTGGAAAAAAATAGGAAAAGTTAGAAACAATATTGGACAATGTTGAAATCCAATTTTGGTTCAGTTGAATTAGAACCAGCCTGTCCTTTTGTACACCAGAAATTATGATACCAGGATTTCCTTTAAACTCGAAAAATTAGGAACATTAGGGGTTAAATTAAAAAAGACCGTAAGCTGATGGTCTCTATTGGAAAAAATAAGATAAGTTAGAAACAATATTGGACATTGTTGAAATCCAATTTTGGTTTGGTTGGATTAGAACCAGCCAGTCCTTTTGTAGGGGATAAATGTTGAAAAACCAGGTTTAGAAAATGCAGTAGGAAATAAATTTAAGAAAAAACCAGAGTTTTTATTTTTTATTTTCTAAAATAAGAATTTGATTGTGATATCTAAAGTAATAAATAGTTAATCAAAATTGTACATTTTCGATTTGTCTAGGATGAACGCTTCGACCGAATAGTCTTCTCTGCTATCATCAAACTCACGTCTGCTGAGTGTAGGCTCGCTTCGAATTAGAAAATTTTTCACAAAACTTACCGCTGGGGTAATTTCACAATTTCTCTAAACTTTTGGATCAAGTTATAAATAAGAAAAATATCTCTAGAAATTTTCTGAAATAATTTTTTCAGAGAATTTTCTCTCTACAACTTTCTTCTGAATTCAAGTGTGGGAAAAATAATGACCCAAGACTCTGTTTATATAGGGAGAGTTCAAATAGTTCAACTATGATTAAACTTTATCACTTTAATATTAAATTTAATTTAATATTTATGACGATTTATTAAATTAATATAATATTTATCTTCAAGATAAAGATTAAATTTAATTTAATATTAAGATAATCACTTTAATATTAAATTAATAAAATACTATTAGGATAAGTATTAAATTTAATTTAATATTAAATCTATTAAAATACTATAATTTTTCAAATAGTTAATCTGAAATCAAATTGTCTAGTAGAGTCTCAGTAGGAGTGTAATTATTCCACTACTCAACCACCAAAGACCCACCGCCGCCAACCATTTTTCGGCCACTGGAATACCGCCATTACAATTGCTAGCACCCCGATCTGGTTTGATTTCATTCGATTCGGTCCAGGCTAGTGATGGCCCGACTGGTCCGGTCTAGCCACCAGTTGAACCATCGATTGGGTTCACATACCAAGCTCAGTTCGACCAATTTTTGGGTCTTGGTCTTGGTTTTGGGCTCCCGTGCCCAAGTTACAATCTCGAGTCCAATTTTCAAATTCAATTACCCATTGGGCCAATTTTCTGACTCGAAAATTAATTTCTAAAAATATCATATTAATTTGATTAATTTAATTTTACTTAATCAAAATTAATTTTCCCAAAAATCACTTAGATTTTTCAAATTAAATTTTCAAGAAAATTCTTTAATCAAATTCTCTAGTTAAATAATTCTTATGACCGCCCAATTTAATTCAACATCGAATAAACTGACTGAATTAAATTATTTCCAAAGTCGTAACATTTTCTTCTAATTCAAAAGTAGTTCGATTAAGTTTTTGTTGAGCTAGCGGAGGACCGATCAAACATATATAATTAGGCTCTGGTAATTGCAATTATGTCCAGAAGCATCATTTCGATAATTCGCAATTACTTAATCATGGAGTCAGTCCACAAGAAGTACCATGATTGAAAACTCATTATTGTATGCTCTTTACGAAAACAATTCATCCAACTGTTTTATCCAATGACCTCGTCATGTGTGTGTTACTCTCATATGATATCTTTGATTCTTTTGAGTTAAATCTATTCACTCAATACAATCATATTTTATCTCATTATCACCATTGTGTCTTCTTAATGATTAATATGGTCACTATCAACAAATAACTCTGATAAATTGATAGTTCGAGAAAAAGCAACTCGTTCCCACGTTTCTTATTTATCAATCCACACAATGCCAATGACAGGATATCATTAATTCTTTAATTGAGTTATGAATTCCACTATTGCTAGTAAAACCATGCCATACATAAGTCATGTACCAACATATCGGCTATCTGCTCGATCATCTTTAGAGCATAAGCCTCCACTTATATCAAAGCACATGAGTTACATAAGCATGGTCTGTGTCTGTGACTAACTCGGGATTTAGGTAAATCACATCATGATATCACAAATCAATTAATTCAAAAATAGATTCAGAATTAATTCATCTTGAGTCTAGTCTAATTTATCATTCTACCAATGAATACATCTATGTCTCTACCCATAGAGTTAACTGCTCAGGTAGCCAAGACTAACCATCTCTTCAATTGGAATTGTAGACGACATAATAATCCATCTCAGTATTTGAATCAAATGCTCACTTTGATTCTTTTACGGGAATATGGACTCGTTTCAGTTATCCACTAAAGTAAGTTGCCTTTCTCGTAATGTAAACGTTCTTACAGTGCCACTTATCATTAGTTTACACTTAGACAGTCAATGAGCTAGTATTTGCTTGTCACAATTTTGCTATACATGCAAAATATGAAAGACAAAAATACAAAAGACATAATAGTGAAATCTGAAATTTATTTATTCATTGTTCAAATACATAGAAAACAATTACATTTTTACTACAATGTGGGCACATTTCCCAACAATAAAATGATTGAAAATAGGTAGATTTTACACGGTTGAAGATCGTACGAAAAGGGCTAAAAATAGCTAGAGATTTAGGGTTTCTCCTTCTTCACAAGCACTTATTATGATATTCTCCTCTCTGCGCAATTTCGGCCTTGGCACTTCTTGGTACCTTTTTGATGGTATATCATTGTGGTCATTATCATCTTGCGAACAAGCTAGGGTTTTTCCTTAGAGTTGACTCAATTTGATACTAGTAATCATTCATTCTCCTATATTTCCTAATTATCATAGACTTCTTTATAAATATCTTTATCAAAATTCGAAGTCTTCATTGGACCACATATAATAAAAGTCATCCATGACTGTGTGCTAAATGATTTTTTTGTGTCTAGGCTCCCTAAAAATAAACAAATGCTAGAAGTGTTAATTAAAAAATCAATTAAAAGTCACAACTATAACCTACATATTTCTTAATTATTCTTTGAAATGAAAAGATTAAAATCAATCTAGTGACGTTGCCTCTCCGGCAACGATGCCAACAACTTGATCGCCTCTAGACGTACTAACGTTAAGAGTGTAAATACTGCAATAAAATATAAAATTACGAGGTGGCATCCGTAAGTATACGAGTCTAGTTGTATTATAGTTTACAACGGAATGGGTGAATACTCCGAGGATCATACTCAATGGAGGCAAAGGTTGGATCAATTTTAACCCACACACTAAAAGATTTAATTAATACTTTAATTAAGTTATAGTACAGAAATGTAAATAAGATATTTGTGGGAATTTTTATATTACTAATAATAAAAGAAAATAACATAAAAGAAAACTAAAATTCAAAAGATAGAAAAAGTAGAATAAATCAAATCTGATGATAGGTGATTAGCTTGCTTCGGCAATCCAATTCAACTATCATTTCGGGTTCTTCGTCAACCAACTAGTCACTACCCTAGCAAGATCTTTCGATCTTCCACTAACATAACGAGTCAGCAAGGATTACTTATCTTTTGACCTCACAGTCCAGACTGACTTAGGGTGAAGGTGTTCATAGATGGGCTATACCAATTTTGGTTTAATTCCTACCTTGATGACTTATCAGGGTTGTCAGGCCTAAGGTTTATTTCACACTCTTCCTTTCCCAAACTGCTGATCTGTTGAATAACCCTACAATACAGTTAATAGATCATACCTCTATTCACTAATTCCCTGTAGAAGGATTAGTTCCTCATGGCTTTCATAAATAATATGGAATAGATGGAAGAATAAAACATGGTGAATGAATCGAATGAGAGAGTATAAAAAAAGCCTGATTTATATAAATAATAACATGAATCCATAGAAGTTGGTCATCTTCACAAATCAAATCTCTTGAAAGAAAACAACAAACAAATTAAGAAAGAAATAAAATGAAACTAAATCTAAAGAGAGAATTTAGGTTAATAGAATAGTGTCCCCTAACAAGTGATAAATGAGCCTATTTATAGCCTTTAGGTGGTCTTCGTCCTTAACCCTAGGTTAGCTAAAGTTCTTGAGCTTTAAAGTTTGATTGTGTAGACCGAAACGCCCCTACTTCATGTTTAGTTTCTGTCATAGAGCCAATGTCGTGAGACACTAGGATCTATGTTACGACATAACAACCAGTATGCTCCTCTGTAGCCATCTTTAGGGGTTGTCGCGACACCCTCAGTCTGTGTCGTGACATCGAAGGCAGACTTGAGTTTTCTTCATTATATTCCCTATGTTACGACATTAGACCTCCCGTGTTGAGACATAGCATCTAATATTAGCCTAAAATGCCTTATATTGGTCTATTGTACACTCACAAAGTACGTTAGCTCTCCCTTAGGTCTCATTTGACCCTTAAGGTCAATAAAAGACTCAATTTGCACATTTTATTGAATGTAAGTAAAACTAAAGAAACTTGAATAAAATATAATGAAAATGCTTGTTTCCAGGCTCTTTAAGTGTGAAAACTAGTTTAATCTGCTACATCAAATTACGGCAAATCATCATGTCAATGCTATAGGTGGCCATTCTAGAGTTTATGCAACACAATAAGGATAAGCAATTTGTTGTATTGGAAAGGAGTTCCCAAGTATATTAAAAGGTGGATAAAAGAATGTTCCATTTGTCAAAGGTGCAAGGTAGAAAATGTGGCCCCTCTAGGACTGTTACAACCTCTTTTAATACCAAAGAGAACTTGGTCCTCTAATTTTATAGACTTCATAGACGGGTTAACATGTTCTAAAGGTAGGAGTGTGACTGCCTCTGAATGTACTAATGTCTAGAGTGTGAATAATGCAATAAACAATATGGATATATGAGGCGGTATCTGCAAGTATATGGGTCTAGTTGTAATATAGTTATAATAGAGTAGGTGAGTACTCCAAGGATCATACCCAACGAAGGCGAGTGCTAGATCAATTTTAACCTAAACACCGAAAGATCTAATTTCTACTTTAATTTAGTTATAGTACAAAGGAAAAATAAAAGGAGTTTTTAATATTTTTTATAATAATAAAACAAATTAACATAAAGAAATAAAATTTCAAGAGATCAAAGAATAGAATAAATCAAATCTGGTTAAAGGTTATTAGCTTACTTTGGCAATTTACATCAGCTGTCGCTTCGAGTTCCTCATCAATCAACTATTCGTTATCCTAATAGGATCTTCCAATTTTCAACTCAAATAACAAGTCAACAAGGACTACTGTAACACCCCAAACCCAGCCTAGACGTTATTGCAGAATCTGCGATGTCATATTGAAGTGTGTTTTGAAAAAACATTATTTTCTTCTAAAAGTTTGTACTATATTAAAACCCTCGTAATGAACTTTGACAAAACTTTTAAGTATCTTGTTTGTTAAAAAAAACTCAAATAGGTTTACTCAGTTTAGGTTGTTATTACTTTAAAGACATTGTTTGTTGCTGAAGCTTTTGATAGATATGGAAATGGCGAGGAGTTTTGAAGACATTTATCTTTTTGAAAATCCGCGTCCTACTACTACTAACAGATATAAATCAAAGAAAGTAAACCCCAAGTTAAAGTAAAGATTTAAAGAGGCCTTATTACATAGCAAATACCCAAATTTAATAGCTTAAAGATTAAACTTAATAGTAGCAAAATCAGTTGTGTGGCCTCCGTCGAGTCCCTCACAACACCTATCTTCCTAGGGATTACCTGCACAGGAAAGCAAAAGGGTGAGTTTATGAAAAACTCAGTGTGTATTCCCTCTACAATAATCAGTCAAACTGTAGACAAAAATAGTTTGGGCCTAAGCCCGTTTCAGTGACAGTCTAGTATTAGTGTGGCCTTAGCCCATTGCAGTAATAGTATCGGTGTGAGCCTTAGCCCATTACAGTAATAGTATCAGTGTGGGCCTTAGCCATTACGGTAATAGTATCATAAATGTAAATAGAAATCCTACCTATCTATCCTCTAGACTCTACTCAGTCCAGCCCTACACTCCATGTGAGGATAAAATTAACTTACCCATCCCTACACTTCAAATATAGCACTGGTTGCGGCACTAAACAGTATTTGCAGCAGAGCTGCCAGCACAGTACACTTCCTTCAAATATATCAAACCCACCCCCATGCAACATGTCGTGTCATAATATCATAGGCGTATGCAAAATGTCATGCTCGAATACAGTTAAACATATCATAGGGGTATATCAGTCAATTTACCTCTTAGGGGTATAACAGTCATTTCATCAGTATGGGCTCTAAGTGTACTTACCAACCCAATTGAAGGTCCACAGTCATCTCGGGCGACCTGTGCAACCTTAACGGTCAAATAGAAAAATGGTCCCAAAGCCCATAACAAGGCCCATGTGGGCCCACATGTCCGTGTGGCCCAATAAGCCCACACATGGCCTTGGCTGTGTGAACTACACAGACTGGCCCAATAATCTCTACACATTCGTGTGGTTTACCTGTGTGGGCCCATGAGCTCGTGAGGCCCACATAGCCCATTTCAGCCCCATATGGCCCAAACTGGCCCAAGCCCATGAAATCACTCATGGTGGCCTCTACTGTCAAAAGCCCACATTTAATGCTTTTGGATCACCACACGAGCGAACGCATGCTTGTATAGCGTCTATAGACAAGTTTTCCGGCTTTTGCCGATTAACAGCTCTTACAGGGTGATTACACACCTGTTATGAAATTGTAGCTGATATGCTTCCGAGATCAAAGCACCTATGATAAAAACGACCCCACCACCAGTCCATATTCGTGGTTAATCCAAAACCATAGCATTGGAAATACTTAAACCTATTCATCACTACTTACCAATCGAACAATCGCAGAACCCCTCTTGTTCTAGAACCAAGGAAATCTCTCCAATGCTTTAACCTTCACACAAAATAGGTAACCGGTTTATAAGAATCTATAACCCAACATAGATATATCTCGAACTTTAAGCACCTACCACAAATGAAAGGATCACTTGTTGGGAAGGAATAATCAGCCTAACCCCCTAACTATAGAGATCGAACCCCCTAGCAACATTCGACAGAACCACAGTGTTAAAAGAGAACCATAAGTAAGGCAGAAAGGGAAAAGGGGTGAAAAAAACAAAATCTAAATAGCAACACTTACCACCCAGATTGACAGAGAAGAAGCAAAAGAAAGAATCGGCTCACAGAAGGTCAATAAAAGAGTAATATTCGGCCAACAAGGATTAAATTGCACTAGAGAGAAGAAGGAAGAAGAAAAGGAATGAATCTATCACTCTAGGCAAAAATCAAATGAGTTTGAGAGGTAAGCAAACAATAGATATTTGGCCAAAGGAAAAAACGGCTTGAGTAAGGGTGTGAAGGAAAAGAAAACCATGGACAAGAGGGTTGGAGGGAGGGGTAGAATGCAAGAAACTAGGACTGAAAGGTACTTCAAAATAGCACAACTCAAATACAGAAACAAAGAAAAAGAACCACAGTTCGCAAAAACTCGAAAGAAATTATAGAGAAAAAACCTCAAAAGAGAGACAATGCTAAAAGTTTTAGAGGAAAGCACTCAGCTGAAATCCCTATGCCCACTACCCAATTTCGGCACAACTCCACTACACCTTAAACTCTACTTTTTCCTCCCCTTATCTCTCTCCTGGAATTTCTCCACCTTATTCTAATCAACCACCCATTCAAATTCCAACTAAACACCTCAATTTTGGTCAACCTAGGATACTTCCCTAGCACTTGTAGCAAAAATAAAATGCTCCTTCTACCTTGCCAATGCTTGAACCTCAGACCCAAAGAAACACTCTACACGCCACTTACCACTAGCCTAGCAAGATTTTTATGCAAAATTTTACCCACAATAATTCAAAAGACTACTAACTAAGAGCAAGGGATATTCTAAAATAAAATAAAATAAAAACCAAAGTTTTTGCAATTGCCCAAGCTTGAACCCAAGACTTCTCAGGCACTTCCCAGCACACTTAACCACTGAAGCAGACAGATATTTGCGTTACACAACATACAGAAAATGAGTACCTATATTTTGGGGCATTACAACTACTTAGTTTCTAACCTCACAGTCCAGACTAGTTTGGGGTGAAGGTGTTTATGGATAGGTCATACCAATTTTGGGTTAATTCTCACCTTGATGACTTCCTAAGGTCGTCAGGCCTAAGCTTTTAGGTTCTTCCTTTCCCAAACAGTTGATTCGTTGAGTAACCCTACAAGACATTTAATAGATCATACCTCTATTTGCTAATCCCCTATAAATGGATTAGTTCCTCATGGTTTTCATGAACAATATAAATTTGATATAAAGAATAAGCATGATAAACGAATTGAAAGTATAGAGTTTAAGGAAATGCCTGATTTGTATTAAAGATGAATATGAATCCACAAGTTTGACCATCTTCCACAAAGCGGATCTCTCGAGATAAAAAAGAACAACTTGAAAATAAATCTAAAACCTAAAAAGAAAGAAAAACTAAACTGAAATTAAAAGCAGAATTTTAAACTAAGTAATATGTGTCCATAACATATGAAAAATGAGCCTATTTATAGATTTCAGGTGGTCGTCATCATCCTTAACCCTAGGTTAGTTGACATTTCTAAGCTTTAAGTTTGATTGTGCCGACCAAAACGCCCTCTGGCTCGTGTTAGTTTTCGTCCAGAACCGATGTAGTGACATAAGGGTTAGTATACTCATCGTGGGATATCTTCAAGGGTATGTCGTGACACCTTTAGTCTATGTCGCGAAAACGAAGGCAACTTCGTGATTTCTTCAAGGGTATGTCATGTCATTCCGCGTTGCGACGTAGTGACCAACATCTATTTACTACACCTTTTAATGGTCTTCTGCACACTTACACAGTTCACTAGCTCCTCCTTAAGCCTCATTCGGCCCCTAAGGTTAATGAAAGACTCAATTTGTACATTTTATTAACTTTAAGAAATCTTGCAAAAACATAATTAAAACCTTATGAAAATGCTTGCTTTCAAGCTCTTAAAGAGCGAAAATTAGTTTAATATGTTATACTAAATTACGACAAATCAGAGTGTTGTTTTGATGGTAGTAGATCATCTCACAAAATATGCCCATTTTATGGCCCTATCCCATCCCTATACTTCTAGGACTATAGCTCAACTGTTCATGGAAAATGTGTACAAGCTACATGGGATGCCTGACTCCATTATATCTAATAGGGACAAGCTATTTGTTAGTAATTTCTAGCAGGATTTGTTCAAACGAGTGGGAACTAAACTTCACCTATCCACTACTTACTATCCTGAGACTGATAGGTAAACAGAAGTACTGAATGGGTGTCTTGAAGGCTATCTGAGATGCATGTCGGGGGAGAGACCACAGGACTAGGTAAGTTGGCTTCCCTTAGCTGAGTGGTGGTATAATTCCACATTCCACTTAGCCATTCAAAATACAATTTATGAGACACTACATGGCCAGACACCTCCTCATCATACAACATAATTAGCTGGGACATGACTGGTGGCTGTTGTAGATAGAATTTTGCATCATCGTAAGGCTATAAGACAACTGTTAGAATTCTATCTGAAGAGAGCACAAGATAGAATAAAGCAACAAGCTTATAGACACAAAACAGGCAGACATATTGAAATTGGGGATTGGGTTTATTTGAAGCTTCAACCTTACAGACAGTATTCTATGGAAGGTTACTTAACCAAAAATTAGCTCCCAAGTATTTTGGGTCATACATGGTGGAAGGTAAGATCAAAAGGTAGCATACAAGATGTAGCTGCCCCCAAGGATCTAGAATTCACCCTACTTTTCATGTTTCATAACTTAAGAAACATGTTGGAGCTGCTCATGTATAAGTGTCTCTGCCAGTAGTGGACAACCAAGGATTTTGGGCCAAAAAGCCTATTCGAATTTTAGATAGAAGGATGGTGAAGAGTGGGAATGTGGCCACAACTGAAGTTTTGGTTGAATGGGTGAATTCATTTCCAGAGGATGCCACATGGGAATCCTTGGTGCAGCTGAAGGATGCTTACCTTCATATAGATCCTAGAGGACAAGGATCTTCTTCAAGGAGAGAGTAGTTGTTATGGGTAGTTGGGCCGAGAGCAGGTTGTAAAAACGGTGTGCATCAGGTTAAATAAAATGAAATGTTTCATAGAAACAATCGTACAATTTGTTTTGTTTGTTTTTCTGTTATTTCGACTGTTAGACAATTCAATTGTTTTTCCTATATATCAGCATGTAATTGACAGTATTGGATATGAAAATTGAAAACTATCAACACACCTTTCTAATATGCATTGTTCTCTCCCCTATTTTCTATTCTTCTATTCTCTTCTCTTCTCTTTCTCGGATTTTTTATTTCGTTCTTAACAAATTTATCTTGGTTGAGAAAGTAAGGTCAGGAGATAAGCAAGTATCAATCAACCGATTAGTTAATTAGAGGCCGAGAGGTAATAATTAGTTAATCGGTAGCTAATCAACCTTAAAACCCTAATTCGAAGTTAGTTACAAACCTTGAAGCGAGTTAATCTTCCTGATTGGTTTATTGATTAAGTCGTTTGTTTATTTTTCTTGTTTATTCATTTTAGTTAATTAAATTATCTCTTTAATCTATTTTATGATTTATCGTAATATAGGAATTAATTACTACTACTTAGACTTATTACTGTAAAAATATTTTCATAATTTACTCCATCCTCCCTTAGGTACGATTCTTATAATACTTTCAAGTATTTCATTTTACTAACTATATTACAATTCAATTTGTGCAATTGCGAACACTGCCGTTCTAAATTCTTATATATTTTTTGTGTTATATTTTATTACTCTAAACGACAACTCATTTATAAGCGACAAAAATTTAAAATATTAATTCATCTCTCTCTTTATATTTTCGTACCTAACAAAAACAATACTCTTGATTTTTATAGATTAAATTAGTTCTGTCAATTATAACACTAAACATTTTTTAAAAAAAAGTAAAAAACTTAACTTTATTTAGTTTATATTAATTATTAACATAGCTTTAAATTTTTTTAAAAATTAATTTTTTTTAATGTTCTCTATGTTGGTTTTATAGTTCATGTTTAAAGTTTATAGTTCACTCCCAAAAATATTCTCTTTAATGTCTGGATTTTTTTCATTGAAAATACAAAATATCTTACCATAACGCTTAATAATTTTATATTATTTTTTATATTTAGTTTAATTAATTTTAAAGTTCAATAAATTAATTAAAATTACCTTAAAATAAATTATTTAAAATTTTATATTTAAAATTTCTTAATTTTAACATAAACTAATATAATTTGAAGTTTACTTTTAGATATTTATAAATTTAAAATTAAAATGCTGAGGTGTTCGATTTCGTTGACTGAAAAGCTTAAACCGGGATTTTAATTAGAGTACAAATACATGGGCCAAACAGCCTAGAAAAGTGAAGCCAAAAGCCCACCAAAGTGTGCTGTAAACGTTCCCCTTCCTCGCTGATTCTTTTATCTTTTTCTGTTTTTCGCAGACTAAAAGCGTCTCCATTTTTTCACCTTGAAAATCCTTCAAAACAATGCGTTTATCTTCAAAGCAAACGGTCTATTGTTTCACGAAATCAAGGCTCTCTCGTCTCAAATCGGCTTCCCTTTGTACATCAGCTTCAAATGACGCCGAAGCCGTGGAAATCGCTTCTATCCTCAGTAAAAATGACTGGAAACGACTTCTTGAAACATCATCAGAATTGACAAGCAAGCTGAACCCAGAAATAGTTCACTCCGTTCTTCTCCAAAACTCGATTCATGATCCCGAACGCCTTTTCAGTTTCTTCAACTGGGCAAGTCAGCAATCCCCGAACCCTCAAAATTTGGATTCTTTTTCTTTTCTAGCAGTTACTTTATGTAATTCGAAGATGTTTCGTAAAGCCACTATTGTTTTAGACAGCATGGTTAGGACTAGAAGGCCCGTTCAGGCCATTTTGGGTTCAATTATTAGGTGCTGGAAGGGCTATGAAGGGAATTATGTCGGGGTTTTCGATATTTTGATTGGTTGTTATAAGAAAATGGGTTCTTGGAACGATGCTGTTTATGTTTTTTTGGGTGCTAAAGAAGTTGGGGTTTTGCCTGGTTTGGCTTGTTGTAATAACTTTTTAGGTGATTTGCTTAAGGTAAATAAGTTGGATTTGTTTTGGAAGGTTTTCAATGGGATGATAGATGCTAAATTGGTGCCTGATGTTTATACTTTTACCAATGTGATTAATGCTCATTGTCGAGTAGGGGATATTGAGAAGGCAAAAAGGGTGTTTATGGATATGGAGGAGAAGGGATGTAGCCCTGGTTTGGTTACTTATAATGTTATGATTGGTGGACTGTGTAAAGCTGGTGCTGTTGATGAAGCATTGAAGTTGAAAAACTCCATGAGTCGGAAGGGTTTCAACCCTGATGCATATACTTACAATACGGTTATTAATGGGTTTTGTAGGCATAACAGATTTCAGGAAGCAAAATTGATGATGGAGGAAATGCGTTGTGCAGGCTTAAATCCTAACCATTTTGCTTACACAGCTTTGATTGATGGGTTCATTAAACGGGGGAGCATGGCCGAGGCTTTCCAAGTCAAGGATGAGATGGTTGCTTGTGGAATTAAACCGAATGTGTTCACGTATAATGTGCTTATTGGTGGGGCTTCTAAGGCTGGTGACTTGGAGAAAGGAAAAGCTCTGTTCGATGAGATGGTTTTGATTGGCATCGGACCTGATGCACAAACATTTAGTCTTATGATCCAGAGTTATTGTCGACAAGGGAATTTTCTCAAGGCCCATGAATTGTTTGAAGAGATGAAGGAACACAACTTGACACCCACGATGTACACTTATAATGGTATAATTAGTGGATTATGTCACTGTGGAGATCTTGGTCGAGCTAATTATGTTTTTGAGGCAATGATTAAGGTAGGGTTGAAGCCCAACGTTGTTATGTATACAAATCTGATAAAAGGTCATATTCAGAAAAGTAGATTCAAGGAAGCAAGAAAGATTCTCAACAGAATGATGGAGAATGGACAAATGGCTGATATCTTTTGTTGCAATACTCTTTTAAGTGGCTTATGTAAGTCCCAAATGATGGACGAAGCAAGGAGCTTCTTAGTCGAAATGGTTGACAGGGGGTTGAAGCCTAATGAAATTACCTATGGGACTTTAATCCATGGATATGCTAAGGCCGGGGAAATGGAGGCAGTAGAAAGGTGTTTCAGAGAGATGCG
Organism: Gossypium hirsutum; assembly: GCF_007990345.1. NCBI lineage: Eukaryota > Viridiplantae > Streptophyta > Magnoliopsida > Malvales > Malvaceae > Gossypium > Gossypium hirsutum. The sequence continues at coordinate 13,475,803 of NC_053426.1, read as the reverse complement.
TAGTTATGGTATAGCTCCAAATAATGCTATCTATACTATATTGATTAATAGCCTTTGCAAAGTGGGAAATGTAACCGAGGCTCTGTCGACATTTAGGCACATGTCTGAAAAAGGTGTGCTCCCAGACATAAAGACTTACACTGCACTCATCCACGGCCTTGCAGCAAATGGTAGAATTAATGATGCAATGCAACTGTTCTCTCAACTTGATGAAAAGGGTATAGTGCCTGATGTATTCACTTATACTTCTCTCATTTCTGTCTTTTCTAAGCTTGGTGATATGGAGGCTGCTCTCAACCTTTATGATAAGATGTGTCAAAAGGGCATTGCTCCTAATATTGTTACATATAATGCAATGATTGATGGTCTGTGTAAGTTAGGTGACACCGAGAAAGCTAGGAGGGTGTTTAATGAAATCGCACAGAGAGGCTTGGCACCTAATGTCAAGAGTTATTCTATAATTATAGATGGATATTGCAAATCTGGAAATTTAACTGAGGCATTTCAGTTACTGGATAAAATGCCCTCAAAGGGTGTTCCACCTGATAGTTTTACTTATTGTGCCCTTATTGACGGATGCTGTAAAGGAGGAGAATTGGACAAGGCGCTCTCTTTGTTTTCTGAAATGTTGCAGAAGGGTTTTGATCCCACCTCTTCTTTCAATGCATTGATCAATGGGTTATGCAAGACGGGGAAACCAAATGAAGCTATGAGGCTGTTAGAAGACATGGCCAGTAACTGTATTACACCAAACCATAGAACCTATACAATCCTAATTGATTATCACAGCAAGGCAGGAAGGATGGAAGAAGCCGAAATTCTCTTTTTGGAGATGCAAAGGAGGAATCTGGTTCCGAATGTTGTAACTTACAACTTGCTTTTACATGGTTACTACAGATTAGGGAGGAAAGCAGAGATGTTTGATCTTTTCGAGTCCATGGCTGCAAAAGGGGTTGAACCTGATGAAATTATTTATCGTCTTATTGCTAATGCTTACTTGGAAGAAAATAGTTTGATTGGAATGTTGAAGCTGTTGGATGAAATTCTAGTGAAGGATGTTGTGTTCGATAAAAATCCCACTTTTCTGCTGCTGGACGCTGTATGCAAAAGAGAGGAGTTTTCGGAAGTTCCAAAGTCACTTGAAGAAATGGCAGAACAAGGACTTAAGCTCAGTCCAATTACATGTCACAAGCTTGTTCATGGTTTTCATGATAAGGGAAATCCAGAGAAAGCAGAATGGATTCTTGAGAGCTTGGTCCGGTTCGGATGGATTCCAAACACCACCACTGTGAATAGCATTATTGATAAAGAAAATGATGTTGCAAACTTGGAGAGCCCTAACAATTCTCCCAAGCAAGCAACGTGCGGAGTTGCTTGTCAAGTGTAAAAACTACGGGAGAAAAAGTTACCATCTGTTCTTTCTTTTCACTTCAGTTAAAAACTTCCTGAATCACTAATGGAGCAGGCTCATGCTAGTGCTAGAGTAGACCAACTCAGCCAGGCTCAGAAATCATGGTGTTTTCGAAACCATCTGGAAACTTGTCGTGTTGGATGCTTCCTATCAAAGTGGAAGGTTCAGGTGAGCAGGACACTCGGAAAGGTCAGTGATAGTAACTAACTTACATGTAAGCGCTGAATAAGCAATGTAGGCGGCAGGAGTGGAAGTGTTTGTCACATTGTTTAGGCCTCAAAGATTTGTATTATTACTATTAGTTTTCATTCTTCTTAGCTGTTGGATAATTTATACCTTCATCATCAATTACAAGCAAGCTTTTGGCTCTCAATATGACATTAATACTTTTAGCTTCTAATTCCCTGTAATAAATATGAGACTACGACAAAAACACAAGGTTAATAAATACGAATATAGTATAATTGAATACGACTGAATATGTCGCAATACATTTAAATGCACTTGTTTTTGTATTTAAGATTTTGATGTTACATTATATTTTATCACTCTCTCGAAAAAGAAAAAAGACCATTCTCTTATAAAACTTATAATACATTTAAATGCATGAGCTACCCGATCCTCAAATAAAATTTTCATATATATATATATATAAAAGAAATAAATAGAACCTAAAAATATAAGCTACTAAAACAGAGTATCCAAAGGAGCCACCAAGATGGTGGTGGGAATTGCATATAGTCATATACTTGAAGAAAGCTATGAATTATGATGCAGTTTCACATGGGGTAAAGCCAAACTTTCAACTTTGTCTGCTAAAAGCCCTAATGTATGGTTGATTTCTTCCATTCCGGGTCTTTGACGTTCCCTTCTGGGGTTGTGATATACTATACTATCATTCTGTTAAGAATGGCAAATCCTCATGATCATCAACACCTGATGCTAATGCAAGCTGAATAGGAGTGTGACCTTCTCCGTCTACAGCATGTGGATCTGCTCCCCTGCAATTCGGTTGCATTCATGGTAGTGGGAAAGATAACCAGTGTAAGCGAAATTATATCTGTCTAAAAAGGATAACATACCCCAAAAGCGGAAACTTATGAAAATTATGAACAAAAAAAAGTAAGAAAATGAAAAAGTCACCTTGTAAGAAGCAATTTTGCTATTGCAAAATTCCTGCCAATGACACAAATATGGAGTGGCATCCGACCTCTTGAATCGGACGCATTTATATTTGCTCCATACTGAAGCAGCAGCTCCACCATGCAGATATCGGTGGTTAAGCAGGCAAGATGAAGTAGTGAACAACTGTCGGGATGCTCCTTCTCGATCTGATCTTCGTTTTTATTTAACGAGTTCAAAGATCTTGATGAGGGGTCCAGAGAGTCAACTGCAAAGCAATCAAAGTCGTAATTAAAGGATTTCTTTGGTTTTTCCTATTACATACATTAATCTGGAGTTGTGGACAGAGGGGGAGGATGTACAATATGATGCATGACCATAAATTGTATTCACATCAGCCCCATAGCAAACAATGTAGCGGTATACAGCCCTTGGGTCATTAGAACGAACACTTTCCCACACCTCTTCTGCTACAGAGTGGAGACGCCGTTTGTCTGTTATCTTAGGAACAAAAGCTTTCTCTGCATACTGAAATAATCGGAAACCGTCAACTCTACATCCGTAGGAAAAACTAGATAATTCGGAGCAATACCTTTGCATGAATGAACAACTCCTTCACTGAAATGGGATCATCGTGAGTAGGTTTCATTTTCACAAGTTGCTTATGTCCTTCAGAGTTGGAAGAACTACAACAAGAAGTAAAAAGGTTCATCATAGGAAGAGTTCTCCCATCAAATCAAATAGTCTGACTTACCCCGCAGGTATAACAGTTCTTGTAGGTCCCGAGTGCAACAACTCCTCCCAGATTGAGTTCACATAGATATTTCCCAGTGATTGAAACAAATCCAACACAGACGGTTCCCACACTTTAACATCAAGTGTCAGTGATCTTACCTGGGTAAAAGGTTATATAAAAACTGCATGACTAGGCAATTAAACATACATACAGCAAATAATGGTTGCATGAGGATAACATAAAAATGATAACAAGTCCAACTCCTGAAGAATTCCGAGGGAAAAAAAAAATATTTCAAGTCCTTGGACCGAGCAAAATTTGTAGTACAGACAAACTAGATAACATGGTTAAAACAGTAGTCACTGTTCCTGTTGTTTACATCTTCCTAACTTACCAAACCAAATATATAATGCTCTACAAATATTCCCTGATCCCTAAATTTCTTCAAGGAATATGTGTTTGTTTTAGGTTGAGTACAAGTTAACAAATGGGCCAAACCAAAATGTATGTCCAAGAGACGCATGGTAACGACAAATAAAGTGTTACATTGCACACTTTGTTATCCTAACTTTCATAATTTTTAATTTTAGGTGTCAAAATAAAAGAAAAAAAATTATCACTCATTTCGAATTAATTTTATTTTTTTAAATTGATTTTTTTTACGACAAATTAAATTATTCAACTATAGACTTAAAATTTCTCCTATAACTCAATTTCCTGCAAATATTCAAAGTTTTCCTTTTCCTTTAAAAAACCCATGGTTCCTTTTTGCTGGAAAAAAACTTAAATTTATCATAAAAAAGGACAACATTAAAGGAAATTAAAAAAATAAAATAACTCTTTTTGTAAAAACTAAAATTTTTCTATAAAAATCTAAATAATTCCATGTAAAATATCAAATTATTCCCTTTAAAGAAAAAAAATAAAATTAATTCTACAAAGGAAAAATAAAAGAAATTAAAAAGACAAAATAGATTTTCCAAGTAAAAATTCAAGTTTTTCTCCATAAGACCAAAGTTTAATTCTTAAAAAAAATTAAGGAAATTTAAAAAAATATCAAAATGAAAACTTACTAAAATTAAGTGATTAAAATAAGTGTATAATAACATTGCCTAATTCCAAATTAATGGCAAGTGATCAAAATAAAAATGATTTGTAACAACAGTGCCCTTTGTGCAATTTTTAATTTTTCGTCACCGAAAATAAAAACTATAGAAGTTGGTTACCAATGTGTAATTTACCCAAATAGAAAGCTAAAACAAGATATTTCTCTCAGCTTCCCTATAGGTGTAAGGCATGCTTAGTTTCGTTCCTTAGCTCTTTTTTTCCAGTCCTGTAAAAAGGTTTCAAAAGGTCAACAACAGTATGTCACTGTGGAATTTTCTTAACATTCCTATGTAAACATTCATTAAAGGGATACAAAGCCTTTTCTGTTATTCCTATTCTTAAGTCAACTATGGGATTCTCAACATCAAAACATGTTAATAGCTTTATCGTTGACCACTAGTATACATGCCTATGTATACATTCATTCCAATACACAAGTGAGAGATAATTCACTCTAAGAGTTGTTTGTTTTACTGAAATTAATTTTTAGAAATTAATTTTTGAAAAATAATTTATTTTTCTAGAAAAGTTAATATTTTTTGACGTTTGGAAGAATTTGTATAAAATATTTTCTATTGTTTGGTAGATTTCTTAAAAATATTTTATAAAAGTTATTTTCAATTAAACAAACATACAATTGAGATTTTCTTATTTTTTTATTGTTTAATTGAATTTATTTTTATCTATAATTTTATATTTTACATTGTTTTTATATATATTAAAAATATTATATTGAATTCAGATTCATTACGTCATTTTTTAATTACATGACTACTAAGTAAGTATTTTTTATTTAAAAATGTGACATCAACAAAATTGAAAAAAAATTAACGATGTCAATAATTGAACTTAATTTTCAAAATTAAAAAGTAAAAGGACTAAATTCTTGAAAATAAAAGTACGAAGACTAAATTACAAATATGTGAAGTACACATATACTTATGACATATTTTAACATTTATATTACAAAACATTTATTATTAATATATTTATAATTATAATAAATATTTATTATTAAAATATTAATATTAAATATTTTCAATAATATGTGAATAATATTATTCAAAATTATTATTTTTAAAATTTATTATTAAAATAAAATTAAAATATTAAATAATTTATTATATGACTAAATATAAATAAAATAAGTATGTTTAATAATATTAAAAAATATAATATTTTGAATATTTTTAAAAATAAAATAAAATTTATTATCAATATAACAATATTAGGTTTGATTTAAATTAATTTTTATATAAAAATAAAATTATTTGTAGATAAATTTTTTTCCAAAAAATAATTTACGTTTTTCAAAATAATAAATGACTTATTCTATTTTGACATGTAAGTTATTTTTCCTTAACCAAACTATTTTTTGTAAAATAAATATAAAAAAATACAAAAATATATTTTTAATAAAACCTTTTACATCTCAACAAACCCAACTCAAATTTTTTCTAATCTTTTTTACTTACATTTTCTACATGGTGTCAGAGCCTTCTTTTCAAACCCTAGAAATAAGTTTTTTTTGGTACTTACTATCTTAGCCTCTGTTTCTTCTCTCACCACCGCCCTTAGAAGTGTCGGAACACCATCCTCGACGAACCCCTAAAGTTTGGTGTCTATCAAGCCTGCCCATGAGTCTCACACACCACCAATAGTATTTTGCGCTATTTTTCACACGTCGGAACATGACGCCCACCTCGTCAAAATTCTGACTTCTGCTTGCTGTTACCGGTCTTGTAGCCATATTTTCTACAACCCTTTACTTCACTGAGTCCAAATAGTGTTGATTCAAAAGTCACCTTTTTTTAACTAATATATTTGGCTTCTGTAAGTATCTTATTATAAGAACTTTTGTGTTTGAATTTCAAATCTTTTAGAATGGCAGAAAAGAAAATTGTTGCAATTAGTTCAGATAATCCCTACAACCTTCTAGCTTCCACTAAGGTGTTTTTTCAAATGAAATTCAGAATCTCAAGCATCTTCTGTCCCAAATTGATTCCAATGCAACATCTAATTTTGTGAAGTCAAGTAATGCATTTAATGCGTATGTAATTCACAAAATGCCTCTCAAAGCTCTTCATTTGAAGAGTCTCTTAAAAGTTTTTGAAGGGAAAAGAGATTATACAGCTCCTCCAAAAGTATTTGGATGTATTTGTTTTGTTCATACTGAGAGTGTTGGAAAGTTGGATCCACAGGCCTTTAAATGCATATTTATTGGGTATTCTCCTATAGAAAAAGGTTGAAAGTGTTATCATCCTCCATCCAGAAGGTATTTATGAACATTGCTTTCAAAGAAAATGGATCTTATTTTGGCACAGTCCAATCACCTCCTCGGGAGAGAATGGAAGAGAAGAGATGATGACTATGCCTAGTTCTGTTACATTGGAAGATTTTATTCGAAGAAAAGAACCTATTCAAGGGGAGACTATTGGGGGCTTGGATAAACCGGATTTAAGAACTTACTCAAAGAGAAGTAAGGCATAAGAGAGAAGGCATAAGAAGTCTTCTTGCATCCTAGTCAGTGCCAAAAATCTTCTTTTCCTAGTGAGTCATTTTATGATCCCAATTCAACTAGTGATTTAGATTTATCCATTGCTCAAAGAAAAGGTGTCAAGATTTGAACTAAACTTTCTATATCTAATTTTAGTTCTTAGGATTCCTCGAGTCCTTTCTATAGAGCCTTTGTCTTATCCTTATCATTTATTTGTGTCTATTCCAAAAGATTAGCAGGAAGCTTTCAATGATCCAAGACGGAAATGAAGGCTTTAGCAAAGAACGAGACTTGAGAACTTGTTATTCCTCCGTAGGAAACTAACTGGCTGGTTGCAAGTGGGTGATTACTGTGAAACACGAGGCTGATGGTTCTATTGAAAGGTTCAAAACTAAACTGGTAGCTTAGTGTTTCACTCAATCCTATGGAGTGGACTATCAAGAGATATTTGCCCTTACCACCAAGATGAACATCATCAGAATCTTGTTATCTTATGCAACCAACCTTGATTGGGACTTGTAATAGTTTGATATGAAAAATGCATTTTTACATGGAGACTTAAAAGAAGACGTTTATATGGAGACCCCTTCAAGTTTTGACGATGAAAAGACACGAGGAAAAGTATATAGATTGAAGAAAGGCTTGTATGAGTTGAATCAATCTCCTAGAGCATGGTTTGACAAATTCAGTAAAGCCACGACCACTTTTAGCTATCAATAGAGCAATGCTAATCATATACTCTTCATAAGACATTGCAAGGGTAAGATTACTTTTCTTGTAGTTTATGTTGATGACATAGAGATGATAGGGGATGACAAAGAGGAGATTACTCAATTAAAGAGGCTCTTGGTTCAAGAAATTGAAATCAAGACCTTCAAAAGCTGAAAAATATTTTCTGAAAATTGAAGTTGCCAGATAAAAAAAAAAAGGGGGATTTTCGTTTCTCAAAGGAAATATATTTAGATCTTTTGAAAAAATTCGATATGATAGGTTGCAAACCGAAAGAGTCACTGACTGAAAGCAATCATAAACTGCAAGCAAAGATTGTAGAGTTAGTGGATAAAGAAAGATATCAAAGATTGATAGGCAGATTAATTTAGTAAGTCAATTTATTTATGATCCTCAAAACTAACAAAAGTGTAATACCCGAGGGGGAATTAAATTTGCCAAGAAAAGACAAATTATACTTATATTGTGACAACAAGTCTGCTATGAGCATACTCAAAATTCAATGCAACATGATCGAACGAAACATGAAAAGATCAATCGGCGCTCCACCAAAGAGAAATTAACAATTGGTGTCTTGAGTTTAGTTCATGTGGTATCTGATGAGCAGTTAGTTGAGGTGTTCAGCAAATGATTAAACAATAGGACTTCTCATAATTTGGTTTGCAAATTGGGCATGTGTGATATCCATGCACCAACTCGGGGAGTGTTGGCATCTTCATAGTTGACCAAACAGCGGACAAATTGACAGCTTAGCAACATTATACGAATTACATGATTATAGGAATCATATCACTGATTTTGTGGGATTTTACTATTATTTACAACTTGCATTTCTTCCTTAGACTTGTACCTTAGTATAAATACTTATGTAAACATTCATTCCAATACACAAGTGAGAAGTAACCCACTCTAAAATTTTCTGATCTCTTTACTTCTCTAAAATTTTCTAATCTCATTACTTCTCTTTTCTACAAAACATTTTGAATGTTGAGTCAAAAGTAAATATTTTCACTTAGAAAGAAAAAGAAAGCTACTTCAGCTATTTAGATCCTTCTATATTTGAAAGGTCCAATCGCCCAAACAAAAGCTTTTTCAAGAAAATATTGAACATCTGCCAATAGCATTTCTTAGAAAGACATAAGGTTCCAGAGCAAATTTATACGGCATACCTTTGATATATGTACACCAAGATTGCGGTGAACTCCGGAACATTCAATGCATATAAGTAGACCAAGGTTTAAAGATGCCCAGTCTGGCTCAGGTGCACCACAATCAGCACATTTATGATTCCCGGCTACTTTTCTTAAGATATCAATTGGCTTTTCACTCTTTCCGCAATATTCTTGATGCTGCGAACTTCTAGGTATGTCTAAAAGACTTCCAGGTGAGAGATTCTTACATTTATATTGTCCAATTGACATCGGATAACCATCAGGGTACGCTACTAGTGAACTGTTATCACTAGTAAAGTAATCACCACTTCCGGCGCGGAAAGCAGAGAGACACTGACATAAACGTTGCATGGAGAAAGAAATCAGAGGATACGTAGTGAGGAAAACTTGATTGATGCCTCCTTTTCACAATCCAAGAAAATAAACTTTTAAGAAAATTAAACAAATATGCATCTCATTTTGTTTTTTGGCTGAGGAAGAAGAAAGATTGCACAGTTCAATGCTTTTTCCCACATTTTGTTTAGAGGAAAGTTTAGTCAATTACCTTCTCAGGTGTTTGGGAACTCAGTAAGGAAGTAATCACTCCAGTTATTTTTTCAATCCAATCCCTTTGGTCTAGTGCATTTTCTGCCTGCATTGCCAAGTGAATTCTTTCAGCAATTTATTGCTAATTTAATCATTTCCACACTTAATAACCACAAAATATTACCAAGAAATAAATTCTAGTAAAAAATGAAAGCATCGGTTATGCATTCACCACAAAATTGAAATGTTGAACAAATACCTGCAATGTATAAATTTTTGTAGGTGAGATAATTCTGAAACAAAACATTAAATCTGTTTGATCTGCGTCAAACTTGATTGTTGATGTCAACAAGTTTACTGTATGGCGGGTAACAGATTTTTCATCAGGTACAGCACTATGGTTATGAGAAGAAAGCCATCGGCTCAGCAGCCCAGGACCATTTTCAGAACTACTCCTTTGAATAGTAGACGGACTTCCAGCTGCCTGAATGAGTACAATTTAGTATGGGAAAATTTTACTGCCCATATTATTATTGTAGGTGAGCTTTCATTTATGGGCTTACAGAAGACCAGGCAAATGGTTTACGATAGTAGTACAGCATCCCGCGACTATCGAGAACAAAAAATCTTCTCTTCCAATCACCTCTTAGGTTTGAAGAACGTTTTGAAAGATAACCTTGTCGTATGGTTTGAACCTGAGTAAAAGTAGTTTAAAAGAATGAAATGCAAAGAAACTCCTTTAAAAATACAAAATCATTTAAATTAAAACTAAGATAAAGATTATCTAAGAGAACCATGCAAAAGGACATCACCTTTCCCTTCGCAGCAGATTCCATAACTGCCTCAATAACTTTTTGGGATCCCCTTGTAAAAGGTTGCATTCCATCGGCTGCAGGAAGACCAGCATTGCTTAACTGTTTACTTTCTCGATCTATCTGCCTAATATGTTCTTGCATCCTTTCACATAGAGATTCTTGCTCATAGTTCGAACACTCCCTAGACTGTTGTGCGTAAGCTAAGACCTGCAACCCAGAAGCACTAGTATCAGAAGTTCGAGAGATGAAAATTTCAAAGATGGAAGAAACAAGTTTCTGAGGTAAACTTTATTCGCAGAAAACTTGAGAAAAAAATACTTATTTCCTCATTCCAAGTTTCCCAAGGAATTGCTTGCTTATGGGAACTCTGTTGGACTCCACAAATCAGTAAAGGAACTGGATTCAGATGTAGAAATGGAGGGAAAATAAAACTGATTCTCTTGAGGCAAAGTTTTTTCTCTTTACTAGTGGGAAAAAGGTTTGTCAAAGCAGTGTTTGTGAAGAAAATGGGATTCAGGCTTATGACTTCCATCTACTTGGACTAACCCAAGATACCGTGCTAGTGATTTCCACCAGAATAACAGTATCATCCCCCATGGTTCAATTGAAAAATAGATTTAAGAATTTTGAGTCATTATCAAATGCTACTGTGGACTAGTGTCATTTGATTTTTGCAGTAAAGTAGATAAGAAAGATCATATCTGAGCTCTTATCATATCTTTTTCTCAAGTAGAAATCAATCTGACTGTAGCAGGTAGCTGGCAATGACAAAACTTGTATTATAGCTCCATTAATGTGTCATGGGAGCTTAATTTAGCATTGTAGTCCAATGAAGTTTGTTTTGCATTCTCATATCGAGAATAAAGTCAACTATATTCTCAATGTTAGGATGATTGTTTAGTTTTATTACCTTTGGTCACCACAGACACTGGCAGCAAAAGTTTTGCTTCAATTACCGATAAATGCATAAGCTGGACAAGAAGAATTTCAACCCCATGGTTTCAGGGCACTAATTTTTTGCACCCCTCTTAGTTTTGCTATGACTTGATGAAATATTTGGCTTTCTCTGCGAGCTTCAACGTAATAACCTTCATCTCTAGAAGAGGTTTGTTGGTAGATTCTTTCAAAGGTTCAATTTGTAAGAAAAGCAATGTAAGAAAAAGTTAATAGCATGTCTCAGCTACTTTTTGTAGTTACGAAAGTTTTGGCAGCTAGTTTTAGCAGCTTCATTCAATCTCTTTTCTATTTTAAACAAGTTATAGACTGGATGAAAGAATCTTAAGACCTTTAGCATGTTAAAAGGTATTGAAAATTAATGTTTCGTTTCATCTTATAGGAGGAAAAGTTAAGATGACGAACCTGGTTAATGAAAGGTTCCATCTTATGTAAGAGTTCATATCCCTGCAAGGAACAAGGGTTCAGAAGTTGAACATATTAAAAAGATACCAACTGTAACAGGAAAACAAGTCATCATTTGAAATGTTCCACACCTGTTTGAAGAACCGTAGGTGAGCATCCATCATCCCACTAACAGCCTCCAAAAATTCAAATCTCTTTTTGGCTTCAAACTTGGAGAGAGTACTAACCTGGACACAGAACATGTACATTTGAAGCTTCAAGTAAACGAATATAAAAAAGAACAAGCACTTGTTGGCAAAAGTAACTTACCAGATTGAAGCGGGCTAGCTCAAATGAGGTTTTAGCAGTATGCAATTCCTGGAATGTCTCTCTACCAAATTAGATTTTGAAAGATAATGGTTAACCATTACAAAATAGCCCAACATTTTATGCACTTGTAGGATAAACTTTGGGTCAAGAAAAAGTTAATATTGTATATACCTCCTCTATGGCTGCAGCTACATCAGTCCTAGTGCTTTTCCTTAAAGACAGAAACTTCTCTCGTGCCTGTATGCCAAAATGGGCAAAAACACCAATGGCCACCATAAAGAATATACCAGCTATAATGTTTTACAGGACTAACTTTACAAAAATAGTTTACTAAAACCAGTTCTCAGGTTCATAACGCCTGGTTGTTTCAATACTAAATGAAGTCTTATGCATGCATTACTCATAAGAATATCAAATGATTACTGCTGATTGGAAAGAAGACTTGATTTAGGTTTACTCTTTTTTTTAAAGGCTTCAATTTAGGTTTCCTTGATTGTTGCTTTAGCTACATGCAATTTGTTTCATCAAAGTTGCTAAGGAAACCATTATTGCTTAATATAAGAAAATAATTTAAATGAAGTAATGAACATGCTTTTCAAATATAATTATTTTGTAGAAAAAAAACCAGCCATTCTTTTATTTATAAACCTTCATTTTAATTTATAATTATTTAAAGTATCATCGGTTATTTTTATATAAACATTCCTTTTTCCATTTACTTACAGAAACCAAAAGCAAGTAGCAAAGGAAACAACCAAACAGAGGCCTTATGATAATGTTGAATTGGCCCTGTTCCCTATTGCCACCATTCCCCCTTCTGGTTTTTGAGTGCGTCATCAAAAATCAACATCAAGGAAAGTTTACAAATGGTATTCTAGAATGTGGAATAACCTATCAAAATGTCGTTGGTAACATGGTATTTTCTATTTTCAAAAAGATCTGCATATGCTTCAAAGGTCCAGAAATTTTCTACCCATTCATTATCAATAAATTTAAACTTACAATCAATAATCATCACGATGATTAGAGGCATCCTTAATACTATAGAACTGAATCATAAAGAAGGTAAAGAAAAAGAAATGTTTAAAAAGGTAAAGAAAAAAGAACTGTTTAACTTTTTGATTTGAAATTCACCTGATCATATGTAAGTGAAGCCTTGTCGAAAGGTTTTCGGGCATCCTGAAACAATGGTTTAACAGTGGGTCAGAAAACATGTGAGAAACCAGTTCACATCATCAAGACTGTCACGTATGAAGTTGTTTCATTATGTGAGTGAACTCAGACAGAAGCTGGTCACCCGAGTCTGCAGTGATATAGAAGCAGGTGACACCATTTGTAGCCAGGTAAGAAGGCGGTAAAAGAAGATAACCATAGACCTTATTCATCTAGGACAAATATGACAAGTAACTGAACTTATCCACTATGCATGCAGACAAATAAGGCATTAATGACACTCTGCTGTTCTCAAAAGTACCCTAGGAATTTTCAATGGTACATGTAGGCAAATCAAATGTCATAAAAGTGCCCACAACATTCTCATTTTTTAACTTTCTCCTTTCCAACAGCAACAAAGAGAAATATTCCGCTAAAAGTAAAAGTTGGCACTATTCTCCCAATATTGTTACATTAAATCATGTGAATATAAGTTAAGAAGTAAAAGAAGAATGGAGAAATTCTAAACAATATCGTCTTCATGCTTCATAACAAAGAAAACAGTGTAACTTCGGAGCTGAAACTAGTGATAACTAACAAAATATCAAGTTATTTTAATAAATAAAACGCCCGTCATTAAGATGAAAAGAACTTAGATGAAATATCTCAGATGATAAAAAGTACCTTGATATCTTGCAGATCGATATTGACAAACTGCAGCAACCTATCATTTAGCATGTGCTCTATCTGAAAAAAGTAAATTACATGTGTTAAAAGATGGAAGTAAATTAATTAAAAATATTTCACCATTTCTCATAAACTAACTACTTTGATAGGATGGAATAACTTAAAAAAAAAACACTTCTAATTGTAGCAGACAATGTCAAGCATATTGCAAGAGAGAGAATGACCTACCATAGAGCAGTTGAATGTGCTAGCAAATTTTAATGGAAGTGATGTGTCGTGTAAGGAAGTGAAAGAAATTTGACATAAGCATACAAATTATAATTGATGAACAACTACCCAGTTCATTCTTGTAAGATCACACCTTAATGTAATGCTATAGATACTTTAGGTGTAAATAAATCTTGAAGACCAAAATCCTACTTATTAAATCATTTAAATAGTTAAGGCCTGAATTTGAGTCTGAACATTTAGATTTGGAAACTTATACTTGCTCTAGAGGAGAAGAACCCAATCACTTTCCTTCTATTGTATCACAGGCATCTTCTTGTTGTGAATTCTTGAGGTTGGTCATTAGGTGCATAATTAAGACTTGCATTGTCCTTTTTCTTTGTAATTATTCATAATTTATACTAAAATTGCTCAAGATGAAACCGGTTCTACAACTACAAATTTTAATAGAGATTTATACTCCAAGAGTAAATCATACACAAATTTAAGTAATATCACCAAATTCGATAGTCAAAAACCCTACAGAAAATATAAACATATTACACAATGTTTTTAACAGTGTACCTCTGAAATCACAAAAGTCACTACCTGTGAGCGAAGAACTTCCTTGTATGAGGCAATTTCTCTTAATGCAACAGTGAAATTTGTCATGACTGGGCCTGAATTCCATCATTAAGAACAGCACTAATATGATGAGCAATTTATTGCATTTCCTGACCTTAAAAATCGACTTACTTTTTGTATACCAACCTTGACATCAGTTTAAGTAACACCATAACACCAAAATAGCAAAATGGCCTAATTTACATAATAAATGCATAAGTAGCAAAGTAAAACAAAATGTTGACCATACGAGATTATTGTTCAAAAAAAAAAAATCTTTTCAAGTATCTCCGTTTTAGTACATTTTATTGAAACTTAACAAATTCAGTAATTAGCATTGATTTGTTCAGTTTATCAAAGAATGAAACAAACATTTCTTCTTATGCATCTCCTTTTAAGTACCAATTTATAAAAATTTGACAAATTCAAATAATTAGCATTTATTTGTCCTCGAACAAATTTTTTAAAGCATTTGCCTGTTCCCAAGGTGATAAGGACACAGGACGTATGGACAACACAGAACGGATCAAAAGTAACACAGAAAATAGACGTGATAAATCCAATTAACACCATGCAATGCTTAGACGGACTTAGTCTTGAAGTAAATCGCAGCATATGCATTTTTAAGGTATTACTCAAGGAGGGTTAGGAAGCCAGAATATGTACCTCCAAAAGCAACACATATAGGATCATTTTGCTCCCCTCCAAAAGTTTCAAGGGCATTTACGAAAGCAAGGTCACCAGCATACCCCTCTACAAGCCCCTCTCTGTTATTTTAGAATAGACCATGTGAGATCATTCAATAATATAGAATTGGAAATACCTGTTATGTGGCTGAAAAAAAATTATATAAAAATTATATATTTTTTCGGAAAGAATTAGGTAAAATAAAATGACTAGTTTTCTCTTTAAAGTAAAAATTCATATATATCCCTAGTGGTTTTTAGAACTACTTGATTGAGGTGGTCAATTGATGTAACTTTGATTTGTGACCCTAAACTCAGTTAGAATTTCAATTATAGTAATATTAAATTCAAGCAAAAACAAAACTTGGACAGCAAGATAAAAAATTAACTATTCTTATTTGAAATTTTTGTGGACTTACCAATTTTTAGATAAACAGAAGAACTATTAGCTTGAGCTTGTGTTACTAGTTACAAGATATGAGTTTCAGTTTGTTAGCTCTTATATATCTTAAATTAGAAGATTAGTATTTAACAAATAGCATGTTATCACGTTATATCCCCATTCTCAAGGCTGCTCAGGTGGCCTGAGGTCTAAGAAGGGGTAAACAGAACAAAGAAGGAGATCTCCTCGACCATAAATAGGAAAGCAAGTGCATATCAAGCCATTGCTTGAGACACAATTAACAATTATGCATTAAAACTCATAAGCAGCTTCTAACTCCATGAGTTACTAACTATCTTCTTTGTGGGTTTTTCCCCCTTTTTCCACAGACTTGTCTTCTGCTTTATCAATGTAGAACAAACATTAGATATCAACAACTCAATAACACCACAATAAACATCAGTTAAGAGATTGCTCTTCAAAAAGGGTGTATGCAAACGATTGAAACAATAACAAAAATGTAAACCTACGTGTATTTTCGACATCCTTTATAAAACTTTAAACATCTTCCTCGCATCAACTCGGCGTTCTCTTCCAAGCATTGCATCTGTTTCAGTAACCAATACAACAATTACTGCCAATATACAAGATAAACTAACCTAAGCATAATGCAAAATTACTAATAATACTGAGATTGATTTTAAAATGTTAAATGAGCAAGTACTATTGAGCTTTCCATAAAAAATTACACTACTTAAAAGAAGCATAAGGTTCCATTTAAAGCAGAGCAAGAAATGTTATCGAAAAATAGAAACGTTTAATTTTTATTTTTGTTCTTTTTTTTTTCAAAATAAACAAGATGACTAAACGAATGAAATTACCATTAAAAGATTTTATTACAGGCAAATGCAGATTGATAAATAGTGAATTCATATGGAAATAGACAAAGAGATAACCTTATATTCCGCTTCTAGTTCTCTTAAAAGATTTAACTAGGCATGCGATCTAAATGAAAATTTCATTTTTTATCTGAAATAATTAGCGGCAAATAATTGCATCATTAAACAAGAAGAAGAACCTCTTGCCGAAGCATCGGTGTATCTTCGAGTTTGGTGAACTGCATTTTTGGAGAAACGCAGAATTTGGGTGGATCGTCTTCGTTTTGTGTAATGAAATTAATTATGAAAAATGAGAGTGAGAAATGGATTTTATTTTATTTGCGTTTTAGGTATGGGAGGCTTTGAGAAAAGGGCGCAAAATTAAGAATGGTGAAAAGAGATTTTCATTTTTGTAGTTAGAAACTTTGAACTTCCTCCGCGAACTTTTATGGCTGTAACTATTTTTTAAAAAACAATGACAATTCAAAACATAACCCGCCTTTTCTGCTTCTCTCTCCCTCTCTCTCTCATACTTCTTTCCTTTTTCAAAAATTACCAAAAAGTAATTGCATTTTGCTTTAAAAAAAAAGGCATAATTTAAAAGGGGGTTTCATTCTTATAAAATTATACGAACTATAAATAAAAGTGGTGACTGAATATTTCTTATATAAAATAATTTTGTTAAAAATTCTAAAAAATAATTATTAGACAACCATCTTACTAAAACATAGATAATAAAAAAACTCGAAAATAATTCTTAACCGTATGAAAGGAAAAGTATACTTAAGAGGTCTCTGTATTATAGGGACTGGATAAATTTAGTCTCACTATTATTAAATAGATTAACTTAGTCTTTATATTATTAAAAAGCATCAAATAAATCTAAGTTATAACAAAGTTAACATTTATTGTATAGAAAATGTCTTAAAATTATTATATTTTAATTGCGGTTCAATTCAAAACAAAGATTTTATTTATAGAAATATTAATATCTCTGGGAAATAGTTAATGACATTTTATTAAGTAAATGTTATGTCGCACTCGGTTTTCTTTAGGCCCTGAAAATTAATGGAGAGTTGGGAGTTAATTTAATAAAATAATAAGTTGGTGGGCTCTATCGGAAAACTTGAAAAATTTTGGTGGTTGATTGCCAATTAATTGGGAACCAATTTTGGTTCGGTTACGTTGGAACCGACTGGTTCCTTAGTGAGAGACAAAATGATGGTCGATGGATGGTTACTTGAGGCCTTGAACCGTGCGTAAGAAGGGTTATATATACGAAAGAGGAGGATTATTCTGAAGGTAGAATTCTCTTCATTTCTGTTTTCCTTTTCAATTGTCTTCTTCGGTTGCTCCAAAGAAGAGAAAATTAAGGAAATATTGCATGGGTAATGATCATGAGGATTGAAGTTAGGGAGTAGAGGATTCAAGGAACTAGTAAGTCTTTCTATCTTTCTGTATTCGTGGATTGAGAAAGGGGAGTAAGGATTTCTAAAATCTCTAGAAATCTTTTGAATGATATTGAATTATGGGTTTTAAGGTTTGAATACTTTCGATTTAACCGATATAAATGATTTTCATGCCTAGCTGTCAAGACAAAGGAAACTCTGGCGTTTGGACAAGGTAAGCTGGCGAGGACAAATGACTTAATTTGAGTCTTATACTCTATTTTGGGTGCTATTTGTTGTTGTGCTGCCAAAACGATTTGCTTGAGTGCCTGTTCTAAGTCTGTTAGGATGGTTAAAAAACCTGTTAAGGCACAAAAAAAAAAAAGAAATCACTATATGACTCATGTAGCGAACAATCTAATAGAATAAGCATGGCGGGTCTACAAAAGCGGGCAAACGCAGTAATAAGAGGATTTGCCAAAATGCAAAGGCAAGTGGAACTGGTAGAAACGTTTTAACACGGGTATATGTAAGAGGAATGAGCAATTCCTTCAAAGTATTGCCAAATAGGTATTTGCCATAAGAGTCTACCAAAGTTTGATGAGTAAACCAACTTTGGCTGTAATTAAACCAAGGTAATTATGCAAATATTAGTCCTAAGTATTTATAGGTAAAGAGGGAAGTCCATCAAGGAATATCTTAAGAAGGAAGTCCCCCGAGGACTATATTAGGTAGAAAGTTTGTTGGGAAGTAATGGAAGAAACAAAGGTCCGTCGGGACTATATAGCGCCACGGAAGTCTACTTGGGACTATGAAATGTGAAAACCTGCCAAGGGAAATCTAAGAAAGAGATAGTCCGCAAGGAACTATCTGTTATTGGAAGTATTTTAGTAGAACGATCTGAGGCAGGAAAGTCTTCTAAGACTATTTATGAGTATAAGTCTGCAAAGAACGAGGTGATCATATATCAACCAAAACTCAAATTCAAGACAATAAATGATATTGTCAGTAAATGAGTCTTCCTTACAAAAAGGGTTTAAGCACATGCTAAGTCATAAGAAGAAAATTTTTGGGGTAATGTAGTAGGTCTATTTTGAGTTCAGTGTGGAATGAAGAGATTAAGGTAAGGATCCACAGTTGTAGCGAGATGTCTGATAGCCCACCAAAATTAATCGTCAAACCGCATATTCGCGTATATGGTACCTTGATGAGTCGAGCCAGAAAGGTAAAATAGGAGCCTAAGATGGAGCTAGATAGGGTTGGGCCCCAAAAATGGGTTGTTTGAAAGAGTACACCTATGATCAGATCAATCGGTACGTCCACCATCAATCAATTCAAACAATACGTGAGCGCTAGCTACGCCAGTCATACTAGAAAATCTCTTAAGTTTTGTCAGAGATTTTTAAATTTTGTACTCTTATTCTTATTTACCCAAAATTTGAGAGCCTTTGATTTTTGTTGTACAAAATCTCATTAAGTTCATCTGAACTTACAATTGTACTGCTTTGTATGCAAGATTAAGGAATGACTTAAGGGTCATAAAGGGTCCAAGCCAGACATCGCCAAGTTTACGAATGGCGCCATAGTTGTACCATGCATATAGATGGGCACCCTTAGATGCTATCCATCAGGGTTCAAATAAAAAGGCTTTTATTGAAGTTTTAAATTCCCAAGTCACTATATACTTATAAACTTAAACCTTCTCAATAAGGAAATTTTGATTATAAGAACTTTAGAAGCGGTAGAAAATTTATTTGTAGTGATATTTTGTAACCTATTGTTAACTAAAGAGATTGGAGTGAAGTTATGTGTAAATATAAAACCTATATTGGCATTTAAAAGTTGCAATAAATCAATATAGAATTGTTGTTAAGTATCTAGAGTTGATTGTGACACTTGGTACCTAAACCCAACGATTAGGTCGGGTATAAGGTGTTACATGTTAACTATATTCCAATTTGGCCTTATTTTATTCTTTTTGTTAGTATAAGGACTAATTTGACCATTTAATATTAGAGGGACTAATTTGATCAAGTCCCTATATTAATTTGGTATGGGACTAATAAAAGGACCTCTCAAGTACATCACATTTCTTTTTAATGAAAGTTGAAATCAAGATAAGCATGGCATACATATAAGATAAGATAACATTTCATCCAGATTAAGGAGAATGTCATTTGGTTATATTTGCATTTTGATCATACATAAAAATGAAAAATTAAAAATCTTGCAAGGTTTTTTAAAAATTGAGTGGGAAAAGGATCTTAAACAAAGCCCTGACCTTTCATTAATGGTTCTTAAGTGATAGAATAGTAACATTTCAAGCCGATTTTGCCCTAGCTTCACCCAATAATAAGTGTTTTCCTATTAGGGTCATTAGATGGGTTTCCTTAAAAGGTCAACAATTTGTATACATTTGTATGAAAGATTACCAACAGTGACTAGAACCTAAATTGATGGTTGTTGAGTTAATGATTATGCACTAAAGACTAATTTAATTAGTAACTACCCACAAATCTCTACTAAGTTAAATAATTATTGGCCAAATTGAAATAGTTATTACTATTTTGATTCTTATAATTATTTTAGATTCACATGTTAAGTGGATGGACGTCTATGTTTTTACTAATTTATTGTGGTTGCCTCAAAGTGACGTAATCTAGTAGGTGTGAGAATTATTGTTGAAATGACTACATGTTTGAAAGGTTTAATGTCAAAAGCATCCATCATTTAAAATACTTTAAAATTGCTAAACATAAGGAATATTTACTTACATACAAAGATAATTAATTTGTAGAACACCTTACACTTAACATGGACGGCGGATCCGGATGTAAGACGCCACATTTGTTGCCCAAGCAACTTAGAAAATATTTAAAATAAGCACTGAAGCTAAAAATTAAACTAGTGTGGAAATCTCAATTGAAGAATGTCATGAGTGTTAAATTCACTTAAATGAAAACAGTCGGGCCCACATGCAACAATCCAAGGTCAAAGGTGGTCAAACACGAAGCTAAGTTTTGAGTCTTAGGTCAAACTAGCAAAATGTAAGGCTTTGTCTCGAGATAGTTAAGTCATGTCTAAACTTGATCATGGGTCAGCCCGAGCCGATGCAAGGTGTCTATGGCCATTACTAGGCTCGGGCCTAACTCGAAAAATGGGCAAAAAATTTTGCCCAAGCTTGACCTAGATTAAAAATGTTAAACTCAAGCCCCCCTATATTAAAAATTTTTAGATTATTTTTATATAAAAAATAAAAAATATAATACATCAAATACATTAAAAACATTAAAATAAATATTTCCCAACAAATTAAAAATACATTTAAAAAGTATTTAAATGGCACTATGATAGTTGCCACTTAGCAAGAATATACCACTAAAATAGTAGCAAAATTAACAATAGAACAATAGTTATACAATATTCAAATGATAACAACAAAATAGTAGCAATATAAAAGACAAACAATTCTTGTTAGAAGTTTGAAATTAGAAATACTCTGTTCTAATCCATTCTATAAGAAAACAAAATTGACCATGGAAAATAAGTTTACCTCTCTCTCCTTACTCATAAGTTGCCAATTTTGTTTAACTAATTACCATTATCCTACTATATGTTTTCTTTTAACTAAAGGGGAAAAAAATGGAATCATTCAAATATTGGTTCTCTATAATGAATTTGGAATTTTGAGACTACAATTGAGTCATTAGACCATAAATATTTCTATAATAGCCATAGAAAAATATTTAACAAATTTAAACCAAAAAAGAACAGTAAGATTAAAGGTTTTACAAGTCTAATTATGGTCTCGGATTGACACTTCTTTCACTTATGTTTTCTCTTAGTTAACCTTCTATACTGAAATAAGGAGTATTAGAGAACCACAATATATGTCAATGGAGAATGGTGTTGCCCAACTTGCTAGCAGTGTGTGTTGAGGGAATCAATGTGGGTGTATGGTGATGGCTGGTGAATGATGATGGTGGTGGCCAGTAGGTGTTGGTGGAGATTAGAGAGAACCACAACAGATGTCAATGGAGAACGGTGTTGCCCGACCTGCTAGTAGTGTGTAACAACCTAATTTTCAGTGGTGTCAAAAACAGTGATTCGAGATCAGTAAATCTGATGAGTGAGTTTGAAAATTTAATAAATTAATATTTATTAGTCAGGTGAGATTTTAGAAGTATTTTTGAATTAGTGAATTTTGTGATTTAAAGAATTTATTAAGTAAATTGGGTCGAAAACGAGGTATCGAGATCTCAATTTCATAAACCGAGATGTAAATATTTTTATAAATATTTATGCAGTTTTAGTGAATTAGTATTAAAGTTTCGTTAGAAAATTCTAATGTTTTGATAGTTAATTAATTAAAAAGGACTAAAGTGAAAAAGGTGCAAAACTTGCTAATTAAAGGAATAAATGATCAAATAGCAAAAGAGATAATTAAGGGAGGATCATATAGGTAATTAGGCACATGGTAAATGGTTTGACGGCATGTGGGAAGAAGAAATAGACAAAATAGATGTGAACTAAGGGCAAAATGGTAATTTTGTTAGAATTAAAAATGAAACTAGTGACCAAATTGAAATTCTAGACAAATATTCATATTTCTCCAGCCAAAAACAGCCATTAAAGAGTATCTCTAAGCTAAGTTTTCATATTTTTGCTACAAGTAAGTTCAATTCTTGATTATTTCTTGTAATTTTTGTGATTTTCATACTTTTACAACTAGTTCCAACTATTGAATTCATTAGTTTTTTATTTTATAAGTGATTTTGAAAGTTTTCATGGATGAGTGTTGGAATTTTATGATGAATAAGCATGGATTTGAAGTTCTAATTTTGTAATGTGATGATTTTATTAACTGATTTCAATAGAAATTGATTTTTAAGACATAATTGTGAAAAAGTTAAGAATTAGGGTTTGGTGTTGAAATTCTGAAGATCAAAGACTGTGTGGTAGCCTAAAATGATTAGATAAAGTGTTAATTAAGAAAAATTAGCTCAATTGATGGGTTAATTGACTGGGGACTAAATTGTAAAAACTATAAAATTTAGGGTAAAAGTGGAATTTCCAAAATTTAAGAGTATAAATTGTGAAGTAAATTAGAATTGAATTAGATGCTAATGAATGAAAAATTTATATTATAGATCAAGAGCTCAAAGAAAGTCGTGGAAAAGAGAAAATAGTTGATTAGTCCCTGAATTTTCTACAACTTCTGCAAACTACCCAAGGCAAGTTCATATGGTTCAAATTTCATGATAAATTGATGATTTAGGAATGATAAATTGTATTATTTTATATCTTTATTATTAATTTATGATTATTGTAATAATATGAAGATAAAATTGGATGTTCAAATTAAGTTGAATGCAGGATTGAGTACGATCGTTCCGTGTTACAAGATGAATTTGACAGATAAAACCATGATTGGACATGGCAAAGTGTTAAATGTAAGACCATAGCTGGGCTATGGTATTTCAGTGAAAAGACCTTAACTAGGTTATGGCATCGTGAATGTAAGACCATGGTTGAACCATGTCAGTATATGTATAAATGTAAGACCATAGCTAGGTTATGGCATCCTAATGATAAGACCATAACTGAGTTATGGCATTACGAGTGTAAGACCATGGTAGGGGCATGGCAATATTTGTGTAAGACCATAGTTGGACTATGGCATTAAGAAAACGATGTGTTCAAATCCGTAAGATGTTCACTAATTTGACAAGTATTGGTAAGTGTCATATGGATTTATGATGGAAGAATTTAAGAAGTTTTTGATATTTAGCTCAACCAAGTGAATTTTATTAATTGAAGTTGTGATTGGCAGGCAATATTAGTGAAATGCCCTGTTTAATGTTTTATTATAGTTTGTTCGGTAAGATTTATTTTAAAGCCTATGAACTTACTAAGCTTTTATGTCCTTACTCTTGTGTGTTCAATGTTCTATGTAGATTGACGTGAGTTCAGAGGATCAGATAAACACATTGAAACACACTATCCAGATTTCTACGGTAGATTTTGTAATATAACCTATGGTTTATATGGCATGATAAGATTAATTTAAAAAAGAGTTAAACTTAATATATAATTGTGAATGATACATATGTTTATGTTTGTATGCATATACATAGTAGTAGATTTTAGTAATTAATGGACGGATTATGGTAAGTTTATGTAAGTGAGTTTTGTTATGATTTAATAAGTTTAAAACATGATTTTTGGCTTGTATTGGCGGCTTGATTGGATTATATTGGTAAATGAAAATGTTGTGTGCAGGTTGATAGTAAAAAAGGAGAGATAAGTGGCCTTCAAATGGCTTATTTTCATCCACACGGGCATGTGTCTCAGCCGCGTGTGACACACAGTCATGTACATGGGCGTATAGTCTGGCCGTGTGTCCCTTGCATCTTAAAATTTAGAAACAGAATGCTCAGAATTGAGCACACGGGTGTGTGTCTCAGCCGTGTGAGGTACACAGTCTAACACACAGGCGTGTGACCTGTTCATGTGAAACCTGCATCTAATTTTCAAAAAATAAATTGACCACACAGCCTAGCACACGGGCGTGTGGATTGGCCGTGTGATCTAAGTCAGGGAGTTACACGGGGTAGGACACAACCTGAAACATGGGCATGTTAAAAGGGTCACACGGACGTGTCCCTTAACCACATAGGCATGTGTGCCCTACACCAAGGAAAAGTTTTTTTAAAATTTTGTAAAAAATTATCTGAGTTCCTGATTTAGTCCCAACTTGTTTCTAATGTTTAAATTGGGCCTCGAAGATTCATTCAAGGGACAACATGATTAGTTTCGATATGAATAATAAATTACATGAATTATGTGTAATTGTTCTTTAAATGATGATAATACTTCGTAACCCTATTCCGGTGATAGAAATGACTTAGGGGTGTTATTGGTATCAGAGCTTCAGTTTAGCCAATTCTCGAAACGAATGGAATGTGTAAAGTGTCTAGAAATACATGCAATATAAATATGCAATAGTGTGATGTGTATGATCTGATCTAATCTTTGTATTTCTTATAGATTGTAAAGATGTCTGATAGATCCGAACATGCTGAACGTGATGAAGCTAATAGTAGAATACAAACATTTGTGCACAGGACAAGTAGTAGTGTCCCAATTTCTCCGATACAAGAACATGAACTTAGAAATATGTTTTATGGGTTTATGAACAAATGGTTTAATGAGATGATGCAAGAAAGAAATCAGGCTCAGCAACCTTCTCCCCCTACTGCACCATCTGTAACACCCTCAGTTGCTCCTCCACCACCTCTTGTAACTGAATCTAGTAAGTGTTCTCTGATAGAAAAGCTCAGAAAGTTTGGGGCTGAAGAATTTCAGGGAAGATCAGATGATGATCCAGTCAAAGCTGAATATTGGTTACAAAACATGGTAAGAGTTTTTTAAAGAAATGGTTTGTTTTCGTTATGATTATTTGAGGTGTGTTGTTTCTTTATTAAAAGAAGAAGCATATAATTGGTGGGAGACTATAAAAGCTATGGTACCGAAAGAGAAAATCACTTGGGAATTTTTTCAGAGTGAGTTTAAAAAGAAATATGTTGGTAAAAGGTATTTGGATAAAAAGAAAATGGAATTCCTCGGTCTGCGACAAGAAAATCGGTCAGTAGTTAAATATGAGAGGGAGTTTGTATACTTCAGTAAATTTGCTCAAGACATTGTACCATTTGAGGAGGAAATGTGTATACGATTTGAGGATGGGTTAAATGATGAGATTAGAATGATGATTGGGTGTACTAAGATACGAGAATTTGTTGTTCTGTTAGATCATGCTCAAAAGATGGAAGAGGTGTACAGTAGAAAAATGCAACGGGAAAGAAGAAATAAAGAATGAATCTTATAAGAGAAACTCCTCTAAGTCTTTTTCAGCCTTTCTAGCTAAAAAGTTTAGATATGATTCTAGCCGATCCACTTTAATGCTAGAACGATCGAATAAAAACAAAATAACTCAACAATAATTCGGGGTAACTATTAAACCTGCAACTAGTGTTGGCAGTGTATAGAATGTTCCTAGGTTTAGATGCAAATATTGTGGGAAAAATCATTTGGGTGAATGTAGAGGCAAGATAGGAGCTTGTTACAAGTGTGGGGCTACTGATCATTTCATTTGAGATTGTCCTCATCTGTTAAAGAGGAGGGAGAATAAAAAGAAAAGTAAATAGCTACTTCTCAAAGAAGTAGACGATCAGGTCAAAGCAGTGCGACTGGGACTGCTCGTTAGGGTATGAAAGATTCTACTGCTCGGTCAGAAGTTAGAGCACCTGCACATACTTATGCCACTCGAGCAAGAGAAGAAGCTTCAGGTCCAGATGTAATAGTTGGTACATTCTATCTTTTCGATGTTATTCTGTATGCATTTATTGACCCTGGGTCTATACATTCTTATTTTTGCACTGCATTAGCATCAGAAAAGAAATTGCCTGTTGAACCTACTGATTATGATGTTCAAGTCACTAATATATTAGGTCAAAGTGTGATAGTTAATCTAGCGTGTCATGACTGTCCACTGAAAATAAAAGGCTGTGAATTCCCTGCTAATTTGATGCTACTACCTTTTTGAGAATTTGATGTTATTTTGGGAATGGTCTGGTTGACAAAGCATGATGCTGTAGTGAATTGTAGAGAAAAACAGATTGATCTAAAATGTCAGACTGGTGAAATGATTACTGTTGAGTATGCAAATCCGAAAGAAATGGTCAAAATTATTTCAACTTTATCAGCTCAGAGATTGTTGCGTAAAGGACTAGAAGCATTTTTAACCTATATTTTTTATACTCGAGGTTCTAAATCGAAGCTAGAATAGTTACCAGTTGTTAATGATTTTATTGATGTGTTTCCTGAGGAATTGTCGTGTTTACCACCAGATCGTGAAGTTAAATTTGTGATTGATGTGATTCTGGGAATAGCTCTAATATCAACAACACCATATAGAATGACACTGATCGAGTTAGAAGAGTTGAAGACACAGTTGCAAGAGTTATTAGACAAAGGGTTCATAGACCGAGTATGTCACCTTCGGGTGCACCTGTCCTGTTTGTGAAAAAGAAAGATGGATCTTTGAGACTGTGCATTGATTACAGACAGGTGAGCAAGTCACAATTAAGAAAAAATATCCATTGCCATGTATTGATGATTTTTTATCACTAAAAGGTGCTGCAGTATTCTCGAAAATAGACCTCAGATCTGGGTATTATCAGTTGAAAGTTAAAGAATGTGATATGACAAAGACTGCTTTCAGAACTCGGTATGGTCATTATGAGTTTTAGTAATACCTTTTGGTTTGACAAATGCTCCTACTGCTTTTATGGATTTAATGAATCTAATTTTTCAGCCTTATTTGGATAGATTTGTGGTTGTATTTATTAACAATATACTAATTTATTCTAAAACAGAATTTGATCATGCATAGCATTTGAGAATTGTGTTACAGATTTTGAGAGAAAAGCAGTTGTATGCAAAGTTCAGCAAATGTGAATTCTGGCTCTACGAGGTTGGCTTTTTGGGTCATATTGTGTCAGCTGAAGGGATTCGAATGGATCCAAGCAAAGTGTCTACAGTGGTGAATTGGAAAATTCCAAAGAATATAACAGAAGTGCGAAGCTTTCTAGGATTAACAGGATAGTATCGCCGTTTTGGTAAGAATTTCTCAATGATTACCTTACCGATGACCCAATTATTACAGAAGAATGTTGACCTTGTGTGGTCTGATGAATGTCAGCAGGGTTTTGATCAGTTGAAGAAGATGTTGATAGAGGCTCCACTTTTGACCTAGCTAGAATTTGGAGTCCCATATGTTGTGTACAGTAATGCGTCTTTTAATGGTTTGGGTTGTGTATTAATGTAGTCAGGAAAAGTAATGGCTTATGCTTCTCGGTAGTTAAAACTGCACGAGAATAGTTATCCTACACATGATCTTGAATTGGCTGCAATTTTGTTTGCTTTGAAAATCTAGAGACACTATTTATATGGTAAGAAATGCTATATGTATACAGATCACAAGAGTTTGAAGTATTTGATGACTCAGAAAGAGTTGAATTTGAGACAGAGACGGTGGTTAGAGTTGCTGAAAGATTATGATCTAATTATTGACTATCACCCAGGAAAAGCTAATGTGGTTACAGATGCACTCAGCCGAAATTTGTCTTTGTTTACACTTTAAACGATGAACACTCATTTGTCTCTTAATGAAGATGGTTCTGTATTAGTAGAATTGAGAGCAAGACTGGTGTTTCTTCAGCGAATTCAGGAGTTGCAATATGATAGCCCGAAATTGGTGTTGAAAAGACTGATGGTTCAGGACAATCAGAGTTCAGAGTATACCACTGATGATAGTAGTATGTTATATTATCACAATAGAATTTGTGTTTTGAACAATTCAGATCGGAAAAATGATATATTTTCTGAAGCTCACAATAGCATGTATTCTATTCATCCAAGCAGTAAAAAAATGTATTATGATTTGAAAAAAATGTATTTGTGGCCGGGTATGAAACGGAAAAGTAATGAATTTGTGGCAAAATGTCTGATTTTTCTACAGGTTAAGGTAGAGCATTAGGTACCAACGAGTTTGTTACAACCTGTCATGATTCCTGAATGGAAATGAGAGCATGTCACGATGGATTTTTTATCCGGATTGCCTGTGACTCCGAGAAATAAAGATTCGATCTGGGTGATTGTTTATAGATTAACTAAGTTAGCACATTTTATCCCGGTCAAAACAGACTTTTCACTTGAGAAGTTAGCGGAATTGTATATATCAAAGATTGTAAGGTTACATGGGGTCCCCACATCCATTATTTTAGATTGGGATCCAAGATTTATATCGAGGTTTTGGAGTAAACTATAAGAAGCTTTGGTTACTAAACTAAATTCCAGCACAGTATTTTATCCTTAGATTAACGGGCAATAAATTTCAGCATAGTATTTTATCCTTAGATTGACGGGCAATCAGAACGAGTGATTCAGATTTTAGAAGATATGTTGAGATGTTGTATACTCGAGTTCAGAGATAGCTAGGAAAGGTACTTACCTTTGGCTGAATTTTCATATAACAATAATTACCAGTCTAGCATAAAAATGGTACCATTTGAAGCTCTTTATGGAAGAAAATGTAAAACTCCATTGTATTAGTCAGAATTGAGTGAATCCAAGTTAGTGGGAGTTGACTTTATCCGAGAAACTGAAGAAAAAGTTTGAATCATCCAGGATAGTTTGAAAGCTACTTCAAATCATCAAAAATCATATGCAGATTTGAAAAGAAGAGAAATAGAATTTGATGTGAGTGATCGAGTGTTCTTAAAGGTTTCACCGTGGAAGAAAGTGTTGCGACTTGGTAGAAAAGGGAAATTAAGTCCAAGATTTATTGGACTGTATGAAATAGTTGAAAGAATTGGCCCTATGTCTTATTGATTAGCTTTACCTTCGGAACTTGAGAAAATTCATAATGTTTTACATGTATCCATATTGAGACGGTACATATCAGATCCTTCACATGTAATTCCTCATACTAAATTTGAGCTTCAATCAGATATGACTTACTCAAAAGAACATGTGAAGATTTTGGCTCGAGAGGTTAAAGAACTACGGAATAAACAAGTACTGTAACATCCCATACCCGTAACCTACGCCGGAGTGGAATATGAGGCATTACTTAACTCAGTCTCATGCACACAAACGTTCCCCAAGTCACCGAGACTTGATCCAAATTATAACTTTTTCAATTTCTACATAAAACTTCTTATTATTGGCCTATGAGCCCCAAATCGACCATTGAAAACTATTCAGAATCAACCCGAGCCCTTAAACCCTTTATAGAAAATTTGACTTTGAAACAGGGTACACGCCCGTATAGAGGGGCAACATGCCCGTGTGGCCATTTCAACATGGTCATGTTGATGGCCTGTGTTGCTCACACAGCCTAGGTAATATAGAGACACGTCCATGTCCTCCTCCTATGTGGAATCAATTCTAAACGCACACCTACAGGGGTTTTCACATGGCCTGGCACACGCCCGTGGTGTAGGGCATACATGCCTATGTCCGTGTCCTAGCCCGTGTGCGAAAACATGGACATTCTGTTTCTGACGTCAGCATCCCTAAAATATCACACAGCTAATGCACATGCCCGTGTGCTAGGGCATGTCCATCAGACGACTGAGACACACGGCCGTGTCTCTGCCCGTGTGTTTACTATCATGCATACTGACTTGAAATTTTTATGTGCAGGGGACACATGGCCCGACCACACACCCATAAGGTAGACTGCGCGCCACACATGGTCTAGACACAAGCCCATGTGTCTACCCGCGTCGACAATATAAGACTATTTACCAAGCCTATTTGCCACCCTTACTTACACAACCTGTATAATAGCAACCACAATTAAGATAAGGCTATCCCATGTAACCAAATCAGCCACAATAAACAACATTCCATTTGTGTATTTAACTCATCTATGAAAATAACATCTTTATATATAAATCAAAATGAATATTAGCCATCTTTCAAGGCTTAATAAAAAATGAAGGGTTCCCAACCCAAGCCAACACATTTGGCCATTTTTTAATGACACAAAAATAGCAAAGTCTAAGCCCTATACATGCCATATTCAAAAATATAAATCAAACTATACCGAAAGCTTCGATTGATAGTATGATCGATATCTCTGACTTCCATTGATCCTTGAGCTAGATAGGCGACACTATAAGAAAATGGAAAAGGAGAGGGAGTAAGCATAAAGCTTAGTAAGTTGCACATAAGTAAATATACAACATAACTTTACCATTCATCAACAAGTATCATAATATACAAGTGGCATAAGCAAAACTTACTCATCAATATTCAATACACCTCATATAGCATATATTGAGCTCATATTTCATACATACCATATAGGTACTTGTGCCACTCACTACACCATTATACTTTCCTAGTTAACTTTAAATCATACTTTTATCGTTGAACTATATAGAACATTATCGGATACTCATGTAGCCTCAAATATGAGGCCAGACATCGACGCCATGTCCCAGACATGGTCTTACACAAGTTCTAGTATATCTGTGCCGATGCCATGCCCAGACATGGTCTTACACTGACATATCTCATAGTCGATGCATGTCCTAGACATGGTCTTACACTGACACATCTCATAGCCAATGCATGTCCCAGACATGTCTTACACTAGCTTACGTCTCGAGGCCGATACATGTCCCAGACGTGTCTTACACTAACACTCGTCTCAATGCCGATACCATGTCCCAGACATGGTCTTACACTGGCTCTCATAATGTGACCAATGCATTTCCCAGACATGTATTACACTAGCTCACACAAGTGACCCAAATGTCATGGCATGAATATTCGATTTATTTCTAAAAGTTAAATAAGGAATTCTACTATCTCTATTCTCATCACGTTTTCTCATTTCCAGAATCAAGCAATGTATGCTATAATAATTTCAATGCAATTCAAATGCGTATATTATTAATGTAGTTGTACTATTTACATACAACTTACCTCGGATTACAAAATGTGGCAACTAGTCGATTTAGTCGATTTGCTTGGCTTTCCCCCGGTCTAGGTTTGGATTCGGTATTTTTTGATCTATAATAAAAAAAATTCACAAGTTTAATCATTTTATCGATCTAGATATTCAATAACCTATATTTAGGCAAAACTACCATTTTGCCCCTAAACTTTTGCAAAATGACCATTTTACCCCAAGGTTCAAAAATCGATTTTTATCAAATTTTTTCACATATTAAGCTTATCTGAACCCTTTTTACTCTTATACAAACTCCAAATTCCAACTGTTTCACGTACTTAACATCTATTTTACAACTTATGCAATATAATCCTTTTAGGTGTTTTCATGTTAACACCTTTCACAAAAATTGTTCATAATACACCCAAGACTTATTTTCTTCCATAAAAACTCAGCAAAAATTACAAAAACTATCATGTAAATACCCTACACTCTTAATCATTTTGCAAAATAGTACCCTCATTTGAAAGCTCATGCTTCAAGGGTCTCAAAAGTACAAAAATATTCAACAAAAGGTTGGAAAACCACTTACTTGTGAAGGATTAAAGTTTGCTAATTTTTTAAGCTTTCAAACCCTTAAAAATGGTTGAAAAATTGGTGGGAATAAAGAGAGAATGAAAGAAAAAGATGGTAGCTAGGCTTAGGTATTATTTTATCACATAATATGACATCACTTACCTAACATTTTGACCATTCACTCTTCCTTGTCTCATGGCTAGCAAAGCTCTTTTAAAAGGGTCTAATTTCCCTTTAAATACCCCCAAAATTTATTCTCTAGCTATTTGACAGATTTAGCTATCAAATTAGGACTTTTGCACTTTATGCGATTTAGTCCTTTTTCACAATTGAGCACACGAACGTGAAAATTAACTCACCAAATTTTCCATACACTATTATAAACATGAAATGATTCCAAAATAATAATAAAATAATTTATTCGATCCCAAATTTGTGGTCCCCAGACCACTATTCTAACTAGCCCTAAACTTGGGCTGTTATAAGTACCGTTAGTTAAAGTGTTGTGGCGTTGTCATGGTTCGGAGGAGGCAACCTGGGAAGCAGAAGAGTCAATGAGATCATAGTATCCAAACTTATTCTCAGGTAACAAATTTCGAGGATGAAATTTCCTAAAGGGGGAGAGTTGTAACAACCTAATTTTCAGTGGTGTCGGAAACAGTGATTCGAGATCACTAGATCTGACGAGTGATTTTGAAAATTTAATAAATTAATATTTATTAGTCAAGTGAGGTTTTAGAAGTACTTTTGAATTAGTGAATTTTGTGATTTAAAAGAATTTATTAAGTAAATTGGGTCAAAAACGAGGTATTGAGATCTTGATTTCATAAATCGAGCCATGTTACATGATGAATTTGACGGATAAGACCATGGTTGGACCATGACAAATTGTTAAATGTAAGACCATAGCTAGGCTATGGCATTTCAATGAAAAGACCTTAACTAGGTTATGGCATCGTGAACGTAAGACCATGGTTGAACCACGTCAGTATATGTATAAGTGTAAGACCATAGCTAGGTTATGGAATCCTAATGATAAGACCATAACTGGGTTATGAAATTACGAGTGTAAGACCATGGTAGGGCCATGGCAATATTCGTGTAAGACTATAGTTGGACTATGGCATCAAGAAAACGATGTACTCAAATTCGTAAAACTTTAACTAATTTGACAAGTATTGGTAAGTTTCATATGGATTTATAATGGAAGAATTTAAGAAATTTTTTATATTGAGCTCAACCAAGTGAATTTTATTTATTGAAGTTGTGGTTGGTAGGCAATATTAGTGAAATGCCCTGTTTAATGTTTTATTATAATTTGTTCGGTAAGATTTATTTTAAAGCCTATGAACTTACTAAGCTTCTATGACCTTACTCATGTGTGTTCAATGTTCTATGTAGATTGACGTGAGTTCGGAGGATCGGATAAACTCATCAGAACACACTATCCTGATTTCTACGGTTGTGACAGCCCAAAATTGACCCTAGCCGGGAAGTGGTTTCGGGACCGCTAAACCGAGTCACTGAAAGGTTTGAATGTGATGTTTATTGTCTAGAATATGTAATCATGAATGTGTAAAAATTTCAAGCTTCGATTTAGTCGATTGCATGTGAATTTAGTCAATAGGACTTATATGAGAAAATTTTAAAATGTGATAGGTCAATGCATGAGGACCTATTAGTGCATGTGGAAGAAAAAGGGGACTTGCATGTCAAATTC
Organism: Gossypium hirsutum; assembly: GCF_007990345.1. Lineage (NCBI taxonomy): Eukaryota > Viridiplantae > Streptophyta > Magnoliopsida > Malvales > Malvaceae > Gossypium > Gossypium hirsutum. The sequence goes on along the minus strand of NC_053426.1, from coordinate 13,442,190 downwards.
CCCCTCCCTAATATGTAGTGGCCGGCCATGCTATAGGTGGAAACATGTCTCCAACATGTTATGCTAGTGATGCATGTTAAGAATAATAAAATAATAAGCATGGTGATTAAATAATGAAAGAAGGGTGATGGAGAAAAAAAAAAGTACATGGTCTCACCCCCCCCCTTGTTGCCGTGAATTGAAGAAAGAAAAAAAAAAAAAAAAAAGAGTTCATTCTTGAACATCCTTGGCCGAATAGAGGAAAGAAAGGAAGGGGAAAAAGGCTTGAGAAAAATCGGCTATGGTGGTGGTTAGACTAAGGTATGTTTGATGTTGTCTTTGAGATGCATGCATGTTTTAAATAGCCCATGTTTAAACTTTGAATCTTGTTGATAACATGAGCAATCGGTCATGAGAAAGTGTTCAAGGAAAAGGTTGTTGATGAAAGAAATTAATGTGTTAAGGGATTATATGAAACTTATTCATGTTTATATATGTTATATGCAACGAAAATGGTTGATGATTTTGGAGGTGATTAGCTTGAATCGGCCACGGTATATCCATAAACACGATCTATGCTTGTTATGTTACTCATGGTTAAAACAATTCGGCTAGGACATTCGGCCATGGATGGTTGTATTTCTTTGATGTTGTTTTTGATGCCTTAGGGCATTGAGAGTTGATTATAGATGAGGTGAGCTTCTTGATTTAAAAATTTGATGGATGTTAAGCTAATTGGGCAACCAAAGGTTCAATATTTTTGTTATGAGGTCATATGTGCATTCGGCCATGGTCTTTGCTTGAATATGAGAATTGTAATGTGATTTTCCTAAATTGTCTATGAATTTGGTTGTTGATTTCATGGTAATGGTATATTGAATCCATGAGAATTTAGTAAGGTTGCATTCGGCAACTTACTTGAAATTAAAAATCGATGTCTAAGCTTAGGTGATTTCGATGATGATATATGTGTGTATACATAAGTATATTTAGTTGATTCGGCTTTGGTAGTTGCATGAGATTATTAGCCGAATATACTAACATACATATACATGTGAGATTGGATTGTAAATATTTAGCAAGGTGGTTAAACTAGTTAAATTATTGATATAGCTCAAGGAGCTAAAGGAGGTGAATCGAGCAAAGGCAAAGAAAAGGTTATCGAGTAGCCGAGTTGGAACCGTCTTACCCAACACGAGGTAAGTCATTAAGCATGTAGTTGGTATTATTTCAATGGTCATAATGTTGTGTATTGATGCTGAATGGAAAGAATAAATGTACATATATATATGCATGTACGTATGTGATGATGAAATTGTTGAATGAAATAAATGAGGTGAGATGTAATGAGTTGTTGATCTCGGCACTAAATGTGCGGGATAACCATTTATGACCATGAGATTGGTGCTAAGTGCGCGGGATTAAATTGTACAGCACTAAGTGTGCGATTCTACTTTGTTGCACTAAGTGTGCGAAATGAATATGATGCACTAAGTGTGCGAATTGACCATGCGGCACTAAGTGTGCGGGTTTGACTATGTAGCACTAAGTGTGCGATTTGATTACGTGGCACTAAATGTGCGAGTTGATTATATAGCACTGAGTGTGCGGGCTCAATATACATTCGTGAATCATTATGGACACTATGTGTGCGACACTATTGAGCTGATCGCGGACAGCGGATCGGGTAAGTGTCTTGAGGACATGGCTAATATGTGCTATGCGTATACTTGGTGTTGAGCTCGGTAAGTTGAACCTATGTGACAACTATACTTGAAGTCACGTACATAAAAATTTATCGTAGGATGGGTGAAAGGCCGTTTTGTGGTTTGATTGTAACGAAAATAAATTGATTTATGAAAATGCTTCAATGTCCTATTGATGAGTATATGAATTGTGAAGGCATGAATTGATATGAAATTGAATCGGTAGGTTGGTGGAACTATGGTATGGTTCGGTATGGATGGAGTAAATTGTCTCATTCCATTTTATTCCTCTTGTGATAATGTTATTGATGTATAGTAGAGCATTGCTTATGACTTACTGAGTTATAAACTCACCCGGTGTTTCCTTGTCACCCATTATAGGTTGCTTGGACTCATCAATCTTTGCGGGGTCGGGCCGTCAACGAAGTCATCACACCAGATAGCTAGTTTTGGTACTTTCTTCTTAGTGTGCTTAGAAGATCATTTTGGCATGTATAAGCTAGTACGTTGTGTTTGAATTATGGCATGTAAACTTTAAGCCATGCGAAAATGGCACGAATGTTCGATTGAGTTGGATCGAGGGTAGGCATGAAATGGACCTAGTTACTTTCGTAACAGATGCTGGCAGCAGCAGTGTCATGAGATTGAAAAATCACTAAAAATAGTAGGAGTGGAATTAATTGATGAATAAATTATGTAATCGAAGCTCGATGAGTCTGTTTTCATGAGGAAGTAACGAAAAGATCATATGGGCAGTATATTAAGAGATAATCAGATTTTAGTGGGACAGGGCCAGAACGGTTTCTGGATTCCCTGCTCCAACTTTGGAAATTCATTATAAATTAACCAGAGATAATTAGGGGTCGTACCATATATGTGCAGATTCCTCTCTGAGTCTAGTTTCCATAGAAACAAACGGCAACAGTATTGAAGCCCCGTGCAGGGAGATATCCCAGTCGTAATGGGCAAAGGTCAGTGTAGTCGACCCCTGCAACTTGGGGAACTTTGACTAATAAACTGTACTAATTGGCCCAACCAAAAATTCTAGAAAAAAATACATAGATGGGCACATGAGTCTAGTTTCTGGGAAAAATTACGAAACTGATTTTCGAGTTACGAAACTCAAGATATGAATTTTAAAACGACTAGTACACAGATTGGGCAGTGTCTGGAAAATAAATTTTGTAAGAGGGTAAAGCCAGTCAACACCTCGTGTTCGACCCCGATGACGGTTTCGGGTTCGGGGTGTTACATTGGTAGATTTTATAATATAACCTATGGTTTATATGGCATGTATAGGATTAATTTAGAAAAGAGTTAAACTTAATATATAGTTGTAAATGATATATATGTTTATGTTTGTATGCATAAACACAGTAGTAGTTTTTAGTAATTAATGGATGGAGTTATTATGGTAAGTTTATGCAAGTGAGTTTTGTGATGATTTAATAAGTTTAAAACATGATTTTTAGCTTGTATTGGTTGCTTGGTTGGATTATATTGGTATATAAAAGTGTTGTTTGTAGGTTGAAAGTAAAAAAAGTGAGATAAGTGGCCTTAAAATGGCTTATTTTTGTCCATACGGGTGTGTGTCTCAGCCATGTGTGACACACGGTCATGTACATGGGCGTGTAGTCTGGTCGTGTGTCCCCTGCATCTTAAAATTTAGAATCAGAATGCTCAGAATTGAGCTTACGGGTAGAGACACGGGAGTGTGTCTCAGCCGTGTGAGGTACACGCTCTAACACGCAGGCGTGTGACCTGTCCATGTGAAACTTGTACCTAATTTTTGAAAAATAAATTGACCACACAGCCTAGCACATGGGCATGTGGATTGGCTGTGTGACCTAAGTCAGGGAATTACATGGGGTAGGACACGACCTGAAACACTGGCATGTTAAAAGGGTCACACGAGCGTGTCCTTTGACCACATAGGTATGTGTGCCCTACACCAAGGAAATTTTTTTAGAATTTTGCAAAAAAAATTTTGAGTTTCCGATTTAGTCCCAACGTGTTTCTAATTCTTAAATTGGGCCTCGGAGATCCATTCAAGGGACGACATGATTAGTTTCGATTATGAATAATAAATGACATGAATTATGTGTAATTGTTTTTTAAACTCTGGTAATACTTCGTAACCCAATTCCGATGACAGAAATGGGTTAGGGGTGTTACATAGTTTGTATTAAGAGAAGCAACAGTGGGATGTGGTGGTAGCTGGTGAACGATAGTCGTGGTGGTTGGTGTGTGTTGGTGGGTTGGGTTTAAGATTAGGAGGTTGGGTAGTTTTTTGGGTTTTGACTTTTGAGTAATAGATTTAGTTATAATTGGGTTAGAGATTTAATATATATATATATAAGTATAACTATATATAATTAATATAATTTTTTATAGCATAATTAAATTGGGTTGGGCTCAGGTATAATAAAATCCTGTCTGACGCCCGACCAGCTTAGAAAATGAGCCTTATTTTTGCCCAAACCTATTTTTTGGGCCTATATTTTTTTAACGACTCAGTTTCCAATAGTGACAAAAATTGCAATTTCGGGACCCTGTTTCCGTAAACCAAGTCCATAAATATTAAATAAGGACATTTGTGGAGTTATCATATAGATGAATTAAAATTTGGATAGCCAATTTAGCTAAAATTGTGGTTAAGTAGGGCCCAAGGACTAAATTATAAAATTACAATTACCATAGATTTTTAATTAGGAATTGACTTGGGAACTTAAATTGCAATTAACCAAAGGTTCAAAATAGCAATTAGAACATTGAAAAATAGAAGATAGTGGACTATAATGATGTGTGTTGATTAATTAAGCAAAATGTGATTAATTAAATGAAAACATGATTAATTAAGTTAATTAACTATTAATCTAAGTATATATACATGAATTGGTGGATGGAGAGATAGTGTATAATGTTCTCCAACCTACAAAAAAAAAGAAGAAGGAAAGAACAAGGGAGGACGCCTTTTTAGGTTTTTAAGTTATTTGACCTTTAATTCAGGGAAGTCCCGAACCATTTTTCTTTGATTTTTTTTGGAAATTAAATCAGGGAGCTTGATTTAGCTAGATTATATACTAATTTGTAACATTGTGAAAGTTTTATAAAGTTTTCATTGTTGTGAATTAGATGAAATTGGTATGAAATTGGTATGAAATTGTTAGAATTTAAGTTTAGATTAAGAAAATGACTAAATTGTAAAGCTTAGTTGTTAGTTTCGAACATTGGAGACCAAATTGAATAAAATGCAAAACTATTGTGAAATGTTTGTAGGAATAAAAAGTAGGAGGTCCCTAATGAATATATGTGTGTCCTAGGTTTAGGGATTAAATTGAATAAATTATAAAATATGGTTGATAGTGTAATTGATTACAATTTGGATGGAATTTTATGGTATTATATGTTATGTGATTTTATTTAGCTAGTGTTGACACAAAACCATCAAGAGGAAAAGGAAAATCGAAAGTCATCGATGAGTAACTTAGAAATTTAGTTTGTTTTCCTATAATTTGGGAACCATTTATTTTTTACATGTTCATGTCATTTTCCATAATATGGTATTGATGTGAGTTACCGATGGTTATTTGAGCTGATTTGATATGGTGAAGATTGAATATTGAGATAGGGAGTAAATTGAATAGAATAGAAAATAGTATGATTTAATTAATGTGTGTCAATTGGTATGAAATTGAGTTGAAACATGATGGTTTATATGATAAAATAATGATTTGTTGATAAATTGAGAATGGAAGAATGTGAATTGAACTATATATAGTGAATCAGAAATTTGTTACCCTATTAGATCTTCAGATGGAGCCAAATATAATTAACATGCCATAAGATAAAATTATTGACTGAAAACCATCATTGCTGAAATAGCTCGATTTTTAGTGGTGATGGAATAGTATTTTTGGGACCAAAAATTTCCTTCGTGTCGACTTGTAAATATTACTTTTAGAATATTTATGGATTCACTAAGGTCATATTAAAATTTGGTTCGAAAATATTAACGTTTAGATAGTTAATTAATGAAAAATGACTAAATTGTAAAAAGTGAAAAACTTGGTAGTTATTGCATTTAGTTTATTAAATATCTTGAAGGTTAATTGAGGAAGGACTAAAGTGATAATTTAGCCCTAACTAACTTAGTTGGACAGCTAAACCAAAAGAAAATGATAAAATAAAGTGATTTTTAATAGCAAAATGGTAATTAGGTTAAAATTAAAAATAAAACAAATATGAAATTTTCATCATCTTCTTTAATTTTTCTTGTGATAATTGAATGTCATGGATGTTTAGCTTGAGAGAATCGGCCAAGCACAAATTCTTTGCATGTGGGTGATTTTTAAGCCTGTTTCTTGTAATTTTTATGTTTTTGAGATCGTTGCAACTAGGTCTAGCTAGCCCGTACCTTTGTTTTTTATTCTGTTAAAAATTTTGGAAGTTTCCATTGATGAATATTGAATTTTTTGATGAAAACCATGTATTTGGAACTTTGATTGTGTTGTTTGATGATTTTGTAAAGTGATTTTTGTTATATTTTCATTTTAGGATTAAATTGTGAAAATGTCAAAATTTTAGGGTTTGATAGTGAATTTAAAATTCATTAGGAACTGTTTAAGGGCCTATTATATTTGGATGGAATATTGACTTGAAAAATTTGTTAAATTGAGGAATTTCTGGTTTAGGGATTAAATTATAAAAATTATAAAAGTGTAAATTCAAAAAATAAAAGGGTATTAATTGTAAAATGAATTGGAATGTGAAATGTAAGCTAATAATTGAGAAATTATATATTTTAGATCAAGATTCTGTAGATAGTCGTGGAAAAGGAAAAATAGCAGAATAGTCCCTGAACTTCTACAACTACTACAATTCAGTCAAGGTAAGTTTGTACAGTTTAGAATTTAACATCTATATGATTTTTTGAGTAGATTAACATGGTACAACTTATATATATATTTAATTGTTGATAATGAATAGTTATTTGAGATATATTATTAATTTTGATGCTCGGTTTTGATTAAACGCAAGATAAAGTACAATCGTGATTTGGTATGTTACAGGGGATTAGAGTGGAGATTGTATTAAAGGGATATATTTTCATATTACCCGAGTAAACCGAGGTTCAGCATTTGTTGCGAACTCTCGTGTTATACTCTCTGTTTGGTGTGTTTCGTTGGACTAGCTCTTGTGAGCATTGGTGTGTTTTGGAGGGATTGGTTCATGTGAGCATCTGGTGTGTTTTAGAGGGATCGGCTCGTGTGATCATCTGGTGTGTTTTGGTAGATCTGACGATGTACTACTATCCGTAAGTCATTTGTCAAATTGAAAATCTCGGTATGGTAACTTGTTGAGTAATTTTGATGAAATCTCTCTCTATATATATACATAATATATATATATCTGAGCTTTGAATTGATCATTTGTGATTTACCAATTGGGATTGTGGATGACAGGAAACTTTCATGGTTGTTATTACTTTTCAATTGTTATACTTACTTCGGTAAGGTTTATCGTTTTAATACGTCGAACTTACTAAACTTTGTTGAGCATATTAGTTTTAATCTTTGATTTTGTAGATACTTGGAAGGTTGAACGATCAGATCAACACTCAAGTCACACCATCCAGCTTATTTCAGTAGTTTTTGGAATGTTTATTCAGATTATATGGCATGTAATAGGTTTGAATGTTGCTATTATTAATGTTTTGGATTATGTAAATACTATGGATGATCTTTTGTGTAAATGGTCAACTTATATTATATATGAGAATGAGGTATAGTTTCTATGCTAATATGAATGATATGAATTGAAGAAATATTGTGATTGAGGTACCTTTGATAGGTATATTGGTTAGGTATTCGCTTGAATGAATTGATGAGTTAAATTGATGTTTATTTTGATGCTTAATTATATATACTTGTGGTACCAAACAGGGTACATTGTTTAGGCACTTAATAGGTTGATTTTGGTGTGTTTTTAGCTTTATTAATGTCAATTTGAATGGGAATTTTGGTTGGTATTTGAGTTTCTTAAGGTTCAAACAAACTTGAAATGGTAAACTTGTGTTTTAAGGTTCATTTTGGGTCCACTCGACCTAAAACACGGGCATGTGTCTCAACTGTTTTTGACACACGGCCGCGTGTCCCCTGTAGGTTAAAGGCATGCAAGTCAAACAGTTACACGACCACACACACAGGTGTGCAAGGCTATTTCGAAGGTTACACAGCTTGACACACGGGTGTATGGTTTGGCTGTGTGACCCAAGTCGGAGAGTTACATAAGCATGAACACAGGCTGAGATACGGCCGTGTGTCCCTATTTTGATTGTTACACGGCTTAAGACACAAGTGTGTGTTTCAGCCATGTGAGTCACACGGCCGTGTGACCCCTACAGTCTAATTTTTTCAACTTTTTCCTAAACTTTCTAAATGTTTCTAATTTAGTCCCAGATTGTTTCTATAGTATTTTTAGGGACTTGAGGGCTCAATTAAGGGTAATTATGAATGTATTTGAATGAAACTAGATTATGTTTGAAATAATGTATGAATTGAATGGTTTACTGTTCCATTTCTTTGGTAATGCTCCGTAACCTTGTTTCAACGACAGATATGGGTTAGAGATGTTACATTTAGTGGTATCAAATTTATGGTTTAGTCGATTCTCAGACTGAACATATCATGGGAAATGTGTAGAATTATATTCCATATAAATCTGTGATAGTGTGATGTGTTTGATCTGATTTAACCTTTGTTTTCTTATAGATTGTGAGATGTCAGATGGATCTGATCATGCTGACAATGATGAGGTCAACAGTAACATATCGACCTCTGATAATGGGACAAGAAGTAGTATTCCGATTCCTCCGGCTCAGGAACATGAACTTAAAAATATGTTATTTAGGTTTATGAACCAGTGATTCAACGAGCTTATGCAAATGAATAATCCGGCTCAACGACCTCCACCCCCTGTTATACCACTTATTATACCTCCGGTTGCACCTCCATCTCCTCCTATGATTAAGCCTAGTCGACGTATTTTTATTGAGAAGCTCAAAAAGTGTGGTGCTGAAGAATTTCGGGGTAGATCAGAGGATGATCTGATTAAAGCTGAGTATTAGTTTCAGAACATCTTATGAGTTTTTGAAGAAATGGCTTGCCCTCCTGAAGATTTTCTTAGATGAGTGATTTCATTATTAAAAGAGGAAGCATATAGTTGGTGGACTATGATAGTAGCTGCGGTACCGAGAGAGAAAATTTCATGGGATTTCTTTTAATCCGAATTTAAAAAGAAGTATGTCAGGAAACAATATTTGGATAAGAAAAAGAGAGAATTTCTTGAGTTACAATAGGAAAACAAATCAATAGCTGAATATGAGAGAGAGTTCGTGGATCTCAATAAATGTGCCCGGGAAATGTTACCTACTGAAGAAGAGATGTGTATTCGGTTTGAAGATGGCCTGAATGATAAACTTCTAATGATGATAGGAGGTGATGAAATTCAAGAATTTGTTGTCTTATCTAGTTGTACATAAAAAATGGAAGAAATGTATGACCGCAAAATACAACGGGATAGATGGATTCGAGAATTTCACGAGAGAGGTTTTTCTAAGTCGTTTTCTGCATCACCGGCAAAGAAGACTAAAGAAGATTTTAGCTGAGCTACCTTAGTGTCTGAGCATCCGAACAAAAACAAGTTGATTCAGCATGATTTTAAATTTCATATTAAACCAATTGATAGTGTGGGAAGTGTACGAAATGTTTCGAAGCCCAATTGTAGACATTGTGGGAAATTTCATACTGGCGAGTGTAGAGCTAAGTCAGGAGCCTGTTTTAGATGTGGATCCAATGATCACTTCATTCAAAATTGTCCAAAATAGTCAAAAGAAGATGAAGATCAAAATGAAAAGCAAATGTCTACATCTTAGAAAGGTAGACGTCCGAGTCAGAATAGTGTTGTTAGGACTGCTCGTACTGGGGCAAAACACATTGTTGTTCGATCAGAGGCTAGAGCACCTGCTCGTACATATGCTATTCGAGTTAGAGAGGAAGCTGCTGCTCCTGATGTGATTACTATTATATTCTATCTCTTTGATGTTACTCTATATACATTGATTGACCCTGGGTTAACTTATTCTTATATTTACACTGCATTAGTAATAAAAAAGAAATTACCTGTTGAATCCACTGATTATGATATTCAAGTTACTAATCTATTAGGTCAGAGTGTGATAGTTAACTTAGTTTGTCATAAATTTCCACTGAAAGTTAGAGGCTGTGAATTCCCTACTGATTTGATGTTACTACCCTTTCGGGAATTTGATGTTATTCTAGGTATCGGTCGATTATCGATGCATGATGCTGTAGTAAGTTGTAGGGAGAAATGGATTGATTTGAAATGTCAGACATGATAGATGATTTCAATTGAGTTTGAGAATCCAAAAGATGTTATTTTGAGTTATTTCAGCTATTTATGCATAGAGATTGATACGTAAATATAATTAAGTGTTTCTAGCATACATACTTGATACCAGAGATTCAAAATTGAAGCTAGGTTAGTTACCAGTTGTTAGTGAGCATACTGATGTATTTCCTGAGGATTTGTCGGGATTGCCTCCTGATCGTGAAATTGAGTTTGTGATTGATATGGTTCCTGGAACTGCACCAATATCGGTATCACCGTATTGTATGGCACCAGCTGAATTAAAAGAGTCGAAAGCATAGTTATAAGAGCTATTAAACAGAGGGTTTATTCGACCGAGAGTCTCTCCCAAGGGTGCACCTGTATTTTTTGTGAAGAAGAAAGACGGCTCTTTGAGATTGTGTATAGACTACAGGTAGTTGAATAAAGTCACTATAAAAAATAAATACCCCTTGCCACGTATGGATGATTTATTTGATCAGTTAAAAGGTGACACAGTGTTTTCGAAGATAGATCTCAAATTCGAGTATTATCAGTTGAAAGTTAAAGGCTGTGATATGCTGAAGACTACTTTCAGAACTCGTTTTGATCATTATGTGTTTCTAGAAATGCCATTTGGTTTGACAAATGCCCTTGCTGCTTTTATGGATTTAATGAATCGAGTTTTTCAACCTTATTTGGATAGATTTGTTATTGTGTTTATTGATGATATATTAATCTATTCCAAGTCAAATTCCGAACATGCTCAACATCTGAGAATTGTATTACAAACTTTGAGAGAAAAATAGTTGTATGCAAAGTTTAGTAAATGTGAATTTGGCCTTTGCGAGGTTGGATTTTTGGGTCACATCATATTGACTGACAGAATTTGAGTTTATCCGAGTAAAGTTTTGGCTGTGATGAATTGGAAAACTCCAAAGAATGATTCCGAGGTACGAAGTTTTCTAGGCTTAGCAGGTTACTATTGCCATTTTGTTAAAAACTTTTCAATTATTGCTTCACTGATGACTATATTACTTCAGAAAAATGTTGAGTTTGTTTGGTTCGATAAGTGCCAACAGAATTTTGATTAGTTGAAAAACATGTTGATGGAAGCTTCAATGTTGACTCAGCCTGAATCTGGGGTAACGTATGTTGTTTATAGTGATGCATCTCTCAACGGTTTGGGTTGTGTGCTTATGCAGGCAGGGAAAGTAGTAGCTTATGCTTCTCGTTAGTTATAGCCGCATGAAAAGAATTATCCTACTCATGATCTTGAGCTGGCCGCATTTTTTTTTTCTTTGAAAATTTAGAGACATTATTTGTACGACGAGAAATGTCACATGTTCATAGATCACAAAAGTTTAAAATATTTGATGACTCAGAAAGAACTGAATTTGACACAGAAACAGTGGTTAGAGTTACTGAAAGAATATGATCTGGTTATTGATTATCATCTGGAAAAAGCTAATGTAGTTGCAGATGCACTCAGTCGAAAGGTGTCATTGCTTGCAATTCGAACATTGAGAACAAACCCCTGTTTATACAACGAATTCGAGAATTGCAAGATGAAGATCTGAAATGGATGTTGAAACGACAGATGGTTTAGAATGATATAAGTATTGAGTACAGTGTTGATGATAATGGTACATTACATTATCGTAATAGAATTTGCATTACAAATGATCTAGATTTGAAACATGATATTCTGTCTAAAGCTCACAGTAGTATGTACTCGATTCATCCTGGTTGTAACATCAATTACCTGTGTCTGATGCCGGGACAAGGTATGAGGCATTACCAGACTTAAACATACCCATATTGCAAAAATCGGGCCATAAAATTTCTTTTAATTCAAAACTTTTGAAACACATGCATGTCATCCCTTATTTGGGTCTACGAAGCCCAAAACATACATCGGGATTGATTCGGGACTAAATCGAGAACTTTGAGAAGTTTTAGGAAAACTTAGAAAATTTTCCCATGGAATAGGGTCACACGCCTGTGTGGACATAGGGACACGCTTGTGTCCTCAGGCTGTGTAACTCTCTATTTATGACGTCAGCATGCAAATCAGACCGCACGGCCAGGCCATACGCCCGTGTCTCCAGACCGTGTCCCTTACACGGTCGAGACACATGGCCGTGTCTCAGCTCGTATGGCCAACACTTAGGCTATTTTCCAAGCTTACATGTTACCCATAATCCCTTACAGCCTTATGCACATCAAATCACAAATCATGGCATCATTTTAGTGATTAAAAACCCTTTAGTAAGACACATTCATAACATTGACATGTCCTCTTACATATAATGCACCTACTCATAAAATACCAAGTCTAGATTCATTAATTCACATTCATAAGACTCGTCATTTTGGTGACCACTTTTACCCTTTATGCTATGTTACCAACTTACCCCTCGGTCACTCATATTCAACCATCGTCATGTTGTTTTTATAACATACTATTACTACATAGCTATGATCACCTCAAATGGTCATTGAGCTTACATCCAACACACATGTCATATTACCAACCAAGTATGGCAAACAAACATAATCACATCATAAACATTAAACATGACATGAATAGCTAGGTTTACAAGCCATAATCAATATGAGCCACATCTCATGGCCATATGCATATAAATCAATATAAGCCAATACATTTGGTCAAAGCATAATAATACATGTCAATAAACTAGATCCCTGTACATGCCACTCACTTCAAATTTCTAATATATGCTTCATTATTCCAAAGGTAGTGACTTGATAGTGTGATGTTGCCTCCGATGATCTCCAACCCCGAGCTAACCTGACAAGCTAAAAGAAGTGGAGAAGAGGGAGTAAGCTTCACGCTTAGTAAGTCCATATGAAAGTAATAGCAATTTATCAATATGATTTCACCAATTCTTACAATATGTTCTCAAGGTAATACTATCATAATTGCCTTTTTACCTATTTTCAGGTCAAGCTATTTTCTCGAGTCATAGTCACTAAATTATTTATATCTGGAGTTATGAACTCCAAATTAAGGTCGCCTAATTTTCCCAAAAACTAGACTCACATATATTCTTACCATAAAATTTTTAGAATTTTTGGTTTAGCTAATTAATACAATTTATTCTTCAAAGTCACCCCTGTTCTGCTGCCTGACAGATTCAACCTTTCTTTACTAAAAATTATTTATCTCCTCCTACGGGATTTGAATGATGTCCCTGCTTGTTTATTATTCTAATCATATAAATTGTAGCCCATAATTATTTTTGTACAATTTTTTATGTTTTTCCCAAATTAGGACAGGGGATTTCGAAATCATTTTGACTCTGTCTCGCAAAAATTGAAATATTTCATAATATGAAACTCCTTTGCTTACACCGTTTCTTTCATATCAAACTAGATTCATTGAGATTTAATTTCATATTTTATTCAGCCTCTAACTCAATTTCCACAATTTTTGGTGGATTTTCAAATTCGAACTACTGTTACTGTCTAAAACTATTTTAGTGTAAATTAATGATTCTAAGTTTATCACACCTTATCAATTCATTTTCACCACAATGGTAAAATACATGTTTATACATCATAAGTATAGACCTATAATCACAAGGTCATCACAAAATCATTCTCATAGGCATGACTTACCTATTTATATCCTCACCAAATGTACATCATAAACTGAAATCATTTCTCATGAGTTTAGCATACATACCTATGTTACTCAACATGCTCATATACTTACTCATATTCATTCCTTATTAATCATACAACATGAATTGAATTCACATCTCATCAATTTCATGTAAGTACCTATACCACTCACAATATAGACGTAAGCTCTATTATTTCGATATAAACCATAAATCTCCCGTTGAACCATTTGGAATACTACAGGATATTCAATCGCCCTAAACATGGGATAAGATGTCGACGCCATGTCCCAAACATGTTCTTACACTGGCTAGCACATCAAAGTCAATGCCATGTCCCAGACAGGTCTTACACTGGCTCTCATCTATCGGTGTCGATGCCATGTCCTAGATAGGTCTTACACTGACACACAACAAGCTGACGCCATGTCCCATGCAAGTCTTACACTAGCTTGTATATCTCGAGGCCGATGCATGTCCCAGACATGTCTTACACTAGCTCTCGTCTCAATGCCGATGCAAGTCCCAGACATGTCTTACACTGGCTTGTATATCTGAGGTCGATGCATGTCCCAGACATTTTTACACTAGCACACATATCACTCAATGTCATGGCATAAATATCCAAATCTATTCCTAATGTTCAACCAGAAGTCTTCATTATACAAATTCTAATTCACAACGCAAATCAACATTTCATGCCATACTAATCGTACAATACATGGTAATATTGAATTAGCATTATTTACGTACAACTTGCTCGTTTCTATGGAATATCATATTCCATCAAATTTCTAATGTATTCTATCTTCACATGAATGTTATTAACGTTTGACATCACTTTCATCATACTCAATATCATCAACATATAATTCAATATAACCAAAGCAAGATAGATTTCAAGTATATTAACAATAACATGGATAACATGCTTATTTAGTCACACGGACTTACCTCGAATGCAATTTCGACTAATTACTCCATTTTAGTTCATAACCTCGTACTTTCCGATTTAAGCTCAAATCTCGATTTTTCTTGATCTAACATGATGAAATTCACTCATTTAATCATTACATTAATTAAAACATTCTATAATTCACAATTTGGCAAAATGACCGTTTTGCCCTTAGACTTTACAAAAATTACGATTTTTCCCTTAGGCTCGTAAATCAATTTTTATCGAATTTCCTCCTTTACCAAGCCTAGCCAAATTCTTTTTATAACTATAGCAACTCACAGTTTCAATTATTTCACACATTTACAACTTATTTTCTAAGTTTACAAAATAACCCTTTTTAGGTGTTTTCATGCAAACTTCTTTCACAAAAGTTGTTTATTACACAACCAAGATTCATTTTATTCCATAAAATTTTAGCTAAAAACATAAATTCTCTCATGTAAAAACCCTAGACTTTTATCCATTTTGCAAAATAGTCCCGTCATTACCTAGATTATGCTACAAGGGTCTCAAAAGTATAAAAATTATCAAAAATAGGCATCTAAATCACTTACTTGCAAGAAGATAGCTTGGCTGAAATTTTAAAGCTTCAAAACCCTTACTATTGCTGAAAATTTCGGTGAAGAAGAAGATGAGAAAGAGAAGATATTATTCTTTGTTTATTTTATTTTATTACCAGTCAATTTGGTTACCAAAAATTCACCTAACCATTTGACTATATTAAATTCCTTGTCTCATGGCGGGCCATCACTCATCTAAAGCCCTAATTTCACTTTAAATACCCCCAATTTAGGTTCTCTAGCTATTTGGTATATCTATCTAGTAAAACAAAACTTTTACCCTTTATGCGATTTACCTCTTTTTCGCAATTAAGCATGAAATCGCTAAAATTATTTTACCAAAATTTTCATGCACTCATATAATCATGCTATGACACATAAAATAAAATTAAAAATAATTTCTCTGGCCCTGGAATAGTGGTTCCAAAACCACTATTCCGACTAGGCCCAAAATTGGGCTGTTACACTAGTAGCACGAAGATGTATTGTGACTTGAAACAGATGTACTGGTGGCCGGGTATGAACCAAGAAATTTTTGAATTTGTAGCTAAATGTTTGATATGTCACCAAGTGAAAACAGAACATCAAGTACCATCGGGTTTACTACAATCTGTTATGATTCTTGAATGGAAGTGGGAATGAGTCACGATGGATTTCGTATCTAGTTTACCTGTAACTCTAAAAAAGAAAGATTCGATCTCGGTTATGGTTGACAGATTGACTAAATCAACACATTTTATTCTAGTGGATTAGCGAATTATATGTATCAGAGATTGTGAAATTACATGATTTTCTAACATCCATTATTTTTTATCTTGATCCGATATTCACATCGAGATTTTGGAGCAAACTTCATGAGGCTTTAGGTACTAAACTTAACTTCAGCACAGTGTTTCATCCTCAGGCTGACAAGCAATCAGAACGAGTGATTCAGATTTTTGAAAATACACTGAGATGTTGTATACTCGATTTTGAAGGTAACTGGGAAAAGTACCTACCGTTGGCTGAATTCACTTATAATAATAATTATCAATCCAATATAAATATGGCACCGTTTGAAGCTCTTTATGGGAGAAATTTTAAAACACCGTTGTATTTGTCTGAATTGAGTGAATCTAAAATGGTGGGAATTGATTTGATTCGAGAAATTGAAGACAAATTTTGAGTTATTCAAGATTGCCTAAAAGTTGCATTTGATTGTCAGAAATCATATGCAGATCTAAAAAAAAATATAGAATTTGCTGTTGGCAATCGAGTATTTTTAAAAGCCTCTCTATGGAAGAAAGTGTTACGTTTTCGAATGAAAGGCAAGTTGAGTCTGAGATTTATTGGACTGTATGAAATTATTGAAAGAATCAGCCCTATAGCTTACAGATTGGCCTTACCCTCTGAACTCGAGAAAATCCACAATGCATTCCACGTTTCAATGCTGAAAAGGTACAGATCTGATCCTTCACATGTGATTCCTCATAATGAGATTAAGTTACAACCATATTTAACGTATTCGAAGGAACCAGTGAGAATTTTAGCTTGGGAAGTTAAAGAACTGCGGAATAAATGAGTCTCGTTAATAAAAGTCTTGTGGCATCGTCATGATTTGGAAGAAGCTACCTGGGAAACTGAAGAATCAATGAAACTAGAGTATCCGAATCTATTTTCAGGTAACAATTTCGAGGATAAAATTTACTAAGGGGGAGAGTTGTAACAGCCCAATTTTTAGTGGTGACGGAACAATGGTTTCGAGACCACAAATTTCTGTCACGTTGACTCGTAAATATTATTTTTAGAATATTTATAGAGTTACTAAGGTCATATTATTTGGTTCGAAAATATTAACGTTTAGATAGTTAATTAATAAAAAAAGGACTAAATTGTAAAAGGTGCAAAACTTAGTAGTTATTGCATTTAGCTGATTAAATATCTTGAAGGTTAATTGAGGAAGGGCTAAAGTGCAATTTAGCCCTAACTAACTTAGTTGGATAGTTAAACTAAAAGAAAATGATAAAATAAGGTGATTTTTAATGGCAAAATAGTAATTAGGTTAAAATAAAAAATAAAACAAATATGAAATTATCATCATCTTCTTTAATTTTGCTTGTGATAACTGAATGCCATGGATGTTTAACTTGGGAGAATTAGCCAAGCACAAATTCTTTGCATGTGAGTGATTTTTAAGCTTGTTTCTTGTAATTTTTATGTTTTTGAGATTGTTGCAACTAGGTCCAGCTAACCTGTACCTTCATTTTTTATTTTGTTAAAAATTTTGGAAGTTTCAATTGACGAATATTGAATGTTTTTTTATGAAAACCATGTATTCGAAACTTTGATTGTGATTTTTGTTAGACTTTCATATTAGGATTAAATTGTGAAAATGTCAAAATTTTAGAGTTTGTGTAACACCCTAAACCCAGCCTAGACGTCTAGACCAAATCCAGAGAGCTACATCAACGATACTAAAACACCATATTTATAACACAGTCAAAATAAACCATTTAACACATAATATCCAAAACAACAATTAAGTGAGTATAAAATCTTTCCAAACATCATAATATCTTAGAATATCAAAACTCCTAATCGTAGTATTCAGAAGAAAGACAAAAGTTTAACTGAGCTCTCGCGACACTGACCCGTTCAATTCTGGGAACCATCTGAAATCCAATTAATAACAAAGTGAATTGTAAACTCAGTGCGTAAAAGAAGTTTGTTCAACTAAAACACTTTTATCGAATAGTTTCCGAATTTAAAGATTCGATTTGGTAACAGAAGCATTTCTAGTTCAGATTCGAGACATATTAATTACAGATGCAGAAACAAATTCAGTCTCATATAAGAATAGATCTGATTCAGATGCAGATATTCATAACCTCCATCCGCTACATAACATCTTCGGCCATCCCAACACACCATTAAGGGCGTTCGATGCCCAGCCAACCCTACACACCATAGTGTCTATCTAGCACGTTTACAGAAACGCACCTTAGCTGCTAAATCACAATGCGACAAAGTGCTAGAATTAGAATTATATACATAGTGGCTTAGCCACTAATTTAGAGCAGATTACTTCTTTCTTCATAATATCCCAAGCCATGCAGATGCAGAGTACAAATATCTACAATATATATTGAGTTATGCTAAATTGTTTCACAAATAAATAACACAGTTCAATATTAGATTAAGTATCACAGTACACATACAGTTATGGTATTCATAAGTTTGTCACAAAGTATCAAAGAGTTCTCGTTCGGTTAATTTAGATTATTCATACAATGGGGAAGTCAATATTAGTCTTGGGAAACATTTACAGTCTTAAAAATGGGTTACGGGCCCTTTTTATATGCCACACGGCCTGGACACATGCCCATGCCCTTGCCCGTGTGGCTCACACGGCCTGGGTACATGCCCATATCCTCTGCTCGTGTGGTTCTGAAACGTAAATAGAGAGTTACACAGCCTGGACACACGATCATGTCCTTACTCATGTGACTCACACGGCCTAGGCACACGCTCATGTGCTTGCTCGTGTGGTCCTAAGTCATAAATAGTGAGTTACACGGCTTAGACACACGCCTCTGTCCTTTGCCCTTGTGAACCTTACACTAACATGGCCACACACGGCTTGGACACACGCCTATGTGCCTTGCCCATGTGACTCCTAATTGATGAACAATGAGTTACATGGCCACCCACACGGCCTGCCACACAGCCATGTGGTGTCAAAAACCATATTTTTTGGTGACTAAACTTCATGAAAAATAGGGTTTTCGGCACGCACCTAAAGTTGTTTTTGATGCCGAAACGACACTAGAGTATATCCGAACCTAATATGACTATTCAAGAATCAATTTCATTATCATTCTCAATTCAATGCTAAGATTGACATATTGGCAAAGGTCATGTCGAAGGTTTCGACAAAAACCCTAACTCAATTTCGCACACTTACCTTGCACGCAACAGTAGAAATCGAACTAACATGATGAAGGAGCGTCTCTCATGAAATCCTCACTTAAAAGTAGCCAATCGAGAGTTTAAACATAGCATTCAAGTAAAACAAGTTACAACCCCATTTCGACAAAAATAACGATAATAAGACAAACTCATAAACACTAGAAAGAAATAATGACCAAATTTACACAGCACTCGTACAATCGACTTGACAAGCAATGAAAAAATTCCAAATTAGCGCAGAATCAAGTATTGAAGCAATCAAAAAGGTAAAAATATAAAAAAAACAAAAAAATAAAGAACAAGGAAAGAACGAAAAAAAGAAGAAGAAAATAGACGATAGAATTAGTCAAAATTATTTAATTAACCACCAACTAACCCTCTGATGTTTAACAAAAATATTTCTCTATCATATACGATGAGATTCAAACTCAGAACCGGATAAGATACGGACAAATGCTTAACCAATGAACCAATAGACTCATTCTTAACATAGACTTATTCCGAATCGAATTTAACTACATAACAATGGATAGGGCTTATTCCAAAATGATAAAAAATTTAACAACGCGACTCGAACCCTAGACCTTAAACACAAAAGCTAAGCACGGAACCACAAATACAGAACTTTAATTACTACAAATTCTCAAAATCAAAATCCCAAAAATTTGGGGCGTTACAATTTGATAGTGAATTTAAAATTCATTAGGGATTGTTTAAGGGCCTAGTATATTTGGATGGAATATTGACTTGATAAAAATGGTAAAATTGAGGAATTTCGGGTTTATGGATTAAATTGTAAACATTGTAAAAGTTTGGGGTATGTGTGTAAGGTCAAAAAATAAAAGGGTATTAATTGTAAAATGAATTGGAATGTGAAATGTAAGCTAATAATTGAGAAATTCTATATTTTAGATCAAGATTCCGTAGATACTTGTAGAAAAGGAAAAATAGCGGAATAGCCCCTGAACTTCTGCAACTACTACAATTCAGTCCAAGTAAGTTCGTACGGTTTAGAATTTAACATCTATATGAAATGTTGAGTAGATTAACATGGTAAAACTTATATATATATATGAAAATGAATGGTTATTTGAGATATATTATTGAATTTGATGCTCGGTTTGGATTGAAGCAGGATAAAGTACAATCATGATTTGGTGTGTTATGGAGGACTGGAGTAAAGATGGTATTAGAGGGATATATTTGCATATTACTCGAGTAAACTGAGGTTCAACATTTTTTGCGAACTCTCTTGTTATACTTTCTGTTTGGTGTGTTTCGGTTGGACTAGCTCTTATGAGCATTGATGTGTTTTAGAAGGATTGGCTCGTGTGAGCATGTGGTGTGTTTTGGAGGCATTGGTTCGTGTGATCATCTGGTGTGTTTTGGTTGATCTGACGATGTACTCTTATTCGTAAGCCTTCGTCGGATTGAAAATCTCAGTAAGGTAACTTGTTGAGTAATTTTGATGAAATCTATATATATCTGAGCTTTGAATTGATCGTTTGTGATTTACCAATTGGAATTATAGATGACAGGAAACTTTCATGGTTGTTATTACTTTTGAATTATTATACTTACTTCGGTAAGATATATTGTTTTAATACGCCGAACTTACTAAGCTTCGTTGAGCATATTAGTTTTAATCTTTGATTTTGTAGATACTTGGAAGGTTGGACGATCAGATCAGCACTCAAGTCACACCATCTACCTTATTTCGGTAGTTTTTGAAACGTTTATTTCAAATTATATGGCATGTACTAGGTTTGAATATTGCTATTATTAATGTTTTGGATTATGTAAATATTATGGATGATCTTTTGTGTAAATGGTCATCTTATATTATATATGAGAATGAGGTATAGTTTCTATGCTAATATGAATGATATGAATTGAGGAAATGTTGTGATTGAGGTATCTTTGATAGGTATATTGGTTAGGTATTCGCTTGAATGAATTGATGTTTACTTTGATGCTTAATTATTTATACTTGTGGTGACAATGAGGGAACATTGGTTACGCACTTAATAGGTTGATTTTGGTGTGTTTTTATCTTGATTAATGTCAATTTGAATAGGAATTTTGGCTGGTATTTGAGTTTCTTAAAGTTTAAGCAAACTTGAAATGGTAAACTTATGTTTTAAGGTTCATTTTGGGTCCACACGGCCTGAGACATGGGTGTGTGTCTTGTGTGTCTTAAGTCGTGTGAGTCACATGGCCATGTGACCCCTACAATCTAAAATTTTCAACTTTTTCCTAAACTTTCCAAATGTTTCCTATTTAGTCCGTGATTGTTTTTATATTATTTTTAGGGCCTTGGGGGCTCGATTAAAGGTCATAATGAATGTATTTGAATGAAATTAGATTATGTTTAATGATATATGAATTGAATAATTTACTATTATGTTTGTTTGGTAATGCTCTGTAACCCTGTTTTAGATGCATACATGGGTTAGGGGTGTTACAATTGCCGAGCAACCCAGGGTGGCAGTATGTACATGTATAGCGTCATCTTTGTCGGGCAACCTGAGGTGACAGATCCACATATTGGTTCTGAGTCTATTTCTGGTTAATAGGGTTATAAATATACAATTTTATTAAATGATATATGTAATGAAATGATATTGAGTTGTAAAGTACTACAACATGGGAAAGATCATTCGAAAAAAAATTGAAAATGAGCCTTAGAGGGGATTGAATATGAATGAGCTTATAGACTCGGAAATGATTGAAATGATTACATGGAATTCAGTACATACATATATGTAAATACAAATTGAAGATCGTATACTTGTGAATGATAATGAAAAATCAAGTAAAAGATTATATGGTAAATATACAAATAGAATTGGTCATATGAATGTAATATTTAATTGAGTTTAATGTATGGTTGAAATGTATAAAATGTTGATGTGTTCATGGCTTAAATGATTAAGCATATATGTTAAAGATTTGAATGAATTGTACTAGGTAATGTTGTGACAGCCCTAATTTGACCCTAGTCGGAATGTGGTTTCGGGACCACAAAACCAAGTCTTAAAAAAATAAAAATAAAAATATTTATTTTAAAGTTAATTTTTTTTATATTCTATGTGTGAAAATTTGATGTTTTAATTTAGTCTTAGGAATGTGAATTTTCTTGAAATGACTTAGTTGAGAAACTTAGAAAATGTGATAGGTAAATTGTAAGGATCAAATAATTACAAAGTGGGAAAGCTTGGGTTTGCATGTCAAAATGCCCAAAATTCAATTAATGGTCGGCCAAGTAATGATGTTTCTCCCACTAAGTTAAATTTATTATAATTTTATGTTGGCAAATGGTTAAAATAATCTAAATAAAAAAATAAATTAATAGGAAAAGATGAATAAAAGAAGAAATGAGAGAGAGAATTCATCTTCTTCCTCTTGCAAGCCGTAACTTAAGGGAAAGAAGAGGGAAATTCTCAAGGACATTCGGCCATCCTAAGGGTTGATTAAGGTAGGGTTTCATGTTAATTCTATTAAATTAAATGAAAATTTAGTTAGTAGTCAATGTTTTATTATAACCCATACGTTGATAGTTTACTTAATTAGGTGACAAAATGGGCATACGGTTAGATTGGATAAATGCTAAGAGGATGGTGTTTTTTTGATGTTTTGGATAGAAATAGTAGAAAGGTGAAAAAGGAGCTAGTTAAATAGATATATGTGAATTTATATGATGTTACGAATAGATGTGAAGCTTATGCTAGTTTAGAAGAATTCAGTCAAAGTGTTCATGAGATGAAACTATGTGTTAAATGACAAATAGTGAGTAATTGCTAATTTGATAGTGATAATGTATTCAGCCTTGAGGCATTAGATAAACATTAGTTGAAGTCTTAATGTCTTGAACAATGACGGTTGTAAGATATAGTGGAAATCATTAAATTATATATGTGAGTAATTAGCAAGGGTGGTTGCCGTATATACAAATATATATATATGTGTTTATATATGTGTATTTATTTGAAGTAATGATTGGATTATTAATAGTAATGTGATCTTAGGTGGTCAATAGCTGAATAGCTTAAAAACATAAGGTAGAAAGATCAAATTTTACCGTGTGGTTCTTGTGATCTAAAATCATTAATATTATGGGATATGAATAACTAGCAAGGTGATTAAACTAGTCAATTTATTTATTTTAAGCTCAAGAACTTAAAGGAGGGGAATCAAGCAAGGGTAAAGCGAAGAGTATCGAGTAGCCGATTGGAACCGTTTTATCCAACACAAGGTAAGTCTATAAGCAATTAAGATTGGTTATTCTATACATAATTGGTGTATGCATATCATGAAGGAATTACTCTCGTTTATGGATTCTTTTGACTGAAAAGTATGTGACCGACTCTATTTAGTTAATTAAATCAATCACTTTGTTATAACGAAATGACTTTGGCACTATGTGTGCGGATTTGAATGGCACTATGTGTGCAGATTTGTATGGCACTATGTGTGTAGATTTGTATGGCACTATGTGTGCGGATTTGAATGTCAATACGTGTGTGGATTACTAAGACACTATGTGTGTGGGTTAACATGGCACTATGGGTGCGAATTTCCTTGCTTGAGCACTATGTGTGCGAAATTGGTTGTTGATAAAATAAATGTAGGAGCTAAATGAGGAACAAAAAAAAACTATTGTTTGAAATAAGAAATTGGAGACATGAAAAATTGAAACCTATATGCTTGAATGCATCTATTTCATCATTGATAAATATTGGAGGAAGGAATTAAGGTATTCGGTTATATGATATTTTGATTTAATAGTAAGACTGGACTAGTAGTTGAATTGATAATTTGGGTAATATATGGACCTTTCTAGTTTCTATTTCGACATATTAAGTTAATTGTTGCATTATTTTGCTTACGACTCAATGAGTTGAAAACTCATTTGGTGTGTTTACTTGTCTCTTATTTAGATTTCTTTTTGATCTGTTACATGCTCGGGACCATCCTCGAAGTCATCACACCTGCCTGCAACGTTTTGGTACCCCTTCTTAGTTGGTCTTAAGTTTAACATTATGGCATGTATATATATTAAATTTGGGATTTTCATGGCATAATACTAAATTTTGTAATCATGTCCATACGAATATGGCTTAACCTTTAATACTATAAAAAATGGCTATGTTTGCTTTATAATACAACTCTTTTGATTAAGTGAAATGTTACTAAATGGGTATTTAGATTATTAATTTAAATAGGTCAAAGTTAGGCTTATGGAATGAGGTTATTTTTTCTTTTTTTGTTTTTATGAGCTAAATAATATAGGTATTTAAATTTTGTAATGCATTCAACTAATATGGAAAACTACCAAATGAATAGTGATCTTCTTTGTGATGCATATATGAGTGCAAGGCACGTTGTACATCATATATACGTTTGGATTATGAAATTTTTTATTTATGATAAATTGATACCTTGTAAATTCAGTTTTGTTTTAATTGCAAAGATCGGTAAAAATAATTATCCACTATTTTATTTTGTTCAACTATTCGCTCATGAATTTTTTTTGTAATACTCCGTAACCCTTCTGGCGACGGATACGGGTTAGGGGTGTTACAAATGTGGCATTGGTATACCATTGAATAAGGTGTTTTTGTTCATGTTTGAATAATGAAGATTGTATATTTTGGCAAAAAAAAATGTGTTGTAGTTGTGTATTTGGGATGATTTGGTGCTTGCAGGTTGGTGTCAAATTGGTATCATTTAGAAACAGTATGTCATGTAGCAAAGTCAAGCTTTGGTCATTATGACGAGATCAAATCTTTATGTCATGCCCCGATGTCGAGCAATGGTTGCTATGTTGGAAAAAATCCAGTTCGAAAATGGTTTTCTTGCATAGCGAAAAATAAAATTTTTGAAAATTGAACCAATTCGTTATATTTATAGCATAAACCCTTTACCAAAATCGCTCCTGTATTTTCGGCTAGGCAGATCCTTCTCTACTATATATTTATAGGAAGAAGATGTGAAACCCTTATTGAATTGTAAAAGTTTATTTCAATAGAAAAACAAACTCCTAGTCTAACTAGGAGTAGGGTGTGGCAACCCTAGTTAAACAAACTAGGGTTTGTCATCCCTTGCTTTTAACATGAGGGGCTTTTGGGCCTCTCCCATATTGGGTCAAATTACAAGTGCTTCATAGACTTTTAACCAAGTACTTTATAATTCAATCTAACCTTATATTTGTTTTTCTATTTCCCAAAATAAATATTTTAAATTAAATTAAATTAATTAATTTTTCAATTAAATAATTTTCTGGATCCAATTCTAATTTCGTTAAAATCATGACGACTTTATCGTAAAAGAATTTATGAGAAAATATATTTAATATTTCTACATTCAATGGATTCACCAATGACTAATAAATTTATTTTCATTTTTTAACTTCAATTATTTAATCTAATTAAATAATAAATAAAAAGCTATAAATTTATTTTCCAAGTCATTTCCATTTAGAGAAAACTACATTCAATTCCAAATGTTTCTCATTTCTCCGACTTTACCATTTCCATCCACTTCTGTTCATTTGATTCAACATACAGTTTATTTATGGTTTCAATGAGTCATCGAAGGGCCGATTGGACATATGCGATTAGGTCTCAAATGATTTATAATTAAGTTTCATCTTTTCGCCTATTAATTATAAACTCATTTAGTCACGACGTCATTCCATTACAATATCGTGACTGAGCTCTCCCTAATGCCATACCATTACAAAAGCAATTCGATCAGTGGTCGTCCAATGACCTTGTCATAAGTGTGTTACCCTCATAGGATATCCTTAATCTCTCTAGAATAAATTCGTTCTCCCAATATGATCCTATTTAATCTCATGGTAACCATTACATTTTCCTTCATAAAAAGTCAATTACTACTATCAAATAGTAATAAAGTCATTCATCACAAAAATGAACGACCCCTGGCTATGTTTACTTTTCATCAACTATGTAATGCCAATGAGAGGACATCATTTATTCATATCTCAGGATATGAATTCCACTGTAGTAAATGATGCTACATACTGCAGAAGTGGTATACCTAATGCGCCAGCTTTTGGTTCCTTATCTATTTGAACTAGACCTTTTACTTACATCAAAGTATATGAGTCATGCATAGTCCGTCATCCATTCAAGATTAAGGTACGACACACTTTGAACGTCACAAGTGAATAAATTCATAAACATATTCAGGATCTATCCTAATTAGGTCTAGTCCGATATACTGTCAGTTTAGTCAGTCACATCTATGTCTTTATCTTGTGAGAGTCATCTGCTCCGATGCCTAAGATAAGGCATCTCCCCAACTGGACTTGATAGACGATATGTTAGTCTTTTAATCTGTTTGCTCATTTTCAATTAGACTAAGGACATGTTTAGGTTCGTTTACTAATATAAGTTATTTTTTCGTATTACAATCCGACCACGTAATACCACTTAATATTAGTTTAAACATTAAACAACCAGTGAGCCAATATTTTCTTCTATTATGTTTTGCATGCAACCATATAAGGACATTATACAAAATATATTAATGTAATTCATAAATTATTTTATTAACCAATCTATTCGAAAAAAATACAAGATTACAAATAAATATGCTACACATAGGACACTAGATCTAACATGCTGCGACGAGGCCAAGTTAGTATGAGACGTCATGACGTCAAATCCAAACTTCAAAAACATTACAAATTGGTCCTAGTTCAAATTCAAGTTAGTTGTAGAGTTTTCGTAAGCTCGTATAAGACTTGGAAATGAATAATTATAATTTATATAACTATTTTACTTATATTTGAATGTTTAATTTTGTAATCGAACTGTGATTTGATCGTAGTTGTTCGGCAACGAATGTGACACATTGTAACTCAGACCCAATGATTGGGTCGGGTTTGGGGTGTTACAATTTTTGCCCAACCCCTCTCACTTTTCGGGCGAGCCTTTGGGCCTAGGCAGGTGGCTCGGCCCACGTCTAGTCATGTCTTGAGACATGTCTCCCCTATTTCACTATTTTTGCTTCAAAGTTTGATGTCTCTAGACAATGGAACCATGTCTCAAGACACTAACTCCTATGCCTCGAGAAAAAGTCTCATGTCTCAATACCCTGGGTTGAAAGACCACTAATTTAGCTTCAATGTTTTATATCTTGAGACAAAACCACTACATCTCAAAACTTGGCACACTATGTCTCGAGATCTCTGCTCAAAAATACATGAAATGCTAGAAAAATGTTCCTAAAGGAATCAATGTTGATAAGCTAATCATCTTGCTAATTAAGACTAATTACTAGACGTTCTTGTATTTCCTGGCTTGCTTTTATGGAGAGCATGCCTACTAAAGATAGGCAAAGTAGCTGGGGGACGGATGTTAATGGTGGCTGCAAATTTTGTGATAACCAAGAAACAAGGGATCATTTGTTCTTGGAGTGACCCTACTCTAGGAAGATATGAAAGGATATTTTGCAGATGTGTTATGCGGAAACGCGGGATTGAATTTTAAGAGACGGTAGAAATTGTAGGCAATTCAGGGATCAGAGGAGGATTAAATTGCAGTTGCTAAAGATGATAAAAAACTATTTGAGAATTAAATAGGTAAATGCTAAATTCAATAGGAATGAGACCGTAAATAAGCAATTGTGTATAAATTGGGGTATTAGTTATAGATATAAAGGAGGGTATTTTTTGTATTGATCATACCACTGTTGTAACTTTGATCTTTGTAGCAGTATACCACTTTTTTGGTTATAATATAATCACAAAGCTTATCCAAATATATATATTCACTTCGCGAGATTAAATAGCAGGAATCGATGACTGACGATGTGTATAACAATGATTTGCTATTGATGGTAGAGTTGTACCAATTCTTTTTATTAATTAATTAATAATTTATCATTTTTTTTCAAACTCAATCCAAATTATATTGAAAGCCTTTAATTCTAATATGATTTTGGCTTAAGATTAAAAAGCCTTTTAAAAAAAATGAAAAAATTAATTCAACAATTGCAATAAATTTACAGTTAATTAGATCTCCACTATTAACTAAAAAAATTCAATTACGGTTTTCATCTTTGATCACGTTAACTATTAAAATCAATTGAAAAATAAATCAATTCACAATTAATTAAGTCTTTCTCTTAAAATAGCATATTATTTTATGCATTGTCAAATAAATTTGTTTCATTCATTCAACCAAATCTTTAGATTTATATGTTTGTCGTTTGATTTTTAGAGCCGGATGACAAAAAAACTGAAAATAATGAATGAAGCCAACAAAAGCATATCAAATACAAAAGAAACAGTGATTTATTTAATGTTACAACAGACTGGCAGTTTGCTTGAGGGACCTGAACTAAAGGAATTGGCAGAAAAATACAGTCAAGGGAATTTCATGCAAATCTTATTGCCAAACTCTCTCGCCTCCAAGGATGAAACCAGTAGCATTTTATTTGATCATTCTTCAGGAACAATGAACGTAACTTATTTGTTGTCTTCTAATTGAAGTCAATGACAAAGGTTCTGATTTCCATCGGAGCAAGTTCAACCACCAATGCAGCCGGATCAACCGGTCCACCTCTCACTACTTTTGGCACTTCTTCGGGGGAGCCTTTGACTTTCCACACCAGCCTCTTCTTTTCCATTTCGACTCTTCCTTGGTTAGCAGATAAGCTCATTTCTGTTACTTTATTTATCTGAACATAAGAAATTAAAATGATGTAAATTGGTCAATAACGAACACAAGATGAAGAGTTTTCATGCACCGGAATGACGCTTTTATGTCTATTACCAGTTCTTCCTCTCGACTTATGACCAATTATTCAGATAGATGCACATAATCTATCAAAACAATACTTAGTAATATGTCCCAAAAAATTGCCACAATAAGCTGTTGATACACTTCTTGATATTGGAACCAATGAGGGACAGTTATAATAAGGTTTACAAGTCAACTTTTAATGCAATTGAAGGCAAAGAGGACAGATTTTGAGAGAGTTTGATTGGCAGACTTTGCATTGCTTTACCTTCTTATGTGCAAATACTTTTTTAAGCTGTACACTTGCCATAACTGAGAGATCCTTGTCCTCCCCAACCTTGCAATTTGAAGAACAAACAAAATCAAAGGTTAGGGAAAGAAAGGAAATGGTTGAATTCTATAGATGATACATCAAAACAAATTATCAACCTCGTATAAGTGTGCCAGCCGAAGAAGAACTTGCCCGTTGTCCAATTCCTGCAGATTCAAAGAAATATGGTAAAGCATGAAATAAACTTTTCCAAGTCATGGTAAGGAGGAGATACATTGATGTAGTACAAATAGGATTGAAACAATCTTATTCAATCACATATCCGTTGCATTAGGCAGAGTTTGACACCAAGGACGGAACTGCAGTCCATGGTATCTTCTATAAGCTTTTCTTTCTCCTTTCATGTTGGGGGGAATTGGTCATTGAACAAGACAAGAGATATGTACCTGGAGGGTTATCATTGCTACATTATCTGGTAAAACATAGGACGGATCCATCCCAGAAAAGGATGAGACATGGGAATTAGTCCATCCATCTCCTTCCTGCAAAATGTTAAACCAGACATTCATTAGACTTGGGCTGATGTAGAATATGCAAAACAAAATTATTCAGCTTACTGCTTTCACCTGCTGAGTAAAGGCTAAGAGAAATGGAGAATATATCTCCTGACCAAATGATCGACGCCACTTAGCTGCCTCTCCCAGAGGATCAATTCTGAGGTAATATTTCCCAACGATCTATTGAAACTAGATCTGTTAGCAAAGATCTATGCAAAGTACTACAGTCTTTCTGCAAAGTAAGATCAAATATATAACCAACATGTGCTTACAGTTAGTCCACTGCACTTATTTTGAACACAGACTGTTTCATTTAGGGCTTCTGCAACACCTCTACCATCATCATGAAGCAACCTCCTGTACGAAGAAAGTAGGACCAAATTTTAGAGTTGTATGAAATGAATGGTTAACTTATCGGTGTATCTATTGACGAAATTCATATGGAAAGGTAATATATAATCGAACAAGCAATGATAGGGAAGAGATTAACCTATGGAGCATTAGTTCCAATTCACCATCCTTAATGCTGGCTCCACCCATGGATCGATCTACTAAGACTGAAAGCTCCTTATCGTCATCTTTAACATACATCCCAAGATTAATCTGAAATGAAAGCAAAAAAAAAAAAAAAAATTTTTTTTGGCAGAGCCTTAAAGACCAATCAATCAAAGGGAAGATCGCAAAATTTTTCTTTTTTTCTATAGTGAAATGTTCGTAAAATTTTTCGGAAGGCACTAGTATATGAAGAGGTTTAGAGCAGTTATGAAACCATACAGGGTAATAGTTTCCTGCAACAGGCTGATTCACGTCCAGGTTCCAATCTTTTCGATAGTTTCGAATCTGCAAAATAATAATTCCAATAAGGATATGTACAAGCACATTGCCAATATCGAATATTGCAGTCATACATACTCCACCAACATTCTAAGATATCAAGATAAGCAGGCAACAAACCCTTTCAAGGAAATCACGACCACTGGAATCTGTATAGAATGTTTTGCTGGTTTTCATATGTGTTAAAATCTTAGTCACAACTTCTTTTCCAAGTCCATCACTGATCGGAATAGGACCAACCTAAAATTAAGAACAAGTCTGTTATCCAGCCAGACAGCTATTTCACAGTAAATACATCTACATGCATACTCGAATACTTACAATGAACTCAAATTCTGCATGCTCCTTTCCCTTGTACACTCTTGTGATCTGTTTATGCACACAGTGATGTTAGTTACCAGACGAACAGGGATTTAACAAAAACTGCTACTTTTCAAGTTTAGAGAGAATGAAAGAGAATATTCATCTGAAAATGTAGCAGAAAATATCAGATTGGAGGTAATTGAAGACATCTACATGAACCAACATGCATTTGCATGCGATTCTATTATTTGATTCAAAGGTCACTTGTTGAGGAAATAACCTGATATATCCATGAATTGATTCTCTGGTGTACTTCATCCAAAATAGGTCCCCGTAAAACAGTCAAAGCCTGAAAATTTTACCGTCTCATGAAGTTTAAACCAGTTGCTGTTCAAAAGTAGAATTCTAAATGAGTATGCTTCAAAAATAGGTACCTGGTGATCAGGTTTCAATGAATTCGTGCCATTTGGTAGAAAGATGTATGCTCCAGAGGCCTTCAATAAGTTATATCAAAATAGTTATGTAAAAAAAATTTACATATATAATCAAATAGCAGAATTGTAAAGAAAAGTAGAGGCTTTCATAAAAGGTATATTATCACCTGTTTTATGTCAGTTGCTCCGGTATAAAAGCTATATGATTGCCTTACAGTTTCTTTCACCTTCAATTTCATACAATAGGAAATTAAATGTAAGAAATCCATATTAAGTAAATAGATTTAGCGAAATGCATAAATGGAAACCAAGAACCATATATCGTACCTTAGTTCTGCTATTAATGTAGCCAATGAGTTTTCGTTGCTTAGCAGAGAACACAAGTTTCAGGTCGCCTGGCCCTACTTCGATTACATCTTTTTGTTTTTCTTTAGAACTGTACACTACTTGGTTCTTTGAAGGAGCTGCTGTGGCTGTTTTGTGAAACAAGGCCAACCAAATATACATTTTATGTCAAAAGAAAGTTAATACGAAATCTCATTGTCTTGTGTATTATTATTTTCGGAGAATAGCAATGATATATCGAACCTTTTTGTTTTCCGCTTGAGATGAAGTAAGTATTTAACCCGAGAGGAGGTGCAGAAGCTGAAAATGCAAGCCAATACTTTGGGGTAACACTTGGGAATTTACCCAAATATGCCATGGAATAGTAATTTCTTATGGCCAAAGAAGCATTTAGCAGAGGTACAAGCTGCGATTCGATTTCATTTCCTCTATGATCCTTAACGATGACATTCCCATCAATAACCTGCAACAGGTAATGATGCAAAATCATTACGTGAGCATAAGGACAACACAAAATGAATAGAAGGTCCTTTGTCTTCTATAAAGATCGAAAATTAGAGTTTAGACTCTCATCCTTCTCATACAAGACATCCCAATATGGGACTGCAGAGACAAAATAACAATGAGAGGAGCCAGTGAACTGTGCTTATGAAGCTATACATGACTGTGGAATTCATTTCAGACCTTGCCCGGCCATATTTCCAAAGCTTGCACAACAGAGGATATATGAGTTTCTTTATTGTCGAAACATAAGTCCTCTCATGAGTAGGAACCCACGCATGAATGTCAATCACTCAGTTGTATATATGTATCAGTTGATAAATTTGTAGTTTCAGACACATGCAAGAAAAGAACTATTAGCAAACGAGTGGCTGTTTATTTTGTTTTCTGTATAAGAGTGAAGTGGGATTGTGGATGTATGTGCAACATCACAGGAACTAAAGTGAAGGTCATAAAATTATGAAAAGTACATTACTCACCGGGATTCGTATAATGTCCTCCCTTTTCCATCCCAAAGGATTGTATACAACAACCACCTGAGAAAAGAGCACAACAATAGAGAATAATATAGGTGGAGTTAGATTCATCTTTTCATAATCAATGGAAAATTATAGTAAGATGAAATTGTGAAACTCTAGTCTCTTTTACCAGATTTTTGCCGTTTGACAGATCAACCTCTGACGAAGGACAATAACTTATATTCAGAAGCAAGCACTGAAAAGGGTAAATTCAAAATCAATATAGGAACTTCCAGGAAAATACATATAATCAATTATAGAATTCTACTACAATAGCATTGAAATATGCTTCATGAACCTCTGAATAGATTAACTATTCTTAGACATTTGAAACCAAAGATCAGAGTTTAGTCATGCTATTGCCTGCTGAAACATGGTCACTTTGTTCCCACTGTCTGTCTTTGAAGAGGACCTTGTTATAGAGGCAAGCGATGTTTCGACCACCTTTGCAGCCTGCATGAAACATTTTGACACGAGAATCAGAAAAAACTCGAGTCTTTGAAGTATTAATTAATTGTATGACAAATGATGTCTAAACTTTACCTCCTCATAGCCAATGGATAGTCTTTTCGCATAGTCATTAGCCACGTGCTGCTTTGAAGTGCCACTGACTGCATCATGATGTTGAGCAAGTGCCAAAGCATCGGCTAAATAGTCAGTGTTTGGTCCAGCTTTACTTCTTCCCTTAAGGAATTCTAACTGTCTTGCTGCCTGTTGTTTATGTATAGGAAACTGTTACTATTTGTGGGCAAGAAAAAGAAGTCAAAGAGGAAAACAAAAAGAACAGCAAAAAAGCCGAATAAGTTCGTTAGTAATATTCTTAATTAGAATAATTTATTTAGAAAATATTTCTAGAAATTAGAAGTTATTAATTTTAGTTTCATTAAATATAATTACTTATTTTACAAGAATAAAAAAATACGAAACCTCTACTTAAGGAGACAATTCTTAGTAATAAAATAAGATGAAAATTATTTCAATTTATAGAGAATACTCTTATCTCCTCAGATCCAAGATTAAGAACTCTTTTCGTTGAGTTTTAAGGTTAGAATCTCCCTTCAACGAGTTCTATATATTAATCATAGGTCATTCAAGTGGTAGAAAATGCAACAAAGGAAAGGCTTTCTCAGCCGAAGGGGACTTCCCTGTGAATTGTCTGGTGACTCGATCCATAACTCAGGACCATAGCAAAAACCAAGTTAAAAATACATCACAAGATATATATGACATGTTATACTAGTTAAATATGATATATGTTAGTACCATTTTTGAATGAAAACGGGGTCGACTTGGATTTTGAAAAAAGAATGAAAACGGGAGTCGCCACCAATCTTTTTTGATGAGGTGTGATCGGGTCACCTCGAAAAGTGGTTGTTTTTAATAAACAATTTAATCTTTATTAAAACAACGATTTTGGTCTGCGAAATTCAGAAAAACGGGTTCGGGAGTCGGTTACGCACGAGGAAGGGTTAGCACCCTCGATACGCCCAAAATTGGTACCTGGTTGATTACTTAATGTCTTGGTGTCGAAAATTAAAAACTCGAAAAGAATTTAAAAATACGATCCTTGTATTGAAACGTTGAAAATTTTCAGGAAAAAGGGAATATTTCACATTATTCGAGAAAGAGAATCATATCCAGTAAGTTAGGACACCATGTCTCAAATTCCCGATACGCGGATGAAAAATGCTTATTTAAAAGATATTTTATTATCTTGGTTTTAGAAATAAATCAGGCCCAGTAAGTTAGGGCACGATCTTTTCTTAATTCCCAAGATCGTTTAAAACTTGAGTTTGAAAAGATTCGTGTATTTAGATTTATTATGAAAATCGAAACCCAGTAAGTTAGAGTACGATCCTTTCGAATCTAAACACGAAATATTTTTTAAAACAAATTTTGTTATACCGAATAAAATATAACACGAAAATCGTAGTAAAATGTGAAAGCAAATTACATTGTTGTCATACGTGGTAAAATCATAATACACATAAAAATAAAAATAGTACGAGCAATAGCAACGATATAAAAATAAATAAAAATCATACCTACAATCATATGAAATAACAATATATATAAACAAATAAATTAAAACGTTCCTTCAAAATAATAACGAAAATGAAATAAATAAGTAACAAATACAATTAAATATAAAAAGATATATATATATATATAGGCATAAACTAAAATATGTAAGTATATAAATTAGCAAAATGTATAAAGTATTTTAATATATAAAAGAAACGATAAATATGTATATATAAAATATGTACATATATATGGGTGTATATAACTATGGAATATGAAAATAATAAAATACATATGAAAGTAAGTACATATATATGTGTTGAAAAATAAGAGAAAGTATGTATATACAAATTAAAGTTTAAAAATAATGAAAATATACGTATGTATACGAATAAATACGTTAATTTTAGTACATGTTAAAATATATTGAAAATGTATATATATATATTTATGTAAAATAAGATATACAAAAAATATATATGTACGTACATATAAAAATATATATATACTTATGAAATAAAAAGGATATGTATGTATATAAATTAATAGCAACATGTGTGTATATACGGATTTATAAAAAAGGGGTATATTTTAAACTATAAAGATTATGTATAAATATGTATATATTTAGGAAAATGAAAATATATAAATGTATAGATATATACATAAGTTTAAAAATATATAAACTATATAAGTATATATGTTATAAAACAATGTATGTATATCACAAAAATATATGCATGTATATGTATATGTGCCGAAAATCTAAATAAAATAAACATAAACAAATAAGTAATAATAATAATAATAATAAAAAATAAACAAAATAATAAAGTGGCTAAAAAAGGGGCTAAATCGAAATAAAAAAGAAAATACTGGGCGAATTTGGAATGACAAAGGACGAAAAAGGACCAAAACGTGACTCGCGCGAAAGGATGGAGGATCAAAACGGAAAATATTCCCACGTGGTCCAAACGACGTCGTTCTAACAAAGCCTGAGCAGACGGTCGATGGACCAAATCGTAAGAAAGATGGAAATTTAGGGCAAAATTAAAACAAATAATAAAAGGGAATAGGACCCAATTGTACGGCCTCAAAAAGCGGAAGGACTGAGGATGCAAATAACCCCTCTGGTCCAAAAACACGCGGATCCCAGGCGGTACGGGTCGGGTCTCGGGTCAGGAACCCAAAACGACGCCGTTTTGGGGCTGTCCTGACCCTATCAAAACAGTGCCGTTTTGCATTTACTATAAATATAAAAAAACTTAAAACCCATCAGTTTTAACCATTTTAAAACAGAGAGAGAGCCTCCTCCTCTCACTTTCTCGGTCCCTTTTCGACCGGTCATCGGGCCACCGTCCAATGGCCGCCGCGCACGGTGGTCGGAGGCCCAAAATCGGACCTTTTCGGTCCCTTTTTGAAGCCAATCGCCTCTAGACCATAGATCCATGGCGGCATGTCGAGAAAGATGAGCCCAGAATCGGAAAACGAGGAGAGACCGCTCGTCTCCTCCTCCGCCGGCGACGACGAAGACGGGCTCCGACGCCGGCCTTCGAAACGAAATGGTCCTCTTCTTTTCCTTTCTTTCATTTGTTTATAAGGGTAGTCAAACAAAAATAAATAAATAAAAAATGTAGAATGCCCGAATAGGAAAGAAGAAAAAAAAATCAACCTTCAATCTTCTTCTCTTTATTGAGTTTTTTTTTTTACCCAAAATCGGAGCCTCCTCTGTTACATTTTTCTTTTTTTATTTATATAGCCGATTACAATGCCTATTTCTATTATTTTGCCCTGTTTGTGTCTCTGTCTTGCGTGTCTGTTCCTTTCCTTGCAGGTGGAGCAGGTAGACGTTAATGGAGCAAGTGGGTGAGGGGACGCGCGGCGCGACAGTGGCATAGGGCAGGTGGCTGAGACGGTGCAGAGGAGTTGGTGAGAAGGCCCTAGGTGCGGCGCACCTAGGGTTGCTGCTGTTTTTTTCTTTTTCTTTTCTGAACATGAGTTAGGGTAGTTGGGTGTATTGGGTTTGGGCTGATTGGGTTAGGCTAGTTGGGCTGTCTTGTAATGGGTCTTGGGTTTGGGCTGGTGAGTTCAGATTGGGCTTGTACAGCTGCCCCTCTTTGCTCGTTGTCGTGTAACGATAACAGAGCAAAGACTAAGAAAGCCCAATTTCGCCCGGTCTCGTCGAGTCTCGACTTCTCTTGACGCTTCTCTTCTTCAAGTAGTTTCATTCCAATCCAATGTGTCGTGTTGCTTCAATCCACTCCACTGCAACTTCAGAGAGATATGTCTTGTAACTTCACTCAATTCTGTTGTAACTTCAGGGGGTAAGGTCCATCATTTTGACCCACTCCACTGCGACTTCAGGGAGATCGGACTCATATCCTCAACTTGGGCCACTGCAACTTCAGGGGATAAGATAGTGTCTTCGATCTGCTCCGCTGTAATCTCAGGGAGATAAGATCTCTTATTTTAATCCGTTCCACTGTAACTTCAGGGAGATAGGATAGTGTCTTCGATCTGCTCCGCTGTAATCTCAGGGAGATGAGATCTCTGGCTTCAATCTGCTCCACTGTAACCTCAGGGAGATAAGATCTGAAATTCTTTGGTCTGTTCCACTGTAATCTCAGGGAGATAAGACCTGATGTGATCTTCTCTACTGTAACTTCAGAGAGATACGATCCTTTAATCCGCTCCATTGTAATCTCAAGGAGATAGGATTACTATCTTTGATCTGCTCCGCTGTAATCTCAGGGAGATAAGATCTGAAATTCTTTGGTCTGTTCCACTGTAATCTCAGGGAGATAAGACCTGTATTATGAACCTAATTATGCCTAATGATTAGGATGACATGATCAAAATGAAACAAATGCTCCTAACTAGACATATGTGAATGGGATTTGCATGAATGCAGAATTTTATTTTTTTCGAGAATGATCTTGCTTAGGTTATCACTACTCGCAATTTATCAAAGTTTTGTGACTGACATGCTACAACGCCTTCTCACTTGACTGATTTTTCTGAAGGAACATTTAGCCAGACTGTCCCCATTGTAAACCTCAAAGTTATATCCACTGGGACGCCAAGATTTGTGCCATCATTCTCTCACAGTAATCTAAGGGTAGAAATATGTGGCTTTTCCTTTGTCCTCTTTTATCACAATTCGGGGATGTAGGATCTGAGCCGTTCTGGTTTCCTACACCATTCTCAAGGTGTCGTACGAAAGTCTTATGAGCAAGTGAAGGCTCTTTTCTCCAAGGTAACCTCTTCCTATTGCCTGATGATCATTGCTTTCTTGTTCATTTAAGCTTTGTAATTAACACGACAGCTTGTCATTTTGTTCAATCAACGTTTAGACGACAAAATCTGAAAGGATAGTCTTTAATTTAGACTCTTCCTTCCTAGATTTCCAACTTTTAAAATTGGCGTGTTCTAAACATTAGTCATGTTTCAGGTCCCTATATTATTTAGAAATTTTCCAGAGTAATGTGCAAAACTTCTTTCCTGAAAGTTTTATTAGTTCGTTAATCATTACATGTTTGCAAAAAGATCATAACAATGGATAAGAATAAAGCTAGTTCTGATTATAACTCAAATAAAACATCAAAGACGGCGAAAGAAAGGTAACAAAGAAATGGATTGAGAATGTACGTTTTCACAAAAGGAAAGGAAGAAAGAAAGAAAATAAAATGTATTTTCAAGAATACACCTAAGAACTAGGTGCCCCAGTTATCGCCGCTTGAGTTTCTCTGTACAAACTTTCCGAAGACCCTTCTAAGTTTGACATGTGTTCAGGAGATCTGCAATACTCTGTCAATGTTCCAAGATGTTGCATATCTTTTCTTATTGGTAAAGCAAGATCATCATATGCCCCTGATCAAAATTTGATCCGCTCAAGTCCTGATGTTCCAATCCTGCTCAATACTTGAGTCGCCCTTTTCGGGTTTTCGACTCAAGCCCTCTTTGGTCTCAAAGTGCCCTTTACGGGTTTTCACCTTAGCCTCTCCAAAGTTTTTTTTTTTTTTTTTTTTTTTAGGAAGCAAAGCGCCCTTTACGGGTTTTCACTTTGGTTCCCCTTTCTTTCATGTGAAGTATTTCTTGACGGAGTCTGCGTTTACCGGATTTGGTAAACTTTTGCCATCCATCTCACATAGGATCAAAGCTCCACCAGAAAAGGCTTTCTTTACAACATAAGGGCCTTCCCAATTCGGCATCCATTTTCCTCTAAAATCTTTTTGTATAGGAAGAATCTTTTTTAGTACCAAGTCCCCTTCACGAAATTCTCGGGGGCGAACCTTTTTATTATAGGCTCGCATCATTCGTTTCTGGTACATTTGCCCATGGCGAATAGCTCTTAGCCTCTTTTCTTCTATTAGGTTCAACTGATCGTACCGAGATTGGATCCAATCGGCTTCATCCAACTGTAGCTCAGATAACACCCGTAGAGAAGGGATTTCAACTTCAATGGGTAATACTGCCTCCATTCCATAAACCAGAGAAAAAGGCGTTGCCCCAGTAGAAGTTCTAA
Organism: Gossypium hirsutum; assembly: GCF_007990345.1. Lineage (NCBI taxonomy): Eukaryota > Viridiplantae > Streptophyta > Magnoliopsida > Malvales > Malvaceae > Gossypium > Gossypium hirsutum. The sequence goes on along the minus strand of NC_053426.1, from coordinate 13,402,891 downwards.
CAGATGTTCGATAGGCAAGGAGAGCAAATGATAACTTCTCATGCCAATCCTTGTAGGTTTCAGTCATTTTCCCCACAATCCTTTTAATGTTTTTATTGGCCGCCTCCACTGCACCATTCATTTTGGGACGATACGGCGATGAGTTATGATGCTTAATTTTAAATTTGCTACAAACTTCAGCTATTGTACTATTATTCAAGTTCATCGCATTGTCGGATATGATCCTCTCAGGCATCCCATATCGACAAATGATCTCCTTCTTCAAGAATTTGCTGACTACTGCTTTTGTGACATTTGCATATGAAGCAGCCTCCACCCACTTGGTAAAGTAATCAATTACTACGAAGATGAAGCGATGCCCATTAGAAGCCTTTGGTGATATTGGCCCAATAACATCCATACCCCACATGGAAAACGGCCAAAGAGAGGTCATGACGTGAAGAGGTGAAGGAGGCGCGTGTATTTTGTCTCCGTAAATTTGGCATTTGTGGCACTTCCTGGCATGATCAATGCAATCTCCTTCCATGGTGGGCCAATAGTACCCAAATCTCATGATCTGTCTGGCCATCGTGAAACCACTGGCGTGCGTCCCACAAATACCCTCATGGACTTCTTCCAAAATTTTCTTGGCTTCTACCGCATCTACACATCTTAACAGTACTTGATCCTTCCTTCTTTTATATAACACTTCTCCATCTAAGACATATTCAATGGCTATCTTTCTCAGAGTTCTTTTGTCATTCTCTGTCGCTTGATCAGGGTATTCCCGATTCTTCACATATTGTAAGATACTCCGATACCAAGGACAATCATCTTTTCCCTCCTTCTCAATATTGCAACAATTAGCCGGGGTCTCAGAGATACTCATCTGAACAGGCCTCATTGCCTCAAGTCTATTCACCTGAATCATCGAAGCTAGAGTAGCTAATGCATCAGCCATTTGGTTTTCCTCCCGTTGGAGGTAATAGAAGGTGATATCGTCAAACTCCTCAGCCAATTCAAGAACTAGTTTTCTATAACCGATTAGCTTAGGATCTCTAGTCTCCCACTCCCCTTTGAGTTGGTATATCACCAACGCTGAATCCCCGTATACTCTCAGTACTTTGATGTTCCGTTCAATGGCTGCACGAATGCCCATAATACATGCTTCATATTCTGCCATGTTATTTGTACAATCGAAGTCCAACTTGCTAGCAACAGGATAATGATCTCCACTTGGGGATACCAAAACTGCCCCAATTCCATTACCCGTAGCATTTGAGGCTCCATCAAAATTTAACTTCCATACGTGATCCATTTGAGGATTTTCTTCAGTATTCGCCACATACATCAAGTCCTCGTTTGGAAAATCGAAATTCAAAGATTCATAGTCCTCCAAGGCTCTACTAGCTAGGAAATCGGCTATTGCACTTCCCTTTATGGCCTTTTGACTGACATATACTATATCAAATTCTGAGAGCAAGATCTGCCATCTAGCCATTCTCCCGTTCAAAGCAGCCGATTCCATCATATATTTTAAAGGATCTAACTTTGAAATCAACCAAGTCGTGTGATACAACATATACTGCCTCAGTCTTCGGGTTGCCCAGATCAGAGCACAACACAACTTCTCAATTGATGAGTACCTCATTTCGCAATCGGTAAATTTCTTACTGAGATAGTATATTGCCTTTTCTTTCTTTCCCGTCTCATCATGTTGGCCTAACACGCATCCCATGGAATTCTCCAACACCGTTAGATACAATATCAATGGCCTATCTGGACTTGGAGGTGATAAGACTGGAGTATTAGCCAAGTACTGCTTTATCTTATCGAAAGCCCTCTGACACTCTTCATCCCATTCGCCCGGATTATGTTTCTTTAAGAGCCGGAATACTGGATCACATTTCTCTGTCAGTTGTGAGATGAACCGAGCAATGTAATTCAGCCTCCCTAGGAAACCTCGAACCTCCTTCTGAGTGCGCGGGGGAGGTAAATCTCGTATTGCCTTTACTTTGTCTGGGTCAACCTCGATCCTCTTTTTGCTAACTATGAAGCCTAATAACTTCCCTGATCTGGCTCCAAATGTGCATTTGGCCGGGTTAAGCTTAAGCTGAAATTTCTTTAATCTCAAAAATAACCTTTTCAAGACCTGAACATGCTCTTCTTCCGTTCTAGACTTCGCGATCATATCGTCAACATAGACTTCGATCTCCTTGTGCATCATGTCGTGAAACAAAGTCACCATAGCTCTTTGATACGTTGCTCCCGCATTCTTCAATCCGAAGGGCATTACCTTGTAACAGAATGTTCCCCATAAGGTAATGAATGTGGTTTTTCTCATGTCTCCAGGGTGCATCTTTATTTGATTGTATCCAGAGAAACCGTCCATGAAAGAAAACAATGAATAGCCCGCCGTGTTATCTACCAAAGTATCAATGTGAGGCAGTGGAAAGTTGTCCTTTGGACTAGCCTTGTTCAAATCCCTATAATCCACACACATTCGTACCTTTCCATCCTTTTTGGGAACAGGGACGATGTTGGCTACCCAATCCGAATACTTGACCTCTTGTAAGAATCCAGCGTCGAATTGTCTTTTGACTTCTTCTCTTATTTTCAACACAATGTCAGGTCTCATTCTCCTGAGCTTCTGTTGAACGGGTTTACAATCCTCTTTTATGGGCAGACGATGCACCACAATATTAGTACTTAGCCCAGGCATATCTTGGTACGACCACGCGAAAACATCCTTGAACTCTCGAAGCAAATTAATGAGGTCTTGTCTTGTCTTTGCGGTGATTTCAGTTCCAATTTTCACCTCCTTTCCATCCTCTAGGCTCACTATTTCTAACGATTCCCTATGAGGTAGGATATGCTTATCCTCTTGTTCATCATTCTTAACAAGTCCGGAGATGCATCATAATCTTTATCATTTTCAAAGTCGCGGGATCCCTCTGAACACACCTCTTGCTCAAAAATAGGCTCCGTATTTGAGGCAGCGTCACTCATGTCATTGATATCTGAAGACCTATGAAGGCATATCAAAGAATATACCAAGAATATAAATTTATGAATATGTTTGTGCAACAGAATTACAAATGAAAGAATTATTTGTAAGACAATCAACCAAATGGAAAATATAAAAAGAAGAAAAATGACTGATCAAGATGAACGTTGACACGTATTTCATTAAAATAATGATATTTAGGCCCAATGCCTATTTCACAAAAAATTTCATATTGTTTCTAGCAAACAACAGGAATGTTTTGAGCATTACTCTGAATAAGCCCTAAAGACTACAGGGATTTCTTCAGCAGTCCAATTGTTTAGCTCGCTTCCAGGCTCATAAGGGCAGATCTCCAACAAAGCCCTCCTTTCCGTTACTTCTATGGCGTTGGTATAAACATTTTCCAACATTCCTCCCATGCCGCTACCGGACACTCCACATTCAGAATGAATAAATCCTCCCGACACAAAAGATGTAGATATGTGGGGAAAGGTTAAAGGCTCACACTTAGCTTCATGTCCATTCAAACGCGCCCTTCTTCTCTCTTGTCTCTTCTCTATTTCTTTCTTCTTCTGCTTCATGTCTGGCTTGTACCCTAAACCAAATCTATCAAACTTTTCCTTCGGCATTGGTACCACAATCCTTCCCTGAAGATATTTTCCCAATCCTTTCCCGGGTAAGGCTCCTCTTCCTACCATCAATCGCAATCCCATCTCAGTGGTCCTGGATATTTTCGGTACTGGAATTCTATTTCCCTCCGCAATAAACATCGTGTTCACAAATTCTAACGACCGAAATGAACATTCTAGTGCCTCATCGTTAATGTCCACATAAGGTGCATCGCTTGTCATCATTGCGATAATATCCTCCTCTGCATCTATTGTTACCAACCGATCCTCCGATACCAACTTCACCTTCTGATGTAATGATGAAGGTACTGCCCCTGCTGAGTGTATCCACGGTCTCCCCAATAGACAATTGTAGGAGGGTTTAATATCCATCACCAAGAAATCCACCTCATAATTGACTGGGCCAATCCTTAATGGTACCTCAATTCTCCCCATAACCTCCTTTTTTGTTCCATCAAATGCTCTTACTATGCTCTGGCATGCTTTCATGTGCGAACTGTCTATTGGCAATCGACTAAGAGTGGACAAAGGCAATACATTTAGTGCCGATCCATTATCAACCAAGGCCCCCGGGAGTGTGTACCCTTTGCATCGGACAGTAACATGCAGGGCTTTAGTAGAACCTCTTCCTCCGGATGGTATTTCATCATCACTGAAGAAGATAAAATTGTCAGCACCAATATTGTTGATCAGCCGATCCAGCTTGTTTACCGAAATATCGTCAGCCACATATGTTTCGTTTAGCACTCTTAATAGTGCATTCCGATGTACTTCTGAGTTTAAGAGTAAAGCTAATACAGAAATGCGGGCTGGCTGTTTGTGCAGTTGCTCCACAACACTGTATTCACTGTGTTTCAAAAACTTCAGAAACTCCTTTGCCTCCTCTTCTTTTATTGGTTCATTTACCAATGGTTCAACTTCTACTGCTTTCCCTTTCCTCTGTTCTTCCTTCCAATTCTCTTCCCTGGACGACTCTGCTTGAGCGTCATATCTTTTTCCCTTGCGCGTGTAAAAAACTGTTTCCTGATTTCTTTCTGCTTCTTTTCCCAAAACGGTCACATTACACCCGTAATTCCACGGCACCATTTTGTTATCCCTATAAGAGAAATTTGATGGTTTCTGGATTACAATTTTCGGTGTTACCTGGGCCCTAACCTCATTACCCTTAGGGCGTGAGATAATGACCACAGGATGATTTGGAGCCTTTGTTCCCAACTCTGTCGCGCATATGCTCCTCATTTCTTTCGCATCTTCGTAAAACCTCATCTCTTTGTTATCCATCATGCTTTGAACCAAAGCCTTAAATCCTTCACATTCTTGGATTTCGTGCCCTGTTTTATGGTGAAATTCACAATAATTTCCCATCTCATGCCCTTCCTCAGAATCTGAAATAACCAAACCTCTTTTCGCCATTTCTTCCAGACCCGTTTCAATGGAGTTTTACTTCAGCAATGTCAGTCTTGACTTCTTCTCCCGTACCTTCGCTAACCATATTCACCCCCTTATCTGCGTGATTAGGTAACGGATTCTTTGCGTTAGTGAGTCGTCAAGTTTGACAACACCTAAATTGATGAGTCCTTCTACTACCTTCTTGAAGGCAGTACAATTTCTATCGAGTGCCAGAAATTCCCGCATGATAATCACATTGCGCGTTCGTATCATACCATTTTGGATACGGGGGTTGTAGAGGACTCAAGTAACGAGGAGCAACAACATGTGCATCGAATAAAGTTTGATACAACTCCTTGTATACATCGGATTGGCGTGAATTGGGCTTTTCAGTAGTTGCCTAGCTCTGACTCTTTTTGATGATCCCTGTTGATTAGCAACCACTTTCTTTGGTTGATTCACAGTAATTGACCTACATAAGCATTCACATTATTCACTTCATTTTCTCTTTTCCTCGGGGTGCCTCCTATTATTTTCCTCCATTATTTTCCACTTTTGGCATGCTCA